>NC_057798.1:205014607-205705528 GCF_018294505.1 Triticum aestivum
TCGCCTAAGTTATCAAAATCCCACCGAGTGAAGAGCAAACCTCCCACTCGGGGGCTTAGCTGCAGTCCAAGTACTCGCCTAAGTTATGAAAATCCTACCGAGTGGTAAGCCAGACTTCCACTCGGAGGCTTAGCTGCAGTCTAAGTACTCGCCTAGGTTATCAAAATCCCACCGAGAGAAGAGCAAACCTCTCACTCGGGGGCTTAGCTGCAGCCCAGTGCTCGCCTAAGATATAAAAATCCTACCGAGTGAAGAGCAAACCTCTCACTCAGGGGCTTAGCTGCAGCCCTGTGCTCGCCTAAGTTATCAAAATCCTACCGAGTGAAGAGCAAACCTCTCACTCGGGGGCTTAGCTGCAGCCCAGTGCTCGCCTAAGTGGACTAAGGAATAAGTCGACTGCAGTAAGCGTCTTGCTTTGGGCCTGCAAAGACATTTTCGAGCCAAAAGCAATCTTATTCAAACACCAAGTTCAAGTTGGGATCGATACCAAAAGGAACCGAAAGTGCTCAGGCACTAGACCTGTTAAAGTTTATCAGTTACAACTCCACTCGGCATACCGAGGCAAATTTAAAGCGTCGAGCTTAGAAGAAGTTTTTTACCCCTCCTGTGGAGGGCTGGAAGGTTCAACAAACTCATCAAGATCAATTCCATCCGCGATCCGAGTGGCAGCCGCAAGGAAAGTTTCCATAAAGGACCTGAAGTCGTGTTTCTTGGTGTTGGCCACCCGGAGGGCCGCCAGCTTCTCTTCTCGCGCATCTTTGCAGTGAACTCGGGCCAGACACAGAGCAACATCTGCACCGCACCGAGCCGAGGACTTTTTCCACTCCAGCACTCGACCAGGGATCACGTTCAAGCGAGCCATCAGCGACTCGAGGTCATTCTGAAGTGTCTCCTCGGGCCAGAGCGTCGAGTCGATGCGAGATGTGGCGACCTTCATCCTTGCAAGATAGTCCACGACAGCAGCAACTCGGGACTCCAATCGGAAAACATTCATGGCAACTTCGTCGTTCACCGGAGAATTAACGGGGTCGAGGTTTGGTTCCAGCCGGCTAGTTTCTTCTTCAAAGTTTGGACAAAATTCTGCAAGGACGATCACCGAGTCAAGACGATGGTCGAATGGAAAAACCACGATTGGAAATGATTACCGAGCATAGAGGTTTACTTTCAAGCATAAGGAACAGCTTCTTGGCAAGACCACTCAGGAAGGCCTCCAGATCATTTTTCTTCCCAGTCAACTTACTGACTTGGTCGGTCAGGGCAGCTTTATCAGTTTTCAGTCGACTGACTTCCTTGTTGGCGATCCCAAGAGCAGCTTTCAGATTGGTATTGTCTTGTTCAATCTTGGTGACTGAAGCTAACTTCTCGTCAGCAAGCTTGATCTTCTCAGCTAATTCAAGGTCTTTTTTCTGTTGGGACTCCCTTACCTTACCTGCAAGTTACAGCAAGATCAGATTTTGAAACAAACGAAGGGAAAAAGCAGTCGTCAAGGTCTCACCAAACATACCTTCGGTCTCCTCCTTTGCCTTCGTCAGATTCTCCTGAACCAGCTTCAAATTCAGCTCGAGCTGAATGTGCTTGTTTTCCAGCTCAGAGTAGCGAGCCACAAGATCACAGGAGTTCTGCGAAGAACCAATCGACTAAATGTCAAATATAATTCACTTCCGAGTGAAAAAGGAAAAATCACATGTTTCTAAGACTACAGCCGAATACAAGCATTCGACCGTAGTCTCGGGGACTACACCCAGTGGGTGCACTCAGCGTGCCCCCACTAATCCTATCGAAGATAGAGTCGACTAGTCGACCTCAAAAAAAATATGATGTATTCTTTAAAAGACTGTAATCGACCGCAAGCAGTCGACCACAGTCTCGGGGGCTACACCCAGTGGGTGCACTCAGCGTGCCCCACTAATCCTATTGAAGACAGAGTCGACCAGTCGACCGGCTTTCGAAATCCATTCGCCATAGTCGAATGACGGAAAGACTGAAATTATAAAGCCTAAGGCCGACTCCCAGCAGTCGACCTTAGCCTTGGGGACTACACCCAGCGGGTGCACTCAGCGTGCCCCCGCTAACACGGAGTCTAAATCGACACACCCAGTGGGTGACTACCGTAGATGTTGGAAAGAAAAGTTTTTGATAGCATATCCTAACAGAACAGGCGATGGTCGACTGACCTGAACATTGCTTTGAAGGGCGGAACTGGCGTCGTAAGCTGCCTGGCTCGCATCCCGGATGGTCCTTAACTGCTCCATCATGATCCCTGCCTGGCATATCGCCTCCTTCGCGGCGCCAGCTTGGTCCTCTGGGACGTGGTGCATCGTGAAGAGGGAGGGCTGCTGAGCACTCATCAGTGGATCTGCGAAGGACACAGTGTGTCGAGTGATGTTCTCCTCCTCCGCAACCAGAGTCTCAGGCGCCATCACATCCTGGGGCACCCTGCTGGCAGACGTTTTCCTACTCCTTCTGTGCTTCAGCGGTTCCTCATCTTCATCATCATCTGGGAGAGTGATAACAACATTGGGTGGAGCTACAGAGAAGAATCAGGATTATAGATCATAAGTCAGTCGACTAAAACGACGTTAAGAGTATAGTACCTGGTTTTGAGGTTGCTGTGTCCTCCATCTCATGGTCATCAGTCCGGGCTGAGGTCTCGGAAGTAGCAGCACTGCAACTCCAAAGAATCAGTCGACTAACCCCAGCACCAGCCAGAGATAAAGTTCGTACAAAATAAGAAGACTTAAGCAGCACGATTACCCTGATATGGTGGGGATGGACACCTTCATCTTCGGCAGGAGTTTGGTCGGCTTTGACGGAGCCACCCTGGGATGCTTCGACGCCTTTTCAGTCGGCGCCGGAGAGGTGGTCCGAGGGCGCTTGGTCGACTGTGCAACGGTCGCAACCCCCTTGCCACGTTCAGTCGCAGGGTCGTGGACAAGCTTTGACCGCCTTTCCGAGCGCGGTGGTATGACCTCCTTCTCCTCTTCTTCCTCGTCTTCAGCATCATCTTCATCACCGTCATCGTCGTCATCGTCATCATCGTCCTCGGCAGCGTCCGAGTCCCACTCCTCCTCCTGGCTCTCGCCCCCACTCGCTTCACCCTCCTCAGTCGGAGCCTGTGCTCCATTGGGCATCGAGTACAGCTCGGTGAGGGCCTGATAGACACCAAGACAAAGATCAATCGACCGATTGGCAGAATAAACAGAAATGAATATGACAAGAACACAGTGGGGAGCAGAGCAGGCATACCTTGTTTGGATCACTGTGGTGGTCGAGTGGAGGAATCCTTCTGGCTCCGCGTGGGTTATCCTTGTTTCCGGTAACGGCGGCCATCCACCTTTCCAGAGTGACATCGTCGACTGCTTCTGGATGGACCCGAGTCTCGTCCTCAGTCCCACAGTACAACCACTTGCAATGGCTCCAGAACTGAAGGGGCTGGATACGACGCCTAAGGAAAACCTCCAGGAGATCCATGCCCGTCACTCCCTCCCGAACCAACTGTACAACGCGCTCCATCAACATCTTCACGTCAGCTTTCTCCTCCGGAATCAACTTTAGAGAGGAGGGCTTGTTCACTCGGTCCATGGTAAACTGAGGGAGTCCACTCGACTGCCCCGGCGTCGACTGATCCTGGCAGTAGAACCAGGTCGACTGCCAGCCTCTGACTGACTCGGGAAAAGTCATGGCTGGGAAGGTGCTCTTATTCCTCACCTGGATCCCCAGGCCCCCACACATTTGGACAACTCGGGTTCTTTCGTCGCCTGGGCTCGCCTTCTTCACGGTCTGAGAGCGACACGTGAATATATGCTTGAACAAGCCCCAGTGCGGTCGACAGCCCAGAAAACCCTCACACATGGACACGAACGCGGCAAGATAGGCGATAGAATTTGGGGTAAAGTGGTGGAGTTGCGCTCCAAAAAGTTCAAGAAACCACGGAAGAAAATACTCGGTGGCAAAGAAAATCCACGGTCGACATGGGTAGCCAGAAGCACACACTCACCCTCCTCCGGCTGGGGCTGCCATTCTTTCCCCCGAAGCCTTGCAGCTCCGTGAGGGATCAGGCCCTCGTTGGCCATGTCGAGGAGGTCCTTCTCCGTGATGGTCGACTGGATCCAATCTCCCTGGACCCAGCCTTTCGGCAGGCGGGATCTAGACGAAGACCCGCCGCGGCTGGTGGATCTCCCCTTCGCCTTCTCCGTCGCCGACGCCTTCTTCGCGCGTTCCAGCGCCGCCGTCTTCTCCTTGGCCATGGTTGCCGGTGAAACGCGCGAGGGGAAGTTGTGCGGAGGCGAGAGCGAGCACGTTGGGCGGAGACGAAGGGGGCAGAGAAAGAGAATGCTGAGGCACTGTTCAAAAAACCCTCGCCGGGCACATTTATAAGGTCCCTTCCGAGTGGATGACAGGTGGGCCCGGTCGATCTAATCATATCCTGGAACAGTTATGCAGGCGGGATACGTGGCGAAGAAAGCGGCGCGGGGATCGAGGCGTCTATGTCCCGTCCCATCCGAACACCGCGGTCCGCTCCGCTTCGCGCGTTTCCCCAAATTTCGCATCGCGCGGAATCCGCGAACGGCAGATCGATCTGTCAGGCGCGGGATTTCCTGCGATCCATCGCTCGGAAATCGTCGAAGCCCGAAAGATCACTCGACGAAAGAAAAGAATGGATCGAGTCGACTGAAGACAGGTTGCTCACTATCAACGAAGAGATTCTTTGGTCCAGAACAACGCACGACCAGTGTGCAAAGGTTAATCGGAAACAACATCAGCTCCTTCCTCACTCGAAGCCTCAATCCATTCGGGGGCTAATGATGGAGTCATGTACCTAGGGTAGGGTCACAGACCTGATCTAAATACCCTGCCCAAGGACACCCTTAGAAGAGGTCACCTTCCAGTCGACCAACGAGGGACTCACTCGACTGACTTGAAGGACTCGACCACGAAGACTCACTCGACTACCAGGAGGTCAAAAGGAACTCTGCACTGCAACGGCCTGTAGTTAAGTAGACTTTATGGTAGTTAAGACACTTTATGTGGGACGTTACCAGTAATGCCCCGGACTTAATGTCCCTTAAACCCTTCATTACGTGGGCTGGCTGGGGTCCTGGCGCACTCTATATAAGCCACCCCCCTCCACAGGCAGAAGGGTTCGGCACCCTGTAACTCATATACACGCAATCCACTCGACCGCCTCTGGGCTCCGAGACGTAGGGCTTTTACTTCTTCCGAGAAGGGCCTGAACTTGTACATCTCTTGTGTTTACAACCTCTCCATAGCTAGGACCTTGCCTCTCTATACCTACCCCCCACTCTACTGTCAGACTTAGAACCACGACACTTGTTGCAAAAATTTAGAAGTCATCAAAAACCAAAGCACTACACGCATGCTCCTAGGGGGATAGATTGGTAGGAGAAGACCATCGCTCGTCCCCGACCGCCACTCATAAGGAAGACAATCAATAAATAAAATTGTGCTCCAACTTCATCACAAAGTGGTTCACCATACGTGCATGCTACGGGAATCACAAACTTCAACACAAGCATTCTTTAAATTCATAACCACCCAACTAGCATCACTTTGATATTATCACCTCCATATCTCAAAACAATTATCAAGCATCAAACTTATCTTAGTATTCAACGCACTCAAAAGAAAGTTTCACATATCTTGAATACCAAGTATATTAATATTAAGCAAATTACCATGCTATTAACGACTCTCAAAATAATCTAAGTGAAGCATGAGAGTTCATCTATTTCTTCAAAATAAAACTACCACCATGCTCTAAAAGATATAAGTGAAGCACTAGAGCAAACAACAAACTACTCCAAAAGATATAAGTGAAGATCAATGAGTAGTCGAACAATTATGCAACTATGTGAAGACTCTCCCATTTAATAATTTCAGATCTTGATACTTTATTCAAACAGCAAGCAAAGCTAAATAAAACTACATTGCAAGGATAGCACAACTCATGTGAAGAAGCAAAAACTTAGGCTCAACCAATACTAACCGATAGTTGTTGAAGAAGAAAGGTGGGATGCCTACCGGGGCATCCCCAAGCTTAGATGCTTGAGACTTCTTGAAATATTATCTTGGGGTGCCTTGGGCATTCCCAATCTTGAACTTTTGTGTCTCCTTAATTCCTTTCATATCTGTTGGGGAACGTAGTAATTTCAAAAAATTTCCTACGCACATGCAAGATCATGGTGATGATATAGCAACGAGGGGAGAGTGTTGTCTACGTACCCTAGTAGACCGAAGCGGAAGCATTGACGCAACGTAGAGGAAGTAGTCGTACGTCCTCCGGTTCAACCGATCCAAGTACCGTTACTCCGACACCTCTGAGTTCTTGACACGCGTACAGCTCGATGACGCACCCTCGATCTCCGATCCAGCAGAGGCGCCGAGGGGGAGTTCCGTCAGCACGACGCTGTGGTGACGATCTTGATGTTCTCCTGTTGCAGGGCTTCGCCTAAGCACCGCTACAATATGACCGAGGTGTAATATCGTGGAGGGGGGCACCGCACACGGCTAAGGAACGATCAATGATCAACTTGTCTGTCCTAGGGTGCCCCCCTAACCCCGTATATAAAGGAGGGAGGGAGGAGGTGGCCGGCCCTAGGGGGGCGCGCCATGAGGAGGGGGAAACCTACTCCAAGTAGGTTTCCCTCTCTTTTCCTTATCTTATTTGGATGGGGAAGGAAAGAGTACTAGTATTAGGAAGTAGTACTAGTAGTAGTAATAGGAAGAGGGGGAAGGAGAAAGGAAAGGGGGGGCCGGCCCCCCTCCCCAATTCGGATGGGCTTGGGGGGGGCGCGCCCCCCTCCCTTGCTCCTTCTCTCTTCCTCCTACATGGGCCCAATAAGGCCCATATACCTCCCCGGGGGTTCCGGTAACCTCCCGGGGCTCCAAACTTCTCCGGAACCTTTCCGGTGTCCAAATATATCCGTCCAATATATCAATCTTTATGTCTCGACCATTTCGAGACTCCTCGTCATGTCCGTAATCATATCCGGGACTCCGAACAACCTTCGGTACATCAAAATACATAAACTCATAATATAACTGTCATCGAAACCTTAAGCGTGCGGACCCTATGGTTCGAGAACGATGCAGACATGACTGAGACACATCTCTGGTCAAGAACCAATAGCGGGACCTGGATGCCCATATTGGTTCCCACATATTCTACGAAGATCTTTATCGGTCAAACCGCATAACAACATACGTTGTTCCCTTTGTCATCGTTATGTTACTTGTCCGAGATTCGATCGTCGGTATCCAATACCTAGTTCAATCTAGTTATCGACAAGTCTCTTTACTCATTCTGTAATACTTCATCTTATAACTAACTCATTAGTTACATGCTTGCAAGGCTTAGGTGATGAGTATTGCCGAGAGGGCCCAGAGATACCTCTCCGACAATCGGAGTGACAAAACCTAATCTCGAATTATGCTAACTCAACATGTACCTTCGGAGACACCTGTAGTACTCCTTTATAATCACCCAGTTACGTTGTGACGTTTGGTAGTACCCAAAGTGTTCCTCCGGTAAACGGGAGTTACACAATTCTCATAGTTACAGGAACATGTATAAGTCATGAAGGAAGCAATAGCAGAATACTAAACGATCAAGTGCTAAGCTAACGGGATGGGTCATGTCAATCACCTCATTCTCCTAATGATGTGATCCCATTAATCAAATGACAACACATGTGAATGGTTAGGAAACATAACCATCTTTGATTAATGAGCTAGTCAAGTAGAGGCATACTAGTGACTATATGTTTGTCCATGTATTCACACATGTATCATGTTTCCGGTTAATACAATTCTAGCATGAATAATAAACATTTATCATGATATGAGGAAATAAATAATAACTTTATTATTGCCTCTAGGACATATTTCCTTCAGTCTCCCACTTGCACTAGAGTCAATAATCTAGATTACATAGTAATGATTCTAACACCCATGGAGTCTTGGTGCTGATCATGTTTTGCTCGTGAGAGAGGCTTAGTCAACGGGTCTGCAACATTCAGATCCGTATGTATCTTGCAAATCTCTATGTCTCCCACTTGGACTTGATCCCGAATGGAATTGAAGCGTCTCTTGATGTGCTTGGTCCTCTTGTGAAATCTGGATTCCTTTGCCAAGGCAATTGCACCAGTATTGTCACAGAAGATCTTCATTGGTCCCGATGCACTAGGTATGACACCTAGATCGGAAATGAACTCCTTCATCCAGACTCCTTCATCCAGACTCCTTCATTTGCTGCTTCAGAAGCAGCTATGTACTCCGCTTCACATGTAGATCCCGCCACGACGCTTTGTTTAGAACTGCACCAACTTACAGCTCCACCGTTTAAGAAAAACACGTATCCGGTCTGCGATTTAGAATCGTCCGGATCAGTGTCAAAGCTTGCATCGACGTAACCATTTACGACTAGCTCTTTGTCACCTCCATATACGAGAAACATATCCTTAGTCCTTTTCAGGTATTTCAGGATGTTCTTGACCGCTGTCCAGTGATCCACTCCTGGATTACTTTGGTACCTACCTGCCAAGCTTATTGCTAAGCATACGTCAGGTCTAGTACACAGCATTGCATACATGATAGAGCCTATGGCTGAAGCATAGGGAACATCTTTCATTTTCTCTCTATCTTCTGCTATGGTCGGGCATTGAGTTTGACTCAACTTTACACCTTGTAGCACAGGCAAGAATCCTTTCTTTGCCTGATCCATTTTGAACTTTTTCAAAATTTTGTCAAGGTATGTACTTTGTGAAAGTCCTATTAAGCGTCTTGATCTATCTCTATAGATCTTGATGCCCAATATGTAAGCAGCTTCACCGAGGTCTTTCATAGAAAAACTTTTATTCAAGTATCCCTTTATGCTATCCAGAAATTCTATATCATTTCCAATTAATAATATGTCGTCAACATATAAAACTAGAAATGCTACAGAGCTCCCACTCACTTTCTTGTAAATACAGGCTTCTCCAAAAGTCTGTATAAAACCATATGCTTTGATCACACTATCAAAACGTTTATTCCAACTCCGAGATGCTTGCACCAGTCCATAAATGGAACGTTGGAGCTTGCACACTTTGTCAGCACCTTTTGGATCAACAAAACCTTCAGGTTGCATCATATACAACTCTTATTCTAGAAATACATTCAAGAATGCAGTCTTGACATCCATTTGCCAAATTTCATAATCATGAAATGCAGCAATAGCCAACATGATTCGGACAGACTTAAGCATCGCTACGGGTGAGAAAGTCTCATCGTAGTCAACCCCTTGAACTTGTCGAAAACCTTTTTGCAACAAGTCGAGCTTTGTAGACAGTAACATTACCATCAGCGTCAGTCTTCTTCTTAAAGATCCATTTATTCTCAATGGCTTGCCGATCATCGGGCAAGTCAACCAAAGTCCATACTTTGTTTTCATACATGGATCCTATCTCAGATTTCATGGCCTCTAGCCATTTTGCGGAATCTGGGCTCATCATCGCTTCCTCATAGTTCGTAGGTTCATCATGGTCTAGTAACATGACTTCCAGAATAGGATTTCCGTACCACTCTGGTGCGGATCTTACTCTGGTAGACCTACGAGGTTCAGTAGAAACTTGATCTGAAGTTTCATGATCAATATCATTAGCTTCCTCACTAATTGGTGTAGTTGTCACAGGAACCGGTTCTTGTGATGAACTACTTTCCAATAAGGGAGTAGATACAGTTATCTCATCAAGTTCTACTTTCCTCCCACTCACTTCTTTCGAGAGAAACTCCTTCTCTAGAAAGGATCCGATTTTAGCAATGAAAATCTTGCCTTCAGATCTGTGATAGAAGGTGTACCCAATTGTCTCCTTTGGGTATCCTATGAAGACACATTTCTCCGATTTGGGTTCGAGCTTATCTGGTTGAAGTTTCTTCACATAAGCATCGCAGCCCCAAACTTTGAGAAACGACAACTTTGGTTTCTTGCCAAACCACAGTTCATAAGGCGTCGTCTCAACGGATTTTGATGGTGCCCTATTTAACGTGAATGCGGCCGTCTCTAAAGCATAACCCCAAAACGATAGCGGTAAATCGGTAAGAGACATCATAGATTGCACCATATCAAGTAAAGTACGATTACGACATTCGAACACACCATTTCGCTGTGGTGTTCCAGGTGGCGTGACTTGCGAAACTATTCCACATTGTTTCAAATGTAAACCAAACTCGTAGCTCAAATATTGTCCTCCACGATCAGATTGTAGAAACTTTATTTTCTTGTTACGATGATTTTCTACTTCACTCTGAAATTCTTTGAACTTTTCAAATGTTTCAGACTTGTGCTTCATCAAGTAGATATACCCATATCTGCTCAAATCATCTGTAAAGGTGAGGAAATAACGATATCCGCCACGAGCCTCAACATTCATCGGACCACATACATCTGTATGTATGATTTCCAACAAATCTGTTGCTCTCTCCATAGATCCGGAGAACGGTTTTTTGGTCATCTTGCCCATGAGGCACGGTTCGCAAGTACCAAGTGATTCATAATCAAGTGATTCCAGAAGTCCATCAGTATGGAGTTTCTTCATGCGTTTTACACCGATATGAACTAAACGGCAGTGCCACAAATATGTTGCACTATCATTATCAACTCTGCATCTTTTGGCTTCAACATTATGAATATGTGTATCACTACTATCGAGATTTAATAAAAATAGACCACTCTTCAAGGGTGCATGACCATAAAAGATATTACTCATATAAATAGAACAACCATTATTCTCTGATTTAAATGAATAACCGTCTCGCATCAAACAAGATCCAGATATAATATTCATGCTCAACACAGGCACCAAATAACAATTATTCAGGTCTAAAACTAATCCCGATGGTAGATGTAGAGGTAGCGTGCCGACCGCGATCACATCGACTTTGGAACCATTTCCCACGCGCATCATCACCTCGTTCTTAGCTAATCTTCGCTTAATCCGTAGTCCCTGTTTCGAGTTGCAAATGTTAGCAACAGAACCAGTATCAAATACCCAGGTGCTACTGCGAGCATTAGTAAGGTACACATCAATAACATGTATATCACATATACCTATGTTCACTTTGCCATCCTTCTTATCCGCCAAATACTTGGGGCAGTTCAGCTTCCAGTGTCCAGTCTGCTTGCAGTAGAAGCACTCAGTTTCAGGCTTAGGTCCAGACTTGGGTTTCTTCACTTGAGCAACAACTTGTTTGCCGTCCCTTTTGAAGTTCCCCTTCTTCTTCCCTTTGCCCCTTTTCTTGAAACCAGTGGTCTTGTTGACCATCAACACTTGATGCTCCTTTTTGATTTCTACCTCCGCGGCTTTCAGCATCGCGAAGAGCTCGGGAATAGTCTTGTTCATCCCTTGCATATTATAGTTCATCACAAAGCTCTTGTAGCTTGGTGGCAGTGATTGGAGAATTGTGTCAATGACGCTATCATCTGGAAGATTAACTCCCAGTTGAATCAAGTGATTATTATACCCAGACATTTTGAGTATATGCTCACTGACAGAACTGTTCTCCTACATCTTGCAGCTGTAGAACTTATTGGAGACTTCATATCTCTCAATCCGGGCATTTGCTTGAAATATTAACTTCAACTCCTGGAACATCTCATATGCCCCATGACGTTCAAAACGTCGTTGAAGACCCGGTTCTAAGCCGTAAAGCATGGCACACTGAACTATAGAGTAGTCATCAGCTTTGCTCTGCCAGACGTTCCTAACGTCGTCAGTTGCATCAGCAGCAGGCCTGGCACCCAGCGGTGCTTCCAGGACGTAACTCTTCTGTACAGCAATGAGGATAATCCTCAGGTTACGGACCCAGTCCGTGTAATTGCTACCATCATCTTTCAACTTTGCTTTCTCAAGGAACGCATTAAAATTCAACGGAACAATAGCACGAGCCATCTATCTACATACAAACATAGACAAGCAAAATACTATCAGGTACTAAGTTCATGATAAATTTAAGTTCAATTAATCATATTACTAAAGAACTCCCACTTAGACAGACATCTCTCTAGTCATCTAAGTGATTACGTGATCCAAATCAACTAAACCATGTCCGATCATCACGTGAGATGGAGTAGTTTCAATGGTGAACATCTCTATGTTGATCATATCTACTATATGATTCACGCTCGACCTTTCGGTCCCCGTGTTCCGAGGCCATATCTGTATATGCTAGGCTCGTCAAGTATAACCTGAGTATTCCGCGTGTGCAACTGTTTCGCACCCATTGTATTTGAACGTAGAGCCAATCACACCCGATCATCACGTGGTGTCTCAGCACGAAGAACTTTTGCAACGGTGCATACTCAGGGAGAACACTTCTTGATAATTAGTGAGAGATCATCTTAAAATGCTACCGTCAAACAAAGCAAGATAAGATGCAAAAAGGATAAACATCACATGCAATCAATATAAGTGATATGATATGGCCATCATCATCTTGTGCTTGTGATCTCCATCTTCGAAGCACCGTCGTGATCACCATCGTCACCGGCGCGACACCTTGATCTCCATCGTAGCATCGTTGTCGTTACGCCATCTATTGCTTCTACGTCTATCGCTACCGCTTAGAGATAAAGTAAAGCAATTATAGGGCGTTTGCATTTCATACAATAAAGCGACAACCATATGGCTCCTGCCAGTTGCCGATAACTTCGGTTACAAAACATGATCATCTCATACAATAAAATATAGCATCATGTCTTGGCCATATCACATCACAACATGCCCTGCAAAAACAAGTTAGACGTCCTCTACTTTGTTGTTGCAAATTTTACGTGGCTGCTACGGGCTTAAGCAAGAACCAATCTCACCTACGCATCAAAACCACAACATAGTTTGTCAAATAGACTCTGTTTTAACCTTCACAAGGACCAGGCATAGCCACACTCGGTTCAACTAAAGTGAGAGAGACAGACACCCGCCAGCCACCTTTAAGCACGAGTGCTCGTAACGGTGAAACCAGTCTCGCGTAAGCGTACGTGTAATGTCGGTCCGGGCCGCTTCATCTCACAATACCGCTGAACCAAAGTATGACATGCTGGTAGGCAGTATGACTTATATCGTCCACAACTCACTTGTGTTCTACTCGTGCATATAACATCAACGCATAAAACCTAGGCTCTGATACCACTGTTGGGGAACGTAGTAATTTCAAAAAAATTCCTACGCACATGCAAGATCATGGTGATGATATAGCAACGAGGGGAGAGTGTTGTCTACATACCCTAGTAGACCGAAGCGGAAGCGTTGACGCAACATAGAGGAAGTAGTCGTACGTCCTCCGGTTCAACCGATCCAAGTACCGTTACTCCGGCACCTCCGAGTTCTTGACACGCGTAAAACTCGATGACGCACCCTCGATCTCCGATCCAGCAGAGGCGCCGAGGGGGAGTTCCGTCAGCACGACGGCGTGGTGACGACCTTGATGTTCTCCTGTTGTAGGGCTTCGCCTAAGCACCGCTACAATATGACCGAGGTGTAATATCGTGGAGGGGGGCACCGCACACGGCTAAGGAACGATCAATGATCAACTTGTCTGTCCTAGGGTGCCCCCCTACCCCCGTATATAAAGGAGGGAGGGAGGAGGTGGCCGGCCCTAGGGGGGCGCGCCATGAGGAGGGGGAAACCTACTCCAAGTAGGTTTCCCTCTCTTTTCCTTATCTTATTTGGATGGGGAAGGAAAGAGTACTAGTATTAGGAAGTAGTACTAGTAGTAGTAATAGGAAGAGGGGGAAGGAGAAAGGAAAGGGGGGGCCAGCCCCCCTCCCCAATTCGGATTGGGCTTGGGGGGGCGCGCCCCCCTCCCTTGCTCCTTCTCTCTTCCTCCTACATGGGCCCAATAAGGCCAATATACCTCCCGGGGGGTTCCGGTAACCTCCCGGGGCTCCAAACTTCTCCGGAACCTTTCCGGTGTCCAAATATATCCGTCCAATATATCAATCTTTATGTCTCGACCATTTCGAGACTCCTCGTCATGTCCGTAATCATATCCGGGACTCCGAACAACCTTCGGTACATCAAAATACATAAACTCATAATATAACTGTCATCGAAACCTTAAGCGTGTGGACCCTACGGTTCGAGAACGATGTAGACATGACTGAGACACATCTCTGGTCAATAACCAATAGTGGGACCTGGATGCCCATATTGGTTCCACATATTCTACGAAGATCTTTATCGGTCAAACCGCATAACAACATACGTTGTTCCCTTTGTCATCGGTGTGTTACTTGTCCGAGATTCGATCGTCGGTATCCAATACCTAGTTCAATCTCGTTATCGACAAGTCTCTTTACTCGTTCTATAATACTTCATCTTATAACTAACTCATTAGTTACATGCTTGCAAGGCTTAGGTGATGAGTATTGCCGAGAGGGCCCAGAGATACCTCTCCGACAATCGGAGTGACAAAACCTAATCTCGAATTATGCTAACTCAACATGTACCTTCAGAGACACCTGTAGTACTCCTTTATAATCACCCAGTTACGTTGTGACGTTTGGTAGTACCCAAAGTGTTCCTCCGGTAAACGGGAGTTACACAATTCTCATAGTTACAGGAACATGTATAAGTCATGAAGGAAGCAATAGCAGAATACTAAACGATCAAGTGCTAAGCTAACGGGATGGGTCATGTCAATCACCTCATTCTCCTAATGATGTGATCCCATTAATCAAATGACAACACATGTCAATGGTTAGGAAACATAACCATCTTTGATTAATGAGCTAGTCAAGTAGAGGCATACTAGTGACTATATGTTTGTCTATGTATTCACACATGTATCATGTTTCCGGTTAATACAATTCTAGCATGAATAATAAACATTTATCATGATATGAGGAAATAAATAATAACTTTATTATTGCCTCTAGGGCATATTTCCTTCAATATCATGGTTTCTCTTCTTTTTATCAAAAGCTTCATTCACAACAAACTCAACAAGAACTCGTGAGATAGGTTAGTATAAACCAATGCAAAACCTTATCATTTTCTACTGTACAAAATCACTAAAATTACTATTCAACATTTCATACTAAATGTCTCTGCATATTTAATACCCCTATCCTTAAATAGAATCATTAAACAAGCAAACATATGCAAACAATGCAACCATAACAGCAATCTGCCAAAACAGTACAGTCTGTAAAGAATGCAAGAGTATCAATACTTCCCTAACTCCAAAAATTATGAACTAAAATTCCCACTGTAATAAATTTGTCAGAGCTCAATATGCAAAAAGATTCAACGTTATACCATTCTCTGACTTTTCTAGGAATTTTCGCCACAGTGGTAAACTTTCTGTTTTCAAACAGCAACATGTATACTAGCAAAACAAGCATGGCAAAGGCTATCCTTGACTTTTTTATTGAAACTAAAGATGCAAAACACTATTCTAACTAACAGCAAGCAAAAACTAACAATAGAAAATGACGCTCCAAGCAAAACACATATCATGTGGTGAATAAAAATATAGCTCCAAGTAAAGTTACCGATGAACGAAGACGAAAGAGGGGATGCCTTCCGGGGCATCCCCAAGATTAGGCTCTTGGTTGTCCTTGAATATTACCTTGGGGTGCCTTGGGCATCCCCAAGCTTAGGCTATTGCCACTCCTTATTCCATAGTCCATCGAATCTTTATCCAAAACTTGAAAACTCCACAACACAAAACTCAACAGAAAACTCGTAAGCTCCATTAGTATAAGAAAACAAAACAACCACTTAGGTACTGTAATGAACTCATTATAAATTCATATTGGTGTAATATGTACTGCACTCCAACTTATCTATGGTTCATACCCTCCAATACTACTCATAGATTCATCAAAATAAGCAAACAACACATAGAAAACAGAATCTGTCAAAAACAGAACAATTTGTAGTAATCTGTATCAAACGTATACTTCTGGAACTCCAAAAATCCTACCAAATTAGGAACTCCTAAGAAATTCGTGTTCCAATCCAGAGCAAAAAGATTCAGATCAGAAGCACGTTTCTGTGAATTAAAAAACCTAATTTACTGGGTGCAAAAGTTTCTGATTTTCAGCAGGATCAACACAACTATCACCGTAAGCTATCCTAAAGGTCTTACTTGGCACTAACACTAATTAAAACATAAAACCACATCTAACCAGAGGCTAGATGGAATATTTATTCCTAAACAGAACCGAAAAGCAAGAAACTAAAATAAAATTGGGTTGCCTCCCAACAAGCGCTAATGTTTAAAGCCCCTAGCTAGGCATGATGATTTCAATGATGCTCACAAAAAGATATGAATTGAAACATAAAGAGAGCATCATGAAGAATATGACTAGAACATTTAAGTCTAACACACTTCCTATGCATAGGGATTTTGTGAGCAAACAACTTATGGGAACAATAATCAACAAGCATAGGAAGACAAAACAAGCATCACTTCAAAACTTTAAGCACATAGAGAGGAAACTTGATATTATTGCAATTCCTACAAGCATATGTTCCTCCCTCATAATAATTTTCAGTAGCATCATGAATGAATTCAACAATATAACCAGCACCTAAAGCATTCTTTTCATGATCTACAAGCATAGAAAATTTACTACTCTCCACATAAGCAAAATTCTTCTCATGAATAATAGTGGGAGCAAACTCAACAAAATAACTATCATGTGATTAAAAATTAAGATCAAGATGACAAGTTTCATGGTTATCATTATTCTTTAAAGCATACGTGTCATCACAATAATCATCATAGATAGGAGGCATGCTTTCATCATAGTAAATTTGCTCATCAAAGCTTGGGGGACAAAAAATATCATCTTCATCAAACATAGCTTCCCCAAGCTTGTGGCTTTGCATATCATTAGCATCATGGATATTCAAAGAATTCATACTAACAACATTGCAATCGTGCTCATCATTCACATATTTTATGCCAAGCATTCTATGTAATTCTTCTTCTAGTACTTGAGCACAATTTTCCTTCCCATCATTTTCACGAAAGACATTAAAAAGATGAAGCATATGAGACACTCTCAATTCCAATTTTTTTATAGTTTTCTTTTATAAAATAAACTAGTGCTCAAACAAGAAACAAAAAGATTCGATTGCAAGATCTAAAGATATACCTTCAAGCGCTAACCTCCCCGGCAACGGCGCCAGAAAAGAGCTTGATGTCTACGACGCAACCTTCTCCTTGTAGACGTTGTTGGGCCTGCAAGTGCACAGGTTTGTAGGACAGTAGCAAATTTCCCTCAAGTGGATGACCTAAGGTTTATCAATCCGGGGGAGGCGTAGGATGAAGATGGTCTCTCTCAAGCAACCCTGCAACCAAATAACAAAGAGTCTCTTGTGTCCCCAACACACCCAATACAATGGCAAATTGTATAGGTGCACTAGTTCAGCGAAGAGATGGTGATACAAGTGCAATATGGATAGTAGATAAAGGTATTTGTAATCTGAAATTATAAAAACAGCAAGGTACCAAGTGGTAAAAGTGAGCGTAAACGGTATTGCAATGATAGTAAACAAGGCCTAAGGTTCATACTTTCACTAGTGCAAGTTCTCTCAACAATAATAACATAGATAGATCATATAACAATCCCTTAACATGCAACAAAGAGTCACTCCGAAGCCACTAATAGCGGAGAACAAACGTAGAGATTATGGTAGGGTACGAAACCACCTCAAAGTTATTCTTTCGGATCATTCTATAAAATAGTTCGTACTAGAATAACACCTTAAGACAAAAATCAACCAAAACCCTAATGTCACCTAGATACTCCATTGTCACCTCAAGTATCCGTGGGCATGATTGTACGATATGCATCACAAAATCTCAGATTCATCCAACCAACACAAAGTACTTCAAAGAGTGCCCCAAAGTTTCTACTGGAGAGTCAAGAACGTGTGCCAACCCCTATGCATAGGTTCATGGGCGGAACCCGCAAGTTGGTCACCAAAACATACATCAAGAGGCACATGATATCCCATTGTCACCACAGATAAGCACGGCAAGACATACATCAAGTGTTCTCATAAAAGACTCAATACGATAAGATAACTTCAAAGGGGAAACTCAATTCATCACAAGAGAGTAGAGGGGGAGAAACATCATAAGATCCAACTACAATAGCAAAGCTCGGGATACATCAAGATCTTGCCATAGAGGGAACACAAGAGAGAACACGAGAGAGAGAGAGAGAGAGAGAGAGATCAAACACATAGCTACTGGTACATACCCTCAGCCCCGAGGGTGAACTACTCCCTCCTCATCATGGAGAGCGTCGGGATGATGAAGATGGCCACCGGTGATGGGTTCCCCCTCCGGCAGGGTGCCAGAACGGGCTGCCGAGAGGTTTATGGTGGCTATAGAGGCTTGTGGCAGCGGAACTCCCGATCTATCTTCTGTTCTGGAAGTTTTAGGATACGTGAGTATATATGGGTGCAGGGAGTATGTCGGTGGAGCTACGGGGGCCCCACGAGGCAGGGGGTGTGCTCTAGAGGGGTGGGCGCGCCCCCCACCCTCGTGAGCATCTCTTGTATCTTCTAACGTGGAGTCCAAGTCCATCAGGTGGGTTTCCTTCCAAAAATAACTTCTCCAGCTGATTTCGTTCCGTTTTGACTCCATCTGATATTCCTTTTCCTCGAAACACTGAAATAGGCATAAAACAGCAAATCTGGGCTGGGCCTCCGGTTAATAGGTTAGTCCCAAAAATAATATAAAAGTGGATAATAAAGCCCAATATTGCCTAAAACAGTAGATGATATAGCATGGAGCAATCAAAAATTATAGACACGTTGGAGACGTATCACCTCTCCAGGAGGTAAGTTCCCCCAGCGGAATCGATCCGCCCGAGGGAAAAAGTGCTGCTGCCCAAGTTCCGCCTTGAGACGGCGGGGCTTCACTCGAAAGTCCCCCTTGATTTTTTCTACGTCAAAATGACCTATATACCAGAAGATGGGCACCAGAGGTGGGCCGAGTAGGACATAACCCACCAGGGCGCGCCTGGGGGCCCAGGCGCGCCCTGGTGTATTTTTCTCACCAGGGTGGCCCCCTCCAGCATTTATTTGCTCCATTATTTCTCATATATTCCTAAACAATTCTTCGTAAATTTTCAACTCATTTGGAGATGTGCATAATAGGTAACTCTGACGTAGCTTTTTCAGGTCTAGAATTCCAGCTGCCCACATTCTCCCTCTTTGTGTAAACCTTGCATATTATGAGAGAAAAGGCATTAGAATTACTCCTAAAAGCATTATTATGCATAACAACATTATAAATAAAAGTAGGAAATCATGATGCAAAATGGATGTATCAACTCCCCAAGCTGAGACAACGCTTGTCTCAAGCGAAGAACCGATATCAAAAAACATGTCCACATGCTTAGAGAGAGATGTGTCGATAAAAACACAAAACGGACATAGAAGCATCATGATTATTATTATAACATCAAAGAACTTTTAACATAAAACTTTATCACACAACTTTTGTCACAACATTTAAGTACAAAGCATAAACTCTATTGAAAACCAACAAACGATGTTCTCAGTCAACTTTGCAACTACAATTCATCATATTTTTAGGAAGGGTGATGTATCGGAGCCTTTTGGAAGTCCATATACTCAACCATCATATAATCTTCTATGATTGCTAACACTCACATCATGCCCATGAGCAAAAAGTTTCAACCGGACACACAGAAAGATAGGGGCTTATAGTTTCTCCTCCCAACGTATTCACCTCGAGGGTGATGTCAACAATAAGAACTCATGCTCACTCATATCCAATTGGATATATGTTAAGATCTTTCCTCACCACATGATGCTTTCCAAAAGAGAAAATAAAAAGGAATAGGGAAGAATACTTTGACTCTTGCATAAAAGTAAATACATAAAAGTAAATGATAGGCCCTTCGCAGAGGGAAGCAGAGGTTGCCATGTGCTTTTTGTTTGTACACCAAATCCCTTAATGCAAAAGAACGTCATGTTATATTGCCCCTTATGATAGCAACCTTTACTATTGCAGTCCGTCGATTTTATTACTTTGCCATCACAAGTTCGTACAACGCTCAATTTTCTCTTACACTGATTGATTGTAGGACCCTGAAGTATGTCTAGAGGGGGGTGATTAGACTACTTGACCAATAAAAACTTAACCTTTTCCCAATTTTAGAGTTTGGCAGATTTTAGCTACTTTAGGACAAGTCAAGCAATCATCACACAATTCAAGCAAGCATGCAAAGAGTGTATAGGCAGCGGAAATTAAAGCATGCAACTTGCAAGAAAGTAAAGGGAAGAGTTTGGAGGATTCAAATGCAATTGGAGACACGGATGTTTTTGGCATGGTTCCGATAGGTGGTGCTATCGTACATCCACGTTGATGGAGACTTCAACCCACGAAGGGTAACGGCTGCGCGAGTCCATGGAGGGCTCCACCCACAAGGGGTCAACAAAGAAGCAACCTTGTCTATCCCACCATGGCCGTCGCCCACGAAGGACTTTCCTCACTAGCGGTAGATCTTCACGAAGTAGGCGATCTCCTTGCCCTTACAAACTCCTTGGTTCAACTCCACAATCTTGTCGGAGGCTCCCAAGTGACACCTAGCCAATCTAGGAGAGACCACTCTCAAAGAAGTAACAAATGGTGCATTGATGATGAACTCCTTGCTCTTGTGCTTCAAATGATAGTCTCCCCAACACTCAACTCTCTCTCATAGGTTTTGGATCTGGTGGAAAGAAGATTTGAGTGGAAAGCAACTTGGGGAAGGCTAGAGATCAAGATTCATATGGTAGGAATGGAATATCTTGGCCTCAACACATGAATAGGTGGTTCTCTCTCAGAAATGGTAAGTTGGAAGTGTAGGTTCATTCTGATGGCTCTCTCCACGAATGAAGAGGAGGTGGAGGGGTATATATAGCCTCCACACAAAATCTAACCGTTACACACAATTTACCAAACTCGATGGGACCGAACCGTTAAACTCGGTCGGACCGATTTAGTAAACCTAGTGACTGTTAGTGATTTTTGGTGGGACTAACATGCATCTCGGTAAGGCCGATTCGGTTAGGGTTAGGGCATAACGTAATCTCGGTGAGACCGATTACACAAACTCAATGAGACCGATTTGGTAATAAGCTTTCCAGAGAGTTGCTCAGGTAAACTCGGTGGTACCGATTTGCTCTTTTTGGTGAGACCGAAATGTTACAAAAAGGAAATAGAGAGTTTACATTGCAATCTCGATGGGACCAATCGCTCACTTCAGTTAGACCGAGTCGTTATGAAGGGAAACAGAGAGATTGCAACCCCATCTCGGTGAGACCGAGATCCCTATCGGTAAGACCGATTTGCTTAGGGTTTGTGGCAGTGGCTATGACTTTTGGAATCAGTGGCGCCGGATTGGAAGAATCGGTGTGACCAACTTTGGCTTTGGGTTTAGGTCATTTGTGGATGTGGGAAAGTAGTTGAGGGTTTTGGAGCATATCAATAAGCACATGAAGCAAGAGGCTCATTAAGCAACACCTCATCCCTCCTTGATAGTATTGGCTTTTCCTATGGACTCAATGTGATCTTGGATCACTAAAATGTAAAATGAAGAGTCTTGAGCTTTTGAGCTTGAGCCAATCCTTTGTCCTTAGTATTTTGAGGGATCCACTTTCATCATCCATGCCATGCCATTCATTGAGCTTTCCTGAAATAATGGTCTTGGAATAGCATTAGCTCAATGAGCTATATGTTGTTATGAATTACCAAAACCACCTAGGGATAGTTGCACTTTCAATCTCCCCCTTTTTTGTAATTGATGATAACATATAGATCAAAGCTTCGACAATTGATAATAAAATTAAATAACATCGTCGCTTTGAGAAGTATGTGATAAGCAAGAGCTCCCCCTAAATTTGTGCATAGTTTTGCATTTGCTTTGGACTGCAAATGCACAATGAATTAGGCTCATGGGTTACTCTTCCATGTCACATACATCTTGGTGGAGCGCTCAAAATAATAAACAATGAATACATGCACTCATCACCAAGCATAGTGAGTGATCACATAAGATAGATAGGATAATATCAAGCATGCATAAGTGTAGCTTATGATCAAACACATGATCATCAATGTCTCACAAGCATAGTATCTGAACCAGAAGCAAACAAAGTTTGAAAAACCACCAAATAAAGCAAGAGAGAACAAAAGCGACACTCTCTCTCTCGAAGCCTATGATCTATACATTTTTCTCCTCCTTTGGCAACAAGTTACCAAAAAGTTCATAGAAAATGCACAGTGCTAGATCGACTCTCAGGCTTGATCTTCTGGTGGTGGTGTAGAGATGGCTCCTTGGACGAAGGCTTCAGTTGAAGTGGATGGAGGTGGAGGAGTTTGTGCTGGAGCTGGTTGCACTGGAACTGTAGGGGCAGTGGCTGGTGCTGAAGTTGTTGCTCTAGTGTCTGTCACTGGCACTGCAACTGACCTCTGGGCTCTGGGCACTCTGGCAAACACATTGGTGGTAGTCTTGCCCTTCCTCTCTTGCATGTCATCCTGCAGCTGCTCCACAACTGACTGCATCTCAGTTACCTTGACATCTAGATCATAGAATTTTTGTTCCATTATTCTTTCCAGGCTCTCCTGGTTTTGAGTTAGGGTGGCCAACCCCTTCTCAATCCTCAGAGATGATGCTATCAAGTAACCAAGCTGCTCTTGTTTGGTTTTCAAGAAATATTCAGATGCCTCCTCTTGAGTTGGCATCTTGGTAGCCTTCTCCCTCTTTGCCTTCTCCTTCTTCTCCTGAGCTTGAACTGATTGTGGATCATCTTCATTCATGACAACCTCATTGTCCTCAAAGTCTGGATAAAGTGGAAAGTGTTCCTTATCCAACTGATATTTTCCTGTGCCCATCTTTGAGTTTATCAACTCTTGAATCTGAGGTGCATATCCACAGCTCCTCTTCTGACCTGCTGCAGTCCTCTTGATTGTTTCAATGATCAGGCTCATGACTTTGAACTTCTGTGGCACATCAAACACATGCAACATGCTGATGGCATGTCCTCTGATCATGTTATGGTCACCAGACTTGGGCAACAAAGTGTGCCTCAGAATCCAATTTATGGTTGGCAACCCTGACAGCAGAAAGTGACCTGATCCAAACTTGTGAGTCTATACTACCTTGTCTGGAATTTCCTTGTACATGTGAGCCATTGAATTGTGACCCAACTTCTTCTTTGCATAAATGTCTAGGTCATCCTCATTCTCCTTGGGGGCATTGATCAGACTTGCCCATTCTTCAACAGTGGACTGGTACCTTGTACCTTCAAACATCCAAACTATTCTTCCATCTGGGTAAAAGTGTGCTGTGGAGTAGAACTGCATGATAAGCTCATCATTCCAGTTGGTGAACTTCTGTCCAACAAAATCTGCAACTCCACAAGCAACAAAGCTGTCTTGCACTCTTGGATAGTGCTATTCATTTTCCTTGATGAATTTCCAGTCAACCCACCTCATGTCACAGACTATGGGCTTCTTGTCCAACAGAATTGTTTCATAGAAGTCCTGCTGTCCCTTTGTGTGGAACCCTAAATCCTTCTTGATTCTCATGTCCTCAGCCACAGGATGGGCATCATTGTGGGATTGAGCTTTCTAAGAACCTGTCCTTCTTCATCTGAATCTTCAGCAACATTTGGCACTGGGGCCTTGTTCTTCTCAGCAGCTGGAATACTCCTAGTATTCCTCTTTGGAACTTGCTTGGCCTTGGAGGCAGCTTTGGGTAATTCCTTGGGCTTGGATGTTGTAGCCCCTGATCTGATTGCATCTCCCATAAGCTTAGCTTCCTTAGGAGCTGGTGCAGCATCCTCTTCCTCTTCATCAGAATCCCTTCTCATTGAGGGCTTTCCAAGGACCTTGGCAGTTGTGGTTCTAGCTCTCTTCTTTTTCTTATCCTGATCACCATCATCCTCTGATTCAATTGTGAACTTCATAATTTCACCAGTGGGGACTTTCTGAGGTTTGGATGATGTATCTTACCTTGCAGGTGCCACTTTGGGTTGAGCTTGAGCTGGCACTTGAGTGGACTTTCTGGCCTTTGGCATTGGAGTTCTTTTGGCAGGAACTTTCCTTTTTAGACCTGGTTGTGTGCTCTGTGCAGAGCCATACTCTTTCTTGAGCACCACTTTCTTGGAAGTGACCTCATCTTCCTCAGCTTTGTAATCTTCATCCTCTGAATCTGAAGTTCTTTTCCTCCTTTGCCTAGTTGCAGCCTTAGGCAAATTGCTAGGAGTACTTCTGCTCCCTTCATCTGAAGTTGAGGGACTAGTGCCCTCACTCAAGTTCATCTGCTCTTCTGACCTGTTCTAGCTGTCACTTTGATCAGACATACTGCAAAAGCTGACTGCTGACCCTGTAAAGAGTTATAGATGAGATAGAAAAGATGAGCATCACAAAATGCAGAGATTTTTGCAGAAGAATGACTCAAAAGTTCAGTTTTAGTTTTCCACAGAAAGCATTTCGGATCCACCGATTTTCAAACTCGGTGATACCGAAGCAGTTTTGGAACCTAAACTGATGATCTCGGTTGGACCGAGTTTCAGTTCGGTGGCACCGAGACTGCTAGGGTTTCACAGAATCCTCAAATCGGTCGCACCGATTAGTAATTCTCGGTCAGACCGAGAGTCACTAGTGCAATGGCATAAGCCAAATCGGTGAGACCGAGTTTTTCAACTCGGTGGGTCCGAGATGGTTTCGGCGGAAACCTAACCCTAAAAATTTGAATCACATCTAATCTATGAACTACTTTGGCTGGATAGAAGAGTTTCAATCGTGGCAAGAATCAATATGAAAACAATGTGCTAGGAATCAGACGTGGATAGCACAAAGATTAAGTCCGTACCCTAACTTGGCGGTGGACTTGCTACGGCGGCAATGGCGGGGACGAAATCCGTTGACGGCGGCGGAGACCAGCGACAGGAGGCTGCTGGCGAGGAGGAGACGATCCGGAGACCACGATGGCAGAGTGAGCTGTTGCACGGGCGAAGGTCGGAGAAATTTCCAAAATTTTGCCGTGGCTATATATAGCCCGACCCTGTCGGTGTGACCGAGTGGAACAACTCGGTGGCACCGAGATGCATAACTGTGTTCAGGTACAGCAAATCGGTGAGACCGAAAAGTTCAAATCGGTTGCACCGAGATTGAAAACTCAGATCAACTTATTGATCTCGGTAGGACCGAAATGGAGGAATCGGTCAGACCGAGAATCACTAAGAGGTTTTGGAAGTTTAAGTCTATGATGAATCGGGGAACCGAGTGCTCCTCACACAGAGTTGTTCGAATCTGACTTGATCAAATTTTGTGATGTAGCATGAATAGAGTTTGAGACGAGAAAATCATAGATAGCTAAAGAAGGTTCTTAGGCATTCTTGTCCATCCACTTGGCACAAAGAAAAGAATCCAAACAAACAAAACAACAAGTGGATGTCCTTGAATGAGTAAAATATGCACCAACATGCTCACACAATAAGATGGAAATTGAAATATGTGGCAAAGCATGCACAACCAATTTTAGCATCTATTAAGCAATTGGCGATGACTAGGTCATCTATATATGAGTATATTGACTTAGGAGTCAAATGAGAACATTTGATCATAGGTCATACTCATCTTTTAAGCTCAAGTGGGGTTACCACTTTTACATAATGCATTGATGTGTTCACACCATTAGAGTTGCTTTGACTCAATTCTTAGAGTTAAGCTCCCCCTAGATGTGAGATCCCCCCTTAGAGGGATGAACTAACCTTGGGTTTTGTCGATGATGACTTCATGTAGGTGTTGAAGATGTAGATGCTCAATGTTGATGTAGATCACTTGGAGCAATCCTTTAGAGTGAGGTTCACTTTCAACTTGCCTACATGGGTTAGTCCCACAAGGAACAAACAAGAATATCCATAGACATAGAGTGATGCACACACAAGATAATGTCCATGAAAACATTAGGTTACCTTGTCCCTTGCCTTACCAACATGAGGGTTTGTGACTCCTTGAACTAGTGCAAGATGTGGAAGTTGATTGCACTTGTTCTTGCCAAAATGATATGAGTGAAGAATGTTTGCGGAGTCACCCTCAAGAACTCTCTAGTTCTTCTTCTTCGGGATCCACATCATCTTGATGGGAATCCTTGGAGTTGGAGTTGTACTTGATGAAGTAGAACTTGACGTAGTCTTGGGGACCCACTTGAACGAGGCTTTAGGTGCTTCTTCAAATGCATCAATCTCTGCTTGAAGCTTGTCCTTGCCTTTGTTCTTGTGGTCTTGTGGTGGAAGATCATCTTGAGCTTGTGTTCCCTTGAAGGAAGTAGGATTGTACTTCTCTTGTTGAGGAACAAACTTCGTCTTGGGGTATTGATCTTCTTCCCACTCAACTCCATTGGCATTGAACTTTCGTTCAAAACCAACACCTTGATTCTTCCGGTGCCTTCCTAGCTTGCATACAATTTCCTCGAATTGCTTACTCCCGGCAAGGCTCTTGTAAACACCTTTCTCTATAATTCCCTTCAATAAGCTATTTTCTTGCCCAAGTGTAACTTGGCTAAGAGAATCATTAGTGGAATCAAGAGAACTACTAGAAGCAACAACATTGAATTTGACATTATTATTGTTACTACTAGAGGAAGTATCTTTCTTGTACTTGTTACTAGACTTGACTTGAGGCATGTAAGTAGATAAGAGTAAATGCTTGGCAATGTAAGAAGAACTTTTCTTGCGGGATCATCATTGATTGCTTTTAAGAACTCATGCTCTTGCTCAAGATTGAGCTTTTCGAAGCGTAACTTCTCATGAGCCCTTAAAAGTTCTTGATGATCTTCGTAGATAGTTTCATGAGCTAACTTAAGAGAGTTTAGTTCTTTAGTTAGAAGCTCAATCTTCTCCTTAGCATTGTCATTAGTTTTAGCATGATTAGCATGATTAATTGACGTTTCATCATAGTATTCATCACTAGATTTGTCAACAAGTAAATCATCATCCACAAGCAAGTCATCTTAATCACTATTAAAATCAACATACTCGGGATGTGTTACCTTTGGACCTTTGGCCATGAAGCATCTTCCAACACCTTCATTTGGTGAGTCAAATATGTCGTAGGAGTTGGTTGACACAAGTGCTAGACCGGCAACACCTTCATCTTGAGTATATTCGGAGTCGGAGTGATAGCTTCTCTCGGAGTGATTGTCGGAGTCGGAGCCAGAAACCCATTCACTAACATGAGCTTGATGTCTTCGTTTTCTATAGCTCCTTGATGACTTGTCCTTCCTTTCCGAATCCTTACTTCTCCGTGAGGGTCTTCGTTCATAACGATCATCTCTACTCCTCCTCTCTCTTGGTGGTGATTCTTCTCTTTTGCTCCTTCTTCTTGGAGAATCTTCTCTTCTTTCGTAGGGTGCCGTACACTCATTGGAGTGGTGTCCGGGTCTCCCACAATTGTAGCAATTGCGCTCTCGACTAGAAGATCCCTTGTCATTGTAAGACCTTGACTTGGAGCTTCTTTCATTGCTTCTACTTTTGTAGAATTTGTTGAAGTTCTTCACCATTAAGCTCAATTCTTCATTGAAGGTTGGTTTCTCACTTGATGATGTGGGGGCTTCACTTGAGGCTTTGTAAGCACCACTTTACTTGTTGTAAAGTTCCTCCTTATCCTTGAGTGACATCTCATGAGCAACAATCCTTTCAATGACTTCCATTGGCTTGAGATCTTTGTAGTTTGGCATCATTTGGATCAATGTGCACACTGTATCATACTTTCCATCCAATGCTCTTAGGATTTTCTTGATGATGAATTCGTCGGTCATCTCTTCACTCCCTAAGCCGGCAATCTCATTTGTGATAAGAGCAAGCCTAGAGTACATTTCAGCGACACCTTCACCATCCTTCATTTTGAACTTGTCAAGCTGACTTTGGAGCACATCCAACTTGGATTCCTTGACGGACTCGGTACCTTCATGCATATCAATCAAAGTATCCCAGATTTCCTTTGCATTCTCAAGACGGCTGATTTTGTTGAATTCTTCGGGGCACAATCCATTGAAGATGATGTCACATGCTTGAGCGTTGTATTGCAGCATCTTCAATTCTTCCGCATTAGCTTCACGGTTCAGTTCTCTCCCATCGAAGAATTCACCTTGCAAGCCAATACAAATAATTGCCCAAACGGTGGGGTTATGTCCAAGAATATGCATTTTCATCTTATGCTTCCAACTAGCAAAATTAGTACCATCAAAGTAAGGACCTCTACGGTGATAATTTCCCTCGCTAGACGCCATACTCTCCTAGGTTGTGAAACCAAGGCCATGACCACCAAAAGCTATGGAAATCAAAGAAAATGGAGACCAAGGCTCTGATACCACTTGTAGGACCTTGAAGTATGTCTAGAGGGGGGTGATTAGACTACTTGACCAATAAAAACTTAACCTTTTCCCAATTTTAGAGTTTGGCAGATTTTAGCTACTTTAGGACAAGTCAAGCAATCATCACACAATTCAAGCAAGCATGCAAAGAGTGTATAGGTAGCGGAAATTAAAGCATGCAACTTGCAAGAAAGTAAAGGGAAGGGTTTGGAGGATTCAAACGCAATTGGAGACACGGATGTTTTTTGTGTGGTTCTGATAGGTGCTGCTATCGTACATCCACGTTGATGGAGACTTCAACCCACGAAGGGTAACGGCTGCGCGAGTCCATGGAGGGCTCCACCCACAAGGGGTCCACGAAGAAGCAACCTTGTCTATCCCACCATGGCCGTCGCCCACGAAGGACTTGCCTCACTAGCGGTAGATCTTGACGAAGTAGGCGATCTCCTTGCCCTTACAAACTCCTTGGTTCAACTCCACAATCTTGTGGGAGGCTCCCAAGTGACACCTAGCCAATCTAGGAGACACCACTCTCCAAGAAGTAACAAATGGTGCGTTGATGATGAACTCCTTGCTCTTGTGCTTCAAATGATAGTCTCCCCAAGACTCAACTCTCTCTCATAGGTTTTGGATCTGGTGGAAAGAAGATTTGAGTGGAAAGCAACTTGGGGAAGGCTAGAGATCAAGATTCATACGGTAGGAATGGAATATCTTGGCCTCAACACATGAGTAGGTGGTCCTCTCTCAGAAATGGTAAGTTGGAAGTGTAGGTTCGTTCTGATGGCTCTCTCCACGAATGAAGAGGAGGTGGAGGGGTATATATAGCCTCCACACAAAATCTAACCGTTACACACAATTTACCAAACTCGATGGGACCGAACCGTTAAACTTGGTCGGACCGATTTAGTAAACCTAGTGACCGTTAGTGATTTTTGGTGGGACTGACATGCATCTCGGTAAGGCCGATTCGGTTAGGGTTAGGGCATAACGTAATCTCGGTGAGACCGATTACACAAACTCGGTGAGACCGATTTGGTAATAAGCTTTCCAAAGAGTTGGTCAGGTAAACTCGGTGGGACCGATTTGCTCTTTTCGGTGAGACCGAAATGTTACAAAAAGGAAACAGAGAGTTGACAATGCAATCTCGATGGGACCGATTGCTCACTTCGGTTAGACCGAAACGTTACAAAGGGAAACAGAGAGATTGCAACCCCATCTCGGTGAGACTGAGATCCCTATCGATAAGACCGATTTGCTTAGGGTTTGTGGCAGTGGCTATGACTTTTGAAATCGGTGGCACCGGATTGGAAGAATCGGTGTGACCGACTTTGGCTTTGGGTTTAGGTCATTTGTGGATGTGGGAAAGTAGTTGAGGGTTATGGAGCATATCAATAAGCACATGAAGCAAGAGGCTCATTAAGCAACACCTCATCCCTCCTTGATAGTATTGGCTTTTCCTATAGACTCAATGTGATCTTGGATCACTAAAATGTAAAATGAAGAGTCTTGAGCTTTTGAGCTTGAGCCAATCCTTTGTCCTTGGTATTTTGAGGGATCCACTTTCATCATCCATGCCATGCCATTCATTGAGCTTTCCTGAAATAATAGTCTTGGAATAGCATTAGCTCAATGAGATATATGTTGTTATGAATTACCAGAACCACCTAGGGATAGTTGCACTTTCATTGATCCAACACATTTAGAAGCAATTTTTATTGCCTTATTGCACCGATGACAACTTACTTGAAGGATCTTACTCAATCCATAGGTAGGTATGGTGGACTTTCAAGACATGAATCTGGGTTTAAGGTTTTTGGATGTACAAGTAGTATCTCTACTTAGTGCGGAATTTTTGGCTAGCAAAGATATTGAGCAAGCACCGCATGTTGAAGGATCTATAACAATATAACTTCTATGTGGATATGAACAAGCATAACTCATTACGGTGTCTTCCTTGTCCAACGTCAACTATTTTGACCTATAATATTTAATGGGGGCTCACAATCATAAGATGTCCAAGATAGTGTATTTGCATGTGAATCTTCCCTTCCCTTATTAATTCTTTCATGAGTTGCATTATTGACCAATCCAATGTCTGTCAATCTACAATAAATTCTACCACTTATACTTTTCCTTATGTGATGTCATTACCTACCATACGATTACACTAGTAGAAAAAGGGTCAAACGTGAAGCACATTAGTGCCGGTTTGTATTAGAGCCGGCACAAATGTATACATTAGTGCCGGTTCAAACGGCTAGCCGGGCCGCTCTCATTAGTACCGGTTCGTGGCTAACCTTTAGCACCGCTTCGTGCCACGAACCGGTACTAATGAGGGTGGTGGCAGGATGTTGTCAGTCTGGGCCCCCTCTAGCACCTTTAGTACCGGTTCGTGCCATGAACCGGTACTATAGTTCCTCCTGCATATAAACCCTTTGTCCAGCTCGCTCTGTTCTCCCCCCTTTCCCCTCTCCTCTCCTCTCTGTTCTTCCTCTTCTCCCCTCGAGCTCATCACACATTTTGCCCAAAATTTGTCAAGATTTGAAGGCCCCCATCCATTCAAGTGATCACAAAGGTTAGCAACTCTGTCCTTTCATCTCTCATTGCTAGATTAGCTCTTGCAATGCTTTATATAGTTATTAATTTGTGAGTTTAGTAATTTGGGAGGAAATATATATATGTGCTAGTATTTGATTTATATGCAATTTGAGGTCAAAATAACACTTAGTTTGCATATGTAGGTGTGGTTTACTTAGTGCCTTCTAAATCTCCGTCGTAACCACCGTCGATCGCCCGCACCGTCCCGTCGCCGGCACCACCTTGTGGTGAGCCTCTTGTTCATGAAATTTTATATAAAAAATTGATGTTTGTGTGATTTGGATATATAGTTACTCGTATAATAATTATCTTACCCGTACGTTGTTTGTTATACATAGTGCCATGGTTTTGATATCCGTCCCCGTCGGCCCTCGTCCTTGTTATGATTCGGATGTGGTATATTCTCTTTTAAAACTATTTGTTGCATTTCGTATTTATGACAAATTATGCCCATCAAGTTGACATAGATATTTTTATCTAGGAGGTATGTGAACCGGAAATTCCAACCGACCCTATTGTCGAGAGGTTAAATTTAGTTGAAAGAGAAAACGAGTACTTGAAAGAAAAATTGAAAAGAATTGAGGGGGAGAAGATGGAATTGGAGTTGCATGTTGCCGATGTCGTCGATGATCACAAGATCAAGATGGAGAAAATGCGCTTGAAGATTAGAAAGATTAGAAAATATGCCATCGATAGTGAGGCTTGGTATCATTATGCTATTGGATCAATTGTTACCTTAGTTGCGATCTTGATCGCATTTGTTGTTGCATTTAAATGCTTTAGCTAGAGAGTTATTTGTTTGTTGCATTTAAGTGTTGTATGAACTTTATGTATGAACTTGTATTAATTTGGTCTATTCGGTGTTGTGTAATGAAGATGAGCCGGCAATGGATGTACGATGACCGATGCTCTCCCCAGTTCGTTGAGGGCATGCATACTTTTCTGCTTGCAGCTGAGGCAAACAAGTGGGCGGATGGTTTTATGCCTTGTCCATGTGCTGGCTGTAAGAATGGTCGCGATTACTCTACGTCAAGAACCATTCACGTCCACCTGTTTGAGTCCGGTTTCATGCACCACTATAATGTTTGGACCAAGCACGGAGAAAGAGGGGTTATGATGGAAGACAATGAAGAAGAAGAGGACGATGACAGCTATCCTGGCCATGGGTTCCCTGAATACGATGATACAACAATGGGGGAAGAAGCTGAGCCGGTAATGCGGGAAGAATCTGAAGAAGAGGCATCAGATGAGCCCGTTGATGATCTAGGTCGGGCCATTGTTGATGCAAAGAGAAACTGCGCAAGTGATTTGGAGAAGAAGAAGTTGCAGCGCATGTTAGAGGATCACAAAAAATTGTTGTACCCGAATTGCGTAGGTGACAAGAAAAAGCTGGGCACCACACTGGAATTGCTGCAATGGAAGGCAGAGAATGGTGTATCTGACAAGGGATTTGGAAAGTTGCTGGTAATGATAAAGGATATGCTTCCAAAGGACAACGAATTGCCCAAGAGTACGTACGAAGCAAAGAAGGTTGTCTGCCCTCTAGGGTTAGAGGTGCAGAAGATACATGCATGCCCTAATGATTGCATCCTCTACCGCGGTGAGTACGAGGATTTGAACGCTTGCCCGGTATGTGGTGCATTGCGCTATAAGATCAGCCGCGATGAGCATGGTGATGTCGAGGGCGAGCGCCCCAGGAAGAAGATTCCTGCCAAGGTGATGTGGTATTCTCCTATAATACCACGGTTGAAACGTTTGTTCCAAAACAAAGAGCATGCCAAGGCGATGCGATGGCACAGAGAAGACCGTAAGAAAGACGGAAAGTTGAGAGTACCCGCTGACGGGTCGCAGTGGAGAAAAATCGAAAGAAAGTACGGGAAGGAGTTTGCAGATGACGCAAGGAGCGTATGGTTTGGTCTAAGCGCAGATGGCATTAATCCTTTTGGGGAGCAGAGCAGCAACCATAGCACCTGGCCTGTGACTCTATGTTTGTATAACCTTCCTCCTTGGTTGTGCATGAAGCGGAAGTTCATTATGATGCCAGTGCTCATCCAAGGCCCTAAGCAACCCGGCAACGACATTGATGTGTACCTAAGGCCATTAGTTGAAGAACTCTTACAACTGTGGAATGGAACAGGTGTACGTGCGTGGGATGAGCACATGGGGGAAGAATTTGACCTAAAGGCGTTGCTGTTCGTGACCATCAATGATTGGCCAGCTCTCAGTAACCTATCAGGACAGACAAACAAGGGATACCGCGGATGCACGCACTGTTTGGATGATACCGACAGTATATATTTGAATAGTTGTAAGAAGAATGTGTACCTGGGACATCGTCGATTTCTTCCGAGCAGGCATCCCGTAAGAAAGAAAGGCAAGCATTTCAAAGGTGAGGCGGATCACCGGACGAAGCCTCGCCACCGTACTGGTGCTGATGTACATGATATGGTCAAGGATTTGAAGGTGATATTTGGAAAGGGTCCTGGCGGACAACCTGTTCCGAAGGACGCTGACGGACGCGCACCCATGTGGAAGAAGAAATCTATATTTTGGGACCTGCCATATTGGAAAGACCTAGAGGTCCGCTCCGCAATCGACGTGATGCACGTGACGAAGAATCTTTGCGTGACCCTGCTTGGCTTCTTGGGCGTGTATGGGAAGACAAAAGATACACCTGAGGCACGGGAGGACCAGCAACATATGCACGGAGAAGACGGCATACATCAGGGTCATGCAAGCTACGCTCTAACCAAAGAAGAGAAGGAAATCTTCTTTGAATGCCTGCTCAGTATTAAGGTACCGTCTGGCTTCTCGTCGAATATAAAGGGAATAATAAACATGGCAGAGAAAAAGTTCCAGAACCTAAAGTCTCATGACTGCCACGTGATTATGACGCAACTGCTTCCGGTTGCATTGAGGGGGCTTCTACCGGAAAACGTTCGATTAGCCATTGTGAAGCTATGTGCATTTCTCAATGCAATCTCTCAGAAGGTAATCGATCCAGAAATCATACCAAGGTTACAGAATGATTTGGTGCAATGTCTTGTCAGTTTCGAGTTGGTGTTCCCACCATCCTTCTTCAACATCATGACGCACGTCCTAGTTCACCTATGCGAAGAGATTAACGTTTTGGGTCCTGTATTTCTACACAATATGTTCCCCTTTGAGAGGTTCATGGGAGTCTTAAAGAAATATGTTCATAACCGTGCTAGGCCAGAAGGAAGCATCTCCAAGGGCCATCAAAATGAGGAGGTCATTGAGTTTTGTATTGACTTTATTCCTGACCTTAAGCCGATTGGTGTTCCTGAATCGCGGCATAAGGGCAGACTGGATGGAAAAGGCACGCTAGGAGGGGAACAAATAATATGTATGGACGGACATTCTCTCACTGAAGCACACTACACAGTTCTACAGAATTCCGCCTTGGTGGCTCCGTATATGGATGAACACAAGAATTTGCTACGCTCCAAACACCCGGAGCGGTCTGATGACTGGATTACACGTGAACAAACCAGGAGTTTCGCCAGCTGGTTGCAGACACGTACCATGCATCACACCTCTATTGAAGATGACCTGTACTTGCTGTCCCAGTTACCATCTTCGAATATAATGACTTTCAAAGGGTACGAGATAAATGGTAATACATTTTACACGATCGCCCAAGATAAGAAGAGCACCAACCAAAACAGTGGTGTCCGCTTTGATGCAGAAACCAAGACGGGAAAGGAAACATATTATGGTTATATACAGGACATATGGGAACTTGACTATCGACGTGGTTTAAAGGTCCCTTTGTTTCGGTGCAAATGGGTCAATATGACACGAGGCGGGGTAACGGAAGACCGCAGTATGGAATGACAACAGTGGATCTCAACAATCTTGCGTATGCAGACGAACCATTCGTCCTAGCCAATGATGTGGCACAGGTTTTCTATGTGAAGGACATGTCTACCAAGCCAAGAAAAAGAAAAGATAAGGAAGCGAATGCATCGTACGATGAGCCAAAGCGGCACATAGTTCTTTCTGGGAAGAGAAACATCGTGGGAGTGGATGACAAGACAGACAAGTCAGAAGATTATGAAAAGTTTGATGAAATTGCTCCATTCACAGTGAATATTGACCCGAGCATCCCGTTAAATGATGAAGATTTTCCATGGTTACGGCGCAAAGGGACACACGCGAAGAAAAGTTTCACACCCAAAGATCTGGGATGTGATCGGCTTCACTATCATCAGTTTCTTCTGTGTTTCACACCCAGGAGGGAATATCTGTAATAGTTAGGGTAGTTATGTGTTTTGGCATTTGAAACGCGAAGAAATTTTATGTGCAAACAAATTCTTTTCATGCATTTACTGATTTTTTTTCCAGCTAAATGACCCTGAAATTGAAAAGCAATTCAAATGAACTCAGAAAAGGTTGAAAGTTGGCTGGGTATCATAATTTCATACAAATAGCATGTGCAAGAAAGTAGAGACGGTTACGGCAAAAACTGGATGCACTTCATGTACAAAATGGACAATCTCTTTCGAAGTATCAGGGTTTCCGACGAAAATTGAACTGTTACAAAGGCATTTCATTTTTTAAATAACCTAAGCATTACTAAATTGAATATAATGATAAAACACACTAATATTAAACATAAGAAAAAAGAATCACTAAAAAAACTTTTTTCAAAGTTAAGTTATTCACAAACTAGTGATTCACACAAATTTCAAATAATTCAAAATTTAAACTATTCAAATTTGAAATCTACCGGCACTAACAGAAAGTTTGTAATTTTTTGTACCTAAAGCAAAAATATTCACAAAGAAACACTAAATACAGCAAAAAACAACTCAAAAATAAATAAAACAAAAAAAAAATAAAGCAAAAAAAATTAAGAAAAAAAGCCCGCCTACTGGGTCAAAGCGGCCTGCATACGACTAGCGACACAACCTTTCGTTGGGCCAGGATGCAGGCCCGCGAAGGCCCAGTAGGCCCACTAGGCAAAGAGGACAGGTAGGCCCAGTAGGCCTGGTTAGGAGAGGAGCTCGAGAGAGCTACCGCACTAGGGCTTATAAACCAGTGCGGTAGCCCCTCGACTAGCGAGGTGGGACTAAACTTGCCGCACCGCACCTGCGCCAGCGCACCCCCTTTAGTACCGGTCGTGGCACAAACCGGTACTAAAGGGGGGGCCTTTAGTACCAGTTTGTGCCACCAGCCGGTACTAAAGGGGGTCGCTTCCCGCCGCTTGGCCTGGCCAAAACAGGCCTTTAGTACCGGTTGGTGGCTCCAACCGGTACTAAAGGTGCCTTCTATATATACAAGACTTACGAAAATTTCAGTTTCCCTCTGTTTGTTCCTCTGTTCCGTCGTCTCCGTCGCTGTCGCCGCCACCCTCGATCGTCTCCGTTCCCGCTCGTCTCCGTCGCCGCCCCCATCCCCGTCGCCGCCCTCGTCCCCGTCGCCACCCTCGTCTCCGTCGCCGCCCCGGGCCCGTCCCCGTCGCGCCGTCCCCGTCCCTGTCGCGCCATCCCCGCCGTCGCCGCCCCGGCCGTCGCCTCGCCTCGCTGTCGCCTCGCCGTCGCCATCGCCCGCTGTGAGCCCTCCGGCCCCGAGCCCGTACACACACACACACACAAGCATGTTTAATTAGTTTTTGATTAGTTTAGATTATTTAGATTAGTTTAGATTATTATTTTAGATTATTTAGATTGTTTAGATTAGTTTAGATAATTAGTCTTTAATTAGTTTAGATTATTTAGATTATTATTTTGTATGTTTAATTAGCTTAGATAATTAGTGTTTAATTATTACACACACACACGTATTTTGTATGTTTAATTAGTTTAGATTATTTAGATTATTATTTTTTCACTATTATATATGTATGAATGCATGTTAGATGGATATAATTAGTGTTTAATTAGTATGGAATTTTTTTAGTGTTATACAGAAATGTTAGAAATTTTAGTTATCAAAATCCAATCATTAAAAAAATGTTACTTTTTGCGGGCATATAGCTAGTATTTGTTCTCGATGATGCCTGGCCCGCATCCTCGCCGTCGACCCGTCCACGACGACGTCCAGCCGACCCATGTCCGGGACTGGGCTCCGCCGGGCTGGCACTGGGAGGTGCTTCCTGGAGGGGCGCGCCGCTTGATGAGGAACCCGGCCCCGGGTCCCGTCGTCGACCCTGATCTCGTTTGGTGGCGTTCGCGTGGGCCAGTTTCGGTGCGGAGGGACCCGGCCCCGCCGGAGGTGGTACGTCGACGTGTCAGGGAGGAGGACGAGCACGTCCATCGCTACATGGTTGCGTTAGAGGGCGGCAGGTTCTCCAATACCTGGCAGTATCTTCGGGGATCTCACTTCAGCTATGATCCTGTGAGGGTTCCTTCTCTTTGGGTGTCCACCGCCCGCGCCGCAGGAACCGCGAGTGTCCTAGATTCTTCTGTAGTATTCGATCTTTAATTAGCTACCTAGCCAGTGATGTACTATTCAATATTATATATTATTCGAGACGATGTATTCAAGATTATATCTATTATTCTAGACGATGTATTCGAGATTATATCTATTATTCGAGACGATGTAATTTGAATACTAAATTGTTTTATATTTCTTTTGGATTAGTTAAATAAAAGCTATGGCAGACAATACCGACAGAGAGGGAGAACAAACCATGTTCGATATGATACGTGGGCCAGATGATGATCAGAATAAAGAAGATTATGACGGCTCCAAATTTCTAAACAACACCGGAGAGGGTGATATGATATTCGATCGCGACGACCGAATTGATGAAGTCATGAACTACGGTTATGACGATGACGAAGAACATGTTGATCCTGAAACAACAAAGACCGGCGAGGTATATATATTTATATAAGCAGGTATCTGGTGATCATCACATGTTTTAAATGACTTGCAGATATATTAACGAATCGATCTTTGTTCTTTCAGCCATCCGAATCGAGCAAATCTTCAGGCAAAAGGACGAAACGAGGCCCGAACAAAAAGTTGAAGGAGGGCGTAAAGTACAATATCAAGGCAGTCAAACCTAATGGCGAACCATTAGCACCTAAGAAGATTGCAGACAAGTTCGTTCGTCAGTGCGGAGTTCTTGTGAAGGACCAACTCCCGATCTCCCTTCAAGAATGGAGAGAGCCAGCAAAAGACAAAAGACAAAAAGACAAAGAGGACGCTGCTCCACGTCCAGATGTTACTTTTGTCGACAAGAATCAAAAAGATCTGCTTTGGGATACTCTCATGGAACATTTCACCCTACCAGATCATTTCACAGAAGCAGATGTGCAGAAAGTCAAGGACGCTGCTCTTAGGAAGATGGCGGTTGCATTCAAGAACCACAAGAATCGTGAATGGGACAAGTACGTCAAGGGAGGAAGGAAGACTCCAGTATTCGAGGGAACACTAGAGAACCAACGTGCTCATTGGGACGATTTCATGAAATTCAAGGATTCGGAATTAGCTAAGGAACGGTCGAGAATAAACAAGAAGAATGCCGAAAAAAGGATAAGTTCCATAAGCTGGGGCCAGGTGGCTATGCGGTGGCAATGCCTAAGTGGGATAAGTCTGAGAAAGAGATGGAGGATGCAGGTGCCACTCCGGTTACTAAGAGCTGGCCCCCTAGGTGCAGGACTTGGTTCTATGCGCATGGGGGGGGGAGTTGGACCCGAAGACAGGCAATGTTTTGACGAAGGCAAGTCTGAAGGGAGCCGATGATGCGATACTTGTTGCAATAGAAGAGGCACGATCGGGGGTGTTCCAGCCCAACAGAGAGAAAACGAGCTTACGCGTGCCCTGGGAAATCCTGAACACCCGGGAAGAACACGAGGCATGGGCGCTATTCCGTGGTATGAGGGGTTTTCAGACTGGAACAATGACTACAGAACCCGTGCGAGAAAGAAGATTGCGGAGGAGAAGAAGAGGAAGATGGAGGAGGAGCAGAGGAAGCGGGACTATGAATGCCTTCAAGGCCTAGAAGCAAGTCAAGCAGAATTGGCAGTTAAATTCCAGCGGCAGCAGGAGCAGATCGACTCACTTACCCAGCAAAGGGGGTCTCAGTAGCTGCAGCAGCTAGCGGATGATCCAGCATTGGATAGCACCGGCCCATCCATGCCGAGAAGCAGCGTGGGTTCGGCCGCCCAGGGTGACGCAATGCTGGGTAGATACCCCGTGGATGACATCATGAAGAACACTAACTGTGAGCTACACGTCAAAATGAAGAACATATCCATGAAGTTGGCGGACGCTGTTGCTTTTACAAATCCCCCTGAGGCAACCTTCCATTGCAACCCGATTCCAACGGGCTATGCTCGTGTCTTGGTTGATGAGGTGGTGGACCCACCATATTCGGAGCTACAGCTTGACATTCCTGGAGGTGACGGCGAGCGCTTTCTCGGAGAGGCCAAACATCGTATCATCCTATGGAAAAAGGATTGCATCATCTTTCGAAGGCCACCGACACCGCGTCAGCCAACTCCTCGTCGAAGTCCGCCACCGAGTCAGTAGTCTCCCGCTCCTGCAAGTCCACCAAGTCCGGCAAAGTGTCAGGCCACTCCTCCTCCTCCAAGTCCGCCACAGCGTCAGACGTCCACTCCTCCTCCAAGTCCGACACAACCTCAGGCCACTCCTCGTCCAACTCAGCCCCGTCAGCCGTCTCCGCCGCCTCAGCAATCGAAGAAGAGACACCCCGCAGCTATGGTGCGTAGCGGTACGAGTCGAGGTAGTACTAGAAGTACAGGCGGAGGCAAGTGATATAAATATGGTCCAAGCCTCACGCCTCTTCTGTAGAGGGCTTATGATAGGTCCGAGGAGGAAATCACAGCCATATCAAAGGCCGAGGTGGAAGCCCATTTTGCACCGAAACCGCAACCGCCGCCAAGGGAGAAAGTGCCTGAGGAAACGATTGGCCACTTCATTCGTATGGCTCAACCACCAGCTCCCAAGCCTGTTGACAAAGACTATGAGCGCCACATCAGGAAGTTAAATTGAGCACGTCTACAAAAGGAGGCGAGCACGTCTACATCGGGATCGAGCAAACAAGAAATAGCTGACAAAAAATGCAGGAAAACCATTCCCCAGCTGGGAGAACAGGCGGCGCAATCGATCCCCTCGCTTGTTGTGCCAACAACACGTGACAGTACGCGCGCCCAATATTATTGTGGGCAAACAGTGCACGTTCCTGAGGTGGGCAATGTGGTAATAATGGAGGAGCATATAATGCAGGCTGAAGTTCTCAACATCACTGTTGGACAACTCCTCGAGATCGAGCCCATGCCTGTGCTTAGAGAGGATGAAATAAAACGGAAATATGTCCGGGGCCAACCTTTAGTCGCGCCAGACAAGGTCAAGAACCTCCCAACGAGAATGTATGAATTGCATCAATGGTACATGAACATTACCAACATTTCAGATCGATTTTCCCTCATGGTGAATGTCAAGGAGGAGCATTACTTCCATGAGAAAGCTCTGTCCATTGAGTATACTGAACTGTTTCAGTTATACAATCAAGACGCACTCGACAAATCTATCGTCAGTTGCTATTATCTGTAAGTGATTTCTTTCTGTAATTTAAGTCTCAAGCTAGCTGTAGTGATCCTTTTGATCAATCATTACCTGTAATTATCCTCACTATATTCTTTTCTGTGGTATTATGCAGGATGAAGATGTATGAAATGAGAAAAGGTGGACGTTGTGGCATTGGGTTCATTGACCCAAACACCGTTAATGAATACACACGGCTAATGAATCCACGTCAGCAAAAGGACGTAGAGGACAACATGCTAGAGTTCTTGAAGCGCCTCAAATACAATGAAGATATAGTACTTCCTTACAACTTTGAGTGAGTCACACTGTCTTGTACTACAAATTCTCTGTTTTTGCCTACTAGCTAGCTACATGTTTTTGCTTACATATGCCCGCTTAATTAAGACATGCAAACGTGTGTTCATGCAGATTTCACTGGGTCTTGTGTATCATTAAAGTTGACGACGGAACAGTTGAAATACTGGACTCACTACTCAAAGCAAAAACTGACTATAACATCTTGTTTGGGATAGTCAACAGGTAATTTAATTCAATCATTATTAACTATATATCTCGGCCTATTTAGTTCGTCATTTCATGATATGAACTATTTAATAACCCCTTTATTTATTTTCTTTGTCGGCGGGGCAGGGCTTGGGCAAGGTTCCTCAAGGTCACGGAAGGCGAATGGAAACCAAAGCTTAAATGGTTTCGATCCAAGGTAAGTAATTAAGTAGTACTAGCTAGCTAGCTAGCTGCCATCTCTTTAATTATCATGCTTGATTAATTATTATCTGATCAAATTCCATTCTCGTAAAGGCCCTGAAGCAGGCGCAGGGGACTGATCTGTGTGCATTCTACGTTTGCGAGAACATTCGCAATATGGCGTCTGAAAGGAGCAGATCTCAAAGACAGGAATGGGTACGCTTGTCAGAACACTATTCACAATTTTTACACCATTATCGATATCTAGTAATAGAAACTAATACACATGCATATTGATCTCCTTCTTAACAGTTGAAAGAGGTGCGAGAGAAGCTCCTAGAAACGGAGCGTGTAGAAGCACTTCAAGAGGAAATAGCGGGATTTTTGCTCGACCAGGTCATAAATCCGAAGGGAGAATACTATTACCCGCTACCGCCCCCATGAAAACCACTTCCAATTGTCATCGTGCTCCGAAGGCACCAATTAGGCTAATGCCACTGGCTCCGAAGGCAACATGCATATGTAGGAGAAATTGTATATAGCTATACATGTGTGTATGTGTGAATTAATTAATATGGTGGTTTGTGAGACATTGATGATATATATATATGCATGATTGGTTCTACTAGAAATTCTATATATATATATATATATATATATATATATGTATGTATGTATATATATATATATATGTGTGTGTGTGTGTATATATATATATACATATATATATATGCATAACGTGTACAATGTGTAGTATCGTAAAATACCAGCAAATAAAAAAGAATTAAAATGGAAACACAAAATTAAATGAAAAAGAAATCATAAAACTAAAAACCCCCCAAACCTTATAGTACCAGTTGGTCTTACCAACCGGTACTAAAGGGCTCCAGGCCCCCGGAGCTGGCTCGTGCCACGTGGTTGCCCTTTAGCACTGGTTCGTGCTGAACCGGTACTAAAGGGGGGGCCTTTAGTGACCACACTTTAGTGCCGGTTATGTAACCGACACTAAAGGGCCTTACGAACCGGTGCTATTGCCCGGTTCTGCACTAGTGTTAGCATATGATCTTTTTCATTTATTTCTTTCTTTTTTATTGCAACAAGGAGGTAAAGAAGCAAAAACTCAAACTAAACTTTATTATATATCTCGCACACGAGAACATAGATAGATAGATTACTAAGCAAGCACTCAAAAACTAATCGAACTAAACTTTGAACTAAAGCAAAGGATAACTAAAGATCAAACTAAAATAGATAAAGGCAAAGATTGGTGGTGATGCAATATATGGTCACCTCCCCCAAGCTTGGCACAAGCCAAGGGGCGTGCCCATACCATGAACTCAAGTCTCCTTTGGTGCTGAAGATGATGATGGTGGTGGTGATGAGGTAGTAGCGAGCATATTCTACCGTTTCCATGGCAGCGGTTCACCATCATAAGAGGAAGCACGATTCTCGCCAGTCCTACAACTGGCATCCAAACTCATACCTTTTAATCTTGCCTCATATTCAAAGACTTGATTTTGGGGATCATAGATTTGTCTTTGCAGAAAGTTGATTTGCTCGTTGAGGGTGAAGACTACGTCCTTCATGGACCGGCCATCCACCCAGTGATCACGGGTAAAATCTGTAATCATGAGGTGATTGGCATTGAGTCCACGCTCCACCATCCCCTTGCACTTGAAGACCTCCTGCTTCATGGCCTTCAGCCTCGCCTCCATGGTTCCCTTACCCTTGGGCCCTTGGAAATCCCGGATATGGAGTAGCCCCTCATGCATCTCGATGGTTTCAGGGTGCTTCACCACCTCCAGCAAGTAGGGGTTGATTACCCTTTCTAAGAATTTGTCCTTGGAGGAACTCAGAGCAACCATGGCGATCTAGATCTATCAGAAAACAACAAGAAAGAAGAACAGAAGATTTCTCCATGATAGGATGGTCAATACGTTCGGGGGTATATAAAGATCTTTTTATCTTGGGAAACAAACAAAACGAGGGGAAAATGGAGTCGGGAAGGTTCCCGAGTTGGGCACGCCCTTGTGTCTTGTGCCCTCCTCGGGTGCCTTACTGGTTGTTTATTATTTTCCTAATTTTTGTAATAATCCAAAAATGACAAAAAATATTTTTGCTGATTTTTTGGAGTCTGTTTACTTATCGTATCATGTACCTCCTCTTTTTTTAGTATTTTGGAGTGTTATAGAAGGTTTCTTTTATGTGTTCCTCCGGGGTTATGGTTTGAATAATATTGCTTTCAACATTAATAGGTGTACCTGAGATATAGTGCTTAATTCTTTGCCCATTGACTACCTTTGGGTTAGTACCTTCAACATTATTGTTCTTGATAGCTACAGAACAATAAACCTCCTCGATGATATATGGTCCTTCCCATTTAGAGAGAAGTTTTCCTACCAAGAATCTGAAATGAGAGTTGTACAAAAGAACATATTCTCCACAACAACAAAAAGATACATCTGTAGCATTTTGGCCCGAACGAATTTTTTCTGGCATGCTTATGACACTTCTATGACGATAATTGTGACAAAACCACGTATCATCATAGATGTGGTGGGGTCCTACTTATGTGACAAAAATCATGACAGAAAATGGGCTTTTTGGCTTGGGCGGGTCGGGGACGCACCTGCATGACATTCTTTGGGCCGTCCATGATGGAAAAAATCATGGTAGAAGCGAGAGCGAGGAAAATTTTGGGGAGTTCCCGGTTACGGTGGGTGGTTAGGGGCTCAGGGCCGAGCGATGCACGGGAGGTTTGCACGTTTCTCGCATACACATACGCGCGTGTGTGCGAGGTGTTGGGGTCTAACTGAAGCCAAGCGAGGAAGTCGCATATTGAACCCGAGCGATTGCACTAGCTACATTACTGAACCCGAGCGATCGATCCCTTGACTGTTAACTGAACCCAGCGATTCCTTCGCTATTGCTGCTAACTAAACCCGATCGAAACTGCAGCTGCCTCTTGATGAACAGTGATCGTTGTTGGGGGTTGGATGAACAAATCCCAGTGGGGGTTGGATGAACAGGAGCCCATGGTAGTTGAGAGGCCGTTGTCGGACGAACAGGACCCCGATCGAGGAGGTGTGGGGGTGGATGAATAGGACCCCGTGGAGGGCTGGTTGAACAGTAGCCGGTGGAGGCTGGATGAACAGTAGCCCCTGGATGAACAGTGTCTAGTGGAGGTGCTGGAGGAAGTCGACGATGGATGAACAGTAGTAGGTGGAGGCTAGAGGAAGTCGACGGTGGATGAACAGTAGACCGTGGAGGCTGGAGCGAGGAACTAGATGGTGCATGAATAGTAGCCCGTGGAGTCCCATGTTGCGGTATGCCACACCCCTCTCGATGATCTGAACCCCGTCTCAACCGTAAGCGCTTGAACACAAGTCTGTTTCCTCCGTTTTGTGATACGCCACACCCCTCCCGATCAACAACATCTCGTTTTGACCGTTGGAGCTCGAACACAAGTCTGTTTCCTCTGTTCTGCGGTACACCAGGCCTCATTTTGGTTGTTCCGTCCAAGCCAGTTGGCTCCCGATGAACACGGGACATTCTGTTGCCGTGTTCGATGAACATGACGCAGTTTCTCCGTTTCGACCCAGCCGGTTGGCTGCCGATGAACAGGACGCCGTTGCTGCCATCCGCTGCCTGTCCATGTACATGAGCCCTGGTCGTACATATGCGCAAGTAGCTAGGCGTTCGGGACCCCGCCCGTATGTACGTATGTGGTCGTATTTTTTGGCATGTGGCTATACGTATGTGTACACATTTTAGAAGGGACTGCCTAAACTGCTACGTCAGGGGCTCGACTACCACACATGCCGCTGCTTGCTCGGCCACTGTTCGTCGTTGCTGAGAGATTGATCGACCAGTATATACGTACACATTCACGACCAGACATACCAGGCTATGTACGCTTCGATCAGGTGGGTCCCAGCTGTCAGGGAGGATAAGGAGGCACTTCCTTGCGTGCGAAGATATAGCTGGTGCGTCGCAGCTGTCAGGGGGAAGAAACATTCTTTTTGCATGTAATATGGATGCACCTCCTTGTGTATGAAGATGTAGCTGGTGGCTCCCAGCTGTCAAGGGGAAATGTTTTTTTTGCAAAATATAGCTAAGCAAAAATACAAGGGACCTTCCGATGGGTCCCCGTTGTCAGGTGGAGGAATCATTATTTTGCACGTAATAAGGAGGCACTTCCTTGCTGCGGTCATGGACCCAGCTATCAGCCTCTCCACGTACAGTCCTCTTTCGATGTAAGTCGTTCCTTGACCACTTGACCATGCCGTGCCGAGAGCACCAAGGCGGTGGACGACAGCGAGGCCTAGGAAGGGAATGACCATGAGCCGGCGAAGACTCGACAGTAGTTTCCCATGTAGAGGGGAGTATGAGGATTTACTGGTTCGGCTGCAGTGTGAGTCTACCGTCGCCGGAGAATCACATGAGGTACGGGTGAGTAGAGGGATAACTAGGCCAGGAATGGGAGTAGGATGGAGTGGTGAGGCCTGCGCGACAACACATCCTGCCATGGGAGGCAGGAGTAGGTGGCGTGGTTGGTGCTGGTCTGGCGACTGGAGTAAGAAGACCAGAGGTTGAAGAAGCACGACATCTATTTGATGGACATCATACGCTCACTGCAGCTAGAACCCTTTATATTAACTAAGTTGACAAAGCCCTCCTTCCGCGTCAACTTAGTCGGCCCACAAGTCAGCCTCCAAATATGATGGGTCCCAGCTAGCAGGGGGTATTCATTTTTGTGTGCGTAATAAGGAGACACTTCCTTGTGTGCGAAGATATAGCTGGTGGGTCCGAGCTGTTAGTGGGAGGAAAGTTGTTTTGCGAAATACAGAGGCCCTTCCAGTGGGTCCCCGCTGTCAGGTGGAGGAGTCATTATTTTACGCGTAATAAGAAGGCACTTCCTTGCGTTCGGCCGTGGACCCAGCTATCAACCTCTCCATGTACAATCCTCTTCCGATGGATGTCGTTCATTGACGACGATGACCACGCCGCGCCGAGAGCACCAGGACGGTGGACGGTGGCAAGGCCTAAGAAGGGAATGACAAGGACCGAGGGAAGACTCTGTAGTTGTTTCCCTCGTGGAGGGGAGTACGTGGGTTTACTGGTGACAGAGACTCTGGGGGATAAGTGCGGTGAAGCAGCAGAACGATTTGCCGGACATGCTTCTCTCTCAAAGGGGGCTGATTAGAAGCAAGGAAAAAATGTTCATTTTCACTATGGTACCACCTAGTGAAAATGGTACCAACATAAAGATCTCGACGAGATGAAGAAGTGGGCGTTGGTTTCACCTTGATCGGAGTTACGGTCGCGGAGATACGAGGTGATGAAGGAGAGGGACCAATCTGTGAAATTTTTTATCACCAACGAGTCTGTGAGTGGATAAGGCCGAAGCGTAAATTAGAAAATATGCTTTGTGAATATGAAAACGTACTTCAGGCAAAATAGGAAAGAAATACACTTTCAGATTACGAAAACATATTTCAAGAAAATGTGTCCACTTACTGCACTGGGCCCGGGCGATGAGGCACTCACGAGCGGGGCCCAGGGGCAGGGGAGGGGCCCGGTGCTCATCTTCTTCCTCGCTCATGTGTTCTCAATGAGAGACAGAGGAGGTGGCGAGGAAGAGGGATTCCGGCGATGGGGCGGGCAGCTCTGGCCGTCCCAGGCTCACGCGAGAGCACCGGTCGGCTCGGGGCTGAGTGTCGCACCCATCCAGTTGAGAAGAGGGAGCCGAGGAGGATGGGGACGATCGCGGCGACGGGGCTAACAAAGGAGCGGCATGGACGGCGGCTATGCTCGGGGAGACGGGCACAGGGCCTCTGGCAAATGGGCAAGGTGCTGGGAAGGGTCGCCAGAGCAAGGAGAAGGTGATGGTTGAGGAAGGGAGTGGAGGGGGAGCTCGTTACTCAAGATGGAGTGGAACAGAGAGCGATGGGCGGGTGGTCGGACTTGGGGACGATGACCCTGGTGGCTCCGGCGAGGGTAAGAGAGGGTGGGGCTGCACGCTGGAGAGAGGGGAAGAGAGTGGCGAGGTTAGAGAGGCTGGGGGGCTCGGCTACTCGATTGCAACGGACTCCGGTGAGCAACTGTAGTGGTCCTAGGAGGAAATGGAAAAGGAGAGGCACTCCGGTGGGTGAAGGAGCTTGGGGAGAGAGTGTTGAGCTGCGAAGGAGGTTGTGCATGCCTTATATAGGCCAGGGGAGGGCTCGGGGATGCTGTAGAGAGCTCCAGCTCGACGCCAATGGAGGTCAGGGGCGGCTAGAGTCACGGGTAGCCCGACGGCGATGCGACCGCGGCGATGCAACGCGAGATAGCGGTGCAGGCTGATGCAGGAGCTCACGGGCTAGCTACTAGACATGAAAGGGGCGCAAGAGGCAGAGGAAGCCAACAGAAATAGGGATGACAATGCGCCAGCGCACGAGTTTTGACTGGTTCACCCCATGGTCACCGCTTGAACTGGTATACGCAGTGCAGGTGATCAGCCACATCATGTGTGGGAGGTAGACCCTTCAACGCTGAGTGCCAAGGAGGAGAGAAACACGCACAGTGGCCATGGATGTGATCACAGCTACCAGGTGATCAGGTGGACAGCAAGGTGTTTGATACCTATTGTGTTTCACATGAGTGGAGTTAGACTCGGAGCTTTGGCACAGCATGATCAATCACTAAGATGATTGTGATGCCAAATATAAGCTTAAGAGTAGGGGTTTAGATGGTACTTGCTGTAGAAAGTGCCATAATGGCCAGATTAGGGAATGATGAAGTAGCACTCACATAAGTGCATGGAATGAGATGAAAATGGGCATGGCCCAATGATTTGGAGATATGAAGATGCTCAAAAAGTTTCATACCATTTGGATCAACCAAACTAGCACTTGCTTCATAAAGCATCTCCCTGGACAGAAAGTTGGAAAAACTTCACAAGACAAATGGATTAATGAATTGAGCCAAAACTTGGTGGAGAGAGTGAATATAGATAAGAGAATGCTCTGGTAAATTTTCAGCTTAAATGAAGCAATATAAAATATAGTTGCTTCACAAAGTGAAAATCTGACGAGAAACCAAGATTTGAATCTCGGCTCACATGGATGATTTACATGAGCTCAAATTTGATGGAGAGGCATGATTTGACCAAATGAAGGATTTGACAAAGTTTCATCTCATTTGTCCATGTCTAGAATATACCTCCTTCACAAAGTTCCTTCGTGGACAGAAACTTTGGAAAATTGCTGAAAAATAATTACTAGGCAAATGAGTATGAAAATTTGCATGAGGCAATGATATGGACAGGAAAAGGTGTCCAAAAAGTTTGGATTCAATCAAGCAAAGATAAATAGCACTTGCTTCACACAGCGCCATTTAGGGTAGAATAGGAAAAGAATTATTGGTGGATGATTGTTGAACATAGCAATGAAATATTTTTCCATATTTGAGCAAGATAGGACCCAAGAAATTTATGGGGTTTATTTGGGGATTATGGAGTGGCAAAAAGATAGGTTGCTTCACAACCTAGGGTTTAAAGGGGTATTCCTTTAACAGAAAAGGAATATTCCCTAGAAAAAGAATATTGGATTAGGTCAAGGATGAAATGACATGATCTTGGGATGATGATGAGGATGGCAAGCCACTATAAAAACTAGAAAGACATGATCTTCCCAAGTTTCAGAACCACATAGCGCTCGAAAAACAATTCAAAACAAGAAATCCAAGAAAATCATCGAAAAAAGAAAAGGGCAAAATCCAGGGTGTTACAGTAGTAGTATTGTACTACCGATTGGTCGAATTATTATTGCTGCTCCTCACAATGAAGTGACAAGACCCTGCACTGGAGATGATAACTGAGTGTAGGCGCCGTGTTCGGCATACCAAAGTCAGACCCACCATGTGCAGTCACTATCATCATGGCTATAGAGCTAGCCTTCTTACAATTAGCCGTCTTCGACATAATTTCCCGTGCATTGCCACGATTATCTCTACTTTTTTCTGTTGCGCTTATAAAAAGCAGAGTTAGTGATGATGGTGTGCCTGACATCCTACAATATAGGCCTTCCGATTTATATCTGACGGATAGGAAGGAAACTATGGCAATTTTGCAAAAAGATACCCACATCCCTCTCCACATTTGCAAATAAGGCCTTCCCTCGTCCATCCTTTTCTCCCACAAGATAAACTACTCATACAAATGCATCCTGATGTTCCATGCAATGCACGACCATCTTGCTAGTATCTACTCCTATAAAAGACTTAGTTGGTGACGATGGTGTGTCTACCATCCGTCATTTCTAACCGTCAGATCTGCATCTAACAGTTGTACGGTCGGTTGTGGCATTTTTGCATAAATACACCACTTCTCTGCTCCAAATTGCAGAAAACCCGTTAGTATCTTGAAACCAACCACATTCCTCCCTCGCCTCATCAAAACAGTCGAGGAATATGTTTTGAGTGAAACGTAATATATTTTTAGTGATATATATACCAAAATTAGGGTGTTTTTCTTTAAAGTTTGTGAACATGTATTATTCTACTTTGGATCCATTGCAAACACACAGGCACATTTCTAGTCTTATGAAAAAACCGAGTAGGTGATGATGGTGTGCCTACCATCATGCAATATAGACTATCTGATCTATATCTAATGGATAGAAAGCAAACTATGGCAATTTTGCAAAAAAGATACCCACACCCCTCTCCACATTTGCAGACAAGGTCTTCCCTCATTCATCTTCGTCTAACACAACATAAATAGCTCATATAAATACATCTTGATGTTCCGTGCAACGCATGGGCCTCTTGCTAGTAATACTAAATATTGTACTCGAGTAATGGGTATATCATTGCCGCACCTATGCACGCGAACACTTATCGTAACATAGTACCTCATGTTGGATAGTCGTAATATTACAAGTTTGAAACTGATATTACAAATGCTAAGAGTATTGCTGAACCTACGAAGAGGGAATTATTAGGAAGTTTATGTAAGAACTTTTGTTACTTTAGGTGGATGCAGCATTATCGTACAAACTAAAATCCACGGCCCTGACAAGTCACCAATGGGCAAATAAATTTTTGAGTCTCTAGCGACTTGATGTTTGAAAAACAAATTCAGCTTCTGCGGAGCCTTTGTCATTTAGGCTTAGACGCTTGCGGTGATCAACACACGATTCATTGTTGCGCTAGAGAACGCCAAACCTCATTACCTTGAGCACACTTGCCTCCAGAACAAAGAACCTGGCCAATTTAATCTCAGATGTGCTACCTCTATAGTTGATCAAATCAATTTCTATAAGATGGAGATCAAGGCATTTGATGAGATTGTTATAGTGCAGCACATTTTTCACTTTCGATTCTTTTTTATCTGCAAAAGAAGAGAACATATTAGAGCAGCTGGTCGTATAAGATTGTCGTGTCATCAAGAGGTACCAATATCATTCGCTCATATGATAGGGTTGGCTCTAAGGCTAGTGATATTTTTTCACTCTCTCTTTCTCTCTTTCTCTTTCCCTCATTTACCAAGGAGCACGTGAAGAGCTTGGCCATTTGTTTCCTTCCGCTATGTGGCTGATGCCATATTTCTCAAAAGTATGCCATATAATACGCATCGATGTCAAATCAAAAGATTTTGGCACCACTCTAGCAATGTGAGAGAGTTGGCACTGCTGTGCACACAGACCCACATGTATAAAAAATCAATCAAACCAACTACAACAGCCTCTCCCTCTCCCAAAGAAGTGTTTTTTTATTGCCTCAATCCTCTCCCTCTCCCACGCAGGTGTTTTTTCATTGCATGAGTTAATTTGGCATCGGAGCAAAGTAGGTGATTCTGATTGGGGCACCAGGTGAGCAATGGAGGGCATCGATGCCAAATGCATCAGAAGTGAATTTGGCACATGTTTTGGCCTACAAAGGCCATGTTTGGATACGCTAACTTAGCTAGAGGTTAGAGTTAGTTTGGATGACTAACCCTGAACTAACTCTAGCCAAAGAGGTGTTTGGATGACAGGGTTAGATTGACAATAAATGCACTAGGAGAACTAGCTCCAATTAGCACCTCTTGGATGGGATAGTTTTTTGGGGTGAGTTATGCTAGTCATAGTGGGAGTAACATAGCTAGTAACATATCGCACTTCAAGAAAATTTTGCTTATGTGGTAAGTAGTTAATGAGAAGTGGTGACATAATATGTTACTGTAACATAGCTCTTCCCAAGACAAGAAGAGTCTACAAGCTAATAAATGAGACCATCTAAGACACTACTACTATGTTACTTTGCACTATAAAGGTAGTAACTTAGACTAGTGTCATATGCATGACACTAGTATAAGTTACTCCCCACTTGGACCAACCTTATATGCAACTAGCTCAAACTTGCCCTCGTGTTTGGATACTTTAGAGCTATTTGAACCCAAACGAGCTCAAACTAACTCTAACCCATGGATCCAAACAGGGCCATAGTGGAGGGCCATTATAGCCCACTTTTGTACTACCTCGTATTTAGTGTAAAATTTTGACCATAGATTTACCTAAGAAAATGCTAGTGCATGTCACCAAAAAGTATACCATTTGAAATAATTTTAAAATACGAATCAAACGATATAATTTTTAGTGGCATGCATTAACATTTTGTCATTTAAATCTATGGTCAAATTTTGATCCTACAAAATACAAAGAGTAAACCAGGACGGAGGTAGTACTTGCTCTTAGGCTAACCATAGAGTTACAAGTCTAAGTTACTTGCCACTATGACTAGCCTAGGCTACTAGTAAAACAAAAAACGATGCAGGTGATCACGTGAGAAAAAAATACTAAAAACATTTCTTTCGGTGCAGTGCGTAGATGCAGTTTTGAACACTACACTTGTCATCGTAATTTGGGAAAAATATGAAAAAATTGAGCTACGTTGTGATTACCGTTTGCTGATAGGAAAGAAGTTTCACCTCAATGAGTAGCCTCTCCGTGCATGGAAAGCATGCAAGAAATCCAACAACTTGATCCAGATTGGGGCCCATAGAATTTATTGCCAAGATCTTAACTGTGCGCACAGATTGGGTCAAGCTGTGTGGGAATCATTTTCTGGATAACAGTCGTAAATACATCAAGAAGAAATTTAAACATGTGAATTTCAAGAAGGCGGAGAAGAAGATGAGTGTTGTACCTGAACGATTACGGATCCAATAAAGAGTTCAGAGAATTTGGCAGACGAGTACACCAACGCTGTCAACTTCGGCGCGTCAATGACCCTGATTTTTATTGGACCTTCTAGATAAGATACAATCAATCTCTCAAGGAAAGGCGCATTCTCAATGACCATACGTGGAACAGCTCGAGTGATCTCTTCCCAATCAATGTCTTGTTGCGGGGCCAGCAAGACACATTAATCCATTGCAGATTCGTCGAGGCGATGTGGAGGCTAGTGAACCCGTGGATCTGCCAAAGACGAAGGTACTCGAGCATGGTACAGTTGACGAGCAGGTGCTTTGTGGCCTTCTTCAAGATGCCAACATCAAAGAGTTCAAGTTGCTTGAGTTGAGGGAGAAGAAGGGCGGGCGCGGCATTAAGCTGGGGAAAATAGCAGGAGCTGAAGCTGGTGAGGCGCGGCATTGGCGTGAGGCGGAGCACGGATGGTGGTAGAGAGCGACATCGTCCAACTTCAGACCCGAGCTCCTCGAGCTTTTCTACGGCGGGGGATAAGAACCTCTCATCGAACTTGGTTTGGACCTTGCAGCTGGTAATGAACATGCGGATGTCAAGGCGTCTAGCTGGCCCAGAGTGCGATGAAAGGATCTTGGAGACTGCGGCCATGCATTTGTAATCCCCGTCGCAGAGGCAGCTATCGACGGTGAGTTTGAGGGGGACACAGCGCCAGAGGGGGCGCCACCGCCGGGAGAGCAGGGTGGTCTGCATGGCATATTTGGTGGGGAGGAGGGCGATGATGACGAGCAACATGTTGTTGGGGAGGCTACTGATGAAGTCAAGGCTTGCCGGATGCAGTTTTGGCTCGAGCCGCCTCCGCTTGTTCGCTGCCTCGACGTCCATCACAACTAGCGTGTATTGTGTGCTGGGTGTGCGTGAATGCGTCCTTGTGTGCATGCCGCCGCGTAGTGGTGTAGTGTGCGCGAGTGCATCCTTCACACGGAAGAAGTGTGCCGTCAATTTACTAGCGTGCGGGGTGCTACCGCGAGTGGTTTCAACTTTGTTTACTTCACCGCGTGTTAGATGGGCCTGTAGTTTACTTAATTTCACCCACTGCCTCATGGGCTAGCACACGAAGATAGAGAACACAAGCTGATAAGGCAGCATGTGGACTGGTTGACCAGTCAACCAATCAATATACGGAGCTATACGCTGAAATAGTGACCGTATAATCCCTTGGTAAAGACAGATCGAGTGAGAGGGGAGGCCCATGAATGATAGTAGAGAGAGAGAGAGAAAGAGCTACTCCCTCAGTTCGATAATGTAGTGCCTATTTTTTAAGTCAAACTTTTGAAACTTTGACCAAGTTTATAAAGAAATTACTTATATCTACAATACGAAAGATAAATGATAGTATGAAGTTAGTACATGTTTTGATGAATCTAATGATCGTTGCAGATGTAGATGTTTTTCTCCACATATACCTGGTCAAACTTTTCTATGGTTTGACTTTTCAAAACATCCATATGCTTATGGACGTGAGAGAGTACCTAACTAGAGAGAGAGAGTTTGTGTGTGTGTGAAATAGATAGAGTGAGTGAAAAAAGTGTGTGTGCATGTGTGAAAGAACCATGGACAACACACGATAAACTAGAGAAAAAGTGTGTGTGTCATGCAAACATATCACACATGCATCTTCGACAGCAGAAGAAAGGTGAGGAGATAATGTGTGGTTGTTTGCAACCGAGAGAGAAAGACCCCTAGCACGTGGCCAAGGGAGGTCTGACAAAGAAGGGAGAGAGGTCGAGAGAAACGTATGGAGAAAATGCAGGTATGGGGAGGAGAGATTTTGTGTTTGTGACAAAGAGATCCCCTGAAGATCGTGATGGGACTACATGGGTGGGAGATCAAGTGACAAGGTGTGTGCGCGATAGAAGATAACCCGAGAGATATCGAGAGAGGTGTATGGATGGAAGGAGACAATACGTGTGTTCCTGATGGATAGTGAGAGATAGTCATACTTAGTGGGGAGTGCGTGTGCCTATGATGGAGTGAGTGTCGGATTACGGGTTCCGCAAACCCTTGAAAGGTTCAAACTCTAAGGTGCATGCGGAGACCTCAACCTACCCAGCCTGCCTACTCGCGATCCTCCTAAGCCTAGCGCGACAAGCTCGAAGAAACAAAGAGACACAACAGTTTATCCTGGTTCGGGCCACCTTGCAGTGTAATACCCTACTCGAGCATTTTGGTGGATTGCCTCGGAGGTCTGAGGATGAAGTACTATAGTGGATGAACTGGCCTCAGGAGGTGAGGTGTTCTTGAGCTCCAGAGAGCTGGTGGGATGTGAATTAGATGCCCCTCTATGGTGGTGGATAAGTCCTATTTATAGTGGCCTTGGTCCTCTTCCCAAATGTTGGCGGGAAGGGATCCCACAACGGCCGGATTTTAAAGGGGACAGGTAGTACAGCTTATCCTCACTAAAGTGGTCTTTGCCTGCGAAAAGCCCCTGGTCGTGACGCTGCGGTGGGCTCGGTTATGACCTCCGTCTTGCCGTCCTAGTGGTCTTGGTCTTGTTTCACCGGAATGGAAACCTTTGGCTGATTCCTCGGGACTCCACGCCTGTGGCTTGCCTCCCTTGCACCAAAGAGGAAACTGGTGCTCTGCGCCCGCTGGTGCCCACCTGGCCTTGGTCGTCATGGATTACGTCAGCTGAGTCTCGTGAGGTGCACCTTGCATAGAACTCTCCGCCCCTCGGGAGCCAGCCTAAGGAGGTCAATCCCCTCGGGGTTCTTGGTGTCGTCCGCTTCACGAGGCTTGGCCCCTCGCGAGGGTCTTGAGTTGTTGATGCTGAAGCTGGGCCGTACCAGGCTGTTGATGGAGCCACGTGGTGGGCTGCAGGCAGGCAAGTCTGGATACCCCCATATCCAGAACGCCGACAGTAGCCCCCGGGCCCAAGGCGCGCTCGGACTTGGCTTCCAGGCGAAGCCAAAGGGCAAGTGCGGAGTTCCGCGGGCCCTAACCGCCTGCGGCCTTGATGACGCTTTGGCGATTATGGGACGTGGGCGTCTCCACTTCCCCATGCTGCCTCGACAACTATTCGACTTGACGGGATGATGCAGCATGCATAAGATCATCATGGCACGAGGTCATGGAGGCCGGCGGTTGGCCTTCCTTGCCTATAAATGTGGAGGAGGGGCAGAGCCCCCCCTACTCACTTCTCCTTCGTCTTCTTGCCACCCGCTTCTTCTCCTTCTTCGTCCTGCTTCCATGGTGCCGCCGAGGAGGTTTTCGGCGGCCGAAAAGGGGAAAGCTTCCAAGGAGGGACCAGCCTCTCCGCCTCCCAAGAGAGGCCGCTGTCGTCCCCGCAAGCACCCCGCGGCCCCCACGGCGGCCCCCAGGGTTGCGAGCATGCATCCCCTAAGGACGGCGTTTCTCTTGGTGCCCGCGATGGTACCTCCTCTCACGGCGGGGGCCACCGGCTCTGGAGCAGCCCCGAGGACGACGGGAGGCGTGCCGCGATCGTGCGCCTTCCTCGGTCGCGCTTCTCCTCGCTGGACGTGCTCCCCGAGATCATGGTGTGGTCGGAGAGCCCGGCTGGCACATCGCTCCGGCTTCCGCACTTCTTCTCCGACGAGCTTCCATCCTCGAGGCTCGATGGTCTCTGGTTGCAGGATGACGTCTGCTGCAGCAGAGCTTCGTGGGTCGGGACTGAGGTCGCCGTCTCTGGCAGCATGGTCTTGACCCGCGGCTAGCAGATGTTTGCGCGCGCGCGAGGCCTGGGCGGAAGGTGTACCCTCCACTTCAAGTACGACGGCCTGGCGACCCTCTACGTGAGGGTGTTCAGCGAGACGGCCGCCGCATGGGGTGCTGCCTGGAGGATGGCAGCGATGATGAGGGTGGCGAATGTGAGCTTGGCCTTGGCGGTGTGCGCTCCTCTTCTCGCGATGGCAGCTCTTCCTCGGATGAGAACTCTAGCACTGGTGGCTACGACCGGTGAAAGTGTAATTATCCCTGGGTGGTTTTGGTAATGATTAACAACGTATAGCTCATTGAACTAATGCCTTTTCAAGATGAATATTTCAGGAAAGTTCAATGATTGGCATGGCATGGACTATTGTGGACCCCTCAAAATGCTAAGGACAAAAGATAGGCTCAAGCTCTAAGCTCAATACTTTACATTTTACTTTTAGTGATCCAAGATCACATTGAGTCCATAGACAAGCCAATACTATTAAAAGGGGATGAGGTGTTGCTTAATGGATTGCTTGCTCTTAAAGTGCTTAGTGATATGCTCCAAAGCCCTGTACCACTTTCTCATATCCACATATGTCCCAAACCAGAGTCAAACTCGGCCCCACCGATTTGATCCATCTGGCGCCACCGAGTTCATTTGACATAGCCACTGCCAGAAACCCTAGTCACTTCGAACTAACCGATAGGGATCTCGGTCTCACCGAGATGGGATTGCAAACTCTCTATTTCCCTTCGTAACGTTTTGGTCCAACCGAGATGAGCGATCGGTCCCACCGAGTTCGCAATGCAAACTCCCTGTTTCCTTTTTGTAGCTTTTCAGTCCCACCAAGATGAGCAAATCGGTCCCACCGAGTTTGCCTGACCAACTCTCTGGATAGCTTATTAACAAAGTCAGTCCCACCGAGTTTGTGTAATCGGTCTCACCGAGATTACGTTATGCCCTAACCCTAATAAAATCGGTTCCACCGAGTTGACGTGTCGATCCCACAAAAATGTCTAACTGTCACATTATGAACTAAATCGGTCCAACCGAGTTTTCTGATTCGGCCCCACCGAGTTTGGTAAATTGTGTGTAACGGTTAGATTTTGTGTGGAGGCTATATAGACCCCTCCACCCTCTCCTCATTCATGAGGGAAGCCATCAGAATATGCCTACACTTCCAGCATTCATTTTCTGAGAGAGAACCACCTACTCATGTGTTGAGGCCAAGATATTCCAATCCAACCATATGAATCTTGATCTCTAGCCTTCCCCAAGTTGCTTTCCACTCAAACCTTCTTTCCACCAAATCCAATCATATGAGAGAGAGTTGAGTGTTGAGGAGACTATCATTTGAAGCACAAGAGCAAGGAGTTCATCAACAACACACCATCTATTACCTTTTGGAGAGTGGTGTCTCCTAGATTGGTTAGGTATCACTTGGGAGCCTCTGACAAGATTCTGGAGTTGAACCAAGGAGTTTGTCCGGGCAAGGAGATCGCCTACTTCGTGAAGATCTACCCTAGTGAGGCAAGTCCTTCGTGGGTGATGGCCATGGTGGGATAGACAAGGTTGCTTCTTCGTGAACCCTTCGTGGGTGGAGCCCTCCGTGGACTCGCGCAGCCGTTACCCTCCGTGGGTTGAAATCTCCATCAACGTGGATGTACGATAGCACCACCTATCGGAACCACACCAAAAATCTCCGTGTCAACATTGTGTTTGCTCCCTCCAAACTCCTCCCTTTACCTTCATATGCAATGATTTACATTCCGCTGCTATACTCTTAGAATTGCATGTGTAGGTTGATTGCTTGACTAGTGCTAAGTTGCTAAAATCTGCCAAGAACTAAAATTCAGAAAAGGCTAGATTTTTATTTGGTCAAGTAGTGTAATCACCCCCCTCTAGACATACTTTTGATCCTACAAGTGGTATTAGAGCTACGGTCTCAATTTTCCTTGATTTCCATAGCTTTTGGTAATCATAGCCTTGGTTTCACAACCTAGGAGAGTATGGTGTCTAGCAAGGGAAATTACCACTGTAGAGGTCCTTACTTTGATGGTACTCCCTCCGTCCGGAAATACTTGTCATCAAAATGAACAAAAGGGGATGTATCTAGACGTATTTTAATTCTAGATACATTCGCTTTTATTCATTTGAATGACAAGTATTTTCGGACGGAGGGAGTACTAATTTTGCTAGTTGGAGGCATAAGATGAAAATGCATATTCTTGGACATAACCCCGCCATTTGGGCTATTGGCTTGCAAGGTGAATTCTTCGATGGGAGAGAACCGAACCGTGAAGCTACCACGGAAGAGTTGAAGATGCTGCAATACAATGCTCAAGCTTGTGATATCCTCTTCAACGGATTGTGCCCCGAAGAATTCAACAAAATCAGCCGCCTTGAGAATGCAAAGGAAATTTGGGATACTTTGATTGATATGCACAAAGGTACCTACTCCGTCAAGGAATCCAAATTGGATGTGCTTCAAAGTCAACTTGACAAATTCTAAATGAAGGATGGTGAAGGTGTCGCTGAAATGTACTCTTGGCTTTCTCTCATCACAAATGAGATTGCCGACTTAGGAAGTGAAGAGATGACCGATAGATTCATCATCCAGAAGATCCTAAGAGCCTTGGATGGAAAATATGATACCGTGTGCACATTGATCCAAATGATGACCAATTACAAAGATCTCAAGCCAACAGAAGTCATTGGAAGAATTGTTGCTCATGAGATGTCACTCAAGGATAAAGAGGAACTTCATAACAAGTCAAGTGGTTCTTACAAAGCCTCATGTGATGCTCCTACATCATCAAGTGAGAAACAAACCTTCAATGAAGAATTGAGCCTAATGGTGAAGAACTTCAACAAATTCTACAAGAGTAGAAGAAAGGAAAGAAGTTCCAAGTCAAGGTCCTACAATGACAAAAGATCTCGGAGTCGTGAACGTAATTCCTAGAATTGTGGAAGACCCGGACACTACTCCAATGAGTGTACAGCTCCCTACAAAAGTAGAGAAGATTCACCTAAAAGAAGAAGTAGAAGAGAAGAATCACCACCAAGAGAGGGAAGGAGTAGAGATCATCGTTATGAATGAAGAACCTCCCAGAGAAGCAAGGATTCGGAAACGAAGGACAAATCATCAAAGAGCTACACAAAGCGATGACATCAAGCTCATGTTGGTGAATGGGTATCAGGCTCCGACTCCGACCATCATTCCGAGAGAAGTTATCGCTCTGACTCCGAATATACTCAAGATGAAGGTGTTGCCGGTCTAGCACTTGTGTCAAGAAACTCCTACAACATATTTGACTCACCAAATGAAGGAATTGGAAGATGCTTCATGGCTAAAGGCCCAACGGTATCACATCCTGAGTATGTTGATTTCAATAGTGATGAAGATGATTTGTTAGGTGATGATGATTTACTTGTTGACAACTCTAGTGATGAATACTATGATGAAATGTCAATTAATCATGCTAATCAAGATGAAATGAATGACAATGATAAGGAGAAGATTGAGCATCTAACTAAAGAACTAAACACTCTTAAGTTAGCTCATGAAACTACCTTGGAAGATCATCAAGAACTTTTAAAGACTCATGAGAAGTTACGCTTTGAAAAGCTCAACCTAGAGAAAGAGCATGAGTTTTTAAAGGCAATCAATGATGATCTTTGCAAGAAAAGTTCTTCTTACATTGCAAGCGTTTACTCTTGTCTACTTACATGCCACAAGTTAAATCTAGCAACAAGAGTAAGAAAGATTCTTCCTCTTGTAGTAACAATAATCATGCTAAATCCAATGTTGTTGCTTCTAGTAGTTCTCTTGATTTCACTAATGATTCTCTTAGCCAAGTTACACTTGAGCAAGAAAATAGCTTATTGAAGGGAATTATATATAAAGGTGTTTACAAGAGCCTTGCCGAAAGTAAGCAATTTGAGGAAATTGTACGCAAGCAAGGAAGGCACCGGAAGAATCAAGGTGTTGGTTTTGAACGGAAGTTCAATGCCAATGGAGTTGAGTGCGAAGAAGATCAATACCCCAAGACGAAGTTTGTTCCTCAACAAGAGAAGTATGATCGTACTTCTTTCCAAGGAACACAAGCTCAAGATGATCTTCTACCACAAGACCACAAGCAAAAAGGCAAGGATAAGCTTCAAGAGGAGATTAATGCATTTGAAGAAGCTCCTAAGGCCTTGGTCAAGTGGGTTCCCAAGACTACAACAAGTTCTACTTCAGCAAGTATGACTACAAGCCCAAGGATTCCCATCAAGATGATGTGGATCCCGAAGAAGAAGAACTAGAGAGTTCTTGAGGGTGACTCCGCCAACACACTTCACTCACATCATTTTGGCAAGAACAAGTGCAATCAACTTCCACATATTGCACTAGTTCAAGGAGTCACAAACCCTCTTCTTGGTAAGACAAGGGACAAGGTAACCTAATGCTTTCATGGACATCATCTTGTGTGTACTTCACTCTATGTCTATTGTCGGTGGGAAATGACACCTATGGGATCACTGGAATCCCTTCTACGGTTGCGGGACGTGGAGATCGTGAGGAGAGCGGGACTAGTAGACAACACAAGGGGGATTTACCCAAGTTTGGGGCACAAAGATGCGTAAAACCCTACGATCCAGCTTTGGTGGATGTATTAGTGTTCTTGAGATCTCAAACTAGCTCTAGGTGCTGCGAGGTTTGAAAGAGCCGAATCCTTTCTCCATGTGCCACGGGGTTCCTTTTATAGACGAAAGGGGCTACCACAGTGGCACACATGAGGTGGAAAGTGCTACAGTGTTGCGAGCTTATCGCTTGTATTAAAGGACAAGACGCATTTAATGCGAGGCTTAGGTGTCCCTTCACTTTATCGGGGACGGGGGCGAGGCCCGTCCCGTCCATCGCCGCTCCTCTTTGCTTCGACACGTGCCCTGGCCAGCGATGGATGCGGTGCCATGTAGGCAGGCAGGCAGCTGAGGTTGCGCAGTGGTGGAGCCTCCACGAAGAGCTGCATGTTGCCACACAGGTGCCTGCCCAGCTAGCTGGGTTGGCAGCTGCATGTGAACGGCGGTGAAGACTTGGCTGGCTCGGGCCTGGCAGTGGCCCTGTGTCACAGCCCCAGAGTTGTTTGTAGATAGTGGCATCTACATCCATGCATCATGTTTGATTTCAAAGGAAATTTGAAGTGGGGATGACCAAGCCCTAGCACTAAAGCAATTCAAATAGGTTCAACTAAGAAAATATTTTTTCAATGAATCCAAATGGCCTTCAAAAATGTTCACCATTTTTGGGAAATGCTGGAAACAGTAACCAGAGATATTGCACATTTTTCCATGACATTTAGATTATTGAATTAACTCATATTGTATTTGAATTGGGGCATTTAAATCCTATAAACATTTTTAAATGCTCTAATAATTCTGAAACTAGTTTTGGGTTGTTAGGAACAATCCCAAAAGAGCCCACAATTATTTTCAGGATTTTTGAAAACGTTTTGGTATTTTTAATAAAGCCCAACAGTTGCAGGAAAATTAGAAAACAGAAAACAAATTAGTAAACAGAGAGAGAGAGGGTCACCTGGGCCACTTACCTGGCGGCCCATCTGCACTGGCCCAGCTGACTGGCGCTGCCAGTCGTCGTCTCCACCGCGCCAGAAGGCACCGAGCGTGTGCTCGCCGTGTGCACACACGCGCCCGTGCCACCTCCTGCCTGCTAGCTTGCGTGGCGCCGCGGACAGACCCGCGAGAGCCGTCTGGATCGCTCCGACCGCCCCGCCACTCTCTCCCCCGTCCTCACCCTCTCCCCTGGATCTCTCTCTCTCGCGCCCGACAGCTGCCGTCGCCGCCGTCCACCAGTCGCTCAGCCACTGGCCTCCGCACGCCTCCCCGACGCACCAAGAAGTTCCGTCGTCGTCCTCTACGCTGTCTCCGCCAAGCCACGCGAGCGGAAAAGCCCTGCAGCATCGTCCCCGTCCTCATCTTCAACCTCCGGCCGCCGGCAACCTCGCCGTGGATTCGCGGGCTCCAGTGCGTCCCCGACCTCATCGACTACGCCATCGAGTTCACTGTGAGCTCCTTCCCGTTTCCCCTCCTTTTCTTTGCTTGTTCCCGTGCCACAGCACCCCCCCGCCCGCGTGCCCGAGCACCGCCGTCTGCCATGGCCGCCCAGCTCCCTTGCCCCGAGCCCCTCCGCCCGAACCCGTGGCACCAGAGCGCTTCTGGTGGCCCGTGGGTGCCATCTAGGCCACCAGCTTCTTCCCTACCGCCCTGCAGCCCCGCGCCCGCACCCGACCGAGCTCCGGCCGCCGTCGTGGTCGACGCCGCGGTCGTCTCCGGCCGCCCCAGCACATGCCACTTCCACCATCCGAAGCCCCGTAGCAGCAGCTCCCCAACGCGCCCAGCCGCGCAAGCAGCCGTGGCCGGAAACAGCCGGCCGGCGATCGCCGCCGTGCACTGCTTAGCGTCGGCGATTAATCGCCGGCTAACCCGTCATTAGCTGCCTAACCACCTGGTTAACCACCCCTGACCCACAGACAATCGGGCCCCACCTGTTTAATTAACCGGCTAAAGAAATTAGTTAGGATTAGTCTAATTCCAGTGGACCCACGCGTCAGCATTGACCATGCTGACGTGTCTGTTGACCGGACCCACCTGTCATTGACCCTAGGCTGCACTGGGTCACTGACCAGTGGACCCCACTGGTCAGGTTTGACCCGGGGCAGCCCTGTTGACTTGCTGATGCAAGCATGACGCACTGCTGATGTCATAAAGTATTTTCTGGATTTAATTATATTCAGGAAATTCCAGAAAATAGCTAAAACTTCAATAAATCATAGAAAATTAACCGTAACTCCAAATAAAATAAATTATATATGAAAAATTATCAGAAAAATTCAAGGAATCCATCTGTACCATTTTCATGCATGTTAGAACAACTTATAGGTGCTGTTTAGCACAAATCATATGAAGGGCATTTAAATAATCACATATGGAGTTTGAATTTGAATTTTATATTCAAACCAACTTCATTTAATCTGTTGCTAGTTGCATTAGCTCAAAACACATTCATATTGCCATGTCATAGCATGCATCATACTGTGCATTGCATTGATCGTGTTTCTTCTGTGTTGCCGGTATTTGTCCCCTCTCGATAGACGTGATACCGATGATGTGATCGTTGACACTGATGAAGACTCAATGTTATCTTCAGAAGTGCCAGGCAAGCAAAACCCCCCTTGTTCATTCCGATACAATCCTACTCTCTCGCTCCTGCTCTCTTTTACTGCATTAGGACAACACCGATTCATCTGTTACTTGCTGCGGTAGCTGAACCCCTTTATCCTTTGCATGACCTGTCATTGCCACAGTAAATAGATGAAACCCACTAGCATGAGTAGGAGTTGTTTGAGCCCTGATGTGCCTACTCATTCATGTTTGTTTGTCATGCCTGCTACTGCTTAGAGTTGAGTCAGGTCTGATTCATCGGGGATGAATCAGAGGCGTGTGAACATGTCCTACTGTGTGAGAGCTAAGTGTGTGAACACGATTTGGTAAAGGTAGCGGTGAGAGGCCATGTAGGAGTACATGGTGGGTTGTCTCATTGCAGCCGTCCTCAGGAACTGAGTTCTGTGTTGTGATCCATGATTCAGCTACTACCATACATTGGGCCCTGAAATATGACCCCGCTCGACTTCTTATTCACCCTCGTCCTCTGTCCAGGAGTTGCAAGTAGTTTCTGGTGTTTGTAGCTATGCTGGAGGCCGTGGACAGCGCTGACCGTAGGGGTGGGCTGTGATGCGGTAGGCACGTGGCCGGGTAACCGGGCGCCCGTTTGGTGTCACGGAACCCTGTTCACATCGTTTGGGGCTGTGAGGGAAACTCCGGCCGGATCCTCATGGATGGAACCCGAATAGGCGATAAACCTGGACTAGAGACTTGAGTGTTTAGGTAGGTCGTGGTCTACACCCACGTCGGCTTTCGCTTGAAGTCTGCCGAGCACATGTCGTGTGCAGACGCTAAGTGGTGGAAACATGTATGAAGAAGTACACCCCTGCAGGGTTAACCTAATCTATTCGAATAGCCGTGTCCACGGAAAAGGACTTCTGGGTTGCTTATATCAGTTCATAGACAAGTGAAAGTGGATACTCTAAAATACGCAAGATAAGCGTGAGTGCTATGGATGGCGTTCTCGTAGGGAGACGGGAGCGGATCCATAGTGGTGTATTGATATGGTGAATATGTGGACTCGTGTGCGCCACCTCAAAAGTTACTCGCAGTCGTAGTTCAGGATAGCCACCGAGTCAAAGCTGGCTTGCTGCAGTTAAACCCCACCACCCCTTTGTTGATAATGATGCATATGTAGATAGATCTGATGTAAGTCTTGCTGGGTACATTTGTACTCACGTTTGCCTATTTTATGTTTTGCAGAGAGACTTCAGTCTCACTAGTATTTCCGCGTGGTCTTCGACGTTTAGCTTGATACCTCAGCTACGATCTTGTGCCCTCGGCAGGATCTGATAGATAGTCAGGCTTCTCAGCCTTTTTCATTTATAGTTGTCTGTACTCAGACATGATAGCTTCCGCTTGTGCTTTGACTTGTATGCTCTGAGTGTTGGGTCATGAGACCCATGTTTGTAATATCTCGCTCCTCGGAGCCTATTGAGTAAACTACTTGAGTCGTAGAGTCATTTTGTGATGCCATGTTGTATTGCACATATCGAGCATATTGTGTGTATGTTATTGAAATGCTTGATATGTGTGGGATCTGACCATCTAGTTGTTTATCTTTAGTAGCCTCTCTTACCGGGAAATGTCTCCTAGTGTTTCCACTGAGCCATGGTAGCTTGCTACTGCTCCGGAACACTTAGGCTGGCCGGCATGTGTCCTTCTTCGTTCCTGTGTCTGTCCCTTCGGGGAAATGTCACGCGGTGAATACCGGAGTCCTGTTAGCCCGCTACAGCCCGGTTCACCGGAGTCCTGCTAGCCCAGTGCTACAGCCTGGATTCACTCGCTGATGACCGACACGTTCGATGCTGGGTCATGGATGCCTGTCCCTGTAAGTCTGTGCCGCTTTGGGTTTACGACTAGCCATGTCAGCCCGGGCTCCTTATCATATGGATGCTAGCGACACTGTCATATACGTGTGCCAAAAGGCGCAAACGGTCCCGGGCAAAGGTAAGGCGACACCCGTGGGAATACCGTGCGTGAGGCCGCAAAGTGATATGAGGTGTTACATGCTAGATCGATGTGGCATTGAGTCGGGGTCCTGACAGCGTTGGTATCAGAGCTTGACTGCCTGTAGGATTACCAAGCCAAACTGGTCGAAGTTGAGTCTAGAAATTCTTTAGTTATATAAGGGAATTGATTGTGGGATGGAACGTAAGGCTCTTTTTACTCCTTATACCTCATGGCCTTCTGATCTGAGTCATCTTATCTTTCCTACGGGGATTAAGAACTAGGCTATCTCTTCTTTCTATTAGGATCACGTGTTACTAATCCGTAGACTTATAAGTTTGATGGATTCAAGCCTCAGTTCAGCTCCTACTACTTCCGTATGTTAACTGTTGATCTCGAAACCTTGATATTGTGCTTCTGAGTGGTTATGCCACCATTTTTGTGAATGTCTCAAATCTTTTCTGAGCATTTACAGCCGTTATGCTGTCCGAGTCATCCCAGGTTTCCAAACAGTCTGATGCATTTGCAAATCCCTTCCTCCTGTTTCCGATGTGCATTTGGTCAGATTAATCACACAAATCAGTGAGTTGAGGTACTTTACTGCCTCGACCTTTATGTTGGAGTTATTATTATGACCCTAGGTATTTAGGGAGTCACCTAGTAATCTAGCAACGTTCTGTGTTCCCAGTGTGAGATTCTGGCCTTTATTCTCGAAAGCATCCCGTGATGCTACTTAGTAATAGGTATTCTGTTTCTGGGTTTTGAACCCGAGATTCACTCTACTTACTTCATGTTGATAGTGTTTGCTAGTTCCTTCAGGATATTAGTAACTTTGCGATAGTCCTCGAGGTCCGTGGTATATCGTTCTTCCAAATACCATGAACCATTATGGCAGAAGTTTATTGGATCAAAAGATCACAATTAGAGTACTCTTGAGGAGTTCTCCATTCATAAATCGTGACTCTGCCAGTTCTACCTTTCTGCATGGGTTATCTGGAAGAAATATGTTGAACTTGGTTCGACATACTAATCTATGCATCCACAACTCAGAAAGTTATATGTTCCTTCGAGTTGTTCTCTTTAGTTGCATTCTGACCCTCGTCTCTCAATTGATAGTCAAGAGTATGCGTGCGTTCGTTCATCGATGCCTATGACTCTTGTGGTCCGTCAAGCCATTCTATCGCAGAATGACTAGGAGAAACAAACTCCATTACCTCTTCCATATCTAGGATTGGGTCAAAGTAGTTGTGTTCCGCAGATCAAGTTACAATCCAGCTTCTGGTCTGCTCTACCCTGAAGTATTACCTTCTTTATGACATGAATTTCATGAGAATTGCACCACCTTTGTGAATTCTTGACATAGTGATACTTCTCGCCATCCTTTTTCATTCCTCGGCCCTCGTGTTGATGCAACCGGAATACCGACAAATGAATTGTGATGTGTGAAATCAATACCGCTAGCAACTCTGTTGCTTGGTAGTTAAAGGGTAATAATTTCATTCTTAGTATGTTGGTTTTCGAATCATCCTTCTAAGACTGATCGTGCTACCTAGTCCTTATTTCGGTGCACCCTTCGATTGATGAGTTAGGATCTTGTCAAGTCCTCACTCATTTGATCATATCGTCTTGCCCTCAAAAGCAAGATTGTTCTCGAGCTTAGTAACATACCGGTGGTTCGTGACTTTCCAAATATCTTCTTGGAGGTGTTACCGGGTTGTCACCTGACCGCTATGTTGAGTTCGTGATCAAGTTGGTTTCTTGTGAACCACCTTCTCTCCAAGAATCGGTGTTAGATATCCCTGAGCTAGTTGGTTAAGCTAGACAACAACTTGGAGAGTTGGAAGATAAAAGCTTGTCTGACTTAGTTCGTTCCAGAGGGATATTCTTGTGTAGTGTGTGTTGAAGAAAGATGATATCTTCATCGATTGGTCCTTGTGATCAGTTGCTGGACCTATTGTCTTATCCAATCCTTTGATTTGAGTGTGGGCTATCGTCAAATCAAATCAGTACCAACGATGCTCGTAATGTTGTCTTACTCGTGGTTGATTCCTCGAGCATACACCATTATATCTTTGGTCTGACCAATGCTATCACCGTGTTCACTTAACTATGGAATTCCTTTTAAAAGGGAACCTAGATGAATTGTTGTTGAGCCCATTGACAACATCCTTATCTCCTCCATGATTTTGTTGAACATTAAGCTAGTGTTGGAAACTTTTGAAAGCATTTGTTCATGCTAGCTCATGAAGCATATGTTTGGATGAAGGTAGTGACTTCCTTTAATTCATGTGCATCTGATGCAAGTTGCCGCCGCGGATTCGAGAAAGTCAATGTTATTTCCTTTGGAATCATCCCAAATCAGTCATGCATACGTGCGAAAGTATTCTGTGGTTCGGAGACTTGCAACCTCCATTCCATATGTGTTCCGTAGCACCCCAAGCCACTGACTGATTTGTTCGAGAAAAGGAGTTAAGTGTTAATCCATGGTAATGCACAAGACTTCGATATCCTCGATTATGGTTCCCCCACCTGAACTCGGTAGTGTTTTATTATAAGACTACTACGTGGCCATGCTTGTCTGGGACAACGTGTTCACATGTTTGTAGCAGAACCAGCTCATGCTTTGGAGCTTGCTATCGTAGTTCATCTATCGAGAATCCCGCAACGTTATCTCGTCGATTTGTGTTGCAAACTTTCATTTTTCTTCCTAGACTCGATGAGTCTGGAATATCCTGACACCAACCAGACCTGAGTCTCAGGCAGATATGATGGTTGGAACATTTCCCAAAAACTATAATATTGGTCCCTCGATAACCGGTAAAGTGGATGTCGTGGCCAACACACCCAGCCGGAAGACCTATTATTGTAGTATCTTGGTTGAGGAAGTTAGCCACCTCCCCATAAGGATTTCGTAGGATTTACCTCCGTAACTGTTCCTTATGAATTCTATTGCTCCCGAAGTCCGACCTTTACTTGATGTTCTAGTTATCAAACCATATCTATGAATGGGTTACACTAGCACGTCAAGGAGAACATTAGAAACGGAGTGCTAAATGTCTCTCGGTCGATCATCCAGATTTTATTTTCCTTGGCCTCGCCAAGGGTGAAATCTGAGAAAGTGTTATCTTCCTTTGCATCTGCATCGTCCATCGCTATTCATCATGGTAGTATGTTGTGTTGTCAGCACCCTTGACACGGATGTTGGTAAAACCTTGATGATTATGGAATTGCTCAAGTTCTTGAGAGCACGCACAAGCGTTAGGTGTTATCGCCGGCACTAACCGGGATTGCTCCTAGTCCCTTCGGTTATGCTATAACCACTCCAACAGTGAATTCACTCCTTATTGTTGGGTTCTTCCCCAGTTACCAGAATCATTCCCAGCATTTGCATTTTGTTCCCAGCTTGCACCGCCAATGTGCCATCCTACCATGGGTCTCTTCCACCTCCGGTGATAAGCAAATTCATCCATTACGTTGTCTTCAACAAGGTAATCCACATCATCCAAGTCTGAGTATGCCATTGTACCGCCCCCGCCAATCGATTACTGTGATTTGCCTTAGGCTGATATAGAGAGTCTCAATGATCTCTATATCAAAGGTAATTCTTTTTGCCACTTAGGGGGAGATATCTACGAGTCACGGTTCCGAAGGTGTCTCGTTGTGGTTTCATGGCAACTCAACTCTTCGCTACGTTGACAATCGTTTACCACCTTCTTAAGCGTGAAATTGTTGTCTACTTAGTGAACTTTCGTCATCCGTTTCTTTCCACCCCTCTTGATGTGTATCTCGTGTCTCAACCCGAGAGATGGTTCTATGTCTCATTCCGGGAGTTAATCCTGAGTTGTTCGATCTTCGAGAAGACCGATCCTTCCAGAGTTTTCCTTTCCTCTTCTTGTCATGATTAGCTGAAGATCTCAGAGCTAGACGACAAGACAAAGATGGTGTTCAAATCAACGTTCATTTGAAGTGCAACCTGGATCGTGAAGATTGTGCTAGTTTGCGTTCCCCTTTCACCTTACCCTACGCTTGAATCTCGGGACGAGATTTTTGTTTAGTGGGGGTGAGTTGTCACAGCCCCAGAGTTGTTTGTAGATAGTGGCATCTGCATCCATGCATCATGTTTGATTTCAAAGGAAATTTGAAGTGGGGATGACCAAGCCCTAGCACTAAAGCAATTCAAATAGGTTCAACTAAGAAAATATTTTTTCAATGAATCCAAATGGCCTTCAAAAATGTTCGCCATTTTTGGGAAATGCTGGAAACAGTAACCAGAGATATTGCACATTTTTCCATGACATTTGGATTATTGAATTAACTCATATTGTATTTGAATTGGGGCATTTAAATCCTATAAACATTTTTAAATGCTCTAATAATTCTGAAACTAGTTTTGGGTTGTTAGGAACAATCCCAAAAGAGCCCACAATTATTTTCAGGATTTTTGAAAACGTTTTGGTATTTTTAATAAAGCCCAACAGTTGCAGGAAAATTAGAAAACAGAAAACAAATTAGTAAACAGAGAGAGAGAGGGTCACCTGGGCCACTTACCTGGCGGCCCATCTGCACTGGCCCAGCTGACTGGCGCTGCCAGTCGTCGTCTCCACCGCGCCAGAAGGCACCGAGCGTGTGCTCGCCGTGTGCACACACGCGCCCGTGCCACCTCCTGCCTGCTAGCTTGCGTGGCGCCGCGGACAGACCCGCGAGAGCCGTCTGGATCGCTCCGACCGCCCCGCCACTCTCTCCCCCGTCCTCACCCTCTCCCCTGGATCTCTCTCTCTCGCGCCCGACAGCTGCCGTCGCCGCCGTCCACCAATCGCTCAGCCACTGGCCTCCGCACGCCTCCCCGACGCACCAAGAAGTCCCGTCGTCGTCCTCTACGCTGTCTCCGCCAAGCCACGCGAGCGGAAAAGCCCTGCAGCATCGTCCCCGTCCTCATCTTCAACCTCCGGCCGCCGGCAACCTCGCCGTGGATTCGCGGGCTCCAGTGCGTCCCCGACCTCATCGACTACGCCATCGAGTTCACTGTGAGCTCCTTCCCGTTTCCCCTCCTTTTCTTTGCTTGTTCCCGTGCCACAGCACCCCCCCCGCCCGCGTGCCCGAGCACCGCCGTCTGCCATGGCCGCCCAGCTCCCTTGCCCCGAGCCCCTCCGCCCGAACCCGTGGCACCAGAGCGCTTCTGGTGGCCCGTGGGTGCCATCTAGGCCACCAGCTTCTTCCCTACCGCCCTGCAGCCCCGCGCCCGCACCCGACCGAGCTCCGGCCGCCGTCGTGGTCGACGCCGCGGTCGTCTCCGGCCGCCCCAGCACATGCCACTTCCACCATCCGAAGCCCCGTAGCAGCAGCTCCCCAACGCGCCCAGCCGCGCAAGCAGCCGTGGCCGGAAACAGCCGGCCGGCGATCGCCGCCGTGCACTGCTTAGCGTCGGCGATTAATCGCCGGCTAACCCGTCATTAGCTGCCTAACCACCTGGTTAACCACCCCTGACCCACAGACAATCGGGCCCCACCTGTTTAATTAACCGGCTAAAGAAATTAGTTAGGATTAGTCTAATTCCAGTGGACCCACGCGTCAGCATTGACCATGCTGACGTGTCTGTTGACCGGACCCACCTGTCATTGACCCTAGGCTGCACTGGGTCACTGACCAGTGGACCCCACTGGTCAGGTTTGACCCGGGCAGCCCTGTTGACTTGCTGATGCAAGCATGACGCACTGCTGATGTCATAAAGTATTTTCTGGATTTAATTATATTCAGGAAATTCCAGAAAATAGCTAAAACTTCAATAAATCATAGAAAATTAACCGTAACTCCAAATAAAATAAATTATATATGAAAAATTATCAGAAAAATTCAAGGAATCCATCTGTACCATTTTCATGCATGTTAGAACAACTTATAGGTGCTGTTTAGCACAAATCATATGAAGGGCATTTAAATAATCACATATGGAGTTTGAATTTGAATTTTATATTCAAACCAACTTCATTTAATCTGTTGCTAGTTGCATTAGCTCAAAACACATTCATATTGCCATGTCATAGCATGCATCATACTGTGCATTGCATTGATCGTGTTTCTTCTGTGTTGCCGGTATTTGTCCCCTCTCGATAGACGTGATACCGATGATGTGATCGTTGACACTGATGAAGACTCAATGTTATCTTCAGAAGTGCCAGGCAAGCAAAACCCCCTTGTTCATTCCGATACAATCCTACTCTCTCGCTCCTGCTCTCTTTTACTGCATTAGGACAACATCGATTCATCTGTTACTTGCTGCGGTAGCTGAACCCCTTTATCCTCTGCATGACCTGTCATTCCACAGTAATTAGATGAAACCCACTAGCATGAGTAGGAGTTGTTTGAGCCCTGATGTGCCTACTCATTCATGTTTGTTTGTCATGCCTGCTACTGCTTAGAGTTGAGTCAGGTCTGATTCATCGGGGATGAATCAGAGGCGTGTGAACATGTCCTACTGTGTGTGAGCTAAGTGTGTGAACACGATTTGGTAAAGGTAGCGGTGAGAGGCCATGTAGGAGTACATGGTGGGTTGTCTCATTGCAGCCGTCCTCAGGAACTGAGTTCTGTGTTTGTGATCCATGATTCAGCTACTACCATACATTGGGCCCTGAAATATGACCCCGCTCGACTTCTTATTCACCCTCGTCCTCTGTCCAGGAGTTGCAAGTAGTTTCTGGTGTTTGTAGTATGCTGGAGGCCGTGGACAGCGCTGACCGTAGGGGTGGGCTGTGATGCGGTAGGCACGTGGCCGGGTAACCGGGCGCCCGTTTGGTGTCACGGAACCCTGTTCACATCGTTTGGGGCTGTGAGCGAAACTCCGGCCGGATCTCCTCATGGATGGAACCCGAATAGGCGATAAACCTGGACTAGAGACTTGAGTGTTTAGGTAGGTCGTGGTCTACACCCACGTCGGCTTTCGCTTGAAGTCTGCCGAGCACATGTCGTGTGCAGACGCTAAGTGGTGGAAACATGTATGAAGAAGTACACCCCTGCAGGGTTAACATCATCTATTCGAATAGCCGTGTCCGCGGAAAAGGACTTCTGGGTTGCTTATATCAGTTCATAGACAAGTGAAAGTGGATACTCTAAAATACGCAAGATAAGCGTGAGTGCTATGGATGGCGTTCTCGTAGGGAGACGGGAGCGGATCCATAGTGGTGTATTGATATGGTGAATATGTGGACTCGTGTGCGCCACCTCAAAAGTTACTTGCAGTCGTAGTTCAGGATAGCCACCGAGTCAAAGCTGGCTTGCTGCAGTTAAACCCCACCACCCCTTTGTTGATAATGATGCATATGTAGATAGATCTGATGTAAGTCTTGCTGGGTACATTTGTACTCACGTTTGCCTATTTTATGTTTTTGCAGAGAGACTTCAGTCTCACTAGTATTTCCGCGTGGTCTTCGACGTTTAGCTTGATACCTCAGCTACGATCTTGTGCCCTCGGCAGGATCTGATAGATAGTCAGGCTTCTCAGCCTTTTTCATTTATAGTTGTCTGTACTCAGACATGATAGCTTCCGCTTGTGCTTTGACTTGTATGCTCTGAGTGTTGGGTCATGAGACCCATGTTTGTAATATCTCGCTCCTCGGAGCCTATTGAGTAAACTACTTGAGTCGTAGAGTCATTTTGTGATGCCATGTTGTATTGCACATATCGAGCATATTGTGTGTATGTTATTGAAATGCTTGATATGTGTGGGATCTGACCATCTAGTTGTTTATCTTTAGTAGCCTCTCTTACCGGGAAATGTCTCCTAGTGTTTCCACTGAGCCATGGTAGCTTGCTACTGCTCCGGAACACTTAGGCTGGCCGGCATGTGTCCTTCTTCGTTCCTGTGTCTGTCCCTTCGGGGAAATGTCACGCGGTGAATACCGGAGTCCTGTTAGCCCGCTACAGCCCGGTTCACCGGAGTCCTGCTAGCCCAGTGCTACAGCCTGGATTCACTCGCTGATGACCGACACGTTCGAAGCTGGGTCATGGATGCCTGTCCCTGTAAGTCTGTGCCACTTTGGGTTTACGACTAGCCATGTCAGCCCGGGCTTCTTATCATATGGATGCTAGCGACACTGTCATATACGTGTGCCAAAAGGCGCAAACGGTCCCGGGCTAAGGTAAGGCGACACCCGTGGGAATACCGTGCGTGAGGCCGCAAAGTGATATGAGGTGTTACATGCTAGATCGATGTGGCATTGAGTCGGGGTCCTGACACCCTGCCGGTGCGCTTGGTGAGGGTCTTGCCGGGTGGCCTGGCAAGGGTCTTGCCGTGGCGCGCTGGCTCCCCCGGCAAGGATCTTGCCGGGGGTCTTGTGGGTTCCACCGGTGAGGATAGTTGCCTTCCTATCCTCTTTTGATCTTGAGCATTTTATGTCTTCACAAAGATCTACATGCCACCACGGAGGTGCCTCCCAAGCCCTGTCCCAACGCTTTTGTCGAGTGCTGGTGGGCTCAAGGGTGGCTCACTTCAGTTGGCGTGGGCGAGCTGCCCCAGCAAGGGTCTTGCTGGGGCTGTTGAGGCTGCCCCGGCAAGGGACCTTGCTGGGGGAACCTGCTATGCCTATCTGATCTTTGTGGCCTTGGTCCTTGTTGTTGATTCGATTGTCTTTGTGGCTTCGCCTTTCCTCCGTCTTCCCTTTCCTGCCATGTTATGCGTGGCCATGGCGGGAGGCTCTGACTGCCCGTGCACAAGTAAAGGGGTCAAAAGCAGGGCCCCTACTTTTGTACACCGATAGGAGCCCCCGGGCCTGGGCCACACATAAGCGTAGCACGTTGTTGGGCCAGGCCCAGAACGGTGCGCGGGCAGTTGGGGTGGATTTTTATCGCAGCCACCGTTCCGTCCGCTGGCTTCCCCACGACCCGCGTTGAACGCGCGACGTGGGGGTCATGTGCGCACATGACATGGGCATGCTGGCGTCACCTTGTGGCGGACAGTAAAGAGGCGGCTTGCGTCTCTCTTCGAGACTGCAGGGCCGCCTCCCATTTACTGCCCTTGCTCGGGAGCCGTCATTCCACACATCTCACTGTGCCCGCCCCTTGCACCACGTTTGCTGCATGCATAACACAGAGCGAATGGCAGGCGCGCGGGACGTGGGTAGTCGCGCGCGTGCGGGTCGATTCCCACGCGCCTTCAATGGAGCGGGGAGGGCGGTCGACGACCCCGCTTGCTGTCACTTCAAGAAGCCGGATTGGCCGAGAGGGGGACGCCGAGCCTCGCCCTCGTCCCTTTATAAAGAGGGGAGTGGGGGAACGGTTCCCCTCATCATCTCGCCATCTGTCTCTCCCCGTTCCTGCTTTCTTTCTTCTTCTGCCATGGCGAGGGGGCGCGGCGACGCTTCATCGGTGGCGGCAAGGGTTTCGGCCAGGCAGCGCATCACTCCTCCCCAAGAGCTCGTAGCGGCAGAGCCGGCTGCTAGAGGATGGGGGAGGGGGCGAGGTCGAGGCTGTCGTGGTGCCCGAGGGAGAGGAGAATGGGGCGGCAGGTCAGCCTCGCCTCCTCCAGCCGCCCCTCCTCCGATGGAGGGCCACGCCGGGGACAACCCTTGCGAATTCTTTGTCAGGCTGCGCCATCCACCGCGTTGTCGCCTTCACCTCCCGACTCCATTTGTGCGGGAGATGGAGCTGGATCTGCCGCAGGCGCTGCAGCTGCACATGAGGGGTTGTGGGAACAGCGGCACCTGGGTCGACGTCGAGTTCCCCGCGCCTCACGTCATGTATCTTCACCGAGGGTGGAAGACCTTCACTCGCTTCGACCGCTTGATGGATGGGCTCGCTCTCCATTTCAAATTAATGGAGGGTGGCCTCCTCTCCGTCAAGATCTTCGGGCACTTCGGGACCTATGTGAGGTGCTGCGTGGAGAACTCCTCCGATGATGAATATTCCTCCTCAAGCGAGAGTGGCGAGGAAGACAACAGCAGCAACGACTAGGGCAGCGGGCGGCAAGATGACGGGTCCAACTAGGTGTCGGGCACCGCTCCGGGCAGCACCGGCGACCACATCATTCGTGTCGCTGGCTTCTTGAACTTCTCGGGGTCGTCTCCTTGGGCGGCTGGCGTAGGGAGGCCGCGGAAGAGGAAGAGGGCAGGCGGCAAGGCCGTCAAGTCGGAGTACGCGGGCACCAACGCCTTTGTCGCATGTTGACGTCCTGCCGCCTCGTCTTCGAGCTCTGCCTCCGGCGCCGCCATCACTATCCATCCCTTGGACGGCCACCGAGATGTTCTCTCGGTGTCTTCTGCCACTCATAGCTCGCCTAGGTGCCCCTTTTGCCCTTCTGCTTTCTTGTTCCATTTCGTGAGGAGAGGGACAAGAAAGGGATTACGGGCACCTTATATCTTTTTAGTCTTGTAAGCCTTCGGGCCTTTGCTAGCTTTAGAACTTGTAATCCCCCTTTTTCATGTTTTTCATTTCATATGGATTGTACCTGTATGGGATGTTTTTTAGTGAAAAAGGGATGTTTGCCGGGATTTTCGTTCGTGGGAGGAACCCACAGCAAGGAGTGAATCCTTATTATCTTTAAGACAAACGTTTTCTCGCCCGGCAATAGGCCTTGCCATTCCCCCACTTCGCTCGACCTTTCTCACGCCTTTGGCGGAGGCAGGGACGAGGTGGGCTTAGGCCCCTCGTTCCTCTTCTTTGCTGTTGCCGCTACGACCAAATCCAGACCTAGGGTATAATCCTTGGGTGCCGAAAATGGGGAGCACGGTAGCTTAGAGGTGGAATGGGGTTTCACTTATCCTAGTCCATAAAGGAATGCATGGTAGAGGATAGAGAACTTATCTGGATCTGCAGCCCCCGGCAACCTTGGCTTGTCACGGATGGATCTTTGTCTTTGCAGCCCCCGGCAACTCTGGCTTGCCAGGGTCCGTGTCAGGACCCCGACTCGATGTCACATCGATCTAGCCGGTAACACCACATATCACTTTGCGGCCTCACGCACGGTATCCCCACGGGTGTCGTCTTACCTTTTCCCGGGACCGTTTGCGCCTTTTGGCTCATGTATATGATAGTGTCGCTAGCATCCATATGATAAGGAGCCCGGGCTGACATGACTAGTCGTAAACCCAAAGTGGCACAGACTTACAGGGAGAGGCATCCATGACCCAGCTTCGAACGTGTCGGTCATCAGCAAGTGGGTCCGGGCTGTAGCACTGGGCTAGCAGGACTCCGGTAAACCGGGCTGTAGCGGGCTAACAGGACTCCGGTACTCAAAGCGTGACATTTCCCCGAAGGGACAGACACAGGAACGAAGAAGGACACATGCCGGCCAGCCTAAGTGTTCCAGAGCAGTAGCAAGCTACCATGGCTCAGCGGTAACACTAGGAGACATTTCCCGGTAAGAGAGGCTACTAAAGATAAACAACTAGATAGTCAGATCCCACACATACCAAGCATTTCAATCATACACACAATATGCTCGATATGTGCTAATACAACGAAGCATCACAACATGACTCTACGACACAAGTACTTTATTTAAGGCTCAGGGAGCCATACATAACATACACAAAGGTACGGGTCTCACGACCCAACATACAAGTCATACAGTCATACAAACCAGCAGCGGAAGTACATTGTCTGAGTACAGACAATTAGTAAAATAGAAGAGGCTTGGAAAGCCTAACTATACTACGTGGTCCATCACAAGCTCAGGGTCACCACCTGGGTCTTTAGCCTACTCGTTGATGTCAACGTCTACATAGAACCCATCAGAAGGGGTTGCAGCGTCTTCTGTAAAAATGTAGATTATAGCAACATGAGTACAAAGGTACTCAGCAAGACTTACATCAGATCCTACATACATGCATAGTATCAAGAAGGGTTGGTGGAGTTATTGCAGCAAGCCAGCTTTGACTCTTGGCTAGGCTATCCTACGATACTTCAATTTGAAATGGTTTTGCGCACACAAGTCCACTACTCACCACTTCAATACACTACCGAGGATCCACCTCCGTCTTCCTACGGAAGAGCCATCCTCGGCACTCACACTTATCTTGAGGCTTTTAGTAGTTTCCCTTTACTTGTCTATGAACTGTATAGGCAACCAAGTAGTCCTTTACCGCGGACGCGGCTATTCGAATAGATTATGATAACCCTGCAGGGGTGTACTTCTTCATACATGTTTCCACCACTTAGCGTCTGCACACGACATGTGCTCGGCAGACTTCAAGCGAAAGCCGACGTGGGTGTAGACCACGACCTACCTAAACACTTGAGCCTCTAGTCCAGGTTTATCGCCTATTCAGGTTCCATCCGCAGGGAGTCCGGCCGAGGTTTCCCATACGGCCCCGAACGATGTGAACAAGGTTCCCGAGATACCTAACGGGTATTCGGTACACCCGGCCACGTACCTACCGCATCACAGCCCACCCCTACAGTCAGCACTGTCCACGGCCTCCAGTAGGCTACAAACACCAGAAACTACTTGCAACTCCTGGACAGAGAGCTAGGGTGAATAAGAAGTCGAGCGGGGTCATATTTCAGGGCCCAATGCATGGTAGTAGCTGTATCTTAAATCACACATACAGATCTCAGTGCTTAAGGTCGGCTTCAATGAAACAACCCACCATGTACTCCTACATGGCCTCTCATCGATACCTTTACCAAATCGTGTTCACCACACCACTCTCATTACCGACATAATCATTTCACTCTAGCCCATCACCCAGATGAACCAGACCTGACACGACTCTAAGCGTAGCAGGCATAGCAAGGTAGGAACAACACATACATATGGCTCAATCAACTCCTACACATGCTAGTGGGTTTCATCTAGTTACTGTGGAAATGACAGGTCATGCAGAGGAAATGGGTTCAACTACCGTAGCACACAGCAGTTTGAAACGTGTTGTCTTAATGCAGTAAAAGAGAGCAGGAGCGAGAACATGGGATTGTATCGATATGATCAAATGGTTGGTTGCTTGCCTGATGGTTCGATGCACTGATACGGTTCTTCGTTAGGGTAATCACGGTACTCCTCGGGGGCAGAACCTGTCGCAAGGACACCGATACACAACCATCACCAAACAATGTGCAACAATATGATGCATGCATGAAACATAGCAATATGAGTGTGTTGGACTAATGCAACTAAAACCAGAAGGGTTTGAACAAATTTGAATCAAAGATTCAAATTTCAAACTCAAACATGGCCTCTTAAAGTGCTTTTCCTTGTTCTGCTTGAAACATCAATTCAACTTGTTTGATCATGCATGAAAATAGTACAGATGGATAGATTGGATTTTTCTGATCATTTTTCATATATAATTTGTCCAATTTGGAGTTACAGAATAAAAGTTATGAATTTTTGAAGTTTAAATAATATTCTGGAATTTCCTGATTTAAATTAAATTCAGAAATTATAATTACTGCGCCAGCATGACGTCAGCATGACGTCAGTGGTCAACTGCGGCTGGCTGGAGTCAAACCTGACGTGTGGGGGCCACACGTCAGTGACAGGGGGGTTTTAACAGGTTTAATTTATTCCTAATTAGGGGTTAGTGGCGCTGGGGCCCACTGTCAGTGTCAGGGGGTTAACCATTTGTGGTTAGCACTAATCCTAATTAGCTACAGGGCTGGGCCCACCTGTCAGGGACTCAGGGGGGTCCTGCCGTGGTCAAAGTGGGTCAAACCCACTGGCGACGTGACGCCGGCGAGGCCCGAGACGGCGGCGCGACGCGGGATCACGCTACAGGGCACGGGCGAGGCCGTGCTTGGGCTCGTTGGAAAGCTCTTGCTCCCGCGCGTCGAACGGTGGCCGTGGCTGGGCCTGGGGTGGCCGGAGTCGACGGCGGCGAGCTCGGCTGCGGCCGCCGGAGTTCGGGTACGGTCGGAATCGGCGTTGCAGGGGGTTTGGGGAGGCGTTAGTGCGTGCTGCTTGCTCCTAGTGAGGTGTGGAGCACGATAGTGTGCTCGGTTGGGTGCTACGGTGACCGTGGCCACGACGGCGACTTCGCCGGCGGCGTGGAGCTCTCGGCCAAGGTGGGGCTAAGGCCTAGAGGTTGAAAGAGACCAGGGGAGAAAGGGGAAACGACCCGGGGGCTCACCGCGGTTGCAGTGGGCGTCGAAGCGGGCTCGGAGACGCGCTGGAGACGGCGAATTCGACGGCGATGATGGTCGGAGCCCGAAGAGGGGAACGGCGACGTGGCGGCGATGCAGGGCTTCCGGAGGCCCGTGGAGCGGTGGGGAGGAAGAGGGGGTCGAGGCGAAGCTTCTAAGCTAGTCGGGGGAGCGAGGGGTGGCCGGAGACGGCTGCTGTGGCGAACGGCGGCGAGGGTGGTGTTCGGCCGTGTGAGAGAGAGAGCGAGGGAGAGGAGGGAAGAGCCAGGGGAGAGTGAGAGAGAGCAGGGGGGAGGCGTGGCGTCGTCCAGGGGCATCGAGGCGAGGAGGGGAGGGCAGGCAGGCAGGGAGAGAGGTGGCGTGGCGCGATGGCGCGCGCACGCGCCGGCCACACTCCCCTCCCTCTGTCGGGACGAAGACGACAGAGGAGGGAGGTGGGCTGGGCCGGCTGCTGGCTGGGCCACACAGTGGAGGAGCCCAGGTAAGCTTCTCCCCCTTTTATTATTTTTTTCTGTTTTCTAATTTCTGACATTTGTTTTGATTTAAAAAAAATATTAAATCATTTATTTAACTTATGCCAATTTTTGCAGGGGCTAGATATATTATTCCAGAGCTCCTTTATATATGGCATAATATTTGGACATATATTAATATATATAATTAATATATTTCCAATGCAAATATTTATGCATTAATTCCAAATGCCCAAAATAAATACCTATGAGCTCTTAAAAATATTGGTTTGATTTTTATCTCTGTCCAATATTTTCAGAGAGCAACATGAGCATTTTCTTGGACCCTTTTGGAGAAATTTTTATTTGGGTCATTTTCAAAATGATTCTGAGGGTTTCACAGATCCCCATTTCAAGTTTCTGGTGAAAGAGTAAACATGATGCAACACTCTAATGCATGGCTAACTAGGATGTGACAGTCCGGACGCCGGTCCGTTTCCTTTCTTCCAAAATGGCTCGAAAGGAAAACTTACATGCCCTGCGAACCAAAGAAGACAGAGAAGAACAGAGAGACGCACACTCGGCCTCTAAGCTAGGGGTTAGCCGCCGCTAAGCTCTATCAACCCTAACCAAGGAAGAGACTCAACCTAGCATGCATGCTATAACTTAGGGCTCTAGCGCTTCATTTATTTATGCTCAGGTCTGCGCCTGGCTTTGTACAAAGGGTTACATGCCTTGCCGGCAAGGCTTGTACAAAATGGTGGCTTGTCGGGAGGCCCAGCAGCCGCGCCTTATGGGTAAAACTTGTGAAGATGCTTGATGTTCTAGGAGTTTCTCACTAGAATGGCATCTTCGGTCTCCAGCCGGACTGCGCCGGGCCTGGTGACTCATGTCACCCGATAAGGGCCTTCCCACTTCGGCGTCAACTTGTTGGAATTCTTGGCCGACTGAACGTGCCAAAGAACAAGGTCACCTTCCTCAAAGCTCTGGGCATGAACCTTGCGGCTATGGTAACGGCGCAAGGCTTGCTGGTAGCGTGCTACTCTCACAGCCGCCCGGAGACGATCTTCCTCAAGGAGCGTCGCGTCATCTTGCCGAAATTGCTCTTGCTCAAGCTCATCATAAGAGAGCACTCGAGGTGACCCGTATATGAGTTCCGTGGGGAGAACTGCTTCTGCCCCGTAAACCAGGGCAAAGGGTGTCTAGCCGGTGGCTCGATATGGTGTCATTCTGATCGACCAAAGAACCGCCGGTAACTCATCAATCCAGCGCCTTCCACTCCTACGCAGCCTGTCAAAAGTATTCGTCCTTAAGCCTCACAGGACTTCAGCATTTGCTCTCTCCGCTTGGTCGTTGCTCCGTGGATGTGCCACGGAAGCAAAACAAACCCTGCTGCCGAGATCCTCAATGTATTTCCTGAAGGCATGGTGAGGGAGTTCCGGACTAGGGGGTGTCCGGATAGCCGAACTATCATGATCGGCCGGACTCCAAGACTATGAAGATACAAGATTGAAGACTTCGTCCCGTGTCCGGATGGGACTTCCCTTGGCGTGGAAGGCAAGCTTGGCGATACGGATATGTAGATTTCCTACCATTGTAACCGACTCTATGTAACCCTAGCCCTCTCCGGTGTCTATATAAACCGGATGGCTTTAGTCCATAGGACGAACAACAATCATACCATAGGCTAGCTTCTAGGGTTTAGCCTCCTTGATCTCGTGGTAGATCCACTCTTGTAACACACATCATCAATATTAATCAAGCAGGATGTAGGGTTTTACCTCCATCAAGAGGGCCCGAACCTGGGTAAAACATCGTGTCCCTTGTCTCCTGTTACCATCCGCCTAGACGCACAGTTCGGGACCCCCTACCCGAGATTCGCCGGTTTTGACACCGACATTGGTGCTTTCATTGAGAGTTTCTCTGTGTCGTCACCGATAGGCTCGATGGCTTCTTTGATCGTCATCAACGACGCAGTCCAGGGTGAGGCCTTCCTCCCCGGACAGATCTTCGTATTTGGCGGCTTCGCACTACGGGCCAACTCGCTTGGCCAACTGGAGCAGATCGAAAGCTACGCCCCTGGCCATCAGGTCAGATTTGGAAGTTTGGACTTCACGGCTGACATCCGCGGGGACTTGATCCTCGATGGATTCGAGCCACAGCCGAGCGTGCCGCACTGTCACGGCGAGCATGATCTAGCTTTGCAGCCGGACAGTACCCCGGAGGCCGCACTCGAACCCGCTCCGATCTTCAATTCGGAGCCGGTTGCGCAGATCGAGGACGGATGGCTAGACACCGCCTCGGGGGCAGCAACCTCTATAGCGATAGAGCCAAACACGGACCTTGTCCCTTATAAAGCTCGTGACTCCGAGGTGCCGGACTCCTCGCCGGACTCCGAACCTCCCGCGCCCCCTCCGATCGAATCCGATTGGGCGCCGATCATGGAGTTCACCGCAGCGGACATATTTCAACACTCACCTTTTGGCGACATCTTGAGGTCGCTAAAGTATCTCTCATTATCAGGAGAGCCCTGGCCGGACTGCGGTCAGGACGGGTGGGATGCGGACGATGAAGAAATTCAAAGCCCACCCACCACCCACTTGGTAGCCGCTGTCGACGATCTAACCGACATGCTAGACTACGACTCCGAAGACAGCGACGGTATGGACGACGATGCCGGAGACGACCAAGAACCAGCGCCCACTAGGCACTGGAAAGCCACCTCATCATATGACATATATATGGTGGATATCCCAAAGGATGGGAATGGCGAAGGAACAGCGGAGGATGACCCCTCCAAGAAACAGCACAAGTGCCGGCGTCAGCGGCGCCGCTCTAAATCCCGCCACAGCAAGAATGAAGATTCCGGCACCGGAGATAATAATACACCGGACAGTGCCGAAGACAACCCACTCCAGCAAGATGCAGCACAGGAGGACTGAGACTCCATCCCTCATGAGAGAGCGGCAGAAGAAGAGGTCGAGGATTATATGCCTCCCTCCGCAGATGAGGCAAGCCTCGACGACGATGATTCGTCGTGCCTGAGGATCCCGTCGAACAAGAGCGTTTTAAACGCAGGCTTATGGCCACAGTGAACAGCCTCAAGAAGAAGCGGCAACAGCTTAGAGCTGATCAAGATCTGCTAGCCGACAGATGGACAAACGTCCTCGCGGCCGAAGAGCATGAGCTCGAACGCCCCTCTAAGAGCTACCCTAAACGCAAGTTGCTCCCCCGATTAGAGGAGGAGGCATATGAACCCGCATCACCAGGAGACAATACGGCTGATCGACCACCCCGTGGTTGCGACAAAGAGACCTCTAGGCCCGTCACTAGAACCGTACCCCGGCATCGCCCGAAAAGCACAAGGCCACAGGGGAACGCTCCGGACTTGTGAGATATATTGGAGGATAAGGCAAGACAATCAAGATCGATCTATGGATCGCGTGGGCGCCCCATGATATGTGACGACAACCGTCGTGCCGGACACAGTAAGTCCGGCCGGGCCGAACAAAATAGACAAAGCTCTTTTGAGCTCCGTCGTGATATCGCCCAGTACAGAGGCGCCGCACACCCGCTATGCTTCACACATGAAGTAATGGACCATCAAATCCCCGAAGGGTTTAAACCCGTGAATATTGAATCTTACGATGGCACAACAGACCCCGCGGTTTGGATCGAAGACTATCTCCTTCACATCCACATGGCCCGCGGCGACGATCTTCACGCCATCAAATATCTCCCCTCAAGCTTAAAGGACCAGCCCGGCATTGGCTTAACAGTTTGCCAGCAGAGTCAATTGGGAGTTGGGAAGACCTGGAAGACGCATTCCTCGATAACTTCCAGGGCAAGTATGTGCGACCACCAAACGCTGATGACCTAAGCCACATAATTCAGCAGCCAGACGAATCGGCCAGACAATTCTGGACAAGGTTCTTAACCAAGAAAAACCAAATCATCGATTGTCCGGATGCGGAGGCCCTCGCGGCCTTCAAGCATAATATCCGCGACGAGTGGCTTGCCCGGCACCTGGGACAGGAAAAACCAAAATCCATGGCAGCCCTCACATCACTCATGACCCGCTTCTGCGCAGGTGAGGACAGCTGGCTAGCACGCAGCAACAACCTCAGCAAAAATTCTGGTAGTCCGGACTTCAAGGACCGCAATGGCAGGTCGCGTCGTAACAAAAACAAACGTCGCATTAACGGCGACAATAGTGAGGATACGGCAGTCAATGCCGGATTCAGAGGCTCTAAACCTGGTCAGCGGAAAAATCCATTCAAAAGAACTACTCCGGGTCCGTCCAATTTGGACTGAATACTCGACCGCTCGTGCCAGATACATGGCACCCCCGAAAAGCCAGCTAACCACACCAACAGGGACTGTTGGGTATTCAAGCAGGCAGGCAAGTTAATTGCCGAAAACAATGACAAGGGGCTGCATAGCGATGACGAGGAAGAGACCCAATCGCCGAACAATAGAGGACAGAAGGGTTTCCCCCCACAGGTGCGGTCGGTGAACATGGTATACGCAACGCACATACCCAAACGGGAGCGGAAGCGTGCGCTAAGGGATGTATACGTGATGGAGCCAGTTGCCCCGAAGTTTAATCCATGGTCCTCCTGCCCGATCACTTTTGACCGAAGGGACCACCCCACCAGCATCCGCCATGGCAGATTTGCCGCATTGGTTTTAGACCCAATCATCGACGGGTTTCACCTAACCAGAGTCCTGATGGACGGCGGCAGCAGCCTGAACCTGCTTTATCAGGATACAGTGCGCAAAATGGGCATAGACCCCTCAAGGATTAAACCTACCAAGAAGACCTTTCAAGGCGTCATACCAGGTGTAGAAGCCAATTGCACAGGCTCAGTCACACTGGAAGTGGTCTTCGGATCCCCGGATAACTTCCGAAGCAAGGAGTTAATCTTCCACATAGTCCCGTTCCGCAGCGGCTATCATGCCCTGCTCGGACGTACCGCATTTGCAAAGTTCAACGTGGTGCCGCACTACGCATACCTCAAACCCAAGATGCCAGGCCCTCGAGGAGTCATCACGGTCAACGGAAACACTAAACGTTCTCTCCGAACGGAGGAACATACAGCGGCTCTCACGGCAGAAGTGCAATGCAGCCTCTTAAGGCAATTCTCGAGTCCGGCCGGTAAGCGGCCGGACACAGCTAAGAGCGCCCGGAGTAACCTACAACATGACCACCTGGCACGTTCCGAGCACGCGTAGCAGTGCGGCCCCAACCCCAGCCCTCGCAAAATGTCAAGACAGGTCCTTCGCATACACCATTACGCTTTGGAGATACCATGGGCATGGGGAGAGGGGCACGACCACGATAGGCCCGGAATGCGGCTCAACCACACCAGGGGCTCTCAAGTGTGTCGTTCTTTTTCCTTTTTTATTTTTATTTTTTACTCACAGGACTCTGTTCGTCAGAGGCCCTGTCCGGCAGCAGACCTGCCGAACTCACGATGCAACAGCCAGGGAAGGATAAAGGCTACAACGAATATCCAGGTGGCCTCCATTACGAGCATTAAATCTGTTTTATGCACAACTTCGCAGCCTACCCCTGGAGGTGGACATGTTTAACATTCCTGTCCTTTGCTTATCGCACTATTTGTATCGTTCTACATTCATAGCAGTACTTCTTGAATAAAACAATGCAGCACCTTTTTGCTTATAATTGCATTTCTTTTTATATACATATGTTCATGTATGACCAAGCTTTTAAATAGCGGATAGCGGACTGGTTGCGGATTAAGGCACGTGTAGCGGAATGCGGATAGCGAGCGATATTGCGGGCGCTATGTCCACATAGCAATTTTTAAAAAACACTCATAAATTTGAGATTGTTGTGTATATTTCTAGGCCATTGGCAGAAAATATGACACTTAATTTGAGAAATCATCATTTATATAAGAATATAAACTATGATTGAACAATTTTGGCCGTGCAACCATGCAAGCAAGACACATTTACCAAAATAGATTACACAATAGAACAACAAGGACTTATATAGCGGGCGATATTGCGGATAGCGGACGATATAGCGGTCTAACAAGTGATATTGCGCCCGCATCATGACAACGCGCTATTTTCTAACGCAACCTTAAACTAATAGCGGCAGGGTGACGCTACCGCTATTGCGGCCGCAATAGCGGAGGTAGTGGACGCTATTTAAAAGCTTGTGTACGACATATTGCATCCGTACACTTTGGTACGGTTAAAATACACCAGGGGTTATGTTTCCCGCATCATGGTGTGATAAGTCCGAACACTTTCACAAGTGCGGCGCCCCGAACTTATAACATTATATGCATCGGCTCCGAATCATGTCTTGGGTCAATAGTTGGGTTTGCCTGGCTCCCATGTTTTGGTACCTTACGTTCCGTTTTATCTGCTAAGGTAGCACTGGGAGAACCACTGCGATTGTGCCCCAGTTGAGCTGGGTTAACGCCTCAGTGGAGAAAGCTAAACTGACCGTCATGATGAGGCGAGAGCCGGTCGCAATTCGAGAGGTTTTTTGCGAGTCCTTAAAGACTTATGCCGCTTAGAGCGAGGAGCCGGATTCTGTCCGGCCCAGGCGTGGATAGCGCCCCAAATTCGGCCTTCCGAAGACTAGGGGCTTCGCCGAAATTTAAAATTATAGAATTCTATGGCTAAGTGAGAGTGTTCAAGCATTATAAGTCTGGTTGCCTTGTTCGCTGTGTTGAGCGCCTCCCTCGATGGACCCAAAAATGGGAACAATAGTGCTCAAGTTTATCGCGAACACCCCACCACTCGTGGCATGGGGGCTGAAGCCGACGACTTGCCATCTCTCAGAATTGATAAACAGCCGCACAGAAGGTAATATTTTAAATTAACAAGCGTTGCTTAGCGCATATGAACTAAGTCTTCAAGCGCACAGGATAACAAAATGCGAGCCTACTCAAATATTACATCTTTGGAGCACTCACCCGCAATAGTGCGGGCACCCTTCAGGACACTCTTATAATACATCTCGGGCGTGCGGTACTCCTTGCCCTGCGGTGGCGGGTCCGTCACAAGCTTCTGGGCATCCATCTTGCCCCATTGCACCTTCGCGCGGGCAAGGGCCCCACGGGCACCCTCAATACAAGCAGAGTGCTTGATGACTTCAACCCACGGGCACGCATCCACCAGCCGCCGCACCAGGCCGAAGTAGCTCCTAGGCATGGCCTCTTTAGGCCACAGCCGAACTATGAGGCCCTTCATGGCATGTTCGGTGTGACGCCCGGGTAATTAAGCTACAGTAATCCCATGCTAATGGTGCCACGTTTCCTCTGTTACTGTTGCTAATCTATCGTTAGATCAAAACCGGTCCAAAATTCCAATTCAAATTTTGGTAAATAATAAAAGTTTTAAAATATTAAACAAAAATGTTCGGTGTGTGACCAATATTGCTTAAGTAATTATATTGAAGAAAGCATAATTTTACAAAGTGCCTAAGTGCTTTAAAATAAATAAAACAGAAAAGAAAAAGAAAGAAAAGAAAACAGAACAAAAAGAAAGAAAAAGGAAGAAAACCCCCCAGGCCAACTGGGCCTCGGCCCAGCCAGTGGCCTGCCAGGCCGGCCCAACTGGCCCAGCCGGCCACACCTTATCCCCACTCCCCACCGAACCCTAGCCTCGTCACCGCACTCCCCCCCATGACGCGCCCTCCTCCCCGATCCAAATCGGATCGGGCTCGACGCCGCTCGACGCCACACCGCCGCCACACGACGCCGCCCGGAGCTCGCCGCCCCCCCCCACGCCAGGAGCACCTCCGCCTCGACCTCCCCTTCGCCGGACCCTCCTCGCCGGACTGCTCCTCTTCGCCGCTCGTCCCCGTCGTCCTCCCCAACCTCCACCGAGCATGTTGCCCAGTCCCTACACTCCCGGTGAGGCCCCCGGCTTCCTCTCTCTCCCTCGCCCCGTGCTCATCGCCTCCCCTGCTCGCCGCTCGGGGCCGCGCCCTGCACCCGCGCACGCGCGCGCTCGAGATCCACGCGACCTTCCCCGCTCCCGTCCCGCTTGGCCCGAGCTCGCCCCTGGTTCCCCCGTGAGCTCCGGCCTCCCTCCCTATCTCCCCTTGTTCTCTGTCACCAGCGTTGTCCACTCGCGCGCGCATGAACGTAGCCCGGTCCCGTCGCCCCTGCTCGCTTGGAATCGATCTGGAGCGTGCCCACGCGCGCCCGACCATCTGCTGCACGCCCGTCGCCGGCGCACGCACGTCCACGGCTCCGGTCCCCTCCGCCCCGTTTCGCCAGTGTCCACACCCGCTGCGCCCAGCCTCGTCCAGCCTGCCTCGCCGCCGTCGGCCGGACCGGCCCCCGTCGCGCCCCGGCAGCCGCGCTGCCGAACCCGCCCGAGGCCAGCGCCCAGGCTCGCCCCATCGGGCGTTCGTGCCCTCGTGCTCGCACGCCCGACCCGCTATGGCCCCTAGGGCCAATGACATGTGGGGCCGCCCCCTCTAAAACGTTAAAAAAGGATAATAAAAATAATAACAATTAATTAATTAATTAGGATAATTAATTAACTTAATTAACTCTGTTTAGTTAACTAACTAAATCTAATTAACCTGCTAATTAAAATGTTAGCTGCTAATTAGTGAACAACCTATGACATGCGGGACCCACATGTCAGTTGACCAGTCAACGCCCTTGTTGATTGCTGACGTCATGCTGATGTCATGCTGACGTCAGCGTGCACTGTTCTGGATAATGTTGAATTTAAATAATTAAATAAATCCTAAAAATGAATTAAATCTTTTAAAATTAATATAAAATAAACCGTAGCTCGGATGGAAAAAGTTTGTACATGAAAGTTGCTCAGAACGAAGAGACGAATCCAGATACGCAGCCCGTTCGTCCGCCACGCATCCCTACCATAGTGAACCTGCAACATTTCCCCTCCGGTTCATCTGTCCGAAAACACGGAACACCGGGGATACTTTCCCGGATGTTTCCCCCCTTCACCGGTATCACCTCATACCGCGTTAGAACACGTCTAGCTCTGCTTGTTGTCCTGTTATGCACTTGCTTGCTATGTATTTACTGTTTCTCCCCCTCTTCTCTCCGGTAGACTCCGTGACGATGCCTGATGCCGCTGTGGTCGACTACGTCACCGACGACCCCTCCTTGTCTGAGCAACCAGGCAAGCCCCCCCCCCCCTTGATCACCAGATATCGCCTATTCTTCTCTATACTGCTTGCATTAGAGTAGTGTAGCATGTTACTGTTCAGTTACTCCTATTCTGTTGCATAGCCTGTCATTGTTGCTACAGTCCCCTACCCGCAATCCTAAATGCTTAGTATAGGATGCTAGTTTATCATCATTGGCCCTACATTCTTATCAGTCTGCCTTGCTATACTATCGGGCCGTGATCACTTGGGAGGTGATCACGGGTATATACTATACATACATACATACTGTACAGATGGTGACTAAAGTCTGGTCAGCTCGATGAGTACCCGCAAGTGATTCTGATGAGGGGGCTGAAAGGACAGGTGGCTCCATCTCGGTAGAGGTGGGCCTGGGTTCCCGACGGCCCCCGACTGTTACTTTGTGGCGGAGCGTCAGGGCAGGTTGAGACCGCCTAGGAGAGAGGTGGGCCTGGCCCTGTTCGGCGTTCGCGGATACTTAACACATTTAACGAGATCTTGGTATTTGATCTGAGTTGGTTACGAGCCTATACGCACTAACCATCTACGCGGGAGTAGTTATGGGTATCCCGGCGTCGTGGTATCAGCCGAAGCACTTCGTGACGTCAGCGACTGAGCGGCGCGCGCCGGATTGGACTGGAACGCCACTAGGCTAGGTCTGCTTCCGTCCGCGTACGCAACGTGCAGGTGTGCTCAGGGCGATGGGCCCAGACCCCTGCGCGCTTAGGTTTAGACCGGCGTGCTGGCCTCTCTGTTGAGCCTAGGTGGGGCTGCGACGTGTTGATCTTCCGTGGCCGGGCATGACCCAGGATAGTGTGTCCGGCCAAATGGGATCAAGCGTGTTGGGTAAGTTGGTGCACCCCTGCAGGGAAGTTAATCTATTCGAATAGCCGTGATCTTCGGTAACAGGACGACTTGGAGTTGTACCTTGACCTTATGACAACTAGAACCGGATACTTAATAAAACACACCCTTCCAAGTTCCATAGACAACCCGGTGATCGCTTTTCCACAGGGCGACAAGGGGAGGATCGCCGGGCAGGATTATGCTATGCGATGCTACTGGAGATGCTACTTGGAGTTGCTACTTGGAGATGCTACTTGGAGGACTTCAATCTACTCACTTCTACATGCTGCAAGACGGAGGCTGCCAGAAGCGTAGTCTTTGATAGGACTAGCTATCCCCCTCTTATTCTGGCATTCTGCAGTTCAGTCCACCGATATGGCCTCTTACACATATACCCATGCATATGTAGTGTAGTTCCTTGCTTGCGAGTACTTTGGATGAGTACTCACGGTTGCTTTCTCCCCCCTTTTTTCCCCTTTCCTTTCTTTCTGGTTGTCGCAACCAGATGCTGGAGTCCAGGAGCCAGACGCCATCGTCGACAACGACTCCTACTACGCTGGAGGTGCCTACTACTACGTGCAGCCCGCTAACAACGACCAGGAGTAGTTTAGGAGGATCCCAGGCAGGAGACCTGCGCCTCTTTCGATTTGTATCCCAGTTTGTGCTAGCCTTCTTAAGGCAAACTTGTTTAACTTATGTCTGTACTCAGATATTGTTGCTTCCGCTGACTCGTCTATGATCGAGCACTTGTATTCGAGCCCTCGAGGCCCCTGGCTTGTATTATGATGCTTGTATGACTTATTTATGTTTTAGAGTTGTGTTGTGATATCTTCCCGTGAGTCCCTGATTTCGATCGTACACATTTGCGTGCATGATTAGTGTACGATTGAATTGGGGGCGTCACAAGTTGGTATCAGAGCCGACTGCCTGTAGGAATCCCCCTTCCACACTCCTTGGCCGAAGTCGAGTCTAGACATTACAAAAACTTTTACTAACTTGGCTGTGTGCCTTATGGGCCCACGTCACCATCGGGTGGTACTAGGATCTTTTACTCCTTGATCTTTACTCTAGGTCTTTGAACTCTCTTCTATTCGGGTTTAAATGATTTTGCTAACTCTGACTCTAGGTTCTCATAAAATACTTTCTCCCGGAGAGCCCCTCACTCCAGATGATCGCTTGCTACATCGGAAGATTCGGAAGATACTCTACGATGATCTTTCGAGACTTTGTGCCATTGCTATTGTAATTCCCTTCCATCGATAAACCCCTATGGACAACCACGTGCACTTGCCATTGATACAATCATTCCCCGTTGATCTTGTTATTACAAGATGCAACGAATTATTTCTCCAACTTTTTGAGAATCCTTGAGCTTATTGCCTTGTGGTTCTTTGCCGAATGAATACCCCTACAGATAATTTCCCACACTTACTGAGTATCCGCTCACCCCCACTGATCAAGTGTTTTGCAAAAGAATTCGAAATACCATTCGATCTTCCGTAAATCTTGAGCATCCTATTGCTCTTGAAATTCTTGATTGCTTGCATTATGGTTAATCCCATAAGTCTAGTAATCTTGTTGACATCCATTGTCATTGTCATTTTGAGTCCATTGATTCGATTTGTTGCGAATGCTTGGAATCCTCAAACAGATCCCAGAATTCATCCTTCTGGCTCAGACGTCGTTTTAATCATGAGCTAGTTCTCGCCAATTAAATTGTCGTCGATTGTGCCCCTAAGTCTATTGAACTTATCCATCCTTGATCAGAGCGTCTGCTTCTGATCCTTCACTTTGTAAATCATAATTCCTTAGCAATTGAGCTCTAAGTTATTCAGTTGTTTCTATAATCCAATGTAATTGCCTTGCTTCTTCCTCTGGTTGTGTGCCGATACTCACCCCAGATCCTTTGTTGCATTTTATCCGACAATGTCCTTCATATTCAATAACCTTGAGCCTTTCCTAGGATGTATACCGCCTTTGGTAAATTGTATCCCCTGCTTTGTCAACCATGCTCTGCTATCGAGCTTGTGTTATTTACTCCTAAAGTTTGTGGTATATGTTCCTAAGAGGCCCGATGGGTTGGACATATGCCTTCTCTAAACTGTGTGAACCCGGAAACTACTACGGGTCATACTCTACTAGTGTTATGTCAGATAAAATTTCAACACACAATTTCGTTGAAGGCGAGAAGTGAATGGAAGGTTATACATTGAAGAAGTGGGAGTCGACCTTGAACTTGTGTTCATGCCCATGGACACGATGTAGATCCTATCATGGAAGCTTCTTGTAATAATAACTATTGCCTTGATATAATATCATCTGGTATCTGTGAATTGATCCTTTGCAATCATGGTTCCAACCATATTTTCTACTTGATCCCATTTCTCAAGCAAGTGAAAACACTTGTCTTCTGCGGATCAATACCTCTCCGCAACCCCTATGTCAATCTTCCTTCGAGCAATACCCTCCAATATCTCGAGAATATCAACGAACTATGTTGCTTCCTATGAGTCTTCATCTATTATTGCTTCTCACCAATTTCAGATTTCCCCCGAGTTCTGAGTTATTTCACTCGAGAACACCGGTAAGTGAATCGATTCTGCACTTCGATTCAATAACTCTAAGTAATTTGCATTGCTTACGAGTTTAATAATCCTTCAAGTCATTCCTAGCCTGATTGGCTATATCATTGTGCTAATTTTAACTGTGTTACCGGGTCCTTCTTCTCGGAGCACAAATTTCGACGGTGAGCTAATCTTACAATCGATCTTCCTCGTCATATCGTTTGTCCTTGAACAGCAAGCTTGATTTCGAGTTTGTGTCGTACCCATGGTCCCAATGACTTTTGGCTTCATCATTTCTGTTGACTTGGTGTCATCACCGATCAGTTACATCTTCTCGAAACCTCTCGACAAATGTGTCGTGATCATCATCAACATTCTGAGGTCTTCCAAGATATCTATCGAATTCTTGATGATAAATAGCATCCTTTGCCCTCGATGGTTTGGGTTATCATCCACAACATTATTGCATTCCCTCCAACACAAAAATTGTTCCTGTTTTGTGTTGTACCTTGAGTTCCTTGTTATCCAACTCATGTTATGATTCTACCGCGGAGTATTACCATCTTTGATGTCAAGATTGTTGTGAGGGTTGCTCCACCTCTTAAGAATTCTTGTTATAGTGATACTTTCGCTATCACCATTCTTTCTTGGTCCCCGTGTTGGTTCTAACAAGGATACCAACAGACGAACGGTGCTATTTGGATTCTGCCCTTCTAGCAACCCTATTGCTTTGAAGTTAATGGTTGGCCGTTCATTCTTAGACTATTGATTATTGAATCACCATTCCAATGTTGGCCGTGCAACCCAGCCCATATTTCGGGTGCACCTTTCAACCATTGTTAAATTGTGTATGTTTTCCTCAAGCATACATCAATATATCATTTTGATCTGGCAAATGTTATCTCCTTGTTCACATAATTGTGGAAATCCATCCTTTGGAAATTTTGATGAATTGTCGCTGAGTTCATCAGCCACCTCCTTGTCCTCTCCTTGGGTTAATGATGAACTCTTGTTAACGGAAATCACTTCATAGTTCATTTCCCGAGAATCTTACAGTGTCATCCCGTCAATTTGTGTAGCACCTTTCTTCTCAGGCATCCTGAGTCTGAGGAATCCTGACACCAATCAGATCGGAATCTCGGTCAGATATGATGGTTGGAACATATTTCCAAGAGCTATAACATTGGTCTTTATATGACCCGGTAAGGTGATGTCATGCCTAGCACTCCTAACCGGAGGACCTATTGTTGTAGTTCCCTTTTTAACTAGGTTAACCATTTTCCAATGAGGAAATTGAATGCCTTGTTTAATAAGTTATCCTGATGGATCCTTTGTATATCCAAAGTATGACCTTTGCTTGAAGACCATGTGAATGCTATCTCGAAGCTTGTCTATGGTACTCCAATTTTCAACAAGAACATTTGAAGCCCAATGCTAAATGTTTCCTGCTCAATTATCCAAACACCATTATATGGGTAATGTCAGGAAATTTCTCACCCCGTACCTAAAGAGTTTTCTACATTATATCCTGTCATCGATATCATGCTCTGCTTGTCCTTGGGAATGATATACCCCTGAAATATGTGTTCAAACACATTTTCCTTTCCATTAATTTGTTTAACCTTCCTTGTGATCCATATGATCTAAGCAGTAATGTTCTTCTGCTTATGTAAACACCTTGGTGTACAATCGTGTCAGTAAGACCCTGTTGCATTTGTCGATGACATTCCGGTAACCACTGATGGATGAGAACTTTGCCTATTGGTCCGCCTCGTTCAACGAGCGGGAAAATGGTTCTCTTCATCCCTCGCCCTTGGTACCAACGTTGTTGCCAACATAACTGACCGGCTATCGTCTGACATACCTTGCTATTTTAACCATGCAAGATGTCACCGCTCTTTCTACTTTTAAAACCACATGATGGGCCCATAACCCACGGTTCCACAGGATTGAAACCTGATTCTCCTGTACACCCCCTGTTCCCATAATTATTCATCGCGCGTGGCCTCATATGTAATTCACGAGCCACCTTCCGATGAGATCACCTATTCTTGAGTCAGACACAATACCTATTCCCATTGCTCTGAACCCCTCTCATACTCTATTTCAGGCATCGAACGTTTACCTATCCGCTTGAAGTTTCTCATGCCTACTTATATCTCTCTCGATGTATTTCCTAAGTTCCAACTCGAGAGGTACTCTTATGCTCATTCCTGGGTTAACCCCAGGTTATTACCCTTATAACATTCTGTCGTTGCCGAGCTGCCCCTTTCATATTCTAAAGTGCGATGGAGTTCTCGAAGAAAGGAAGACAACTTCAGCATGATGACCCGAAGCAGAGAAATGAAGACCTCAACGTAATGGACCGACCTCTTCGAGAAGAGCGACCAAGACCGAGAACACTCACTAGAATTGTGTAACCAGAACCTTCCTCCTTTACTCCGCCTCTTAAATCTCGGGACGAGATTTCTTGTAGTGGAGGAGAATTCTGACGCCCGGGTAATTAAGCTACAGTAATCCCATGCTAATGGTGCCACGTTGCCTCTATTACTGTTGCTAATCTATCGTTAGATCAAAACCGGTCCAAAATTCAAATTCAAATTTTGGTAAATAATAAAAGTTTTAAAATATTAAACAAAAATGTTTGGTGTGTGATCAATATTGCTAAAGTAATTATATTGAAGAAAGCATAATTTTACAAAGTGCCTAAGTGCTTTAAACTAAATAAAACAGAAAAGAAAAAGAAAGAAAAGAAAATAGAACAAAAAGAAAGAAAAAGGAAGAAAACCCCACAGGCCAACTGGGCCTCGGCCCAGCCAGTGGCCTGCCAGGCCGGCCCAACTGGCCCAGCCGGCCACACCTTATCCCCACTCCCCACCGAACCCTAGCCTCGTCACCGCACTCCCCCCCCCACGACGCGCCCTCCCCCCCGATCCAGATCAGATCGGGCTCGACGCCGCTCGACGCCACACCGCCGCCACACGACGACGCCCGAAGCTCGCCGCCCCTCCCCCATGCCAGGAGCACCTCCGCCTCGACCTCCCCTTCGCCGGACCCTCCTCGCTGGACTGCTCCTCTCCGCCGCTCGTCCCCGTCGTCCTCCCCAACCTCCACCGAGCACGTTGCCCAGTCCCTACACTCCCGGTGAGGCCCCCGGCTTCCTCTCTCTCCCTCGCCCCGTGCTCATCCCCTCCCCTGCTCGCCGCTCGGGGCCGCGCCCTGCACCCGCGCACGCGCGCGCCCGAGATCCACGCGACCTCCCCCGCTCGCGTCCCGCTTGGCCCGCGCTCGCCCCTGGTTCCCCCGTGAGCTCCGGCCTCCCTCCCTCTATCCCCTTGTTCTCTGTCACCAGCGCTGTCCACTCACGCGCGCATGAACGTAGCCCGGTCCCGTCGCCCTGCTCACTTGGAATCGATCTGGCGCGTGCCCACGCGCGCCCGACCATCTGCTGCACGCCCGTCGCCGGCGCACACACGTCCACGGCTCCGGTCCCCTCCGCCCCGTTTCGCCAGTGTCCACACCCGCTGCGCCCAGCCTCGTCCAGCCTGCCTCGCCGCCGTCGGCCGGACCGGCCCCCGTCGCGCCCCGGCAGCCGCGCTGCCGAACCCGCCCGAGGCCAACGCCCAGGCTCGCCCCATCGGGCGCTCGTGCCCGCGTGCTTGCACGCCCGACCCGCTATGGCCCCTAGGGCCAATGACATGTGGGGCCGCCCCCTCTGAAACGTTAAAAAAAGGATAATAAAAATAATAACAATTAATTAATTTATTAGGATAATTAATTAACTCTGTTTAGTTAACTAACTAAATCTAATTAACCTGCTAATTAAAATGTTAGCTGCTAATTAGTGAACAACCTATGACATGCGGGACCCACATGTCAGTTGACCAGTCAACGCCCTTGTTGACTGATGACGTCATGCTGATGTCATGCTGACGTCAGCGTGCACTGTTCTGGATAATCTTGAATTTAAATAATTAAATAAATCCTAAAAATGAATTAAATCTTTTAAATTAATATAAAATAAACCATAGCTCGGATGGAAAAAGTTTGTACATGAAAGTTGCTCAGAACGAAGAGACGAATCCAGATACGCAGCCCGTTCGTCCGCCACGCATCCCTACCATAGTGAACCTGCAACATTTCCCCTCCGGTTCATCTGTCCGAAAACACGGAACACCGGGGATACTTTCCCGGCTGTTTCCCCCCTTCACCGGTATCACCTCATACCGCGTTAGAACACGTCTAGCTCTGCTTGTTGTCCTGTTATGCACTTGCTTGCTATGTATTTACTGTTTATCCCCCCTCTTCTCTCCGGTAGACCCCGTGACGATGCTGATGCCCCTGTGGTCGACTACGTCACCGACGACCCCTCCTTGTCTGAGCAACCAGGCAAGCCCCCCCCCCTTGACCACCAGATATCGCCTATTCTTCTCTATACTGCTTGCATTAGAGTAGTGTAGCATGTTACTGTTCAGTTACTCCTATTCTGTTGCATAGCCTGTCATTGTTGCTACAGTCATTGATACCCTACCCGCAATCCTAAATGCTTAGTATAGGATGCTAGTTTATCATCATTGGCCCTACATTCTTGTCAGTCTGCCTTGCTATACTATCGGGCCGTGATCACTTGGGAGGTGATCACGGGTATATACTATACATACATACATACTGTATAGATGGTGACTAAAGTCGGGTCAGCTCGATGAGTACCCGCAAGTGATTCTGATGAGGGGGCTGAAAGGATAGGTGGCTCCATCCCGGTAGAGGTGGGCCTGGGTTCCCGACGGCCCCCGACTGTTACTTTGTGGCGGAGCGTCAGGGCAGGTTGAGACCGCCTAGGAGAGAGGTGGGCCTGGCCCTGTTCGGCGTTCGCGGATACTTAACACGCTTAACGAGATCTTGGTATTTGATCTGAGTTGTTTACGAGCCTATACGCACTAACCATCTACGCGGGAGTAGTTATGGGTATCCCGGCGTCGTGGTATCAGCCGAAGCACTTCGTGATGTCAGCGACTGAGCGGCGCGCGCCGGATTGGACTGGAACGCCACTAGGCTAGGTCTGCTTCCGGCCACGTACGCAACGTGCAGGTGTGCTCAGGGCGATGGGCCCAGACCCCTGCGCGCTTAGGTTTAGACCGGCGTGCTGGCCTCTCTGTTGAGCCTAGGTGGGGCTGCGACGTGTTGATCTTCCGCGGCCGGGCATCACCCAGGAAAGTGTGTCCGGCCAAATGGGATCAAGCGTGCTGGGTAAGTTGGTGCACCCCTGCAGGGAAGTTAATCTATTCGAATAGCCGTGATCTTCGGTAATAGGACGACTTGGAGTTGTACCTTGACCTTATGACAACTAGAACCGGATACTTAATAAAACACACCCTTCCAAGTTCCACAGACAACTCGGTGATCGCTTTTCCACAGGGCGACAAGGGGAGGATCGCCGGGTAGGATTATGCTATGTGATGCTACTGGAGATGCTACTTGGAGTTGCTACTTGGAGATGCTACTTGGAGGACTTCAATCTACTCACTTCTACATGCTGCAAGATGGAGGCTGCCAGAAGCGTAGTCTTCGATAGGACTAGCTATCCCCCTCTTATTCTGGCATTCTGCAGTTCAGTCCACTGATATGGCCTACTTACACATATACCCATGCATATGTAGTGTAGTTCCTTGCTTGCGAGTACTTTGGATGAGTACTCACGGTTGCTTTCTCCCCCCTTTTTTCCCCCTTTCCTTTCTTTCTGGTTGTCACAACCAGATGATGGAGTCCAGGAGCCAGACGCCATCGTCGACAACGACTCCTACTACGCTGGAGGTGCCTACTACTACGTGCAGCCCGCTGACGACGACCAGGAGTAGTTTAGGAGGATCCCAGGCAGGAGACATGCGCCTCTTTCGATTTGTATCCCAGTTTGTGCTAGCCTTCTTAAGGCAAACTTGTTTAACTTATGTCTGTACTCAGATATTGTTGCTTCCGCTGACTCGTCTATGATCGAGCACTTGTATTCGAGCCCTCAAGGCCCCTGGCTTGTATTATGATGCTTGTATGACTTATTTATGTTTTAGAGTTGTGTTGTGATATCTTCTCGTGAGTCCCTGATTTCGATCGTACACATTTGCGTGCATGATTAGTGTACGATTGAATCGGGGGCGTCACATTCGGCCACCTTGTGGAGCTCGACCAGCTGCTTCAGCTGGTCGCTAAGGGGCACCGGATGTCCGGCCTCAGCATACTGAGACCAGAAGACCTTCTCCGTCGAGCTCCCCTCCTTAGCCCGGTAGAATGCGGCAGCATCGAATACGCTGCGAGGAAGATCTGCGAACGTTCTTGGAGAGCTCCGAATGCGGGTAAGTAACAGGTAATTAACACTCACATGCTTACTTTGCATGAAAAATGCCTTACCCGCCGCTATTTTCTTCAATTCCTCGATTTCTTGGAGGGCCTTATAGGCTTCGGCCTTAGCGGCTTTGGCACTTTCAAGAGCCGTCGCAAGCTCGGACTTTCGAGCCTCCGAGTCACGCTCCAAACTCTCATGTTTTTCCATGAGAGCCTGGAGCTCTTGTTGTACCTCCGCCACCCGCGTCTCCTGCTTCTCTCGCTCGGAGCGCTCCGTGGCCGCATTACGTTCGGCTGTGGACACTGCCTCCTTCAGGGTCGCCACCTCGCTAGTGGCCCCTACAATACCCATGTTATCCTTGTAATTCTTCTTGCAACCAAATCCTTTTCTGTAAGGTACAATTTTAATAAGGTATTACTCACCTTCTTTTTCCTCGAGCTGCTTCTTGGCGCGGCCGAGCTCGTTCTAGGACCGCTCGAGGCTTTCCTTCAAAGTATTGACCTCCACAGTCAGTGCGGCAGAGGTCAGCAGCACAGCCTGCAATCCCATATTGACATATTTTTATGACTCTTGCGTATATCTTTTTAGATCCTCAGTCCGGCTTTTCTTTCTGAACACCGAACCGAGCATCAGGGGCTACTGTCTATGCGGTACCATTTTATATATATTAAAATTCTTACCTCAAAGCCTGTTAGAAGGCTACTGCAGGCTTCGGTCAGCCCACTCTTGGCGAGCTGAACCTTCTGAATCACCGCACTCATAACAGTGCGGTGTTCCTCTTCAATGGAGGCGCCATTGAGCGCCTCCAGCAAGTTATCCGGCGCCTCCGGTTGGACGGAGGCTGCCGGCGTCACGGTCTTGCCCTTCTTATGAAGGGGTCGCCTGCCGAACTCCGGAGCCACTATGGGTTCCGGGGCTGAGTCCGGTGCAAAGTCTGGGAGGTTTTCCTACGACACCTTCAGGGCCTCCTCCTCCTGGCGGGTCCTTTCCTGGGATCCCACCTCGGCGTCATCCGCAGCACGGGGGGTGGAGGCAGTCGGAAGAGAATCCATATCCGATGCACCTAAGGACCCGCTCGACGAAGAGGGAAGATCATCCTTGGGCGGACTTCAGGGTTGTATGCGGCATTAGAAAGACATTACGTGGCGAAAAGAAAAACCATGAAGTTATTCGGAAATACGGATACTTACGATCTCGCCAGGGGCCTGGTCCGTGGAGGCCAATCCTCTTCGTCGTCACTGGCGTTGGCAGAGCAGTCCAGGGGAAGAGTTTTTCCCTTCTTGGACCCTTCGGCCTCCCTTGTTGGGGAGGCCTTCCTTTTTTTCCCTCCCCCCGCCGGGGGAGAGGCTTTCTTCTTCTCCTCCTTGCCTTGGTGGGGGGAGTTGGCCTCGGATTCATCATCCGATAGCACTTGAAAACGGGACCTCTTTCGAGTGCCTGTGGCCTTCTTCTTGGCCTTCTTCTCCGGCACCATGTGGGGTGCCGGAGCCAGCAGCCCCGTTAGGCGGTCGTCCGCTGGGTCCTCTGGCAATGGGGCCGGACAGATAGTCCATTCGGCCTTCGCCAGCCAGTCCTGTCAAAGGAAAAGGGAGTTTAGATCCCGCATAGAGTCAAACTATGGAAAGCAAGTGGCAAAATCACTTACCTCGTCAGCTGGACGCTGCGAGCGGAATCCGCGATCTTCGGTAGCGGATGCGGGAGCCTCGGCGCCCTTGAACAGCACCTTCCAGACATCTTCGTACGTAGTGTCGAAGAGCCCGCTTAGGGTCTGGTGCTGCGCCGGATCAAACTCCCACATGTTGAAGCCCCGTTGTTGGCACGGGAGAATCCGGCGGATGAGCATGACCTGGACTATGTTGACAAGCTTGAGCTTCTTGTCCACCAGCTTTTGGATATAGGCTTGGAGTCCGGTCAGCTCCTCCGAATCGCCCCAAATCCGGCCACTCTCTTTCCAGGAGGTGAGCCGTGTAGGGACGCCAGATCTGACTTCGGGAGCCGCTGCCCAATCAGGGTCACGCGGCTCGGTGATGTAGAACCACCCCGCTTGCCACCCCTTAATGGTTTCCACGAAAGTGCCCTCCAGCCACGTAACGTGGGACATCCTGCCCACCATGGCGCCTCCACACTACGCTTGGCTGCCCTTCACAACCTTCGGCTTGACACTGAAGGTCTTGAGCCACAAGCCGAAGTGGGGCTGGATGCAGAGGAAGGCCTCGCACACGATGATGAATGCTGAGATGTTGAATATAAAATTTGGGGCCAGATCATGGAAATCTAGGCCGTAGTAGAACATGAGTCCCCGGACAAAGGGATGAAGTGGGAAGCCCAGTCCACGGAGGAAATGGGGAAGAAATACTACCCTCTCATGGGGCCTGGGGGTGGGAATGAGCTCCCCCTCGTCGGGGAGTCGGTGCGCGATGTCGCTGGACAAGTATCTGGCGTTGCGCAGCTTCTGGATCTGTTCCTCCGTAATGGAGGAGGCCATCCACTTGCCTCCCGCTCCGTACATAGTTGGAGAAGGTTGAGGTGAGAAGTGCGGACTTGGGCGCTGGAGCTCGAGTTCGCGGAGTTGGATAAGCCAAGGAGGAAGAAGGCGCAGGTAAAAGGGTTGGATCTTTATCCCCTTATATGGGCAGACACAAACATGCGTCCCCACCGGCCTGGTAAAACTCGCTTATCCCCCAAGCATCACAATCAATGGCGCGGTTGGGTTACCCACGTCCGTATTGATGGGAATCCCGGAATAAGGGGAACACGATCTCTGCTTCGACAAGACGTGCCAAGGAAACCGCTTCGCTAAACGCGCTGAGGTGGAACAATAAAAATGATTCGAGTAAAGGCTTCGTAGTGGCGTGACGTCACGCCACAAAATACGTCAGCAGATTGAGCTTGTTTAATATTATTCTCTCTACGGTGGTACGTGGAATTTATTTTTGCAGAGCCGGACACTATCCTGGTGTTCACAATCTTCTACAAATTATTCGGAGGAAGAACCCGCCTTGCAATGCCGAAGACAACATGCACGCCGGACTCGTCGTCATTGAAGCCTGGTTCAGGGGCTACTGAGGGAGTTCTGGACTAGGGGGTGTCCGGATAGCCGAACTATCATAATCGGCCGGACTCCAAGACTATGAAGATACAAGATTGAAGACTTTGTCCCGTGTCCGGATGGGACTTTCCTTGGCATGGAAGGCAAGCTTGGCGATACGGATATGTAGATTTCCTACCATTGTAACCGACTCTGTGTAACCCTAGCCCTCTCCGGTGTCTATATAAACCGGATGGCTTTAGTCCATAGGACGAACAACAATCATACCATTGGCTAGCTTCTAGGGTTTAGCCTCCTTATCTCGTGGTAGATCCACTCTTGTAACACACATCATCAATATTAATCAAGCAGGACGTAGGGTTTTACCTCCATCAAGAGGGCCCGAACCTGGGTAAAACATCGTGTCCCTTGTCTCCTGTTACCATCCGCCTAGACGCACAGTTTGGGACCCCCTACCCGAGATCCGCCGGTTTTGACACCGACACATGGCTTGTGAACTGTGTGCCGTTGTCGGTGATGATCCTGTTAGGCACCCCAAAATGGCACAATAGTCCCTTGAAGAACTTGACGGCTGACTGCGCTGTCACCTTCCTTGCTGCCTCCACCTCTGGCCACTTTGTGAACTTGTCAACTGCGACGTACAAGTACTCAAAGCCCCCGACAGCACAGGGGAAGGGGCCCAATATGTCGAGCCCCCAGACCGAGAAGGGCCAGGAGAGGGGAATAGTTTGAAGTGCTTGAGCTGGTTGATGAAGCTTCTTCGAATGGAACTGGCACGCTTCACACTTGGTGACTAGTGCCGTCGCATCCTGGAGGGTGGTGGGCCAGAAGAAACCTTGCCGGAAGGCCTTGCCGGCAAGGGCCCTCGACCCTATGTGGGAGCCACATATGCCTCCATGTATCTCTGCCAACAGCTTTAGTCCTTCCTCCCGGGAGATGCACATCAATTTCACCCCATTCGGTCTTCTTCTGTACAACACGTTATCAACGAATTGGTACAGAGCAGACCGGCGGGCTACTCTTTCTGCCTCTTCCTGCTCCTTAGGAAGCTCTCCTTTTTGAAAGAATCGGACGGTGTGATGTGCCCATGCCGGAGCCTGTGGCTCGACGGCAAGGACCAAAGGCATCTCTTCTGCCACGGGAGCGGCCGCCTCCACGGCCATGACCAGAGGTCCTGCCGGAGTCGGTCGCCCCGTGGCAGGATCGGCATCCATGGCAACATCTTCGCCGGCGGCTCCGGGGAACTCGGAGGGGAAGTACTTGCCGGGGCCTAGCTTCCTCCGCTTGCTTTGCCCGGTCGACGGTTCAACGGATGGTTGGGCTAACTGAAGCACAAAAGTACCTGGTTCCACAGGTAGCTTGAGGGCAGCGCGCTTTGACACTTAGTCGGCAATGTCGTTCTCCGCTCGAGGGACATGCTCCGCCTGTATACCGTCGAAGCGCTCCTCCAGTTTCCTCACCTCATCTACGTAAGCTTCCATCAACGGGCTTTGATAATCTTTGCTGATCTACCTAACGACGAGCTATGAGTCACCCCTGACGATGAGCTTCTTAACTCCGAGGTCTGCCGTGATCCTGAGACCACCAAGCAAACCCTCGTACTCGGCGGTGTTGTTGGTCGACATCTCCCAGGGGAAGTGCATCTGGATGACGTACTTGAGGTGTTCTCCGGTGGGTGCGACAAGCAGTACACCAGCACCGGTGCCTTGCAGCGAGAAGGAACCATCAAAGTACATAATCCAGTTGCGGCTCGTTTCCTCACCGGGGAGAGCAGTCTCCTATACCTCTTCGTCAGGCGTCGAGGTCCATTCCGCAACAAACTCCGCCAAGACTTTGCTCTAAATCGTCGAGGATAATAACCTTATATTTAAGGAGAAAAACTTAAAATTCAGCATGACTTAGCTCTCTTGTCGCCACCTTGGCGTCCTTTGGCCAATGGGCAGCGCCGCCTTCTTGGTCGGAACCATGGCGATGAAGAACATCTAGGTTGACTGCTAGGCCAGATCCCCACGATTGCGAGGAGCCCCCTACCTGGCGCGCCAAAGATGTCGGTGGGAAACGACACCTATGGGATCACTGGAATCCCTTCTACGGTTGCGGGATGCGGAGATCGTGAGGAGAGTGGGACTAGTAGACAAGACAAGGGGGATTTACCCAGGTTCGGGCCGCAAAGATGCGTAAAACCCTACGATCCTGCTTTGGTGGATGTATTAGTGTTCTTGAGCTCTCGAACTAGCTCTAGGTGCTGCGAGTTTCGAAAGAGCCGAATCCTTTTTCCGTGTGCCACGGGCCTTCTTTAATAGACGAAAGGGGCTGCCATAGTGGCACACAGGAGGTGGAAAGTGCTCCAGTGTTGCGAGCTTATCACTCGTATTACAGGACAAGGCGCATTTAATGCGAGGCTTAGGTGTCCCTTTGCTTTATCGGGGATGGGGGCGAGGCCCGTCCCATCCGTCGCCGCTCCTCTTCGCTTCGACACACGCCCTGGCCAGTGATGCATGCGGTGCCATGTAGGCAGGCAGGCAGCTGAGGTGGCGCGGTGGTGGAGCCTCCACGAAGAGCTGCATGTTGCCACGCAGGTGCCTGCCAAGCTGGCTGGGTTGGTAGCTGCATGCGAACGGCGACGAAGACTTGGCTGGCTCGGGCCTGGTAGTGGCCATGCCGGTGCACTTGGCAAGGGTCTTGCCGGGTGGCCCGGAAAGGGTCTTGCCGTGGCGCGCTGGCTCCCCCGGCAAGGATCTTGCCAAGGGTCTTGTGGGTTCCTTCAGTGAGGATAGTTGCCTTCCTATCCTCTTTTGATCTTGAGCATTTTATGTCTTCACAAAGATATGCATGCCACCACGGAGGTGCCTCCCGAGCCCTGTCCCAATGCTTTTGTCGAGCGCTGGTGGGCTCAAGGGTGGCTCACTTCAGTTGGCGTGGGCGAGCTGCCCCGGCAAGGGTCTTGCCGGGGCTGCTGAGGCTGCCCCGGCAAGGGTCCTCGCTGGGGGAATCTGCTACGCATATCTGATCTTTGTGGCCTTTGTCGTTGTTGTTGCTTCGATTGTCTTTGTGGCTTCGGCTTTCCTGCGGCTTCCCTTTCCTGCCATGTTATGTGTGGCTGTGGCGGGAGGGTCTGACTGCTCACGCACAAGTAAAGGGGTCAAAAGCAGGGCCCCTACTTTTGTACACCGATATCTATGGACATCCTTGTTTGTTCCTTGTGGGACTAACCCGTGTAGGTATTGAAAGTGCAACTCACTCCAATGGATAGCTCCGAATGATCTACATCAACTTTGAGCATCCACATCTTCAACGCCTACATGAAGTCATCATCAACAAAACCCAAGGTTAGTTCATCCCTCTTAGGGGGGATATCACATCTAGGGGGAGCTTTACGCTAATACTTAAGCTAAAGCAACTCTAGTGGTGTGAACACAACAATGCTTTATATAAAGTGGTAACCTCACTTGTGCTTAAACGATGAGTATGACCTATGATCAAATGTTCTCATTTGACTCCTAAGTCAATATACTCATATATTGATGACCTAGTCATCGCAAATTGCTTGATAGATGCTAGAGTGTTTGTGCATGCTTTGCCACATATTTCATTTGCCATTTTATTGTGTGAGCATGTTGGTTGCATATTTTACTCATTCGAGGACATCCACTTGTAGTTTTGATTTATTGGCTCTTTCTCTTTTGTCAAGTGGATGGACAAGAATGCCTAAGAACCTTCTCTAGCTATCTATGCTTTTCTCGTCTCAAACTCTATTCATGCTACATCACAAAGTTTGATCAAGTCAGATTCAAAACCACTCTATGTGAGGAGCACTTGGAGTCCCCGATTCGTCATAGACTTAAACCTCCAAAACCTTTTTGTGCATTTCGGTCTGACTGAGTCATCCATTTTGGTCGAACCGAGTTCACTAAGTTGATCTAGGTTTTCATCTCGGTGCAACCGATTTGAACACTTCGGTCACACCGAGTGGCAGTAACCGCTTGCGATTATGCAATCTCGGTGCCACCGAGTTGTTCCACTCGGTCACACCGACAGGGTCGGGATATATATATACCCACGGGTGAGATTTTGGAAATTTCTTCAAAACCCCTCAGCCCGCGCGTGTCCTACTCTGCCTCCACGGGTCTCCGGATCGCCTTCTCGCTTTCAGCGCCCTCCCGCCGCTAGTTTCTGCCGCCGTTGATGGAATCTGCTCCGACGTCGCTGCCGTAGCGAACACCCGCCAAACTAGGGTATGTGTTCGACCCCCTGTGCTCTCTATTTAACTCCGATTCCTAGCACGTGGACAATGCCATGATTCTTGCCACGAATGAAATCGATCTATCCAGCTAAATCTTCCTCAGGCCTAGTTTGATTCGAAAATATTAGGGTTAGCTCTCCGCAGAACTCATCTCGGACCGACCGAATCATAGAAATCAGTCTCACCGGTTTGGCTTAGGCCATTGCGCATGCGCTTTTTGGTCTGACTGAAAATTGCAAATCGGTGTGACCGAGTTCAATTCTGTGCGAAACCTTAGCAATCTCGGTGCCACCAAACTGTGACTCGGTCTGACCGAGTTCACTGGTTTAGGTTCCAAATGTTGCTTCGGTATCACCGAGTTTATCAATTCGGTAGCTCCGAGATCATTTCTGTAGAGAACTAAAACTAAGTTTTTGACTCATTTGTTTTGCAAAATCTCTGTACTTTGTGATGCTTATCTACTCTACCTCATCTATAATCTATTCACAGGGTTTGCTGTCAGTTGGCCTGCAAAGATGTCTGACCAAAGTGATAGCCAAAATAAGTCTGAAGAGCAAGTGCAAATGAGTGAGGGCACTAGTACCTCAAGCAGCTATGATGAGGGCAGCAGGAGCACACCAAGTAACTTGCCCAAGGCAGCCACTAGAATAAGGAAGAAGAGAACCTCAGACATAGAGGATGAGGATTATGTTGCAGCTGAGGATGAGGCCATCTCAAAGAGGAAGGTGGTGAAGAAGGAGTTTTGCACTGTTGCATCTACAAAGCCTGGCATGAACAAGAAGGCACCAGCTAGGAGAATCCCTACATCCAAGCCAAGAAAAGTTGCCACTGGAGAAACCATGACCCACTATAGAATCAGATGATCATGAGGCAGTTGGAGATGGCAAGAAGAAGAGAAAGTAGAGGGTCAGGAAGAACATTGCTAGAGTCATTGGCAAGCCCTCCATGATGAGAGATTCTGAAGAGGAAGAGGAAGAGCATGCTGCACCAGCACCCAAGTCCCAAAAGCTTATGGGAGATGCAATCAAGTCAGGGGCTGGTCCTAAGCCCAAACCTGCTCCCAAAGCTGCTGCTCCAGCCACCAAACTTGCACCCAAGAGAAGCACAAGAAACATCCCTGCTGAAGAGAAGAACAAGGCCCTAGTGCCTGAAGCTGAAGAAGAAGAAGCTAAAGCCCAAGTACTAAGAAAGCTCAAACCAAAGATCCCAGACCACAATGACACTCATCCAGTGGCAGAGGACATGAGCATCAGGAAGGATGCAGGTCTGAGACTTTGAAGGAAAAGTGATCCTTATGCTGTGAGAAGGAGAACTGATGTGGATTACAGGTTCCACACCAAAGAACATCAAGACTTCTATGAGACCATTCTGCTTGACAAGAAGCCAATTGTCCGTGACATGAGATGGGTTGACTGGACATACATCAGAGAGAATGAAGATCACTTCCCAGGTGTATATGATAGCTTCAAGGCTTGTGGAGTTGACAAGTTTGTTAGCCAGAAGCTCACTAAGTGGAATATGAGTTGATCATGCAATTCTACTCTAGTGCTCACTTCTATCCTGATGGAAGGATAGTATGGATGTCTGAAGGTACTAGGTACCAATCAACTGTTAATGAATGGGCCAAGTTGATAAATGCCCCAGTAGCTCATGAGGATGACTTGGATGTGTATGCCAAGAAGAAGAAAGACCACAACTCAATGGCAAGTATGTAAAAGGAAATTGCTGATGAAGCCCTGGAAACTCATAAGTTGGGCTCAGTGAAATTTCTGTTGTCTCGTCTGCCTACAATCAACACCATCCTAAGGCATACCCTTTTGCCCAAGTCTGGAGATCACAGGATGATAAGAGGACATTCAATCAACTTGCTGCACATTTTTTATGTTCCTCGGAAATTCAAGGTGATGAGTCTGATTGTAGAGACAATCAAGAGGACAACTGCTGATCAGAAAAGGTCTTGTGGGTATGCTGCACAAATTCAGGTGCTCATCAACTCAAAGATGGGCATAGGCACTTATTTATTGGACAAGGAGCACTCACCTCTCAAGCTAGAATTTGAAGACAACACGGTGGCCATGGTTGAGAATGATCCTTCATCAGTGCAAGCATATGAGAAGAGAGCAAAGGCAAGGGCAGATAAGGCTACAAAGATGCCAAGTGCAGAAGAGGCATCTCAGGTGTTCTTGAAGATCAAACAAGATCAACTTGGATTTATGATCCAATCCACCTTGAGGATTGAGAAGGGCTTGGCCACCCTAACTCGGAATCAGGAGAGTTTGGAGAGAATCATTGAGAAAAAATTATATGATCTTGATGTAAAAGTAACTAAGATTCGGTCAGTAGTTGAGCAGCTCCAGGAGGAAGCAGAGGAGAAAAAGGGCAAGGCAACTACAGAAGCTTTTCTGTATGTGCCAAGAGGTCAGAGGTATGCTGTAGTGCCAGTTCCAGACACACGTGCTACTACATCTGCACCAGCAGCCACAACTTCAGTGCCACCTCCGGAAGCCACTCCAGCAGCTCCAGCTACATCAACTGAAGCCTTCGTCCTTGGAGTCATCTCTACACCACCTCATGCAGACCAAGCCTGAGAGACGCATAGCACTATGCATATTTTAACTTTTTGGTAACTTGTTGCCAAAGGGGGAGAAATATGTATAGATCATAGTCTTCGAGAGAAAGAGTGTTGCTTTTTGTCTCTCTTGCACTTTATTTGGTTGAACTTTATTGTATGCTTGCTTGATACATTATGTCCCTTTTGTGAGATACTTGGATGATCATGTGTTTGATCATATGCTACTTAAATGAGTGCTTGAATGATATTATCTCTTACATTCATACATGATCATTCACTTTGCTTGGTGATGATTGCATGATTTTAATTGTTATCATTTTGAGCGCTCCACCAAGATGTATGTGACATGGAAGAGTGACCCATGATCCTAACAAATTGTGCATTTGTAGTCCAAAGCAAATCTTAAATAATGCACAAATTTAGGGGGAGCTCTTTGATAACCCACAAGTATAGGGGATCTATCGTAGTCCTTTCGATAAGTAAGAGTGTCGAACCCAACGAGGAGCAGAAGGAAATGACAAGCGGTTTTCAGTAAGGTTTTCTCTGCAAGCACTGAAATTGTAGGTAACAGATAGTTTTGTGATAAGATAATTTGTAACGGGTAACAAGCAATGAAAGTAAATAAAGTGCAGCAAGGTGGCCCAATCCTTTTTGTAGCAAAGGACAAGCCTAGACAATTTCTTATAATGAGAAAAGCGCTCTCGAGGACACATGGGAATTATCGTCAAGCTAGTTTTCATCACGCTCATATGATTCGCATTCGGTACTTTGATAATTTGATATGTGGGTGGACCGGTGCTTGGGTACTGACCTTACTTGGACAAGCATCCCACTTATGATTAACCCCTATTGCAAGCATCGGCAACTACAAAAGAAGTATTAAGGTAAACCTAACCACAACATTAGACATATGGATCCAAATCAGCCCCTTATGAAGCAATGCATACACTAGGGTTTAAGCTTCTGCCACTCTAGCAACCCATCATATACTTATTACTTCCCAATGCCTTCCTCTAGGCCCAAATAATGGTGAAGTGTCATGTAGTCGACATTCACGTAACACCACTAGAGGAGAGACAGCATACATCTCATCAAAATATCGAACGAATACCAAATTCACATCACTACTAATAGCAAGACTTCACCCATGTCCTCAGGAACAAACATAACTACTCACAAAGCATGTTCATGTTCATAATCAGAGGAGTATTAATATGCATTAAGGATCTGAACATATGATCTTCCACCAATTAAACCAATTAGCATCAACTACAAGGAGTAATCAACACTACTAGCAACCCACAAGTACCAATTTGTGGTTTTGATACAAGATTGGATACACGAGATGAACTAGGGTTTTGAGAGGAGATGGTGTTGGTCAAGATGTTGATGGAGATTGACCCCCTCCGGATGAGAGGATCGTTGGTGATGACGATGGTGATGATTTCCCCCTCCCGGAGGGAAGTTTCCCCAGCAGAACAGCTCCGCTGGAGCCCTACATTGGTTCCGCCAAGGTTCCGCCTCGTGGCGGCGTAGTTTCGTCCCGTAAGCTTGCCTATGATTTTTTTTCCAGGTAAGCTTTCATATAGCAGAAGATGGGCACCGGAGGGCCACCAGGGGGCCCAGGAGACAGGGGGTGCGCCCAGTAGGGGTGGGCGCGCCCCCCACCCTCCTGGCCAGGGTGTGGGCCCCCTCTAGTGTTTTCCTCGCTCAATAATTTTTATTAATTCCAAAAATAACTTACGTGGAGTTTCAGGATTTTGGAGCTGTGCAGAATAGGTTTCCAATATTTGCTCCTTTTCCAGCCAGAATTCTAGCTGCCGGCATTGTTGGGGAGCGTAGCAATAATTCAAAATTTTCTACGCATCACCAAGATCAATCTATGGAGATTCTAGCAACAAGAGAGGGAGAGGATGAGCATCTTCATACCTTTGAAGATGACTAAGCGGAAGCGTCACTAGAACGCGGATGAGGGAGTCGTACTCGCGGCGATTCAAATCGCGGAAGATCCGATCTAACGCTGAACGGATGGTGCCTCCGCATTCAACACACGTACAGCCCGGGGACGTCTCCTCCTTCTTGATCTAGCAAGGGGATAGGAGAAGTTGAGGGAGAGCTCCGGCAGCACGACGGCATGGTGGTGGAGCTTGCAGTTCTCCGGCAGGGCTTCGCCAAGCACTACTGAGGAGGAGGTGGAGTTGGAGAGGGGGAGGGCTGCACCAGGGGCAAGGGGTAAAGCTCCCATGCGCCTCCCCACTATATATAGGGGTGGAGGGGTCTGGTTTCTTGCCCTCCAAGTCCATTGGGGCGTTGGCAAAGGTGGGAGCAAAGAAATCCCATCATCTCCTTCCCCACCGATTGTTATCCCCCCTTTTTAGGGATCTTAATCTTATCCCTTCGGGGTATGATCTTATTACTTCTAAGGGGGGGTCTTGGTGCGCCTTGACCAGGGGTGTGGGGCCTTTCCCCCACTACCTACGTTCATGTGGGTCCCCCCATGCAGGTGGGCCCCACTCCAGAACCTTCTAGAACCTTCCCGGTACAATACCGAAAAATCCCGAACATTTTCCGGTGGCCAAAATAGTTCTTCCCATATATAAATCTTTACCTTCGGACCATTCCGGAACTCCTCGTGACGTCCGGGATCTCATCTGGGACTCCGAACAACATTCGGTAACTGCACACTAATTCCCATAACAACTTTAGCGTCACCGAACCTTAAGTGTGTACACCCTACGGGTTCGGGAATCATGCAGACATGACCGAGGCAGCTCTATGGCCAATAACAAACAGCGGGATCTGGATACCCATGTTGGCTCCCACATGTTCCACGATAATCTCATCGGATGGGATGAACCACGATGTCAAGGATTCAAGCAATACCGTATATAATTCCCTTTATTAATCGGTATGTTACTTGCCCGAGATTCGATCATCGGTATCCCAATACCTCGTTCAATCTCGTTACCGGCAAGTCACTTTACTTGTTCCATAATGCATGATCCCGTGACTAACTACTTAGTCACATTGAGCTCATTATGATGATTCATTACCGAGTGGGCCCAGAGATACCTCTCCGTCACACTGAGTGACAAATCCTAGTCTCGATTCGTGCCAACCCAACAGACATTTTCGGAGATACCCGTAGTGCACCTTTATAGCCACCCAGTTATGTTGTGACGTTTGGCACACCCAAAGCATTCCTACGGTATCTGGGAGTTGCACAATCTCATGGTCTAAGGAAATGATACTTGACATTAGAAAAGTTTTTAGCAAACGAACTACACTATCTTGTGTTATGCTTAGGATTGGGTCTTGTCCATCACATCATTCTCCTAATGATGTGATCCCGTTATCAATGACATCCAATGTCCATGGTCAGGAAACCATAACCATCTATTGATCAACGAGCTAGTCAACTAGAGGCTCACTAGGGACATGTTGTGGTCTATGTATTCACACATGTATTACGGTTTCCAGTTAATACAATTATAGCATGAACAATAGACAATTATCATGAACAAGGAAATATAATAATAACCATTTTATTATTGCCTCTAGGGCATATTTTCAACAGTCTCCCACTTGCACTAAAGTCAATAATCTAGTTCACATCACTATGTGATTGTAATGAATCCAACACCCATTGGATTTGATCATATCTCGCTTGTGAGAGAGGTTATTAGTCAACGGGTCTGAATCTTTCAGATCCGTGTGTGCTTTAGAAATCTTTATGTCATCTCCTAGATGCAGCTACCACGCGCTATCTATTATATTATTAAAACGATAGAAAAGGAACGGTGAAGATTTAACAGTGTAAAACATAGAAATTTTAACGGTGGAGATTTGCGCAGTCTGCTGGCCGGCGCACATACCTCACGTAGGCCCAACAGAGTTTGCATCAGCCACGTTATGAGCCATGTACAAATTGCATAACGTGCAATTTGAGTCCAACTGGACCACGTGCCAGACCGACATACACATTATAGAATAGGAAACATACGGTCTGGTCCTTCCAGGAAAAAACATACGCTCATAAATCCGAAACCTACAAAAAAATATAAAGGAAAGTCTAGAGTCATGTCTCTCCCTAAAATAAGAAAGTGGGGCTCTCCCAAAAACACAAAGTCTGTATGTATGAGCTATATTATGCAAGGACACGGTCACCGGCTCACCGCCATGGAACGATAGAAGGTTTCCAAGACGCTTGGACGATGCATGGCTAGGCATGTATTCCGCCAGGAGTGCTCGCTGGTGTGCTGTGTTGTGGAGGCATGGCGTCCTCTGTTGTTCCATCAGGCGTGACATAAAACTGGGATGGCTGGACTGCAGGAAGAAGTGTCGCGCTAGCTCGACAGCAAAGTATACGACTGATCCCGGAGGCCGTGGAGATCGTGGTAGCAAGCACGAAAATCAGTCCAGGTTGTTCGGTCATGGCCGTACAGTCAATTGCATAAACTGTTCCGGCGCACGAGATCGTGGTGGCAAGCACAAAGACCAGGCTAGATGTCACTGCATTACGGAGTTTTTCTCTTGGTCATCAGGCGCTTTCTTGACCTCTGTGACCGTGAACGAGACTATACGCTGCTTAGAAAGTCTATGTAGTACAGCTTGCCGTCGCCATTGGTGGCCGTGGTGCACTTAGCTGCGATGGTTCTATATCCTCTGCACACATGAAGGAGTTACGACTACAAAATGTACACGGAAAATTGACATACGGTATTACCTATACCATACTTGCATACGGTATTTCTATGACTGTCTATACCTACAATGAAGATTAGTAATTATTGTCAAGGACAATCAGGTAGCTACAAATTCTTGATTGCTTCACACGTCCATACACACAGTCATATTATCCTAGGAAACATAATAGGTCTAATCTACAACCATCCTTTAACTTTGAATACATAAAAGACAGGAATATGTGTACATGTATACACAGAGTCGGCCACACTAATCTAAGACAAGCAATGCTATCTAACACATTAAAACTAGACAATAACACTATATATTTTGGAACATCAGATACATGCATGTCAAGGACGCTAAACGGCCTGCCGGACACGTTAAAGACCATGCAGCAACTGCCAATAGGGGTAGCATTTATTTCACAAAAATCTGGGTAGCATTACATGTATTATGGTCATAAGTGATATAAGCAAATTACCTGGGTTGAGCTTCATGTTATTCCATTTTTTGGAGCGATGCTTCTCATTTGTTGCATCCGTACATTGAATTGGAAAAGTCTCACATCCATTAACTTAATTTGACGTCAACTTAATTTAAAATATGACCAAAATTTGCGTACCAAACTTGCACTTTTGTTTTATAAACAATTTTTATTCCCTAAGATTTCTCCACGGTAATCTAAAATGTTAGTTCGAGCATATCAGTTTTTTAACAGTGATAATATCGTTTGGTGTGGAGCAAAAAACTGCTCATACAACATTTAAGAATGCAGAAGCGTCAAACGCTTCACCAACTAGGACAACACATAATTAATTTCTTTCTTTCTAAATTAGGTGGTTGCACTCATAAAGCTCAAAACAACTTCCCAAAAAAAAATGGAACGGTTACATACTTCGAATCATGGTTGCACCCATAAAATAATTTGAAGTTTCTCATGGAATGGATAAAACAAAATTTGAAGTTGCCAGTACAGTTTCCCTAATGAAGCGAGACAAAGGCAGCAGCAATGCATACACATAAGTACATGCATTCTTGTACCACATGTTTGAACTGAAAATGTACTTCTTCATAGATACGTATTCAAATTTAATTGTTCTATATTATTCATTATCAATCAAAAGACTATTATTTTTCAACACCCCTTACGAAGAACTACATTATATAGATATATAATTTAAAAATTACGGTGCAACACAATGTTTATTTTAGAATGTAAATGATTTTCAAAATGTCGAAACATATCTTCTAAAGTCTGAAATTGTGAATTAAAATAATCTTGAGGCGCAATTGCACACACATAAGTACATGCATTCTTGGACCATTTGCTTGAATAAAAAATGTATTTTCTTCATAGGTACATATTTTAATTAATGGTTCTATAAAATTTGTTATCGGTCAAAAAATTATGTGTTTTAACACACCTTATGAATGAACTAAATGGGGTCAATGCACAGTTTCAAAACTTATGATATCATAGGATACTTATTTTAAAATGCAAAAAATATTTCATATGAAAAGTTATAGCTTCTATCAGGAGAAATTATAAATAAAATATCTAGCCGCGCAAATGCGCGGGCGACCCTGCTAGTTTGGAACTATTCCAAATAACTGCTCTACTATACGAATCCGGTCTATTACTCAGAGTCATCCAGATTAGTGTCAAAGTTTGCATCGGCGTAACCCTTTACGACGAACTCTTTTACCACCTCCATAATCGAGAAAATCCCTTAGTCCACTAGTTACTAAGGATAACCTTGACCGCTATCTTGTGATCCATTCCTGGATCACACTTGTACCCCTTGACTGACTCATGGCAAGGAACACTTTAGGTGCGGTACACAGCATATCATACTGTGGAGCCTACGTCTAAAGCATAGGGGACGACCATCGTCCTTTCTCTCTCTTCTGCCGTGGCCAGGTCTTGAGTCTTACTCAAGACTCACACCTTATAACACAGCCAAGAACTCCTTCTTCGCCGATCTATTTTGAACTCCTTCAAAATCTTGTCATGGTGCGTATTCATTTGAAAGTACTATCAAGCAATTTTGATCTATCCTTATAGATCTTGATGCTCAATGTTCAAGTAGCATAATCCAGGTTTTCCATTGAAAAACACTTTTCAAATAACCCTATATGCTTTATAGAAATTCTACATCATTTCTGATCAACAATATGTCAACAACATATACTCATCAGAAATGCTATAGTGCTCCCACTCACTTCTTTGGAAATACAAGTTTCTCATAAACTTTGTATAAACCCAAAATCTTTGATCATCTCATCAAAGCATATATTCCAACTCCGACATGCTTACTCCAGTCCTTAGAAGGATTGCTGGAGCTTTGCATACTTGTTAGCATATTTTAGGATTGACAAAACCTTTTGGTTGTATCACATACAACCTTTCCTCAAGAAAATTATTGAGGAAACAATGTTTTGACATCCTATTTGCAAGATTTCATAAATAATGCAGGAACTGCTAATATAATTTCAATAGACTCTTAGCATTGCTGAGTGAGAAAGTCTCATCGTAGTCAACTCCTTGAACTTGTCGGAAAAAATCTTAGTGACAAGTCGAGCTTTCTTAATGGTGACACTTACCATCATTGTCCGTCTTCCCTTTTAAAATCCATCTGTACCCAATAGCCTTACGACCATCAAGTAGTTCTTCCAAAGTCTACACTTTGTTTTATACATGGATCCTCTCTCGGATTTTATGGCCTCGAGCCATTTATCGGAATCCGGGCCCACCATCGCTTCTCCACAGCTCGTAGGTTCATTGTTGTCTAGCAACATGACCTCCAAGACAGGATTACCGTACCACTCCGAATTAGTACACGTCCTTGTCGACCTACGAGGTTTGGTAGTGACTTGATCCGAAGTTTCAGGATCACTATCATCATCTTCCACTTCAACTGGTGTAGGCGCCACAGGAACAACTTCATGTGCCCTGCTACAGATCGGTTGAAGTGATGGTTCAGTAACCTCATCAAGTCTCCACCATCCTCCCACTCAATTCTTTCAAGAGAAACTTTTCCTCTAGAAAGGACCTCTTTCTAGAAACAATCACTTTTGCTTCCGGGTCTGAAATAGGAGGTATACCCAACTGTTTTGGGTGTCCTATGAACATGCATTTATCCGCTTTGGGTTTGAGCTTATCAGGCTAAAACTTTTCCACATAAGCTTCGCAGCCACAAACTTTTAAGAAATGACAGCTTAGGTTTCTCTAAACCATAGTTCATACGCTGTCATCTCAACGGAATTACGTGGTGCCCTATTTGAAGTGAATGCGGTTGTCTCTAATGCCTAACCCATAAACGATAGTGGTAATTCGATAAGAGACATCATGGTATGCACCATATCCAATAGGGTGCAGCTATGATGTTCGGACACACCATCACACTATGGTGTTCCAGGCGGTATTAGTTGTGAAACAATTTCCACCATGTCTTAATTGTATACCAAACCGATAACTCAGATACTCATCTCTATGATCATATCATAGAAATTTTACCCTCTTGTCACGACGATCTTTAACTTCACTCTGAAATTACTTGAACCTTTCAATAATTCAGACTTGTGTTTCATCAAGTAAATATACTCAGCATCTACTCAAATCATCTATGAAGTAAGAACATAACGATATCCACTGCGTGCCTCAGCACTCATTGGACTGCACACATCAAAATGTATTACTTCCAACAAGTTGCTTTCTTGTTCCATCTTACTAAAAACGAGGCTTTTCAGTCATCTTGCCCATTTGGTATGATTTGCATGTCTCAAGTGATTCAAAATCAAGTGAGTCCAAATGATCCATCTGCATGGAGTTTCTTCATGCGTACATACTAATAGACATGGTTCGCATGTCTCAAACTTTTCAAAAAACGAGTGAGTCCAAAAGATCCATCAACATGTAGCTTCTTCATGCGTTTTGTACCAATATGACTCAAATGGCAGTGCCACAAGTAGGTGGTACTATCATTACTATCTTATATCTTTTGGCATGAACATGTGTATCACTACGATCGAGATTCAATAAACCATTCATTTTAGGTGCAAGACCATTGAAGGTATTATTCAAATAAACAGAGTAACCATTATTCTCCTTAAATGAACAACTATATTGCAATAAACATAATCCAGTCATGTCTATGCTCAATGCAAACACCAAATAAAAGTTATTTAGGTTTAACACCAATCTAGATGGTAGAGGGAGCGTGCGATGTTTGATAACATCAACCTTGGAAATACTTCCAACACATATCATCACCTCGCCTTCGGCTAGTCTCCGTTTATTCCGTAGCCTTTTATTTTGAGTTACTAACACTTAGCAACCGAACCGGTATCTATTACCCTCGTGCTACTAGGAGTACTAGTAAAGTACACATTAATATAATATATATCCAATATACTTTTGTCGACCTTGCCATCCTTCTCATCTACCAAGTATCTAGGGTAGTTCTGCTTCAGTGACCGTTCCCCTCATTACAGAAGCACTTAGTCTCGGGTTTGGGTTCAAACTTTGGGTTTCTCCACTAGAGCAGCAACTGATTTGCCGTTTCATGAAGTATCCCTTCTTGCCCTTGCCCTTCTTGAAACAAGTAGTTTCACTAACCATCAACAATTGATTCTCCTTCTTGATTTCTACTTTCGCGGTGTCAAACATCGCGAATTGCTCAAGGATCATCATATCTATCCCTGATATGTTATAGTTCATCACCAAGCTCTAGTAGCTTGGTGGCAATGACTTTGGAGAACCATCACTATCTCTTAAGGAAGATTAACTCCCACTTGATTCAAGTGATTGTAGTACTCAGACAATCTGAGCACAAGCTCAACGATTGAGCTTTTCTCCCTTAGTTTGCAGGCTTAAGAAACTTGCCAGAGGTCTCATACCTCTTGACATGGGCACGAGCCTGAAATGCCAATTTCAGCCCTTTGAACATTTCATATGTTCCACGACGTTTCAAAAAACATCTTCGGCGCCTCAATTCTAAACTGTTTAACATTACTGAACTATCACTAGTCATCAAAACGTGTATGTCAGATGTTCGCAACATCCATAGACGATGTTCGAGGTTCAGCACACCGAGCGGTGCATTAAGGACATAAGCCTTCTGCGTAGCAATGAGATCAATCCTCAGTTACGGACCTAGTCCGCATAATTGCTACTATCAACTTTCAACTAAATTTTCTCTAGGAACATATCTAAAACAGTAGAACCAAAGCGCAAGTTATGACATAATTTGCAAAGACCTTTTGACTATGTTCATAATAATTAAGTTCATCTAATTTAATGAACTCCCACTCAGATGGACATCCCTCTAGTCATCTAAGTGATACATGATCCGAGTCAACTAGGTCGTGTCTGATCATCACGTGAGACGGACTAGTCATCATCGGCGAACATCTTCATGTTGATCGTATCTGATATACTACTCATTTTCGACCTTTCGGTCTCTTGTGTTCCGAGGCCATGTCTGTACATGCTAGGCTCATCAAGTCAACCTAAGTGTTTTGCTTGTGTAAATCTGGCTTACACCCGTTGTATTCGAACGTTAGAATCTATCACCCGATCATCACGTGGTGTTTCAAAACAACGAACATTCGCAACGGTGCACAATTAGGGGGAACACTTTCTTGAAATTTTAGCGAGGGGTCATCTTATTTATGCTACTGTCGTTCTAAGCAGATAAGATGTAAAAACATGATGAACATCACATGCAATCAAATAGTCACATGACATGGCCAATATCATTTAGCTCCTTTTGATCTCCATCTTCGGGGCGCCATGATCATCATCGTCACCGGCATGACACCATGATCTCCATCATCGTGTCTTCATGAAGTTGTCTCGCCAACTATTACTTCTACTACTATGGCTAACGCTTTAGCAATAAAGTAAAGTAATTACATGGCGTTATTCAATGACACGCAGGTCATACAATAAATTAGGACAACTCCTATGGCTCCTGCCGGTTGTCATACTCATCGACATGCAGGTCGTGATTCCTATTACAAGAACATGATCAATCTCATACATCACATATATATCATTCATCACATCCTTTTGGCCATATCACATCACACGGCATATGCTGCAAGAACAAGTTAGACGTCCTCTAATTGTTGTTGCAAGTTTTTTACGTGGCTGCAATAGGTTTCTAGCAAGAACGTTTCTTACCTATGCCAAAACCACAACATGATATGCCAATTGCTATTTACCCTTCATAAGGACCCTTTTCATCGAATCTGATCCGACTAAAGTGGGAGAGACAGACACCCGCTAGCCACCTTATGCAACTAGTGTATGTCAGTCGGTGGAACCTGTCTCACGTAAGCATACGTGTAAGGTCAGTCCGGGCCGCTTCATCCCACAATGCCGCCGAATCAAGATAAGACTAGTAACGACAAGTAAATTGAAAAAATCAACACCCACAACAACTTATATTATACTCGTGCATAGAATCTACGCATAAACCTGGCTCTGATACCACTGTTGGGAAATGTAGCAATAATTCAAAATTTTCTACGCATCACCAAGATCAATCTATGGAGATTCTAGCAACAAGAGAGGGAGAGGATGAGCATCTTCATACCTTTGAAGATCGCTAAGCGGAAGCGTCACTAGAATGCGGATAAGGGAGTCGTACTCGCGGCGATTCAAATTGCGGAAGATCCGATCTAACGCCGAACGGACGGCGCCTCCGCGTTCAACACACGTACAGCCCAGGGACGTCTCCTCCTTCTTGATCCAGAAAGGGGAGAGGAGAAGTTGAGGGAGAGCTCCGGCAGCACGACGGCATGGTGGTGGAGCTTGCAGTTCTCCGGCAGGGCTTCGCCAAGCACTACTGAGGAGGAGGTGGAGTTGGAGAGGGGGAGGGCTGCACTAGGGGCAAGGGGTAAAGCTCCCATGAGCCTCCCCACTATATATAGGGGTGGAGGGAGCTGGTTTCTTTCCCTCCAAGTCCATTGGGGCATTGGCAAAGGTGGGAGGAAAGAAATCCCATCATTTCCTTCCCCACCGATTGTTATCCCCCCTTTTTAGGGATCTTGATCTTATCCCTTCGGGATATGATCTTATTCCTTCTAAGGGGGGATCTTGGCGAGCCTTGACCAGGGGTGTGGGGCCTTTCCCCCACTACCCACGTTCATGTGGGTCCCCCCATGCAGGTGGGCCCCACTCCGGAACCTTCTAGAACCTTCCCGGTACAATACCGAAAAATCCCGAACATTTTCCGGTGGCCAAAATAGGACTTCCCATATATAAATCTTTACCTATGGACCATTCCGGAACTCCTAGTGACATTCGGGATCTCATCCGGGACTCCGAACAACATTCGTTAACTGCACACTAATTCCCATAACAACTCTAGCGTCACCGAACCTTAAGTGTGTAGACCCTACGGGTTCGGGAATCATGCAGACATGACTGAGACAGCTCTCTGGCCAATAACCAACAGCGGGATCTGGATACCCATGTTGGCTCCCACATGTTCCACGATGATCTCATCGGATGAACCACGATGTCAAGGATTCAAGCAATCCCGTATACAATTCCCTTTGTCAATCGGTACGTTACTTGCCCGAGATTCGATCGTCGGTATCCCAATACCTTGTTCAATCTCGTTACCGGCAAGTCACTTTGCTCGTTCCGTAATGCATGATCCCGTGACTAACCACTTAGTCACACTGAGCTCATTATGATGATACATTACCAAGTGGGCCCAGAGATACCTCTCCGTCACACGGAGTGACAAATCCCAGTCTCGATTCGTGCCAACCCAACAGACACTTTCGGAGATACCCGTAGTGCACCTTTATAGCCACCTAGTTACGTTGTGACGTTTGGCACACCCAAAGCATTCCTACGGTATCTGGGAGTTGCACAATCTCATGGTCTAAGGAAATGATACTTGACATTAGAAAAGCTTTTAGCAAACGAACTACACGATCTTGTGCTATGCTTAGGATTGGGTCTTGTCCATCACATCATTCTCCTAATGATGTGATCCCGTTATCAATGACATCCAACGTCCATGTTCAGGAAACTATAACCATCTATTGATCAACGAGCTAGTCAACTAGAGGCTCACTAGGGACATGTTGTGGTCTATGTATTCACATATGTATTACGGTTTCCAGTTAGTACAATTACAGCATAAACAATAGACAATTATCATGAACAAGGAAACATAATAATAACCATTTTATTATTGCCTCTAGGGCATATTTCCAATAGGCATTCCCCCTCTTCATAATAAACCTTGTAAAATAAGAGAGAATACCCATAAGTATTGAGACATAATGTGTAATAACAGCCCATAATGCAATAAATATTGATATAAAAGCATGATGCAAAATGGACGTATCACTCTTGCTTATCACATACTTCTCAAAGCGATGATGTATTTCAATCTTATTATCATTTGTCGAAGCTTTGATCTATATGTTGTCATCAATTACCAAAAAGGGGGAGATTGAAAGTGCAACTATCCCTGGGTGGTTTTGGTAATGATTAACAACATATAGCTCATTGAAGTAATGCCTTTTCAAGATGAATATTTCAGGAAAGTTCAATGATTGGCATGGCATGGATTAGGATTTTAGACCCCTCAAAATGCTAAGGACAAAAGATTGGCTCAAGCTCTAAAGCTCAAGACTCTACATTTTACTTTTAGTGATCCGAGATCACATTGAGTCCATAGGAAAGCCAATACTATTAAAAGGGGATGAGGTGTTGATTAATGGCTTGCTTTCTCTTAAAGTGCTTAGTGATATGCTCCAAATCCCTCAACCACTTTCTCACATCCACATATGTCCCAAACCAAAAGTCAAACTCGGCCCCACCGATTTGATCCATCCGGCGCCACCGAGTTCATTTGACATAGCCACTGCTAGAAACCCTAGTCACTTTGGTCTAACCGATAGGGATCTCTATCTCACCAAGATGGGATTGCAAACTCTCTGTTTCCCTTCGTAATTTTTAGGTACAACCGAGATGAGTGATCGGTCCCACCGAGTTCACAATGCAAACTGCCTGTTTTCTTTTTGTAACATTTCGGTCCCACCGAGATGAGCGAATTGGTCCCACCGAGTTGCCTGGCCAACTCTTTGGATAGCTTAATACCAAAGTCGGTCCCACTGAGTTTGTGTAATCGGTCTCACCGAGATTACTTTATGCCCTAACCCTAATAAAATCGGTCCCACCGAGTTGACGTGTCTGTCCCACCGAAATGCCTAACGGTCGCATTATGAACTAAATCGATTTGACTGAGTTTTTTGATTCGGTCCCACCGAGTTTGGCAAATTGTTTTTAACGGTTAGATTTTGTGTGGAGGCTATATATACCCCTCCACCCTCTCCTCATTCGTGAGGGAAGCCATCAGAACATGCCTACACTTCCAGCATTCATTTTCTAAGAGAGAACCACCTACTCATGTGTTGAGGCCAAGATATTCCAATCCAACCATATAAATCTTGATCTCTAGCCTTCCCCAAGTTGCTTTCCACTCAAACCTTCTTTCCACCAAATCCAATCCTATGAGAGAGAGAGTTGAGTGTTTGGGAGACTATCATTTGAAGCACAAGAGCAAGGAGTTCATCAACAACACACCATCTATTACCTTTTGGAGAGTGGTGTCTCCTAGATTGGTTAGGTGTCACTTGGGAGCCACCAACAAGATTGTGGAGTTGAACCAAGGAGTTTGTATGGGCAAGGAGATTGCCTACTTCGTGAAGATCTACCCTAGTGAGGCAAGTCCTTTGTGGGTGATAGCCATGGTGGGATATACAAGGTTGCTTCTTCGTGGACCCTTCGTGGGTGGAGCCCTCCGTGGACTCGCACAGCCGTTACCCTTCAAGGGTTGAAGTATCCATCAACGTGGATGTACGATAGCACCACCTATCGGAACCACGCCGAAAATCTCCATGTCAACATTGCATTTGCTCCCTCCAAACTCCTCCCTTTACCTTCATATGAAATGATTTACATTCCGCTGTTATAGTCTTAGAATTGCATGTGTAGGTTGATTTCTTGACTTGTGTTAAGTTGCTAAAATCTGCAAACAACTAAAATTGGGAAAAGGCTAGATTTTTATTTGGTCAAGTAGTCTAATCACCCCCCCCTCTAGACATACTTTCGATCCTACAACCGGCCCCCACGCTGTCGCGCTCGGGTCGAGGATGGTGGTGGTTTGTAACGCTGCAGCGCTCTGATGAAGCTAGAGAGGAGTCCGGCGTGAGCCTGGGGGCCGCCGAACTTGGACTCAAGACTGGCCGCATCCCTAGGTCGCCTATGGGGGAACTAGTGGAGCGTCGGGCCACCTTGAGGCGCTGCTTGAGGATGCGGCGCTGGTGCCGGGTTCGTACGCCCTCGGGTCTTCTTTGCTTAGCCTTTCCTTTCTCCTGTAATTCGAAAAAAGGTGGTGTACCCCGCTGGGGCATGTAATGAACTATGGCAGTTATGCCCTTTATGCTACGCTTTCTATCTTGATGCTGTGTTGTAATGTTTATGCTCTAAGTAGGCCAGGATAGGAAAACTTAGCTTGATATGCATGCAGTAGCTTTCCGCCTCACGAGGACTTGGCTTCTGGCGCTCAACGAGGCCCCCTTCCTGGGGAGCCGGAGGCCATAAATCTCGAGAGACGCCTCGGGGCCTCGGGAGCCGCCGCGGAACCGCTGCAAGGCTGCTTTTAAAGGAAAAGAAAACCTGACGAGCACCTCACTCCACCTTATGCGAGCCCCCTATCATAAATTGACTTTGACTTAATGCACCATGTCGCACTGCCCGGGGGGCACAGTTATGAGGGGTCCTGATGCCTGTGAGCTTGATCGAGGGCTCCTCACGAGGATAAGGCCGAAGCACCAGGGCAGCGGGGTTCGACGTGGTGTGCGCGCACGAGGGTAGGCCCAAGGTGCGCACACCTGCCTAGCCCCCACGCGCAAGCGCGCGAGGGAGAGTGACGAGCAACTGCCACCTCTCTCCTGTCCTTAGGCAAAAAACAAACGAGTGGAAGGAGAACAAAATAACTTGGCGAACGAAAACACGAAAGCACCAAATCCATTGAAAGATTTCTAAAAGACTGCAAGCAACTTCGAAAAGCAAATGAACAGCCGTGTCCAGCACCTAATCTAGTCTTCTCACCAGCGCGGAGCTAAGTGCTGCCACTGAGACGTGGGAGGGAGCCCCCATGAGGCCCCAGGGCGGCACTCAGGAGGGTCCGGGGCGTGTACATCCCCACTCATTATTACGTGAGAGTGTCACGAGCAGAGACCTTCACATGCCGGAGCCTTTCTTCAGGGCTAGAACTTCCGGAGGTGCTGGATGTTCTAGGCGTTCTGGATGGGGACCCCGTCCTGTGTCTCCAGGAGCGCGATGCCAGGCCTCGAGATACAGGCAATCCTAAACGGGCCCTCCAACATGGGAGAGAGCTTTTGTAGCCCCTCTTTGGAGAGCACCTGCCTCGGGACGAGGTCGCCCACCTCTAACGTCCTCGAGCGGACGTTGCGGCAGTGATACCGCCGTAGCGCCTGCTGGTATCTTGCCGCTCGGAGCGAGGCTTGACGGCGGCATTCCTCCCCCAGCACGAGATCCATCCCCCGCGTGGCGCCTTGATGCGCCTCATTGAACGCTAGGACCCGTGTGGACTGATGCTTGACCTCGTGTGGGAGAAACGCTTCTGTTCCATAGACGAGGAAGAACGGCTTCTCTCCCGTTGGCTTGGTCGCGGTGGTGCAGATAGGCCACAGAACGGACAATAGCTCGTCGAGCCAGCCTCTGCCACAGGTCTCGAGCTTCTTCTTGAAGGTTCTTGTCTTGAGGCCTCTCAGGACTTCAGCAATGGCCCGCTCGGCTTGGTCGTTGCTCCGGGGGTGTGCCACTGAGGCATAGCATATTTGCGTTCCAAGGTTAGCATGGTATGTTTTGAAAAGTTTGCTAGTGAATTGTGAGCCGTTGTCGGTGATGATGCAGTTAGGAACCCCAAACCGGCTCGCCATGCCCTTGATGAACTTGACGACCGATCTTGCTGGGATGGTGTGCACGGCTTCTACCTCCGCCCATTTGGTGAATTTGTCGATGGCGACATAGAGGTATCGGTAGCCCCCTGACGCTTGAGGGAACGGCCCCAAGATGTCCAGCCCCCAGATGGCGAACGGCCATGTGAGCGGGATTTTCTGGAGGCCCTGCGCAGGCTGGTGAATTTTCTTGGCGTGGAACTGGCATGCTTCGCAAAAACGCACCAGCTCTGTGGCGTTGTTGAGCGCGGTGGGCCAGTAGAAGCCACTGCAGAGCGCCTTGCCCACCAGAGTGCATGACGAGAAATGGTGCCCGCAGTCCCCACCATGTATGTTCGCTAGCAGCTCAAGCCCCTGCTCCCTGGAGATGCATCGCAACAAAACGTCATTGGGCCTCTTGCGATATAACTCACCGTCTGGATGCTATACACGGTGGCTTGACGAGCCACATGCTCGGCATCCTCCTCCTTCTGTGGCAAGGTCCCTTGAAGCAGGTATGCCTCGGACTCTTCAGTCTAGCACCCCTCCTGAGGCTCAAGCGCAAGCAGCAGGCGGGCCCCTGTGGGATGGCCGCATGCTGGGGCGCTAGTAACAAGCGCCTGAGGCAGGTCCTCCTAAGGCGGTGTTGGAGCCACGATGGGGGGAGCCGTAGATGTCTTGAAGAGCCGCTCCTCAAACACCCCCAGCTCCTGGGGGAGCCTTCGGGAGGCTCTCTTGGCGATATCGTCCGCCTCCTTGTTCGTCCCTCGCGGCACATGCTGCAGCTCCAAGCCCATGAACTGCTTCTCCATCTTGTGTACCTCTTCTAGGTATGCCTCCATGTGCTCGTCCTTGGGCATGTACTCCTTGTTGGAGAAGTTGATGAGGAGCTGAGAATCGCCCTTGATGGTGAGGCGCTTCACCCCCAGCGCTGCCGCGGCCCTGAGGCCGGCGAGCAAGTCCTCGAATTCCATGATGTTGTTGGAGACCTTCTCGCCCTGCTGGAAGCAGGTTGTATCGCGTAGTAGAGCTTGTCCTTGGTGGGTGGGATGAGGACGGCCCCTGCTCCTGCGCCTTGTCGCACGAACGCTCTGTCAAAGTATATGATCCACCCGTATGGTTCCTCGTTGAGGGAGTCCTGGATTAGGGGGTATCTGGACAGCCGGACTATATGCTTTGGCCGGATTGTTGGACCGTGAAGATACAAGACTCAAGACTTCATCCCGTGTCCGGGTGGGACTCTCCTTTGCATGGAAGACAAGCTTGGCGATCCGGATATTATATTTCCTTCTTTGTAACCGACTCCATGTAAACCCTAGCCCTCTCCGGTGTCTATATAAACCGGAGGGTTTAGTCCTTAGAGACACAATCATAATCATCATAGGCTAGCTTCTAGGGTTTAGCCTCTACGATCTCGTGGTAGATCAACTCTTGTAACACTCATATCATCAATATCAATCAAGCAGGAAGTAGGGTTTTACCTCCATCAAGAGGGCCCAAACCTAGGTAAAAAATCGTGTCCCTTGCCTCTTGTTACCATTAGCCTTAGACGCACAGATCGGGACCCCCTACCCGAGATACGCCGGTCTTGACACCGACATTGGTGCTTTCATTGAGAGTTCCTCTGTGTCGTCACTGCGAGGCTTGATGGCTCCTTCAATCATCAACAACACGGTCCAGGGTGAGACTTTTCTCCTCGGACAGATCTTCATGGTCAGCGGCTTCGCACTGCGGACCAATTCGCTTGGCCATCTGGAGTAGATCGACAGCAACGCCCCTGGCCACTAGGTCAGGTTCGGAAACCTGAACTACACGGCCGATATCCGCGGCGACTTGATCTTCAACGAATTCGGGCCTGTGCCAGGAGTGTCGGACAGTCACGATGAGCACAGCTTAGACCTGTTGTCGGACAATGCTCGGGATATCACCCCTGCAGGAGCCCCAGACTTAAATCCGGGGCAAATCGCGTCGCCCGAGGTCGGGTGGATGGACCCCACCCCGGAGGCCGCACACCCATCGCCGGTAGAGCCGAACACAGACTTCACCCCCCAAGGAAGCCTGTGACACTGGACCCCCAGACTCGTATCCGACTGTAGGTTCCAGTCCGCGCACTCCCGAGCCCGCCGAATCTGGTTGGGCTCCAGTAATGGAGTTCACCACTTCGGATATCTTCCAGCACTCGCCCTTTGGCGACATGCTGAACTCGTTAAAGTCTCTCTCTTTGTCAGGAGACTCTTGTCTGAACTATGTCTGGCTCAAGTGGGAAGCAGGTGACGAAGGAATTCATTGCCCACCCACCACCCACTTCATTGCCACGGTCAACGATTTAACCGACGTGCTTGACTTCGACTCTGAAGACATCGACGGTGTGGACGACGATGCAGGAGAAGAACAGGAACCACCGCCCACGGGGCGGTGGACAGCCACCTCCTCATATGATATATATATGGTGGACACTCCGAAAGAAACCAATGGCGATGAGGCAATGGAGGATAACCTATCAAGGAAAAAATCAAAGCATGGACGTCATCGGCGCGACTCCAAGCCCCACCACAGCAATACCGTCACAGAAGACGAAAACAATCCGGATGGTGCCGAAGATGAATACAACCCCAATCAGCCTGCCTTCGAGCAGGCCGAACAGGAAGACGGGCAGGTCAGCCCAGACGAATAGGCGACGGACGGATATCCGGAGGAGGACAACTACATGCCCCCCTCCGAAGACGTGATTAGCCTCGGCGACGACAAGTTCTGTGTGCCAGAGGACCCAGTGGAGCAGGAGCGCTTCAAGCGCCGGCTTATGGACACTATGAGGAGCCTGAAAAAGAAGCAGCAGCAGCTCCAAGCTGATCAAGACCTGCTCACGGACAGATGGACTGAAGTCCTGGCAGCTGAGGAATATGGACTCGAGCACCACACGGCTGACCGGCCACCTCGTGGCCAGGATAAAACGGCGTATCAGCCCGAATACCAGCCCGCACCCTTACGCCAATACACTATGGCCCGGGGCAATAGGCAGGACCTGCAAGACATACTGGAAAACAAGGCAGGACAACCAAGATCGATCTACAAATCACAGGGGCGCGCCCCAACACGTGACGATGATCGTCACGTCGGATACACTATCAACAAGTCCGGCCGGGCTGAATATAGCCAACCAGTATCATTCAAACTGCGTAGCCACATAGCCCGGCATAGAGGCACGGCACACCCCCTCTGCTTCACTGACAAAGTGATGGATCATGAACTCCCAGAAGGGTTCAAACCCGTAAACATCAAATCATACGATGGCACAACAGACCCCGCAGTATGGATCGAAGATTTCCTTCTCCACATTCACATGGCCCGCGGAGACGATCTACACGCCATCAAATATCTTCCCCTTAAGCTCAAAGGACCTGCCCGGCACTGGCTAAACAGTCTGCCGGCAACTTCCATTGGCAGTTGGGAAAACCTGGAGGACGCGTTCCTCGACAACTTCCAGGGCACATACATGCGACCACAGGATGCCGATGACTTGAGCCACATTACCCAACAGCCCGGAGAGTCAGCCAGGAAATTCTTGACTCGTTTCCTAACCAAAAAGAACCAAATAGTCGATTGTCCGGACACCGAAGCCCTGGCAGCCTTTAAGCATAATATCCGTGACGAGTGGCTCGCCCGACACCTCGGCCAGGAAAAACCAAAGTCCATGGTGGCCCTCACGACACTCATGACCCACTTTTGCGCGGGCGAGGACAGCTGGTTGGCTCGTAGTAGCACCACGCCTATAAATTTTGGCACCTCAGATGTCCGGGACAATAACGGCAAGCCACGGCGCAACAGACATAAGCGACAGAACAACGGCGACAACACTGAGGACACGGCAATCAACGCCGGATTCAGTGGCTCCAAATCCGGTCAGTGGAAAAAGCCGTTCAAAAGAAACAATCAGGGACCATCCAGTCTGGACCGCATACTTGATCGCTCGTGCCAAATTCATGGCACCCCGGATAAGCCAGCAAACCACACTAATAGAGATTGCTGGGTGTTCAAACAGGCCGAAAAAATAAACACCGAAAACAAGGACAAGGGGCTGCACAGCAACGATGACAAGGAGCCCCGGCGTCCGAACAGGGGGGACAGAAGAAATTTCCTCCACAGGTGAAAACGGTCAATATGATCTACGCCACCCATATCCCCAAACGGGAACGGAAGCGAGCACTATGGGACGTCTATGCGATGGAGCCAGTCGCCCCAAAATTTAACCCATGGTCAGCCTGCCCGATCACCTTTGATCGTAGGGATCACCCTACCAGCATCCGTCACGGCGGTTCAGCCGCATTGGTCCTAGACCCAATCACCGACGGATTCCACCTTACGCGGGTCCTTATGGATGGCGGCAGCAGCCTGAACCTGCTTTATCAAGACACAGTGCGCAAAATGGGCATCGACCCTTCGAGGATCAAGCCCACCAAAACCACCATCAAAGGTGTAATTCCAGGAGTAGAGGCCCATTGCACGGGCTCCGTAACACTGGAAGTGGTCTTCGGATCTCCGGATAACTTCCGAAGCGAGGAGTTAATCTTCGATATCGTCCCTTTCCGTAGTGGTTATCACGCACTGCTTGGACGAACCGCATTCGCTCGATTCAATGTGGTACCACACTATGCATACCTCAAGCTCAAGATGCCAGGACCTCAGGGTCATAACAGTCAATGGAAACATGGACCGCTCTCTCCGTACAGAAGAGCATACTTCAGCCCTCATGGCAGAAGTATAATGCAGCCTTCTCCGGCAAACCACCAATCCGGCGACAGCAACCCCGAACACCATCAAGCGAGTCCGGAGTACCCAGCAACAGGATCGCCAGGCACGCCAAAAGCGCGACTAGCAGTCCGGCCTCCGCTCTAGCCCCATCAAGATAGCATTCGTGTCGCGCGTACAAAATTACGCACTCAAAATACCATGGGCATAAGCGGAGGCGCAATAGTGACTCAGTCAACAGTGCGGTACAGCCGCAACATACTTTAATAACTCCCCTTTTATCTTTCAGGATACTGCTTTCGGGCAGCCTCTTCAGAAGAGTCGGATTGTCGGACTTGCACGGGAGAGAAAACCAAGGAGGCAAAAGGCTTTGCGCACAAAGGGAATACCCAGGTGGAATCTGTTCACGATCGTTATACCTAATTTATATACCTACATGCGGCCCGCCCTTAGATAGGACATGTTAAATAGTCCTATTTACTTCTGCTTAACGCATTCATTGTAAACATACGCTTAGACGTATTATCCATCAATGGGAAATAATATATAGCGTCAACTTATTATTCCTATTTGCACATTTTTCCTATAAATTTTTATTTAATATTGCATCCGTACACCTTGGTGCGTACAGTTTGCCAGGGGCTTCTTATGGTGCCCCATATTACGGCAAGACAAGTCCGAACACTTTCAACAGTGCGGCACCCCGAGCTTATAGCACTATATGCATCAGCACTGAATCATGTCTTGGGTCAATAGTTGGGTTTGCCCGGCTCCCTTGTTTTGGTACCTTACGTTCCGTTATATCAGCTAAGGTAGCGCAGGGAGAACTACTGCGATTGTGTCCCGGTTCTTCCAGACGAGCACCTCAGTAGAGAAAGCCGAAAACTAACCGGCATGATGCGGCGAGAGCTGGTCGCTGTTCGAGAGGTCTCAAAATCCTTAAAGATTTTCTCTGCTTTAGGCGAGGAATTGTCCTCGTCCGATTTAGGCGTATATAACACCCCAATTCGGCTTTCCGAATCCTAGGGGCTTCGCCGAAATTTAAAATGGTAGACTTCTATGGCTAAGTGAAAGTTATAAAGCCGTATAGTCCGATTGCCTTGTTCGCTGCGCCAAACACCTCCTTCAGGGAACAAAAATTTGGATAAAGAGTGTTTGGGTTTTTTTTCCACGAACACCCCAGTATGAGTTATGTGGGGGCGGAAGCCGACGACTGTCCTACTTTCAGAATTCTATAAACAGTCACACAGAAGGTAATATTTTAAATCAAAACAAAGCACTATATAGCGCAAATAACTTCGTCTTTATATTACAAAAATGACAGAAGTACATTCACTCAAGGATCGTGTCCTTGGTACATTCATCGGCCACGAGACGAGCGCCTTTCATAACACCATCATAATATTTTTTGGGACAGCGATGCGCCTTGCCCTCCGGCGGTCCATCCTTCACCAGCTTCTCCGCATCCAGCTTGCCCCAATGCACCTTCGCACGGGCAAAGGCCCGGCGGGCACCCTTAATGCAAATGGATTGCTTGATCACATCAAGCCACGGACAGGCACTTACCATCCGCTTTATCAGACCGAAGTAGCTGGCGGGCAGGGGCTCACCAGGCCACATTCAGACTATGAAATCTTTCATAGCCACTTCGGCCGCCCTGTGGAGTTTAACCAATTGCTTCAATTGGTCACTCAGAGGCATCGGGTGTTCAGTTCCAGCATACTGGGACCAGAACAGCTTCTCCGTTGAGCTCCCCTCCTCGGCACAGTAGAACTCCGCAGCATCAAATACGCTAGTGGCAGATCTGCGAATGCCCTTGGAGAGCTCCGAGTCCGGGTAAGTAAAAGAAACGTCTCCTCCACATGCTTGCTTTGCATAAAGAATGTCTTACCCGCCGCTATTTTCTTGGCCGCTTGGATTTCCTGCTGGGCCTTTTCGGCTTCGGCCTTGGCGTCTTTCATACTCACAAGGGTCTTCGCAATCTCAGACTCCTTCGTCTTGAGGACACGCTCCAAGGACTCGAACTTCTTGCCGAGCTACTGGAGCTCTTGTTGTTCCTCGCCCACCCTAGCATTCTACTTTTCGCGCTCAATGCGCTCCATGGCCGCCTTGTCTTCGGCCTCGGACAACACTTTCTTCAGGGAGGCCACTTTGGTTGCGGCCCCTATTACAAAGTCATGACGCTTTGTCGTTAGAATCACCAATTTTGTCTATTCTTTATGATATGTGAACGGGGTATCACTCACCTTTGTTCTCGTCGAGATGCTTCTTGGTAAGGCCGAGCTCTCCCTGGGCCTGCACCAGGTCCCGTTTGAGTCCGGCGACCTCAGCCGTGCGGGCAGCAGCGGCAAACAGCACTGCCTGCTTATTCACATGCACATCTACTATTAGATTCCTACGGATTATAATCGACCCTCCGTTTGGCTTTTCGTTCTGAACACCAAATAGAGTATCATGGGCTACTACCTATTGAGTGATAATTTCACACATTTTTGATTACTTACCTCAAAGCCTGTCAGGAGGCTGGTGAAGGCTTCGGTTAGTCCGCTCTTGGCGGACAGAACCTTATGAATCACCGCACTCATGAGAGTATGGTGCTCTTCATCCATGGAAGCGCTGTGTTGGGGATATAACTATTGAGTATAAACCGCCCAGGAGGGGCCGGTTTACCCTCAACCATATTAAAGCCCATGAAGACTCAGTAGATGGCGTTTTACTGTGAAGCTTAGAGGCCCGGAGCCTAGTGGCGGATTAGGGCCCATAATAGCAAACCGCCATCGTTATGTAAACTTGTGTTGTAAGTTCGGAAAAGAGAAACCGAGCCGGACCCTTGTATGAGTCGGCCTCGGGACTCTGTAGACCGGCCGGGCGTCAACCTGTGTATATAAAGGGACAACCCGGTGGCGGTTCAGGGACAACAGGCAACAACTCGAGACTCGGGCAAAGCGTATCCGCTCCCTAATCATCGAAACCGAATCAATCCCATCACAACTAGATGTAGGCTTTTACCTTCATCGAAGGGGCCGAACTAGTATAAAACTCCCGTGTCCCTTGTCCGGTTTAACCCCTTCAAGCTAACCCGTAGCGATGGCTCCATGACTAAGTCCTTTCATGAGGACATCTGACGTGTTAATTCCACAATAGTTGGCACCCACCGTGGGGCTATCGCACAATGGTGTCGAGTTCTTGAAGGTTTGCTCTGAAGGACTTAAGGGGTACGTGATTGGTCGGATGACCAAGAGTCGTCGCGGCAAACTCTACATCGACGATGAATGATGGGGCCCCGAGGCCGGCTCAATCGAGTACGGGTACCGGGTCCCCTTTGGCGGAATTCATGTCTTCATTGGCAATATCGGTGAACCGAGCCCTGAGCCGGACATCTACACTGACCTCATCGAGCCGGCTCAGCGTGCAAGCCCTGCCCGGGTGAAACCCGCCATGAAGCGTGCGTTCGTAGGATGTGTCCATCGGATCGGATCTGAACCGGTGTCTGAAGGCGAGACAGTTATTTGTTCTGATGACGAGTCATCCACTGGTGAAACCGAGTCCCTATACCAAGTTCAGGATGGTGTGTTTGAAGGATATTCCGAGGGTAACAGTATTCCGGATCTTTTTGAACCGCCAAGTCGGGTTGATGTTTTCATAGCCGGAACACAGCCCACTCTGCAGTCTTCATCCACAGCAGCAATGAATACCGGATCAGCAGCCGCGGCAGGAGGCCCGACGCGCCGACCAGCTCAAGTCCTCTCCGGTTTGATGGATGCCTGGGCTACCTTGTTGACCTTGGCAGTTACCCCGGAGACGCAGGATTAGCATAATGTGAATATTGCGAAGCTAAAGGACCAGATAACACAGGCCAAGGAGGATCTAGCAACGGAGGACGCTAGGCTGGCTGAGGAACGGGCCGCTTTGGATGCCCAGTCACAGCAAATACAGGCGCAGAACTACAAACTCCTGCTAGATCAGAATGCAACACATGACGTAATGCGGAGAAAGTACCGGTCGCGTCTGCCATTGGTCTAGGAGGGAGCGAATCTTTTCAACACACGAGGGGCTGGGCCAAGTAATCCGGTAGCCACAAACCGGACTGACGCGCCGAGGGCAGCACTGGATCAACCACGAACGATGGAACCACCTCGACGGACAGATAACCCGCCGCAATACGTGCCCACTCCGTCGGGTCACTTCTCAAGTCCTTTAGATAATATGATTGCTGCAGCATCTCGCTTGGCAGCTATTCCGATGGAGGGCGACTCACTGGCAGCGATTAAGACGCGGTGGGCTAGGGACCTTCTTCAAACAGCTGTGGTACAGCAGTAGGCTTATTCTTATAGCCGGGATAGAATTCATTCAACCCCTCGTCCGAGCCCAAGCTATAGCAGGCGTATGGATGAACCGGAGGTTTCTAGCAGCATGCGGCATCGTAATGCTCAAGATGTGGTGGATCATGGAAGGGCACGAAGGGAGGCCGCTTTGGGACATCAACGACCCGCCCCGGTTCAGCCAGCAGCGTCAGTCGACCGAGGCACCGGGCTTGCCTTCAGTTCCTAGGGAGTGTCGTGCATTATTCCGGCTCTCCGTAATGTGCGTTTGCCCAAAGATTTCAAGGGACCATGCAAAGTGCCTAATTACACGGTGGATCAGCCACCTGAGGCGTGGGTCGAGAGTTATGAGATGGCAATGGAGATGCTGGATGTAGATGAAGCGGCTTGTGCAAAGTACTTCACGATGATGTTGGAAGGAACGGCATGTACTTGGTTGAAAAATCTACCAGCTAACTCCATCGAGTCATGGGATCAGTTGAAAGCTCGGTTTATAGCCAATTTTAAAGACACGTGCAAATAGACCATGTCCATTGTGGATCTGGATGCTTGTGTTCAAGGGGAGAACGAGTCAACAACTCATTGGGTACGCCGGGTTTCAGAGGTTTTGCACTCATCTGACCGGATTAACGCTGGTCAAGCAATCATAACACTGGAGCATAATTGCCGGTTTAAGTCACAGAAGATGAAGTTGGGACGGCTCAAGCGCCACTGCAATGACATGGGAACCCTCATGGCAGCCTTGGTCAAGTATGCCGATTCTGATAATACCAAGGATCCCGATTCTGATGATGAGAAACCGGAGAAGGGAAAGAAGAACGGCGGTGCAAAGGGACAGCAGCACAACCAAGGAGGCCATGGGAATAATAGTAAGCGTAAAGCGGATTCAGATTTTTTGGCTAATGCTAATGTGCAGCGTCGTAAGGGTAAACCACCCTAGCATGGCAGCGGAATGAATCTGGAGCGTTTGTTGAATCAGCCTTGTCTAAAGCATGGGACCAAGGAGGCTCCTGCAACGCATCTCTAGAAGGATTGTAACATTATGAAGGAGTTCAAAAACTCTGATCTTTTCCAGTATGATCAGGGTCCATCAGGCGGTTCAGGTCCAGGCTTTCATGGTGGCGGTGGCTCAAACTCTAGGTTTCAGAATAATTAGGGCAACCAGAACAACCAAGGTGGTAATAACCAGCAGAGTAATCAAGGAAATCAGCAGCAGTCGGGTTACCAGAGTCACCCAAAACAGTTGAATGGTGGCCAGTATCATGTGTTCACCACTAGTTTGTGTAAGCGTGATCAGAAGCTTCACAAGAGGGCAGTCAATGCTGTTGAACCGGCGGTGCCACGTTATCTGCGGTGGTCCGAACAACCTATTGTGTGGAGGATCATCCACCCCGGGTTAACAATCCGTGTCACCTGGCTTTGGTGGTGGCACCTCAGGTAGGAGGTTATAAGTTCACCAAGGTACTCATGGATGGAGGAAGCAGCATCAACATTCTGTATTATGAGACCTTCCATTGCATGGGGTTGACAGACAAGAGTCTTAAACCGTCCAACATTGTTTTTCATGGTGTGGTGCCAGGAAAATCAGCATATCCTGTTGGTAAGATCGCTTTGGAGGTTGTGTTTGGTGATGAGCATAATTCCCGGTCTGAGACATTGACCTTTGAAGTGGTGAGAATCCAGAGCCCGTACAATGCACTGTTTGGGCGACCAGCTTATGCAAAGTTCATGGCGAGGCCATGTTATATTTACTTAGAGCTCAAGATGCCGGGTCACAAGGGGACCATCACGGTTCACGGAAGTCGTAAAATCGCTTTGGATTACGAGGAGGGTGATGCGGCCTATGCTGAGTCGGTTTGTGCTACAGAGGAGCTGAAGTTTTATAAGGAAAATGTTGATCCGGCAGACATGACCCCTCTGAAGAAGCCTGCCACTGAGCATGACCCAACCCTGCATTTCAAACCGGCTGATGAGACTAAACTTGTTGACTTCGTTCCTGGCGATTCATCCAAGCAGTTCAGCATCAGCACCAATCTGGATCCGAAATAGGAAAGCGCGCTCATCGGGTTCATCCATGAGAACCGGGACATTTTTGCATGGAAGCCTTCTGACATGCCAGGTGTACCGAGGGAACTTGCTGAGCACACTCTCAATATTGATCCCAAGTTTAAACCGGTCAAGCAATTTCTTCGTCGCTTTAATGAGGAAAGACGCAAGGCAATTGGTGAAGAGGTAGCCCGGCTATTGGCTGCTGGGTTTATCGTTGAAGTGTTTCATCCCGAATGGCTGGCCAATCCGGTGCTTGTTCTCAAGAAAAACGGCACTTGGCGTATGTGTGTGGACTACACTGATTTGAATAAAGCTTGTCCAGCCGGTCCCTTTGCTCTCCTGTGTATTCATCAGATTATTGATGCAACGACGGGTTGTGAGCGTCTGAGTTTTCTGGATGCTTATTCAGGTTATCATCAGATCAAGATGGCAGTTAAGGACCAAGAGAAGACAGCCTTCATCACTCCCTTTGGAGCCTTCTACTATGTTTCTATGCCCTTTGGGCTCAAGAGTGCCCAGGCAACCGTTCTGTGCTGAAATGTCTTCACACGCAGATTGGGCGTAATGTTCATGCCTATGTGGATGACATTGTGGTAAAATCCAGGAAGAAGGAAACACTGATAGATGACCTCAAGGAGACGTTTGACAATCTTCGGGTTTACAAAATGATGCTCAATCCGGATAAATGTGTTTTTGGTGTTCCGGAAGGCAAGCTCTTGGGCTTTCTGGTATTCAACAGAGGCATTGAGGCTAATCCGGAAAAAATCAAAGCAAGGCTAAACCGAAGTGTATCAACGATGTTCAGCGTCTGGCAGGTCAGATTGCAGCCCTTAGCCGGTTTATCAGCCGTTTGGGAGAGAAGGCAATTCCTTTGTATCAGATGTTGAAAAAGACAGACGATTTCGTCTGGAGTGACGCAGCTAATGCGGCTTTTGAGGAGTTAAAGCGGCAGTTGGTTGAACCGCCGGTTCTTGCAGCTCCGGTTGATAATGAACCCTTGCTATTATATGTGGCTGCCAATGCCCGAGCGGTCAGCGTGGCAATTGTGGTTGAACGTAAGGAGGCTGGGAAGGAGTATCCAGTTCAATGACCCATGTATTACATCAGTGAAGTCCTAATTGAATCAAAACAACGCTATCCACATTGGCAGAAGTTGGTATATGGAGTCTTTATGGCAAGTCGAAAGCTCAAGCAATACTTTCAAGGCCATCCCATCACGATGGTTAGTTCTGCTCCTTTGGGTGACATAATTCAAAACAGGGAAGCCACTGGCCGGGTTGCAAAGTGGGCAATTGAGCTTGGTCCACACGGTTTGAAGTATGTGCCTCGAACAGCCATCAAATCCCAAGCACTTGTGGATTTTATCAATGATTGGACTGAGTTGCAAGAACCAGAGGACAAACCGGATAATGCATACTGGACTATTCATTTTGATGGATCCAGGCAATTGGAGGGCTCGGGGGCTGGAGTTGTCCTTACTTCCCCTCGAGGTGATAAAATTTGCTATGTTCTCCGCTTGATGTTTCCTTGTACTAACAATGCAGCTGAATACGAAGCTTTACTCCATGGTCTCCGGGTGGCTAAAGAGATGAACGTAAGTCGAGTTCGTTGTTTTGGCGATTCTGATCTGGTGGCTCAACAAGTTTCTTGTACTTGGGATTCTAAGGATCCACTCATGGCGGCTTACAGACTTGAGGTGGATATTGTGGTGGGTCACTTTAAAGGGTATCAGGTTGAGCATATCGATCTGCGCAAAAACGAAGCAGCAGACGCTTTAAGCTGGCTTGGATCTCAGCGCAAACCGGTACCTCCCAATACCTTTTTAGATATCTTGCATAATCTGTATGTTAAGTTGCCTACAGAAGAGGACTTGGTTGTTCCTGATCCGGAGGCTCAGTTGGTGGCCGCTTTACATGTTGTGCCAGATTGGACGATTCCATATCTGGCGTACATGAACCGGGGCGAGTTACCAGATGATGAAGTTCTGGCTCGGCAAATAGTCCGGCGATCCAAGTCCATGGTTATTCACAATGGCGAGTTGCACCGTTGTAGCGTTTCAGGCGTATTTCAGCGTTGTGTTTCTCCGGAAGAAGGCCAAGAGATCCTATGGGAAATTCATGAAGGGGATTGTGGTCATCATGCCGGATCAAAGTCCCTGGTTGCAAAGGCTTTTTGACATGGGTTCTACTGGCTGACAGCTCATGCTGATGCGGAGGACCTGGTAAAGCGATGTGATGCTTGTCAAAAGTTTTCACGCAGAGCTCATGTTCCGGCTCAAGAACTACGGATGATTCCTATCACTTGGCCTTTTGCCACTTGGGGGCTTGATATGGTGGGACCCTTTAAGCGTTCCAAGGATAAGAAGACCCACCTATTGGTGGCGGTTGATAAATTCACTAAGTGGGTTGAAGCAGGGCCTATCAGCAAGTGTGATGCGGCCATGGCGGTTCAGTTTCTCAAAAAGATTATCTTCCGCTTTGGCTTTCCACACAGCATCATCACAGATAATGGCACAAACCTTTCTAAAGGTGAGATGGAAGATTTCTATCAGAGAGAGCACATCCGGCTTGACTTAGCATCTGTGGCGCACCCTCAATCCAATGGTCAAGCAGAGAGAGCCAATCAAGAAATCTTGAAAGGTATTAAACCCCGGCTCATGATTCCCTTGAAGCGGATGCCGGGTTGTTGGGTGGAAAAATTACCTTCTGTCTTATGGAGCATCAACACCACCCCCAATCGTTCAACAGGATACACACCTTTCTTCCTGGTGTACGGGGCAGAGGCGGTCCTCCCCAGTGATATTCGTCATGACTCGCCCCGGGTTGCTAATTATGTTGAAGCAGACAACGAGCAAGCACGCCAAGAGGCGTTGGATCTGTTAGATGAGAAACGGGACATGGCTCTGGCTCGATCGGCGGTTTATCAACAAGACCTATGGCGTTATCACAGCCGCCGGGTTAGGACAAGAACCTTTCAGGAAGGCGACTTGGTGCTCCGGCTCATCCAGGATCAGACCGACATGCACAAGTTATCCCCACCTTTGGAAGGACCCTTTGTGGTCAGCAAAAATCTGCACAACGGATCATACTACCTCATTGACGTTTGAGACAACTCACGCAACCCTGAGGAGGAGACCTGACGGTCGTGGAACATAGCTCTCCTACGGCCTTATTACACTTGAGCCATAGGCTTTTCTTATGTAGATATTTCGACAATGTATATATTATGATCAATAAAGTAAACTAGCATCCTTGCTAAAAGCAGGGCCTCTGCTATTTTTTCTCAAATATCCTTTGAGTTACATGGGGGCTTCAGCTGACAAAGCGAAGTACTACCTGTTAAACCAGCTATCATACCACAATACAGCTTGGGAGCTTCACATCCAAGGGGCCAAAGAGAGTCTGGATGATATGCACAACTCAAACATGGGCACCCAATGAGCACAACTCATCATGTTACTTGGGGGCTCCTTGTGTCAAATACCAAGGAGTTTGAAAGGACCCTTGTAGCTAGGCATCAACCCACGGCTTGGAAGCCTGGTATATTTACCTAAAACCCCGGGTTAACCTGCCTTCATCAAGTAAGTCACTCCTATCCAGGTAATCCTAGCATGACCCTCTGAATGTTTGAAGTTACTCTCATTGAGACCCTAAATTTGTCAAAGTTAAAACGGTGATTGGTTAGTTGGAGGACCATCTTAAAAGGCTTTGTCAAATGGTTTAACTCAGCGGCCTGGCAGCCCATGAAAAGCCTCGAATTTGGGCCTGGCAGCCCTTGAAAAGCCTCGACTACACGGTTTTATTTGCCTTTGTCATATTTATTTTTTGAGAAATTCTATGTTAAACCGGTGTCTATGGCCTGGTATGGCTTTTTAGTCATCTTATTAGCCCGGTGTTCCTTAAACCGGCTTGGTTTTCAATTACAAGTTGACAGACCTTATTATCAAACCGGAGTTTTACAACCCGGCCTGGCTTTGACTACTCGTCACCAGTTTTGATCATCTGAGGTTCATTGTAACCCAGCATGGCATATTATACGCCATCAATATATGATGGAGTTATGCAAAAATTCCAGATTTGGGTCTTCACCCTTATTACAATCAAAGTTGGCAAACCAACTAATGTGGTATCACATCACAGGTATGAGTTATTTTATATTACTTAAGGTTTGATTATCAATCAGGCTTTATCTTGGGCATTATGACACGTCCGGCGGTAAACCGCCAGGACAGTTATTTTTATGCAGACATAGGAATTGCATACTATGATATATGGGGTAACATTGAACTATCCATGACGGATAACATAAAGTATTTCCCACTGCACGATGGCAGCAGATCAAAGTATTTTTGCTACCCTATTACAAGGCGCTTCATGGACCAAAATATGGAATTGTCTTAAACTGGAAAGTTTCTGCAGTATCAACCGGATTGCCGGATCAAGCTTCCTCGCCATGTTGACGCGAAGTGGATGGGTCATCTGGCGTCGGTTCAACCTCCTCCTCCCCATCCAGTGGCTGGAAGCCAGTGGTGGTCCAGTCAATCCGGGTTAAAGCCTGAAAGACAGCCTCTTCACTTATAAGATCAGTCGGATCAACGTCAGGGGCATAAGTGTGCTTACGGGTTGGCGGAATAAGAATTTGCACTTTCGGAATAATAGCCTCAACCCGTTTGTTGTCAGCATCATAGAAGGACCGGTGAACCGTCAAGTTTGCTTCGTCTGCCAACTGACTCGCCAGAGGGCGCATCTCCCTTGTCACACGTTTTAGGGCGTCATTACAAACACTGCCCCATTTTCTTGTTCACTGGGAAAGCCCTTGGCAATATCGACCAGATCAAGATCAGCTACCCATGCCTTGGCTCGGGTGAGTGCTAGCAAAGCGCCAGCCCTGGCGGCGGATCGCTTCACTTCTTCTACATGTGCTGGCATCATAGATAACCTAGCCAGAGTATCCTTGATCAGTGTCGGGGCTGCATTGTCATATGAAGTTGCGCAGATAACCCGTTGGGCATCGGTATACAGTTGTTCAATCAGCATATAGGCGGCCTTGAGCTTCTTCCACATATTAGAGCCCAGATGAGCAATGCGGCTACCTGTAGCGGTTTAAGGATTTCAAGTTAAACCATCAAAATTTCAAAGCGGAATATTCATAAAGCCTTGGTAAACAGTGCTTACCAAATATTGCAGAAGTCATGGCATGGACTTGGCGCTTTAATCCAGTCAGTTCTTCTGTCACCGGTTTAAGAGCCGATTCAGCGTCTTCCGCCTGTTTCAGCAATTCAGCCTTTTCAGTATCCCAGTTTGCCCGCTCAGACTTGAACCACTCTTTGAGCTGCTCCATGGTGGTTAAGGCGGTTTTTAATTCATCCTTGGCCTTGGTGGTTTCTGCTTGTTGGAATTTCATATTTTCTTGAAGATCGGCAATTTGAGAGACTTGTTGATTTATCTCACTCTGCAACAGAAAGAAGAGCCTGTCAATACCTTTTTGAAAGTCCCAAGCATATAACCAGTTATACACTTGGCACTTGGGGGCTAATGCGGATTAGTTTTTCTACTGATTATTGAAGTCCCATGGATTAATACAAGTTCTCATCATGGCACTTGGGGGCTAATGTGTGTTTGATCAAAAATACACAAGGAAAATTAACAAAACACAGTATGGAATATACAAAGTCCCGGTTTGACTTTCTAAAAGACAAACCGGCCCTTGAGGGCTACAATGCAATGAAGGTACAGAATAAAGGATCAAACGGTTTACCTCATAACGCTCCTTCATCAAATTTACTAAACCGGCCTCATAGTCTCGGCTGGTGAAGAGACGGTTTAGGAAACCGGAATGAAGGTCCTAAGCAGATAAATCAGCATAGTCTGACAAGTCAGTTTTGCTTTTCCCCTTGTTCATAAATGCAAATTCATCCTTGGCGGAATGCTTATATAAAGCAAATGGATTGCCTGGGGTGGTATATGCCGTGCCAGTTATAACAACATCATCATCCTTGGCGGGGCTTGATGGATTGACATTCTTTTTAGCCGGGCTTGGCGCTTTGATAGCAGGGCTCAGCGGTTTGGTAACAGGGCTTGGCGGATCAACAGTTGGACTTGGAGGGGTGGCATGAGGAGTTGATGTATCAACCTGTGTCTCCGGTTCAGCTTCTAGCGGGTTAGCATCAGTGCCTGGATTTTGTGGAGCAGAGTGGTCTGTTGCAATCTCGGGATTTTCGCCCTCGTTCTCTGGGGTCTTCTCCGGATCAACATCGTCAGTATGACCGCTGGTCTTGCCTTTCTTACTTAATCGGTCCTTGGCGCTACAACATCCAAAAGTCAGAATATGATAAACCGACGCATGAAGAAATAACTTGAGTAATAGTATACTTACCCAGCAACGGTCTTAAGGGGAGGCAGCTGAGTGGTTGATGAACCGCCAGACGAGATGGAAGATGCCTGATAATTCGGATTAGACGGATTGAGTGGGAATCTGAACAAACCCTTCAAAGGATAAAAATTTTCAGGAGAACAAGTCACCTCTAGACGACGTTTCCGGGTTGGTGTGTCTTGTAAACCGGATGACGTGATTTGCTGGCCACTGTGCCGGGTTGTGCGACATTCTACAGCTTGCCGTGTCTTCAAAGAAAATTTTGGATCCAAATGAGCAAGGGGGTGAGAGTGTTTTACTTTCCGAACTGTGCGGCGAACTCTTTGAACCGGCACAAGATCTGAATCGGAAGAAAGAGTGATTACCTCAACAGGGTCGGCATGGCAGGCTTCAGCATCGTCCTGAGAATAACCATTGTCAATAAGATGTATGAATAGGAACCAAGTGAGTCAAGCTCTACCTCTGCGTCTGATTCCTCATCTTCGGGCGGATCAGAAGACTCGGCGATTTTCTTCTTGGAAATTTTCTTGGTGGCCTTAGTCTTGGCACGAGCCCTGGCCGGTTTAGTCCGTTTCCATAAGGAGCTGTCGGCCTGTGATATCAAAGGCACAGAAATGTTAGCACATAGTTAAAGCGGAGGCGAATCAGTAAAATATTAAAACAAACTTTACCGCTGGTGGTGGATTGGCGACGCAAAAAGGTGGCAACCCAGTTTGACTGCATGAAGTGATTGTTTCATCGAGCATCTTCTTCACAGATTTAGTAATCTCAAGATCCGTCATCACTACTTCATGATAGCGTTGAGGGTCTTTGACGTTCCCAGTATATTCACGCATCAATCCGGGGTGGCGGCTTAAAGGCAAAATGCCTGAAGATACCCAGCAGCGGACAAGGTCAATGCCAGTCAAACCGTTAGCCATGAGAGCCCGGAGCTTGGCGATTTGAGGTGCAAAGTTTTTCCGTTCCGAGGCGGACAAGCGTGAAGGTAATGGGTGACCTTTACTAAGCTGGTGAGGATGGTAACCCGGCAAAGGATTTTCTCCCTCAGGGGCAGTGTTCCGGAAGTAAAACCAAGTCTGGTTCCAATTCTTAGGATGGTTGTGATGTTTTGCGTGTGGGAAGTCAGCCTCTTTCCTCTTCTAAATTGAAACACCACCGAGTTCTATGTTGGGGCCATCAGAGAACTCTGTACGGCGGTTCAAGTGGAAAAAATCCTGGAACAACTCCACAGATGGCTCTTCTTGAAGGTAGACTTCGCAGAATACTTGAAAGTTGCATATATTGGACACGGAATTTGGTCCAATGTCTTGTGGATGGAGCTGGAAGCTTGCGAGGACATCCCGGAAATTTTTTGATCTGGGCGGGCTAAATCCCCGGTCTAAGTGTTGCATAAATTAAATCACTTCTCCATCTTGAGGTTCAGGTGGGCATTCAGAGCCCGGGACTCGCCAGTGAAGGACCCTTTTTGAGGCTAAAGCGCCAGTGGTAACGTATCCGTTGATTTGTGTCTCCGTAATCCGGGACGGAACCCAATTGCAAGCAGCGAATTGTTTGGCCATTTCGAAAGGAAACTGAAAGGAAAAGTAAAAAGGCCGGTTTATGAATTTAAAGGTTTAAGTATTATTCAGTGTTAAACCGGAAAATTGCTGCTCAAGTACAGTTGGCGGTTTAAGAGACGGCTAATGGTATATGGCGGATTGGTTATCAAAGGTTAAACCGCCCGCAGGCAGAAGGGCATGGGTTCAAAATCTGCTAAGTGTTGACAGAAATAGGTTTCACACAATGACGGAATTAATGTGGATCTACCAAAGCTTCAGTAAGAAAAAATTTCTGTGATCTATAAAGGCGTTAAACAGAGCAGAGAAGTTCATGCTTTCTGTCAAGGGATTATGTACAAGAAGGAAGATTTACTAACTACTAAACTGGATGCGGAGCAATTACCGCACTCATGAGAGTACGGTGCTCTTCATCCATGGAAGCGTTGTGTTGGGGATATAACTATTGAGTATAAACCGCCCAGGAGGGGCCGGTTTACCCTCAACCATATTAAAGTCCATGAAGACTCAGAAGATGGCGTTTTACTGTGAAGCTTAGAGGCCCGGAGCCCAGTGGCGGATTAGGGCCCATAATAGCAAACCGCCATCATTATGTAAACTTGTGTTGTAAGTTAGGAAAAGAGAAACCGAGCCGGACCCTTGTATGAGTTGGCCTCGGGACTCTGTAGACCGGCCGGGCATCAACCTGTGTATATAAAGGGACAACCCGGCGGCGGTTCAGGGACAACAGACAACAACTCGAGACTTAGGCAAAGCGTATCCGCTCCCTGATCATTGAAGCCCAATCAATCCCATCACAACTAGATGTAGGCTTTTACCTTCATCGAAAGGGCCGAACTAGTATAAAACTCCTGTGTCCCTTGTCCAGTTTAACCCCTTCAAGCTAACCCATAGCGATGGCTCCACGACTAAGTCCTTTCATGAGGACATCTGACGTGTTAATTCCACGACACACTGTGAAGCGCTTCCAGCAGACTATCTGAAGCCTCTGGTGTAACAAAAGTCATTGGCACGGATGGATCGCCCTCCTTAGCGAGGGGCCGCCTACCCGAATCCGAAACCATTGGAGGTTCCGGTACAGTGTTCGGTTGGGAGCCCGGCTTGCTGCGGCTCTCGTCGGCACAATCCGCGGGGATCTTACGCCCCGTATGCCCGGCGTCTGGGATTTCACCTTGGGGCGTCTCCAGAGTCACCTCCCCCTGCTCGGGGAGCCTTTGGGACAACACCTCTGTGTCGTCCGCAGGCCGAGGGGTAGTGGCCGTCGGGAGCGAGTTCATCGCCGAATCACTCAAGGACCCATCCGAAGAGGATACCTCGGGATGGACCCTGGCCGGACTGCATATACGTGTTCGGCGTTATAACAGACTATGAAGCGAAGTCGCGCTAAAGTACAATAGAGTGTGGATACTTACGATCTTACTAGGGGCTTCCACCTGGGCAGCCACTCCTCCTTGCTATAGGCAGCCGTGGTGGAGTAATCCGGAAGGGACGCCTTTCCCTTCTTGGGCATCCTAGCCTCCCATGCCGGGGCGGCTTTCCTCTTATTATCCTCCCCAGTGCGGGGAGGCGGAGTTTCCTCATGTTTTCCCCCGCCTCCGAGGGAGGAATCTGCCTCGTCGTCGAGGGTATAACGGCCTTGCACCGGGGACACTTCCTGGTCCCCTGGGTCGCCCTCTTAGGCCCTTTGGCCTCCTCAGGCGGGGCGACCCTTTCCTCTTCCTCCTCCCCTTCGGGGGAGGAGTGTGCCTCATCGTCTTCAGACGAGGCATCAAGTACGACCTTATGCCGGAGACCCTTCCTGGTCCCCGGGGCCTTCTTTTCGGCCTTCTTTTCCGGCGCCTTGTAGGGTGCCGGGACTAGCATCTCCGTCAGGAGAGCATCTGCTAGACCCTCTGGCAGTGGAGCCGGACAATCAATATGCTCCGCCGTCTCCACATACTCCTGATTAAATACACACAATGACTTAAGATCCTCCCATAAGTACACTAGGAAAAAGTACATCCGGTGATAGTCAGAAAACTCGCCGGACGAGGGAGCTGCGTGGCATGAAGTCCACGGTCCTCGGATGTTGGAGGAGGTATTTAGGAGGCCTTGAATAGCGCCTTTCATGCGTCCTTGTGTGTCATGCCGTAGAGCTATAGAAGTGTCTGGTGTTCGGCTGGGACGAACTCCCATAGATTAAATGCCCGTCTTTGGCACAAAAGAATCCGGCAGACAAGCATGACCTGGACCATGTTGATAAGTTTAATTTTCTTGTCCATCATATTCTTGATGCAGTTTTGTAGACCGGTCAGCTCCGCAGGCTCACCCCAGGCCAGGCCCTTCTTTTCCCAAGAGGTGAGCCGCACGGGGATTCCGGATCGGAATTCGGGGGCAGCCGCCCAGTTGGCATCGCGTGGCTCGGTGATATAGAACCACCCCGATTGCCACCCTTTCATGGTCTCCGCGAAGGAGCCGTCGAGCCAGGTAACATTGGCATCCTACACACCATGGCGCCTGCGCACTCCGCTTGTTGGCCGCTCACGATCTTCGGCTTCACGCAGAAGATTCATAGCCACAAGCCGAAGTTAGGCTTGATGCGGAGGAAGGCCTCGCACACGACGATAAACGCCGAGATGTTGAGGACGAAATTTGGGGCAAGATCATGGAAATCTAGCCCGTAGTAGAACATGAGCCCGCGGACGAAGGGATGAAGTGGAAATCCCAGTCCACGGACGAAGTGGGCGAGAAACACGACCCTCTCGTGGAGTTCCGGAGTTGGAATGATCTGCCCTGCGTCCGGTAGCCGGTGCGCGATGTCTGCGGCCAAGTAACCGGTCGCCCGGAGCTTCGCAATATGCTCCACCTTCATGGTGGAGACCACCCACTTGCCTCCTCCTCCGGACATGTTTGGCTGTGCAGAGAAGGCGTGGACTAGGGCGCTAGAGCTCGAGGAGGCAAGAATGGATAAGCAAAGGAGGAAGAAGGCATGGGTGAAAATGGGGAATCCTTATCCCTTTATAGAGGCGACGAGAACGGTGCACCTCCCCACTTTCCCGCTGAGAATCGCTTATTTGCCAAGCGCCACGATTGATGGCACGGTTGGGTTACCCATACCCGTATTGATGGGAATCCCGTGATAAGGGGACATGATCTCTGCTTTGACAAGACGTGCCGAGGAAACCGCCTCGCAATATGCGATGTGCCTGGTTATGGGAAAACGGTTTGAATAATGACTCGACCGTAGATGTTGTCAGCAGATTACATTTGTGGAATATCATTCTTTCTACGATGGTATGTGAAGATCATCTTGCAAATCCGGACACGATTTGAGTGTTCGATAATTCTTTGGAGTATTCAGAGATGGAACCCGCCTTGCAATGCCGAAGACAAAACTGCGCGCCGGACTCATCGTCATTGAAGCCTGGTTCAGGGGCTACTAAGGGAGTCCTGGATTAGGGGGTATCCGGACAGCCGGACTATATGCTTTGGCCGGACTGTTGGACCGTGAAGATACAAGACTCAAGACTTCGTCCCGTGTCCGGGTGGGACTCTCCTTTGCGTGGAAGACAAGCTTGGCGATCCGGATATTATATTTCCTTCTTTGTAACCGACTCCATGTAAACCCTAGCCCTCTCCGGTGTCTATACAAACCGGAGGGTTTAGTCCTTAGAGACACAATCATAATCATCATAGGCTAGCTTCTATGGTTTAGCCTCTACGATCTCGTGGTAGATCAACTCTTGTAACACTCATATCATCAATATCAATCAAGCAGGAAGTAGGGTTTTACCTCCATCAAGAGGGCCCGAACCTGGGTAAAACATCATGTCCCTTGCCTCCTGTTACCATTAGCCTTAGACACACATATCATTACCCCTACCCGAGATCCGCCGGTTTTGACACCGACACTCGTCCCCAGGTAAGAGGGAGCGGTCCTCGCTCACCCCATGGTCGGGGAGGTCAGTCCACTTGGCCACGAAGTAAGCGAGGGCCACACCCTTGATGACCCTGGTGGTGCTGAACTTGAGATGGAACGCCTGAAGCTCGATGTTCCATTCTGCAACTCGCCCGACTGCGTTTGGGCTCCGAAGCACCCTCTCTAGTGGGTAAGCTGAAAAGACTTTGATGGGGTGGCCTTGGAAGTAGTGGCGCAGCTTTCGGTAGGTGACGAGGAGCACGAGCAAGAGCTTCTGAGGCATGGGGTAACACGCCCTTGCCTTCCTCAGCATCATGCTGACGAAGTAGACAGGGTGCTCAACGAGGGGAGAGGCATCAGTGGAGTCTTGTTCTTCTTGAGGGCGCGGGTCTTCGGTCGACTCATGAGTTTCGTCCTCAGCAAGCTTTTAAATAGCGGATAGCGGACTGGTTGCTGATTAAGGCACGTGTAGCGGAATGCGGATAGCGAGCGATATTGCGGGCGCTATGTCCACATAGCAATTTTTAAAAAACACTCGTAAATTTGAGATTGTTGTGTATATTTCTAGGCCACTGGCAGAAAATATGACACTTAATTTGAGAAATCATCATTTATATAAGAATATAAACTATGATTGAACAATTTTGGCCATGCAACCATGCAAGCAAGACACATTTACCAAAATAGATTACACAATAGAACAACAAGGACTTATATAGCGGGCGATATTGCGGATAGCGGACGATATAGCGGTCTAACAAGTGATATTGCACCCGCATCATGACAACGCGCTATTTTCTAACGCAACCTTAAACTAATAGCGGCAGGGTGACGCTACCGCTATTGCGGCCGCAATAGCGGAGGTAGTGGACGCTATTTAAAAGCTTGGTCCTCAGGAGCCCTCCCCCCAGCTGTGGGGTCAATCGTAGCCTCGGGAGGGACATCGACCAGTGGGTTGGCCGAGGCCCCAGGCGCATTGTCCTGAGGGTGTTGTGCCTTGCTTGGTGGTTGAGCGTCCTACCGAGGGTCCTTGGATGGGCGCTCCTTCGTTAGCGCCACTAGGGCGGCGCTGGCTGAGTGAGGGGTGGCTGCCAAATAGAGCACCAAGGGCTCGAGAGGGCGCAGCGCCACCATCACTGGCGGGCTGGTCAGGTATCCCTTGAGGTCTTGAAAGGTTGTGTCTGCCTCCGGAGTCCACTTGAACGGCCGCTTCCTTTTCATCAACTTGAAGAACGGGAGGGCGCGCTCCCCCAGCTTGGAGATGAAGCGCCCCAGCGAGGTTACGCAGCCCACCAGCTTCTGCATCTCCTTCAGGGTCTGCGGGGGGCTCATGTCTTCTATTGCCTTAACCTTTTCTGGATTGGCCTCGATCCTCTATGTGACACCAAGAAACCCAGGAGCTTGCCAGAGGGGACCCCGAATACACACTTCTCGGGATTGAGCCGAAGATACACCTTGCGCAAGCTGGCAAACGTCTCCTCTAGATCTGCTATCAGGGTCCCGACCTCCTGAGACTTCACTACTATGTCATCAACATAGGCCTCTGCATTTCTCCCGAGCTGCATGCCCAGGGCGATATGCATCAGCTGCTGGAAGGTAGCCCCAGCATTGCGCAGCCTGAAGGGCATGCAGGTGTAGCAGTACACCCTGCAGGGGGTCAGGAACACCGTCTTCTCCACATCTTGCACGACCATATAGATCTGGTGATAGCCTGAGAAGGCGTCCAACAAGCACAACAGGTCGCACTCTATGGTGGAATCCACGATCTGGTCAATGCGAGGGAGCAAAAAGGGATCTTGAGGGTAGGCCTTGTTGAGGTTGGTGAAGTTGACAGACATGCGTTCTTTCCCTCCTTTCTTGGGGACGACAACGGGGTTCGCCAGCCACTCCGGGTATCGTACTTCCCTGGTGACCCCAGCGTCCTGCAGCTTGCGGGTTTCTTGGACGATAAATGCTTGCTTCTCAGTGGACTGGCGGTGGGCCTTCTGCTTCACCGGCCGTACATTTGGGCATACCTTCAGGTGGTGCTCGATTATTCCCCTCGGGGCCCCAGCCAGATCTTTGGGCTCCCAAGCGAATACATCCTTGTTGGCGCGCAAGAAGTCGACCAACACTTTCTCTTGGTCCTGAGGGACGCCAGATCCTATGGTGAAGGTGGCGCTGGTTGTCCCCTCCTCACTGACCAGCACTTGCTTCATCTCGGCTCGGTCTTGGGAGAACATTTGCTTCTTCTTGGCTGGCACTACTCTCGGGGCCCCAGGACCCCCTTTCTAATTAGGCAGCATGGATGTCGCCAACCTGAAGGCGAGCTTGAGGGCCTGCACTGCGCCTTTGGTGTCCCCTGCCACCGTGAGGACACCATTGTTGCCAGGCATCTTCATGACGTTGTAAGCTGGGTGAGTCGCTGCCATGAACTTGGCAAAGGCCGGGTACCCAATGATTGTGTTGTACGGCAGGTCGATCCAGACGATGTCAAAGTCGATGAGCTTGGTGCAGTAGTTGTCGCGGGTCCTGAAGGTGACAGGGAGGCGGATCTGTCCAAGGGGGCTGGTGGAGCCATCGTCGGCCCCGGAGAAGGGCTTGGTGGGGCGGAGCCGGCCGGGGGGGCACGTGCAGCAGGACGAATGTCTCCGAGGAGAGCATGTTGAGGCCGGCTCCACCATCAATGAGGGTCTTGGTGACCGCCACATTGCATATGGTGGGGGTGCAAAGCATCGGGAGCGCACCTGCTCCTGTCGTGGTGGTTGGTTGATCCTCGGGGCCAAAGGTGAGGTCAGCCTTGGGCGCCGCCCAGCCCGGGGGAGCCCCTGAGCCCGCCTGGGAGGCACTTACTTGTCGGTAGAACTGCTTGATGCGGCGGACGGAGCAGCGGATTTCCGACGCACCCCTACCTGGCGTGCCAAATGTCGGATTACGGGTTCCACAAACCCTTGAAAGGTTTGAACTCTAGGGTGCATGCGGAGACATCAACCTACCCAGCCTTCCTACTCGCTATCCTCCTAAGCCTAGCACGACAAGCTCGAAGAAACAAAGAAACACAACAGTTTATCCTGGTTCGGGCCACCTTGTAGTGTAATACCCTACTCCAGCGTTTTGGTGGATTGCCTCGAGGGGCTGAGGATGAACTAGTACAGTGGATGAACTGGCCTCAGGAGGTGAGGTGTTCTTGAGCTCCAGAGAGTTGGTGGGATGTGAACTAGATGCCCCTCTATGGTGGTGGCTAAGTCCTATTTATAGTGGCCTTGGTCCTCTTTCCAAATGTTGGCGGGAAGGGATCCCACAACGGACGCCGATTTGAAAGGGGACAGGTAGTACAACTTATCCTGACTAAAGTGGTCTTCGCCTGCAAAAAGCCCCTAGTCATGACGCTGCGGTGGGCTCGGTGATGATCTCCGTCTTGCCGTCCTGGTGGTCTTGGTCTTGTTGCACCGAAAATATGTGTATACCCATTAGAGGAAGGAAATGGTCCCATATAATCAAAACCCCAAACATCAAATGGTTCAACAACAAGTGAATAATTCAGAGGCTTTTCTTGACGCTTACCAATATTACCAATTCTTTGACATTCATCACAAGATAAAACAAACTTACGGGCATCCTTGAAGAGAGTATGTAACACCCACGATGCGGCTATATCTCCCACGTGTCGAAGCACGACTTAGAGGCATAACCGCATGGTGGTTTTGTCGCAAGAAGGGTCATCTTCACACAATCCCATGTAATGAACAAGAATGGGATAAGAGAGTTGGCTTACAATCGCCACTTCACCCAATACATAATTAAGATCATACATCATTCAAAATACACTCATAGACCGGCTACGGTCAAATCCAAATGAAAAGAAGACAACCCCAAATGCTAGATCCCCGATCGTCCCGACTGGGCTCCGCTACTGATCATCTGGAAACGAAACATAGTAACGACCAAGGTCCTCATCAAACTCCCACTTCAGCTCAGTTGCGCCACTTGCGCTGGTTTCCTCGGCACCTGCATCTGTTTTGGTAGAATTTGTGAGCCACGGGGACTCAGCAATCTCACACCCGCGAGATCAAGACTATTTAAGCTCATAGGTAGGAAAAGGGGTAATCTGGTGGAGCTGTAGCAAGCACTAAGCATATATGGTGGCTAACATACGCAAGTGAGAGCTAGAAGAGAAGCAACGCGTCGGTCGAGAAGCTAGAAGTGATCAAGAAGTGATCCTGAAACTACTTATGTACATACATAACCCAAACCGTGTTCACTTCCCGGACTCCGCCGAGAAGAGACCGTCACGGCTACACACACGGTTGATGCATTTTAATGAAGTCAAGTATCAAGTTCTCTGCAACCGGACATTAACAAATTCCCATCTGCCTCATAACCGCGGGCACGGCTTTCGAAAGATAATATACCCTGCAGGGGTGTCCCAACTTAGCCCATCATAAGCTCTCACGGTCAATGAAGGATATACCTTCTCCCGGGAAGACCCGATTAGTCTCGGAATCCCGGTTCACAAGACATTTCGACAATGCTAAAACAAGACCAGCAAGACCGCTCGATGCGCCGACAAATCCCGATAGGATCTGCACATATCTCGTTCTTAGGGCAACACCGGATGAGACTAGCTACGAGTAAAACCAACCCTCAAGTTTCCCCGAGGTGGCCCCGCAGGCAGCTCATTCGGACCAACACTCAAAGGAGCACTGGCCCGGGGGGGTTAAAATAAAGATGACCCTCGGGCTCGCGAAAACCCAAGGGAAAAAGGCTTAGGTGGGAAATGGTAAAACCAAGGTTGGGCCTTGCTGGAGGAGTTTTATTCAAAGCGAACTGTCAAGGGGGTCCCATAAATCACCCAACCGCGTAAGGAACACAAAATCAAGGAACATAACACCGGTATGACGGAAACTAGGGCGGCAAGAGTGGAACAAGACACTAGGCATAAGGCCGAGCCTTCCACCCTTTACCAAGTATATAGGTGCATTAATTAACAAGAGATATTGTGATATCCCAAAGTATCCATGTTCCAACGAGGAACAAACTTCATCTTCACCTGCAACTAGCAACGCTATAAGAGGGGCTGAGCAAAAGCGGTGACATAGCCAAACAAAGGTTTGCTAGGACAGTGTGGTTAGAGGCTTGACATGGCAATATGGGAGGCATGATAAACAAATGGTAGGTAGAGCTAACATAGCGATAGAGCAAGTAACTAGCAAAGCAAAGATAGAGGTGATATCGAAGGTATGGTCATCTTGCCTGCAAAGTTCTCAGAGTTGTCAAAGGCTTGATCCTCGTAAGCATTCTCAACAGGTTCCTTGTGCATGTACTTGTCTCCCGGCTCTACCCAAAGCAAGAACACAAGCAATGGAACCACAATCAAACTGGAGCAATGCACAAGCAACATGATGCAATACATGACATGATATGCGAGATGTGATATGCAATGCAAATGCGGGCTCCGGAAGGGAAAATGATGAACAAGGCATCAACTTGGCAACCCAAGCATGCCGCTGGAAATATGAGGTGATTTCGGTTGAAATCGATATAAGGATCACCGGAAACGGATGCAAGGTTCGCAAATGGCAAGCAAAACAAGAATGACACAAATCTGCGATTAACAGCATGATGCTACTTAGCATGCAACAAGTAACGAAGCTACAGCACCCCAACATAATAACAAAGCATATGGCAGTGATCTATAGGAGATGCTTGACAAAAGAGGAACACTGAGCTACGTCTAAATCACACCATAACAGGTTCAAACAAGCATGGCAAAAGTACAAAAGATATCAGCTTGGACATGGCATAAACAGCATCAGGTAGCAATGTTCAGAGCAAGCAATCAACATGCTACAGGAACTTATAATAGCAAAACAAGGCATGACATGATTCTACTCAAAGCATAGAACAAAAGACCTTACTGACCATGAGCCAAAAAGGACCAGAAGGTATGATGGCACCCATGTAAACATAGCAAGTTTCGTTAACAGATTCAGCAAACAGGGCATGGCATTGACAGAATTATGAAGGCATCTTTGCGAGCTCGATTCACTCAACACAAGTCATTGCATGACAAGATAAGTATAGCATCAGCAAGAAGACATGTTTATTAAGCTAACCATGGCAAGACCAAGTTCATAGCATGCAAGGATCAACTACAACAACCTTGGCAAAATTGAATAACATGTAAACAATTTGCCAGGAAACAATTTATAGCAAAGGTAGAACACGAAAATGACATGATAGACTACTCCATAATTGCAAACAGGGGCATGAATGTATAGAGCATAACCATATGTACAAAACATCCTTACTGAAGTATCCCAAAATATGCATGGATCTCTCTGTAGCATCATGTTTACATGGCATAAAAATAACAGCAGAACAGGGACTAAAATCAGCAACATCACGAGGCCTAGTTTGCATGCTTGTGCTAGTCACCACATTGATCACAAAAATACATGGCAAGCACCTCTGTAAACATGGCATGGCATAGAACAAAACACCTATAGAGCTCATGCCCATAAGATGCACACAATAAATATAGCAAAAATGACAAATGCACACATTATGTTAAGAATCAGAAACTAACATCATATATCACTCTTGCATCAGATATTTGGGCATCTAGATGACCTCAAATGAATATGGCCCAATGGAACGAAAATGAAGAGCACATCCTGCTGAACATTTTGATATATCATGCGCGTGAAACGGAGCTACGATGACGGAGTTATGATGCGATGAACATGGCTAAAAATAATGCAGACTTAGCAAAAAAACGAGGTCAACCAAGGTTCCAGATCTGGATCCAGCTCGTGGACCGAGGCAGCCGGAGTAGCTCGCCGGAGAGGTTGCCGGGGAAGGATGGAGGAGGACGGGGACGGCCGAAGATGGAGATGGGCCGGCTGGATCCGACCGGATCCAGCGCCGGGCGGCGGAGGGCGGCAGGGCGATGGCGCGCGGCGGCCGGAGCGCGTTGGGCGGCGGCGGTGGCGATGGCAGGCAGCGGCCGGAGCGGGGAGGCTCGGGGCGGCGGCGGAGCTCCTGACCGGCGGCGGGGCGGGGCGAAGCCGGGCGGCGGAGGAGCACGGGGCGCAGGACCGAGCGGCGGCGGCGATGGGCTCTGGGGCCCCGCGCGAGCCTGGCGGGCCGGCGGCGGAGGGCGGCGGCGATGCCACGTGGCAGCCTCCGATGGGCGCGGGTGCGGCAGCGGATGTGTCCGGCCCGATCCGGGCGTGTCCGGCTACGGAGAGGGGTGAATTTCTAGGGTTTCGCCCGTGATTTCGGAGGGAGGGGTGTTTTTATAGGTAGAGGGACCTAGGAGGCTCCAAATGGAGCATAGTTTTCGCCCACACGATCGTGATCCAATGATGGAGAGCATGGAAGTGACTTAGATGGTTTATTGGTCTGTTTTGGAGGGGTGTTGGGCTGCAACCCAACAGAGGCCTTTGCAGTTATCCGTTAACCGTTGGAGTATCAAACGACCTCCAAATGACACGAAACTTGACAGGTGGTCTACCAGTGGTGTATCGAGGCCACTTGGCAAGCCTCGGTCCATTCCGAGAACGTTTAACACCCGCACATGAAAGAGACAAGAGGGGTGCACCGGTGCACGTGGGAGTGTCGGATTGCAAAACGGACAACGGGGAAAATGCTCGGATGCATGAGACAAACACGTATGCAAATGAGATGCACGGGATGACATGATAAGAGATGCATGACATGAACAAAATGCAAAACGAAAGACAAAACCCAACCACGGAGGGAATACCATAGCACATAGCCGAAAATGGCAAGAGTTGGAGTTACAAAGATGGAAAGTTACATCCGGGGTGTTACAGAGTAGGCCAATAAAAACCAGATTGCAATACCTTGTGAGCGGTAAGCTTCGAAGTGACATTTCCATAGGATTTGTTCCTGTTCATGCTCAGGTACACAACATCTAATAATACCATCTACTCCTTTATAAAGATGGGGGTCATCCCAAAAGTAATGTCTTAAATCATAGAAGAATTTTTTCTTTTGTTGGTATGTAAAACTAGGTGGTATATATTTAGCAACAATGTAATTAGCATAGTCAGCATACCAAGGAGTATTATGAGAAACATTTTTTGCAACTAGTTGTTCATCAGGAAAGCCATCATCAATCTGTCATGGGTCATCAAGAATATTCTCTAACCTAGACCAGTTATTAGTTACGGGGTTCTCAGCTCCTTTCCTATCAGTGCTATGCAAATCAAATTCTTGTAGCAAGAGAACCCACCTAATGAGTCTAGGTTTAGCATCTTTCTTTTACATAAGATATTTTATAGCAGCATGATCAGTGTGAACAATCACTTTGGAACCAACAATATAAGATCTGAATTTGTCACAAGCAAACACAACTGCTAAAAATTCTTTTTCAGTAGTAGCATAGTTTCTTTGGGCACTGTCTAGAGTTTTGCTAGCATAATGAATAATATTCAATCAACTCTTTGTCCTAGAACAGCACCAACAGCATAATCACTAGCATCACACATAATTTCAAAAGGCAAGTTCCAATCAGGCGATTGAACAATAGGTGCAAAAATTAAGGCTTTCTTAAGTGTTCCAAAGGCTTCTACACAATCATCATCAAAAACAAATGGAACATCTTTTTGTAAGATTAGTAAGAGGCCTAGAAATTTTAGATAAGTCTTTAATAAACCTCCTATAGAAACCAGCATGACCAAGCAAACTATGAATACCTTTAATGTCTCTAGGACATGGCATTTTCTTAATTTCATCAACTTTAGCTTTATCCACCTCAATACCTCGTTCAGAAATTTTATGCCCCGAGATAATACCTTCATTAACCATAAAGTGGCACTTCTCCCAATTCAAGACAAGATTAGTTTGCTCACATCTCTGCAAAACTCGATCAAGGTTACTTAAGCAATCATCAAAAGAAGTTCCATAAACAGAAAAATCATCCATGAAAACATCAACAATCTTTTCACAAAAATCAGAGAATATAGAAGTCATATATCTTTGAAAGGTGGCAGGTGCATTGCATAAACCAAAAGGCATACATCTATGAGCATAAGTCCAAAAGGGCAAGTAAAGGTGGTTTTCTCTTGATCAAGTTGTGAAACAGGTATTTGAGAAAAACCAGAATAAAAGGTAGAGGGTAATGATCTTCTCTAGTTGCTTTATTTAGTTTTCTAAAATCAATTACCATTCTATGCTAGTAATAATTCTTTGTGGAATGAGTTCATTTTTATAATTAGGAACAACAGTAATACCTCCTTTGTTAGGGACACAATGATCGAGACTTACCCATCTACTATCGGCTATGGGATAGAGTATACCTGGGTCCAGAAGCTTTAATATTTTAGCTCTTACCACTTCTTTCATCTTAGGATTCAATCGTCGTTGGTGATCAACAACGGGTTTAGCATCAGGTTCCATATTAATCGTGTGCTGCAGAGAGTGGGACTAATGCCCTTGAGATCATCAAGAGTATATCCAACAGCAGCACGGTGCTTCCTCAGAATTTTCAATAATCTTTCTTCTTCATGTTCTGAAAGGTTAGCACTAATAATAACATGATATATCTTTTTCTCATCAAGATAAGCATATTTCAAAGTGTTAGGCAATTGTTATTCAAACACATGATCACCTTTAGGTGGAGGAGGACCTCCAAGAGTTTAATAGGCAAATTATGTTTGAGCAGAGATCGTTGTTCAAAGAATAATTATCTATTTCATTCCTTTCATGCATATGCATATCATTTTCATGGTCTAGCAAATATTGTTCTAGTGGATCAGTAGTAGGCACGGCAATAGAATCAAGACCAATTATTTCATCCTTACTAGGTAATTCTTGTTGGGGAACGTAGTAATTTCGAAAAAATTCCTACGCACACGCAAGATCATGGTGATGCATAGCAATGAGAGGGGGAGTGTATCTTCATACCCTTGAAGATCGCTAAGCGGAAGCGTTTATCAACGCGGTTGATGTAGTCGTACGTCTTCACGATCCGACCGATCCAAGTACCGAAAGCACGGCACCTCCGAGTTCTGCACAAGTTCAGCTCGATGACGTCCTTGCCTTCTCGATCCAGCAAGACGGGCGAAGTAGCAGATGAGTTCCGGCAGCACGACGGCGTGGTGACGGTGTTGGTGAAGAACAATCTCCGCAGGGCTTCGCCTAAGCACTACAGAAACTATGATGGAGGATAAACTAGAGGGGACGGGGTTGCCAGCACACGGCTTGGTGTTTCTTGATCTATCTTTGGTGCTAGCCCTACCCCTCTATTTATATGTTGAGCCTTGGGGTCGAAACTTGGAGTAAAAGCCTCCACAAAGTCGGTTTCACCCGAAAGGCATGAGTCCTTCTCGGACTCCAGGGCCAGACGCCAGGGTTCCCGGCGTCTGGTCCCAGACGCCAAGGACCCTGGCGTCTGGCCCCTGGACTCCGCAAAACTTCCTTTTGTGCTTTCCAAAAACCTTGTGGGCTTTCCCCTTTGGCCCAAATAACGTGTTCTCGTACCCAAACATTTCGGGAAACATCCGGAACCCCTTCCGGTGAATTCCGGAACCCTTCCGGAGATCAAACACTATTATCCCATATATCAAACTTTATCTCCGGACCATTCTGGAGTTCCTCGTCATGTCCATGATCTCATCTGGGACTCCGAACAACATTCGGTTACCAACATACATAACTCATATAATACTATATCATCAACAAAACGTTAAGCGTGTGGACCCTACGGGTTCGAGAACTATGTAGACATGACCGAGACACGTTTCTGGTCAATAACCAATGGCGGGACCTGGATGCACATATTGGCTCCCACATATTCTACAAAGATCTTTATCGGTCAAACCGCATAACAACATACGTTGTTCCCTTTGTCATCGGCATGTTACTTGCTCGAGATTCGATCGTCGGTATCTCAATACCTAGTTCAATCTCGTTACCGGCAAGTCTCTTTACTCGTTCCGTAATGCATCATCCCGCAACTAAATCATTAGTCACATTGCTTGCAAGGCTTATAGTGATGTGCATTACCGAGTGGGCCCAGAGATACCTCTCCGACAATCGGAGTGACAAATCCTAATCTCAAAATACGCCAACCCAACATGTACCTTCGGAGACACCTTTAGAGCTCCTTTATAATCACCCAGTTACGTTGTGACGTTTGGTAGCACACAAAGTGTTCCTCCGGTAAACGGGAGTTGCATAATCTCATAGTTGTAGGAACATGTATAAGTCATGAAGAAAGCAATAGCAACATACTAAACGATCAAGTGCTAAGCTAACAGAATGGGTCAAGTCAATCACATCATTCTCCTAATGATGTGAGCCCGTTAAGCAAATGACAACCCATGTCTATGGCTAGGAAACATAACCATCTTTGATCAACGAGCTAGTCAAGTAGAGGCATACTAGTGACACTATGTTTGTCTATGTATTCACACATGTATTATGTTTCCGGTTAATACAATTCTAGCATGAATAATAAATATTTATCATGATATAAGGAAATAAATAATAACTTTATTATTGCCTCTAGGGCATATTTCCTTCAGTCAACCACTTGCACTAGAGTCAATAATCTAGATCACATCGCCATGTGATTTAACATCAATACTTCACATCACCATGTGATTAACACCCAGAGTTCACATCGTCATGTGACCAACACCCAAAGGGTTTACTAGAGTCAATAATCTAGTTCACATCGATATGTGATTAACATCCCAAGAGTACTAAGGTGTGATCATGATTTGCTCGTGAGAGAAGTTTAGTCAACGGGTCTGTCACATTCAGAGCCGTATGTATTTTGCAAATATTCTATGTCTATAATGCTCCGCACGGAGCTACTCTAGCTAATTGCTCCCACTTACAATATGTATCCAGATTGAGATTTAGAGTCATCTGGATCGGTGAAAAAACTTGCATCGATGTAACTCTTTACGACGAACTCTTTTTATCACCTCCATAATCGAGAAACATCTCCTTAGTCCTCACTAAGGATATTCTTGACCGCTGTCCAGTGATCTACTCTTAGATCACTTTGGTACCTCCCTGCTAAGCTTATTGCTAAGCATACATCAGGTCTGGTACACAGCATAGAATACTTTATAGAACCTATGACTGAGGCATAGGGAATGACTTCTCATTCTCTTTCTATTTTCTGCCATAGTCGGGTTTTGAGTCCTACTCAACTTCACACCTTGCAACACAGGCAAGAACTCCTTCTTTGACTGTTCCATTTTGAACTACTTCAAAATCTTGTCAAGGTATGTACTTATAGAAAAACTTATCAAGCGTCTTGATCTATCTTAATAGATCTTGATGCTCAATATGTAAGTAGCTTTACTGAGGTCTTTCTTTTAAAAACTCTTATTCGAGTATCTTTTTATGCTATCCAGAATTTCTATATCTTTTCCAATCAACAATATGTCATCTACATATAGTATTAGAAATGCTATAGAGCTCCCACTCACTTTCTTGTAAATACAGGCTTCTCCAAAAGTCTGTATAAAACCATATGCTTTGATCAACTTATCAAAGCGTATATTCCAACTCCGAGATGCTTGCACCAGTCCATAGATGGATCGCTGGAGCTTGCACATTCGTTTAGCACCTTTAGGATTGATAAAACCTTCTGGTTGCATCATATACAACTCTTCTTTCATAAATCCATTAAGGAATGTAGTTTTGACATCCATTTGCCAGATTTCATAAAATGTGGCAATTGCTAACATGATTCAGACAGACTTAAGCATCGATACGAGTGAGAAAATCTCATCATATTCAACACTTTGAACTTGTCGAAAAACTTTTTGTGACAAGTCGAGCTTTGTAGATAGTAACACTACTATCAGCGTCCGTCTTCCTCTTGAAGATCCATTTATTCTTAATGACTCACCGATCATCAGGCAAGTCAATCAAACTCCATACTTTGTTCTCATACATGGATCCCATCTTAGATTTCATGGCCTCAAGCCATTTCGCGGAATCTGGGCTCATCATCACTTCCTCACAGTTTGTAGGTTCGTCATGGTCAAGTAACATGACTTCCAGAATAGGATTGTCGTACCACTCTGGTGCGGATCTTACTCTGGTAGACCTACGAGGTTCAGTAGAAACTTGACCTGAAATTTCATGATCAATATCATTAGCTTCCTCACTAATTGGTGTAGTTGTCACAGGAACCGGTTCTTGTGATGAACTACTTTCCAATAAGGGAACGGGTACAGTTACCTCATCAAGTTCCACTTTCCTCCCACTCACTTCTTTCGAGAGAAACTCCTTCTCTAGAAAGGATCTAAATTTAGCAATGAAAATCTTGCCCTCATATCTGTGATCGAAGGTGTACCCAATAGTCTCTTTTGGGTATCCTATGAAGACACATTTCTCTGATTTGGGTTCGAGCTTATCTGGTTGAAGTTTCTTCACATAAGCATCGTAGCCCCAAACTTTAAGAAACGACAACTTTGGTTTCTTGCCAAACCATAGTTCATAAGGCGTCGTCTCAACGGATTTTGATGGTGCCCTATTTAACATGAATGCAGCCGTCTCTAAAGCATAACCCCAAAATGATAGCGGTAAATCAATAAGAGACATCATAGATCGCACCATATCTAGTAAAGTACGATTACGACGTTCGGACACACCATTTCGTTGTGGTGTTCTGGGTGGCGTGAGTTGCGAAACTATTTCACATTGTTTAAAATGAAGACGAAACTCGTAACTCAAATATTCGTCTCCACGATCAGATCGTAGAAACTTTATTTTTCTTGTTACGATGATTTTCCACTTCACTCTGAAATTCTTTGAACTTTTCAAATGTTTCAGACTTGTGTTTCATTAAGTAGATACCCATATCTGCTCAAATCATCTGTGAAGGTCAGAAAATAACGATACGCGCCACGAGCATCAACACTCATTGGACCGCATACATCGGTATGTATTATTTCCAATAAGTCAGTAGCTCGTTCCATTGTTCCGGAGAACGGAGTTTTAGTCATGTTTCCCAAAAGTCACGGTTCGCAAGCATCAAATGATTCATAACCAAGTGATTCCGAAAATCCATCTTTATGGAGTTTCTTCATGCGCTTTACACCGATATGACCCAAACGGCAGTGCCACAAATAAGTTGCACTATCATTATTAACTTTGCATCTTTTGGCTTCAATATTATGAATATGTGTATCACTACGATCGAGATCAAACAAACTATTTTCATTGGGTGTATGACCATCGAAGGTCTTATTCATGTAAACAGAATAACAATTATTCTCTAGCTTTTAATGAATAATTGTATCGCCATAAACATGATCAAATCAAATTCATGCTCAACGCAAACGCCAAATAACATTTATTTAGGTTCAACACTAATCCCAAAAGTATATGGAGTGTGCGATGATGATCATATCAATCTTGGAACTACTTCCAACACTCATCGTCACTTCCCCTTCAACTAGTCTCTATTTATTCTGTAACTCCTGTTTCGATTTACTAATCTTAGCAACCGAACAAGTATCAAATACTCAGGGGCTACTATAAACACTAGTAAGGCACACATCAATAGCCTGTATATCAAATATACCCTTGTTCACTTTGCCATCCTTCTTATCCACCAAATATTCAGGGCATTTCCGCTTCCAGTGACCATTTCCTTTGCAGTGTGAGCACTCAGTTTCAGGCTTTGGTCCAGCTTTGGTCTTCTTCACGGGAGGTGACAACTTGTTTGCCATTCTACTTGAAGTTTCCCTTTCTTTCCTTTTGCCCTTTTCTTGAAACTAGTGGTCTTGTCAATCATCAACACTTGATGCTCTTTCTTGATTTCTACCTTCGTCGATTTCAACATCACGAAGAGCTCAGGAATCGTTTTCGTCATCCCTTGCATACTGTAGTTCATCACGAAGTTCTAGTAACTTAGTGATGGTGACTAGAGAATTTTGTCAATCACTATCTTATCTGGAAGATTAACTCCCACTTGATTCAAGCGATTGAAGTACCCAGACAATCTGAGCACATGCTCACTAGTTGAGCGATTCTCCTCCATCTTTTAGCTATAGAACTTGTTGGAGACTTCATATCTCTCAACTCGGGTATTTGCTTGAAATATTAAATTCAATTCCTGGAACATCTCATATGGTCCATGACGTTCAAAACGTCTTTGAAGTCCCGATTCTAAGCCGTTAAGCATGGTGCATTAAACTATCGAGTAGTCATCATATTGAGCTAGCCAAACGTTCATAACGTCTACATCTGCTCCTGCAATAGGTCTGTCACCTAGCGGTGCATTAAGGACATAATTCTTTTGTGCAGCAATGAGGATAAACCTCAGATCACGGATCCAATCCGCATCATTGCTACTAATATCTTTCAACACAGTTTTTCTCTAGGAACATATCAAAAATAAACATATGAAAGCAACAACGGGAGCTATTGACCTACAACATAATTTGCAAAATACTACCAGGACTAAGTTCATGATAAATTTAAGTTCAATTAATCATATTACTTAAGAACTCCCACTTAGACAGACATCTCTCTAGTCATCTAAGTGATCACGTGATCCAAATCAACTAAACCATGTCCGATCATCACGTGAGATGGAGTAGTTTTCATTGGTTAACATTACTATGTTGATCATATCTACTATATGATTCACGCTCAACCTTTCGGTCTCCGTGTTCTGAGGCCATATCTGTATATGCTAGGCTCGTCAAGTTTAACCTGAGTATTCTGCGTGTGCAACTGTTTTGCACCCGTTGTATTTGAACGTAGAGCCTATCACACCCGATCATCACGTGGTGTTTCAGCACGAAGAACTTTCGCAACGGTGCATACTCAGGGGGAACACTTCTTGATAATTTAGTGAGAGATCATCTTAAAATGCTACCGTCAATCAAAGCAAGATAAGATGCATAAAGGATAAACATCACATGCAATCAATATAAGTGATATGATATGGCCATCATCATCTTGTGCTTGTGATCTCCATCTTCGAAGCACCGTCGTGATCACCATCGTCACCGGCGCTACACCTTGATCTCCATCGTAGCATCATTGTCGTTACGCCATCTATTGCTTCTATGACTATTGCTACCGCTTAGTGATAAAGTAAAGCAATTACAGGGCGTTTGCATTTCATACAATAAAGCGACAACCATATGGCTCCTGCCAGTTGCCGATAACTTCGGTTACAAAACATGATCATCTCATACAATAAAATATAGCATCACGTCTTGACCATATCACATCACAACATGCCCTGCAAAAACAAGTTAGACATCCTCTACTTTGTTGTTGCAAATTTTACTTGGCTGCTATGGGCTGAGCAAGAACCGTTCTTACCTACGCATCAAAACCACAACGATAGTTCGTCAAGTTAGTGTTGTTTTAACCTTCGCAAGGACCGGGCGTAGCCACACTCGGTTCAACTAAAGTGAGAGAGACAGACACCCGCCAGTCACCTTTAAGCAACAAGTGCTCATAACGGTGAAACCAGTCTCGCGTAAGCGTACGCGTAATGTCGGTCCAGGCCGCTTCATCTCACAATACCGCTGAACCAAAGTATGACATGGTGGTAAGCAGTATGACTTGTATTGCCCACAACTCACTTGCGTTCTACTCGTGCATATGACATCTACGCATAAAACCTGGCTCGGATGCCACTGTTGGGGAACGTAGTAATTTCAAAAAAATAACTACGCACACACAAGATCATGGTGATGCATAGCAACAAGAGGGGGAGTGTATCTTCATACCATTGAAGATTGCTAAGCGGAAGCGTTTATCAACGCAGTTGATGTAGTCGTACGTCTTCATGATCCAACCGATCCAAGTACCGAAAGCACGGCACCTCCGAGTTCTACACATGTTCAGCTCGATGACGTCCTCGCCTTCTCGATCCAGCAAGACGAGCAAAGTAGTAGATGAGTTCCGGCAGCACGATGGCGTGGTGACGGTGTTGGTGAAGAACAATCTCCGCAGGGCTTCGCCTAAGCACTATGGAAACTATGACGGAGGATAAACTAGAGGGGACAGGGTTGCCGGCACACGGCTTGGTGTTTCTTGATCTATCTTTGGTGCTAGCCCTACCCCTCTATTTATATGTTGAGCCTTGGGGTCGAAACTTGGAGTAAAAGCCTCCACAAAGTCGGTTTCACCCGAAAGGCAAGAGTCCTTCTCGGACTCCAGGGCCAGACGCTAGGGACCCTAGCGTCTGGCCCCTAGACTCCGCAAAACTTCCTTTTGCGCTTTCCAAAAACCTTGTGGGCTTTCCCCTTTGGCCCAAATAACGTGTTCTCGTACCCAAACATTTTGGGAAACATCCGGAACCCCTTCCAGTCAATTCCGGAACCCTTCCGAAGATCAAACACTATTATCCCATATATCAAACTTTATATCCGGACCATTCCGGAGTTCTTCGTCATGTCCATGATCTCATCTGGGACTCCGAACAACATTCGGTTACCAACATACATAACTCATATAATACTATATCATCAACGAAATGTTAAGCATGCGGACCCTACGGGTTCGAGAACTATGTAGACATGACCGAGACACATTTCTGGTTAATAACCAATAGCGGGACCTGGATGCCCATATTGGCTCCCACATATTCTACGAAGATCTTTATCGGTCAAACCGCATAACAACATACGTTGTTCCCTTTGTCATCGGCATGTTACTTGCCCGAGATTCGATCGTCGGTATCTCAATACCTAGTTCAATCTCGTTACCGGCAAGTCTCTTTACTCGTTCCGTAATGCATCATCCCGCAACTAACTCATTAGTCACATTGCTTGCAAGGCTTATAGTGATGTGCATTACCGAGTGGGCCCAGAGATACCTCTCCGACAATCGGAGTGACAAATCCTAATCTTGAAATACGCCAACCCAACATGTACCTTCGAAGACACCTTTAGAGCTCCTTTATAATCACCTAGTTACGTTGTGATGTTTGGTAGCACACAAAGTGTTCCTCCGGTAAACGGGAGTTGCATAATCTCATAGTTGTAGGAACATGTATAAGTCATGAATAAAGCAATAGCAACATACTAAACGATCAAGTGCTAAGCTAACAGAATGGGTCAAGTCAATCACATCATTCTCCTAATGATGTGATCCCGTTAATCAAATACAACCCATGTCTATGGCTAGGAAACATAACCATCTTTGATCAACGAGCTAGTCAAGTAGAGGCATATTTCCTTCAATTCTTTCTTATGAGGTTGCCTATTAAACTTGGAAAAATTAAATTCATGAGACTCATCACCAAAGCAAACACTCACAGTTTGTTTATGACAATCTATAGTAGCATTAATAGTGTTCAAGAAAGGTTTACCAAATATAATGGGACAAAAGTAATGTACTCAACATTATATATTATTATCCATTGATATGTGGTTATCCAATGATGTTTGAGTTGATCTGTTTTGTCCTATGGGTTAATTGATGATTATGATTGGTTTGAGTTGTATATTTTATTTTGGTATTGTCCTATGGTGCCCTCTGTGTTGCGCAAATGTGAGGGATCCCTGATGTAGGGTGTGATTGCTTGTATCTGTGTTGGTATTTCCCCGAAGAGGAGAGGATGATGCAGCACAACAACGGTACGTATTTCCCTCAGTTATGAAACCAAGGTGATTAATCCAATAGGAGGACCAATCAACACTAAGTAAACAACACTTGCACACAAATAACAAATACTTGCAACCCAACGCGTAAGAGGGGTTGTCAATCCCTCGAAGATGTTAAAATATGATAAATAGATAGATTGATAGGTGCAAATAAAATAAAGGCAAATAAAACTCGGCGAGATATTTTTGGGTTTTTGATAATATAGATCTGAAACAAAAAGGACAAATAAATTGGAAACACAAATAGCAATATAGATCTGAAAATATATGATAGGAAATAGACACGGGGGCGTAGATTTCACTAGTGGCTTCTCTCGAGAAAATAGGGTACGACGGGTAAACAAATTACTGTTGGGAAATTGATAGAAGAGCAAATAATTATGTGATATCCAAGAAAATGATCATGTATATAGGCATCACGTCCAAGATTAGTAGACCGAAAAGATTCTGCATCTACGACTATTACTCTACACATCAACTGCTATCCAGCATGCATCTAGTGTATTAAGTTCAGGGAGAAATGGAGTAATGCAATAAGAACGATGATATGATGTAGACAAGATCTATTCATGTAGGAATAGACCCCATCTTTATGTCCTTAATGGGAACGATACATGCGTGCCTCATTACCCCTTCTGTCAATGGGTGTGGACACCGCAAGATCGAACCCATCACAAAGCACCTCTTCCCATTGCAAGATACATCAATCAAGTTGGCCAAACAAAACTGAAATATCAAAGAAGAAATATGAGGCTATAATAATCATGTATGGATATGAATATATCTGATTGTAAACTCACAATTCATCGGATCCCAACAAACACACCGCAAAAAGTCATTACATCAAATAGATCTCTAAGAACAGCGAGGAGAACGTTGTATTGAGAATCAAAAAGAGAGAAGAAGCCATTTAACTACTGCCTACGGACCCATAGGTCTACGATGAACTACTCACGCATCATCAAAGGAGCACCAATGAGGATGATGAACCCCTCTGTGATCGTGTTCCCCTTTGGCAAGATGCCGGAATACAGCTCTGGATTGGATCTCTTGGTTCTGGAACTTGTGGTGGCTGGAATCGTGTTTCGTCGACTCCCCCTAGGCTTTTTGGAATATTTCGGAATTTATGGAGCTGAGAGGCGATGGAAAGGACTCCCGTGGGCCCCACCACCCACATGGGCGCGCTAGGGGCCTCTAGCATAACCTGGTGGGTTGTGGGCCCCATGGTCCTTCCCTGTGATGCTTCCTTGGCTCCCAAGTTGTCTTCTGGTCCAAAAGTAATCTCCAAAAATTTCCTGGCATTTGGACTTCGTTAGGTACCAATATTCTGCAAAGTAAAAAAATCAAAAAACAACAACTGGCACTGGGCACTATGTCAATAGGTTAGTCCCAAAAAATGATATATAGTTGCTATAAAATGATTGTAAAACATGCAAGAATGATAATATAAAGGCATGGAACAATCAAAAATCATAGATATGTTGGAGAGGTATCGGTGTGTTGCAATACGTTCATGATTCTCTAATATTGGGTGGCGAGACTGAGAGAAACTTATACCTGAGTAAGGGGGTTGTTGCGTATGGGAGTAAAGAGGACTTGATACTTAATGCTATGGTTGGGATTTACCTTAATGATCTTTGGTAGTTTTGGATGCTTGCTAGAGTTCCAATCATAAATGCATATGATCCAAGTACGAAAAGTATGTTAGCTCATGCCTCTCCCTCATATAAAATTGCAATAATGATTACCGGTGTAGTTATCGATTGCCTATGGAAAATAACTTTCTTGTGTGACAAAATCTTTCTACTAAACAACTAACTTTTATTATCTTGCATTTTGTTCGTAGTTTTATTCTAGCAAAGTACTTGTAGTTTTATACGTGTTCTAGATAAAGTAAATGTTAAGTGTGCGTAGAGTTGTATTAGTGGTCGATAGAACTTGAGGGAGTATTTGTTCTACCTTTAGCTCCTCGTTGGGTTCGACCCATTTATTTATCGGAAAAGGGTACAAATGATCCCCTATACTTGTGGGTTATCAAGACCTTTTTCTGGCGCCATTGCCAGGGAGCAATAGCGTGGGGTGAATATTCTTGTGTGTACGTGTTAGCTTTATCACTAAGTAGTTTTTATTTTCTATTCTAAGTTGTTGTCTATATTTAGTTATGGATATGGTACACGAAATACCAGAAAAATGTACTTGCTACTCATGGAGATGGGGAACCTCCTAAAACCCTTGATGCTCGTTATGTTAAAACTATTAAAAACTACATTGATAATCCTGAGAAAACCCCGTTCAACTTGATAATGGGGGACACGTTGGATCAACGTAAATACTTTAGGGATTATCGCTTGACGCGAAAAGGGAAACTCTTATGGGATCAAATTGATTATTTGCAATGGTATGCTTGGAGTTTATGCTTGGGATATGATTATTCTTGTTTCTCTAGGATGAAGGATCCACACCTTCCCTTTTCATGTGAATTTAATGATAATGAAACCTTGGATTCTTATGCTAATGGTATATATGATTACTATGATGTGGAACAAATAGAAGAATTTGTCGCTTTTAAGGGTGCTTATGAAATTGAATCTCTGTTTGGAAAGTATGAAGATTTTAATGATGTCGTTTATGGACCTGAAAATTTTGCTATACTTAAATATTGCTATGAGATAAATAAAATTCCGATATTGATGTATTTATTGAGAAAGTCTCTGTTGTCCAAGAAGAGACTAATATTTTTTAGGAATCTATGGAAGGAGAAATTGATGAAACTTTGTGCCTATTGGATGAAAAAGATGATGAGGAGAGCGAAGAACAAAAGGAGGAAGAGTGGATTAGCTACCCATGCCTAGCTTATAATGAGAGTAACTCTTCAACTCATACATTATTTAATTTCCTTTTGTGCTTACCGAAGGATGATTGCTATGATCCCGTTGATTCATCTGAAATATCCCTTTTTGATGAAATTGATGCTTGCTATGCTTGTGGCCATAATGCCAATATGAATTATGCTTATGGAGATGAACTTTCTACAGTTCCTTATGTTAAGAATGAATTGTTGTTGTCGCACCCACACATGACAGTCCTATTATATTTTTGAATTCTCCCAACTACACTATATCGGAGAAGTTTGCTCTTATTAAGGATTATATTGATGGGTTGCGTTTTAATATTGCACATGATGATTTTGATGAATATAATATGCATGTGCTTGCTGCTCCTACTTGCAATTATTATGAGAGAGGAACTACATCTCCACATCTCTATGTTTCCAATACGATAAAATTGCAAGAAACTACCTATGCTAGGTATTGTCCTTTACTTGATGTGCATGAATTGTTCTTTTATGACATGCCGATGCATAGGAAGAGAGTTAGACTTCATCATTGCATGATATATGTTACTTTGTGATCACTACTAAATCACAAATCACTGTTAATTAAAATTGGCTTTGACATACCTTGGGATCCGGGTGGATCAATTACTTGAGCAATTTATGCCTAGCTTAATGGCTTTAAAGAAAGCGCTGCCAGGGAGACAACACAGAAGTTTTAGAGAGTCATTTTATTATGTTGTGTGATTTTGTATAGTTCAAAAACAAAAAATATATAGCGGGGAACCTAAAAAATTTCAAAAATAAAAGTGAAAGTGAGAAAGACGAACACCGTTGAAGTGGGGGACGCCCTTGAACTTTGTTCATGCCCACAGAAAATTTATGAATATTAATTACAGATACTTTTCAACAAAAATAATTACCCCCTTGTACAAATCCATTGTATTATAAAAATAATGTACCAAGATTTGCCTTTAGGATGATTAGATTGTTTGCTTGGTATGTATGGTGCAAAAACAGACATTTTGGCTGTAGTGCGTGAATTTACATTTTTTTTATTGGAACATGAATTTTTTTTCAAAGCTTTACACAGTGCTGCCACACAATTTTCATTTTGTCCTAATTTTTTAGAATGTTCTGTTACAGAAGTATAGTCAATGTTTAGATTGCTACAAACTGTCCTATTTTTGACAGATCCTATTTTTGATGCATTGTTTTGCTTGTTTTGGTGAAACTATGGAGTGTATAGATGGTATAAGCCATGGAGAAGTTAGAATACAGTAGGGATAATGCAAAAATAAAATATTAATGGGTTTGCAACAGTACTTAAACACGGATCTTATGAGGGTTTTGTTAAGTTTTGTGTGGATGAAGAGTTCGAAGCTCGAGGAGGTCTTGGTATGAGGAGAAGGAGGATAGGCAAGAGTTCAAGCTTCAGGATGCCCAAGGCACCCCAAGTAAATATTCAAGGAGACTCAAGCGTCTAAGCTTGGGGATGCCGCGAAAGGCATCACATCTTTCTTCAACAAGTATCGGTATGTTTCGGTTTTTGTTTTGTTCACGTGATATGTGTAAATCTTGGAGTGTCATGTGCTTTTTATTTTTCTTTTAATAATGCACCATACTGGTATGAGATAGTCCTTGGTTGATTTATAGAATGCTCTTTGCACTTCACTTATATCTTTGAGTATGACTTTATAGAATGCTTCATGTGCTTCACTTATATCATTTGTAGTTTGGATTGCTTGTTTCTTTTCACATAGAAAACTTGTAGAATGTTCTTTTGCTTCACTTATATTTGTTAGAGCATGAGCATGGTATTTTGTAGAAAGAATTAAACTCTCTTGCTTCACTTATATCTATTGACAGAGTCAACATGAATTGGTCATTTGCATGGTTAGTCATAAAATCCTACATAAAACTTGTGGATCACTGAATATGATATGTTTGATTGCTTGCAATAGTTTTGCGATATAGAGATGATAATATGTGGGAGGTACTTTGTGGTTTAGTAGGAACGTTGGTGTTAAGGTTTGTGATTCCTAAAGCATGCACATATAGTCTCTCGTTATGCTATGAAGCCGGAGCATGATTTATTATTGATTGTCTTCCTTATGAGTGGCGGTCAGGGACGAGCGATGGTCTTTTCCTAACCAATCTATCCCACTAGGGGCATGCGTAGTAGTACTTTGCTTTGAGGGCTAATAAACTTTTGCAATAAGTATTTGAGTTCTTTATGACTAATGTGAGTCCATGGATAATACGCACTATTACCTTTCCGCAATTTGCTAGCCTCTTCGGCACCGTGCATTGCCCTTTCTCAACTTGAGATGTGGTGCAAACTTCACTGGTGCATCCAAACCCCGTGATATGATATGCTCTATCACACATAAGCCTCCTTATATCTTCCTCAAAACAGCCACCATACCTACCTATTATGGCATTTCCGTAGCCATTCCGGTATATATTGCCATGCAACTTCCACCATTCCATTTTCATGACTTGAGCATTCATTGTCATATTGCTTTGCATGATCGTAAGATAGCTAGCATGATATTTTCATGGCTTGTCCATTTTTTGATATCCTTGCTATGCTAGATCATGGCACATCCTGGTACACTGCCAGAGGCATTCGTATAGAGTCATACTTTGTTCTAGGTATCGAGTTGTAATATTGAGTTGTAAGTAAATAGAAGTGTAATGATCATCATTATTCATTATTAGAGCATGTCTCATTGAGGAAAGGGTGATGGAGACTATATTCCCCCACAAGTCAGGATGAGACTCCGGATGAAAAGAAAGAAAAAGAAAAAAAGGGAAAAAAGTGAGGCCAAAAAGAGCCCAAGAAAAAAATAAAAAAAGGAAAAATGAGAGAAAAAGAGTGTTGGTGTACAAAAGTAAGGGTACTTCTGTACCCCTTACTCGTGCGTGGACGGTTGCAGCCACCCCTGCAGCAGGGCTCGGCAAAGCAGAGGAGGATGGCAGGAAGCAAGACAGGAACAAAGAATATCATAACAGACATTCAAGGCAACAAGCAGCAAGAGGCAAGCAGAGCCACGCCCGGCAACAAGCCTTGCCGAGGCGACCTGCGAGGCCCCCAGCAAGCTCCTTCTCGGGGCAGCTTGCGAAGAGACTAGCAGGGCCACCACCCTTAGGGTTAAGAGCTCTGACACCATCAACAATGTTAAAAACCAGGATTTGGAGAGCGCATGTCTGGTAGCATGCGGCCCCTCCCGAGGATTGGCCGCCCACGAACCCACGTGGGATCAGGAGATTAAGACCCCCGGCAAGGCCCTTGTCAGGGATGACTCCAAGGACCCCAGCAAGCCTTGCCGGGGACGATCGCCAGGCCGCGGCCAGACCCGCGCTCGGCAAGGGTTTTGCCACTTCACCACCACTCCAGCGCAACGATAAGCATGCCAGCCAAGCAGGCGCCTGCGTGGCGGCATGCAGATCTTCATGGAAGCCTGCCACTTCGCCAACACAGCAGCTAGTTGGCCAGCGTGGCGCTGCATGCCTTGTCGGGCCGGACGCATGCGAGGCGAGGAGGAGCGGCGAAGGATGAGATGGCCTCTGTTGTCGTCCCCGATAAAGCGAGAGGACACGTAGGCAGCACATTAAATGCGTTTGTCCTACGTTGATCGAGCGATAAGCTTGTGCCACTGTAGCTTGCCACCTCCTATGTGCCACTGTGGCAACCCCTTTCGTCTATAAAAGGAGGCCCAAGGTGCACAGAAAGAGGATTCGGACTTTTGGACAAAGCACCCATCGTAGCTAGTTCAAAAGCTCAAGAACACACATATAACCAGATAAAGCGGGACTAGGGTATTACGCATCCTTGCGGCCCGAACCTAGATAAAAATCCTCTGTGTGCTAATGGATCGACCTGCTCTTCGTGAAACTAACCCCCCGCCAAACATAGAAGGGATCCTTGTGACCCCATAGGTGATCAGTTTCCCCGACATCTTTGGCGCGCCAGGTAGGGGTGTTTAGTTGTGAGAATCTGGTCCGTAGGTTAGGGCAGCAGTTTCTTCGTCGCCATGGCTCCAAAGAAGAGGACAACCATAGCATCCAACTCAATCAAGTCGTCCGCGCCGTCCTGGTGAGAAGGGCCACCCAAGCGGCGGCGCCCACTGTCGGTGTCAAAATCGGCGGATCTCGGGTAGGGGGTCCCGATCTGTGCGTCAAGGCTGATGGTAATAGGAAGCAAGGGATACAGATGTTTACCCAGGTTCGGGCCCTCTCGATGGAGGTAAAACCCTACTTCCTGCTTGATTAATATTGAAGATATGGGTAGTACAAGAGTTGATCTACCACGAGATCATAGAGGCTAAACCCTAAGAGCTAGCCTATGATGGTATGATTGTAAATGTGATCGGCCTTCTAAGGACCATCCTCTCCGGTTTATATAGACATCGGAGAGGGCTAGGGTTTACATGGAGTCGGTTACAAGGAAGGAAACACAATATCCGGATCACCAAGCTTGCCTTCCATGCCAAGGAGAGTCCCATCCGGACACGGGCCAAAGTCTTGAGTCTTGTATCTTCACGCTTCATTAGTCCGGACGATGTATACAGTCCGGTTGTTCGGATACCCCCTTATCTAGGACTCCCTCAGTAGCCCCTGAACCAGGCTTCAATGACGATGAGTTCGGCGCGCAGTATTGTCTTCGGCATTGCAAGGCGGGTTCCATCTCTGAATACTCCAAAGTACTTGTTACGACGAATAGTGTCCAGCTCCGCAAGATGATCTCCACAGGTTATGAATCCGTTCTGCCGACAACCCTTATACGTCGTGTCTTTGCATCGTGGCATGGTCCAATACAAACCGGCATTTCGTGCCCTGCCTCGACTCATGTTGCGAGGCGGTTTTATTGGCATGTTCTGCCAAAGCAGAGATCGTAGTCCCCTTATTACGGGATATTCCATCAACACAGGCGCGCAACCCCATGATGACCGTTGGTATGACTCCTGTGTTTCTTTTGGATAAGTCTCAAGAGGCCACGCTGAGGACTCTTAATATTCATCCCCTTTATAAAGGGGTCGAGGCCTACGCCTCTTCTCCACCTCTCTCGCTTCTTTTCGCACCTCGAGCTCCAGCGCCCAAGACCTAAGCTCCGACCCTCCAGATCCTCCAGTATGTCCGGATCCGACGCAAAAGGCCGGTGGGTGGCCTCCTCAATCCAAGAGGAGGACATTACGAAGCTTAGGGAGGTCGGATACCTGACTGCCGATATTCAGCACAGGCTACCTGCTCTAGGACAAATTATCCCCATGCCAGAGCCCAACGAGAATGTTGTGTTCGTTCCTCACTTCCTCCAAGGCCTAGGCCTCACCCTCGACCCCTTCATGAGGGGGCTCATGTTCTACTATGGATTGGATTTTCACGATCTGGCTCCAGACGCCATCCTCCACATCTCGTCGTTCATTATTGTGTGTGAGGCCTTTCTCCACGTTACCCCCCCACTTCGGCTTATGGCTCAAGACCTTCAGTGTGAAGCCGAACATGATCGAGGGGAGGCATACAGAGTGCTGAGGTGCCGTAATTAGCAGGAACGCTGATGCCCCATGGCCAGAGGGTTCTTTCCCTAAAGTATCCAATTTATGGCAACGGAGGTGGTTTTATGTCACAGCTCCCAGAGGCTCAAAGTGGGTAGCCGCCCCCGAGTTCCGCTCGGGCCCCCCGACACAGTTGGCGTCTTGGACCGACGTAGGACCGAATTGGGGGCCTGCTGGCGATGTACCAATAGTGCAGAATCGCATCCGGGAACTTATTGAGAGGGAAATAAATCTTGTCAGCATAATCCAAGTGATGCTAATCTGTCGGATGTTGCCGTGCAAACGTCGGCCCCTTCGGATGTGGGAGTTTAATCCGGACGGTTTGCGGACTATTAAGCACTTCTTCGGCCTGAAGCTCGAAGGGATGTGTAAATTATTCTTCGGACCACAAGTAAAGTGTCCGGACACCACCGAGGATGCAGGCCCAAGCTGTAACCACCTAGATGCCCAAGTAAGTAACCTTAAAGCCGGACACTTTGTTTATATTTGTCATAACCATTATTTTGAAAAACCCTCCGCAGCCAGGAATGGCTTACCAAGGCGGAGAGAAACAGGTGTCCGGCGCCACTTCCCGAAGGCTCGCCTGGTCCAACCATCGCCAAGATGCTTGGCCGGACGCTCAGCAAAATCCCCTCGGGGAAAGGCGAAGGAAAGGGCAGTGAAGCCAAACTTCACACATTGCGCATCCAGACCGGCGGAATTACTACCTCCCCTGAGGAGGATAGTCTGGAAGGAGAGGCCATGGCCTCATCCCCGCGCGGGAAGAAAAGGGCTGCCTCCGAAGACTTGGAGGCAGAGATGCCCAAACCAAGGAAAAAGCCATCCCCAAGGGGCCCTGCCCCAAGAGGCACCCTCACCGCGTCATGCTCACCAATGGGCCAGCCCTCTACCGAGTCGTAAGTCAATCGTTTAATTTGAAGGTATTGTGTTTCCCCTAGATCAATAACCAGGATTCATCTTTTGCAGTCCGGCTAGCAGCTCTTCTCGACAGAGTTCGTCTTCGGGGGACCTTCCTCCGGAGATGATGGAGAGTGAGACCCCACCCGCCTCTCCGACTCATGAAGCGGGCGACACCGAGGTGTCGTCACAGAGGAGTCCGGATCTGCCAAAGCCGGAAGCCAACACGTCAGCCGCCCTGAGCCCGGAGCGTTTGGCTCATACGGGGGGCGATGGGAAAGGTCCGGCACAGTTCAATGTCCGGTCGGACGTACTGACTGGCCTACTGGAGCGAGCTACGCTCCCGGAGGAGCACCGCTCACTGATGAGTGAAGTGCTTAAGAAAATTTCATCCGCTACAAGCGGTTTGAATGAAGCATTTACAAGCCTGCTCAGAGGCTTTCAGGTATGTAGTGAAGAATACGCTATTATTTTTGGTTGTGAGGCACGCGCTAGGTGTGCTCCCTATAGATAGTAGCCCCTGAGACTCTGGTTGCCCACCTTAGGCGTCAAACGGGGGATAATAAATTAATTACTATGCTGTAAATATGTGCAGGTACCTGTGGGTCTGGCCGCCGACTAGTCCGTTGAAGTTGCCAAACTAATGAGGCAGATTGGATCGATTGATGTCGATATCACGCTGGTGAACGAGCGGCTAGATAAATCACAAGGTATGTGCTCCGCCTTCCTTTGTATGGGAAAATATGAAGGCCGCATGGTGTTAATGCAATATATTTGGACTTGCAGAGGGTGTTGCTGCCGTGGAGGCCCTGAGGGCGGAACTTGCTCGAGCCAAGGAACAAGCTCGGATGTGCAATGCGGCTGCCCTAAAGGCGGCCGAGGAATTGAGAGCCGAACAGGCTGCTCATCGCCGAAGCGAGGAGAAGATAGCCAAAATGGTTGTTGAGTTAAAAAATGCTGTTGACCGGTATGAGCTCCTTAAAAAGGAGCATAATGATAGGTCGGCCGATCTGAACAAGGCACTGAATGACACCAAGGAGATACGCACCAAACTCAGGGGTGCGTGGGAGGAGCTTCAACAAGCCGGAAAAATCACGGCTGGGGGCTCCTTCTTGCTGCGGACAAAGTTTTTCGATCCGAAGTACGCTCCCTTGGATGGACGCTGGAGTCCTGCGGACGCGTATGCAGATTTGGCAAAGAGTACAGCTGACGCTGCCAAATTCTTCGAAGACCAGGGTGACAAGGAAGTGGAGAATCTTTTCTGATCGCAATTCAATGCTCCCACTCGCCCGCTGCCGTTAAGTGACAAGATGGCTGCTGTAGCGGAGCTTCACAGGCTGTCCGGGCTTGCAATGCGGTCTATAATAGACCATCTTTGGCCACAGGGGCCTAAGCCGGACAGTTACTTTGGCTTGGTGCAACAATTCCTTGGGGTCGTGCCTCGGATCGACACCATGAGAAGGTCGGCGTGCATAGAGGGTGCTCGGATGGCTTTTGCCCGCATCAAAGCCTATTGGACAGATATGGAGGCCACCATTATAGCGACCCAAGATCCGGTGGGGGGCCAATATCCGGCCAAGCACTACTTGGCGCAGGTCACAGAGGGTGCCCGCCTAATAGAGGCGCAGTGCTCGAAGGTTGTTCGAGTGATGAATCGAATCATTTTAAAAACCAATGTTTATTTTGATTATGAGGCTATGTTTATATTGTTTGCCTAAAAATATGAATATGTCCCCTGTGCGGCCATTTATATATATATATATGTATGTATGTAATTCGAAAGTTAGCAATTGTTGGCTTCAGCCCCCACGCATATAATGCGGGGGTGTTTGAGAAAAAATATGCATAGTCACACTTGATCCAATGTCTTGTTCCATTAAGGAGGTGATCGCACATCGAACTAGGCAACCGGACTATATAGCTATAACGCTTTCACTTGGCCATGGGAATCTAGTGGTGGGGCTACTATGTAGCCCCTGGTACTTTCGCTTGCATCCGAATACGGGCGCGTGTGTACATGACCGGGAAACGATCCTTCGTTAATGCGGAGGGATCCTAAGGATTCCGATAAGTCTTCGAGTGGTTGATCAGTCTCTTGTTGTATCATGACAGTCAGTTTTCGGCTTTCACTACTGAGGTGCTCATCCAGAATAACCAGGGCACAATCGCAGTAGTTCTCCTTTGGCTACCTTAGCCGATAATAACGGAACGTAAGGCGGCAAACCCAGGAGCCGGGCAAACCCAACATTTGACCAAAGACATGATTCGGAGCTGATGCATATAAGGCCAAACTCGTGACGCTGAACACTGCCGAAGGTATTCGGACTTTATGATAGATGATGAGCTCAAGAATGCCCATTCATTATAAACCCTGTGTTTCCAGGTATGTGCGTAAGTCTGTCGTGGTGAAATGCCAATAATGACAGTATCCTCTGTGGGTATGCAACCCATGGGATGGTTAAACAACAAGAGGCAATAGAAAAGGTTTACACATGGGCTTAATCTAAAAAGAAACCTGTTGAGCGGGGCCATGCTGCACGTCTGCGCCTTTGTCTCTGTTGTGCCGTGTCCTGGAAGGGTATCGCATGAATGTTGTCTGTAAAAAAGAGAACTCATAAGAGAGTACAATGTAAGTGTGTGATGGAAGATAAAAGTATAATATATTGGCCTGCTAATAAGGTTGAGCCAAGTGTGGGGCTTTATTGAATTTTTATAGCCCCTTGTGTCCTCTATGGGACTACGTATGCGGTGCCCTAATTTAATTTTATCTGGGCTACCGAAGTCGTCTAACCGTGTCTGTGGTCATAATGACCAATCATGTTTTTGTGATATTGGAGGCCGCTTATAGTCCGGCCACTAAGGCCGTCGTGTGTTCCTATGCGCGTGAAGAGCGCTCTGTTATTCCGCTAATGGTAATGACGCCATGTGGACCGGGCATCTTGAGTGTAAGGTAGCCATAGTGCGGCAATGTGTTGAACCGGACGAAGGCCGTTCTTCCAAGCAATGCATGATAGTTGCTTTGGAAGAGTGCGATGATGAAGAGTAGTTCTTCGCTTCTGAAGTTGCCTGGAGAGCCGAATGTTACCTCCAGTACGACGGAGCCCCTGCTGTAGGCTTCAACGCCTGGTATCACCCCTTCAATGGTGGTGTTGCTTTGACTAATTCTGGATGGGTCTATCCCCATTCTGCGGACCGTGTCCTCATATATTAGATTGAGGCTACTGCCGCCGTCCATGAGGACGTGGGTGAGATGGTATCCGTCGATTATTGGGTCGAGCACCAAGGCCTCTGATCCTTCGTGCCGAATACTAGTTCGGCCGTCCCAGCGATCGAAGGTGATCGGATAAGACATCCAGTAGTTAGGCGTAGGTATGATGGGCTCTGTATCACGCGCGCCTCTATGTGCGCGTTCGTGCCTTCTCGTGGATGTACGAGTCGCGTGGATCATGTTCACTGTTTTAACCTCTGGTGGGAATTTTTTCTGTCCCCCAGTGTTCGGCTGGCGGGGTTCATCATCGTCTTCGCTTGGTGTCTCCCTTCCCTTGTGTTCGGCATTTAATTTACCGGCCTGCTTGAAGACCCAGCACTCTCTGTGCGTGTGGTTTGCAGGTTTATCAGGGGTGCCATGAATTTGGCATAGTCTATCTAGGACTCTGTTCAGACCGGACGGTCCTTCTTTACTTCCTTTAGATGTCTTATTTTGTTGATTAGGTCGAGAGTCCCTGAATCCGGCATTAACCATTGTGTTATCCGGGCTTTCTTCCTTGTTTTGGCGTTTGTTTTTATTACGCCGTGGTTTCCTGTTGCCATCCCTTATTTCGGATGTGCTGGGCTCGCTGGTGCCTTTACGGGCTAGCCAGCTATCCTCACCCGCGCAAAAATGGGTCATAAGACTTGTTAAGGCTGTCATTGTCCTTGGCTTTTCTTGGCCGAGGTGTCTGGCGAGCCACTCGTCGCGGATGCTGTGTTTGAATGCCGCTAAGGCTTCGGCATACGGACAATCGACAATTTGATTCTTTTTAGTGAGGAATATGTTCCAAAGCTTGCGGGCAGACTCTCCGGGTTGTTGGATTATGTGGCTTAAGTCGTTAGCGTCCGGAGGCCAGACATAAGTCCTTGAAAATTGGCCCTGAAAGTATCCTCGAGTTCCTCCCAACTCCCAATTGAATTTTCGGGGAGGCTTTTCAACCAGTGTCGAGCTGGTCCCTATAGTTTCAGGGGAAGGTATTTGATGGCGTGGAGGTCATCCCCACGAGCCATGTGTATATGCAGGATAAAGTTCTCTATCCAGACCCCTGGGTCTGTCGTTCCGTCGTATGCCTCTATGTTCACAGGTTTAAAGCCCTGTGGAAATTCATGGTCCATTACTTCTTTGGTAAAGCATAGGGGGTGAGCAGCCCCTCTGTATCTGGACGTGTTGTGGCATGTCATCAGCTGTTGTTGTGTCCGGTGTTTATTTCGAACTGGTGTTTGATTGGTATAATCGTTTTGAAGACCACAGTCCCTCGCCGTGGTGTGTCCTTTGGATCCGTAGATGGTCCTTGCTGCGCCAGCCTTCTTATTCGGGTGCTCACGTGGATCGTGTGTGGCATCGGTAGCTGCCTTGTTGCTGTTGTGAAGTGGTACGTCTGGATTCCTGGCCATGTTACTCTTTGGTGGAACGGCCTTGTCGTCGAATTCTAGCAATAGCTTGCGTTTTGGATAGCTCTTTGTGTGGCGATAGTCGCCATATCTTTCTTTAGTGTCTAGCACTTTATTCCATCTTCGATTGAGCGTATACTGCGTGGGTTTAAGCCGTTGCTTCTGCTTCTTCAGACTTCTCACTGTGGCCATAAGCTTTCTGTGGAGGTTATCTCATTCCACGCGTTCTTCCGGAATGATGAATTCATCGTCGTCTGGACTATGTTCTTGTTCTGCGCCAGTTTGATGATCTCGTCCCTCTGGATCATTGTCCTTGGGCGTCTACTCCAAACTTTGTTCGGCGTGACCTGGCTCGTCCTACTCCATCGCTGGTTCCGTATGGTCGTTGTTGCCTTCGGGGTTGATCGGAGTATCGATCCTTCTGGCGCTCTTGCCGCTATCTTTACTGTTGGTGGACTTGGAACGGCATCTGCGCCGTCGCTTTGGCTTTTGTACGGGGGTTTTATCTTCTGGTTTGTTTCCTTCGTCCTTTTTGGGCGTATCCACCATGTATATGTCATGTGACGAGGTGGAAGTCCGGCACCCTATAGATTCTAAATCTTCTCCTGCATCGTCGTCCATACCGTCGATGCCTTCGGAGTCGAAGTTGAGCACGTCGGTTAAATCATCAACCGTGGCTATTAAGTGGGAGGTGGGTGGGTAACAAGTTTCCTCGTCGCTTGCTCCCCACTCCAGCCGGACATAGTTTGGCCTAAGATTTTCTGTCAAAGAGTGAGCTTTTAACAAGTTCAGCATGTCGCCAAAGGGTGAGTGCTGGAAGATGTCCGCAGCAGTGAACTCTATTATCAGAGCCCGACCTGGCTTGCTTGGCCCAAGAGTGTGCAAACTGGGACCAACAGCCGGATACAAATCCGGGGGTCCAATGTCACAGGCCACCCTAGAGGTGAAACCCGTGTTCGGCTCCACCGCCGATGAGTGTGCAGCCTGCGGGACGAAGCCTAGCCCTCCGTCCTTAGGCGATGCGGGCCGCTCTGGATCTGAGTCTGGGCTACCGCAGGGGTAATATCCCGAGTGTTGTCCGACAGCAGGTCAAAGCCATGCCCGTCGTGACTGTCCGGTGCTCCTGGCACAGGCCCGAATCCGCTGGAGATCAAGTCTCTGCGAAGGTTAGCCGCGTAGTTCAGGTTTCCGAATCTGACCTGGAGGCCAAGGGCGTAGTCGTCGATCTGCTCCAGATGGCCAAGCGAATTGGCCCGCAGTGCGACGCTGCCGAACACAAAAGTCTGTCCGGGGAGAAAAGTCTCACCCTGGACCGTGTCGTTGACGATGATTGAAGGAGCCATCGAGCCCCATAGTGACGGCACAGAGGAACTCTCAATGAAAGCACCAATGTCGGTGTTAGGGGGTCCTGATCTGTGCGTCAAGGCTGATGGTAACAGGAAGCAAGGGACGCATATGTTTACCCAGGTTCGGTCCCTCTCGATGGAGGTAAAACCCTACTTCCTGCTTGATTAATATTGAAGATATGGGTAGTACAAGAGTAGATCTACCACGAGATCGTAGAGGCTAAACCCTAAGAGCTAGCCTATGATGGTATGATTGTAAATGTGATCGGCCTTCTAAGGACCATCCTCTCCGGTTTATATAGACACCGGAGAGGGCTAAGGTTGACATGGAGTCAGTTACAAGGAAGGAAACACAATATCCGGATCGCCAAGCTTGCCTTCCACGCCAAGGAGAGTCCCATCCGGACATGGGCCGAAGTCTTGAGTCTTGTATCTTCACGCTTCATTAGTCTGGACGATGTATATAGTCCGGCTGTTCAGATACCCCTTATCCAGGACTCCTTCACCCACAGCCGCAACGGTGATTTGCACAGCAAGAAAAAGCTAAGTTATCTCAACTTTGAGTAATTCTTCCTTTTTTATAAGGTTATCAGCCGCCAAGCTCTTTAAGGGGCTAGTCTGCCGTTCTGGTGTGCCAAACAAGGTCATCATTGACGGCGGCATGCGGTTCACTAGCCGCACCTTCATGCAGTACATCCAAGACCTCGACAGCAAGGGAAAAGGCTTTGGACAAGCTACGCATGTGCGTGAAGACGCTGGATTGATGAGTTGTCGGCGGCTCTTTGGTCAGTCAGAACGACGCCAAATCAAGCCACCGGCCAGACATCCTTCTCCCTCGTATGCAGGGCGGAGGCAGTTCTCCCCACGGAACTCATACACGGGTCACCTCGAGTGCTCGCTTATGACGATCTTGAGCAAGAGCGTTTGTGGCAAGATGACACAATGCTCCTTGAGGATAATCGTCTTCGGGCGGTTGTGCGAGCTGCATGCTACCAGCAAGCCTTGCGCAGATATCATAGCCACAAGGTTCGTGCCCAAAGCTTTGAGGAAGGTGACCTTGTTGTTCGGCACGTTCAGTCGACCAAGAATTCTAACAAGTTGACGCTGAAGTGGGAAGGCCTTTATCAGGTAATATGAGTCACCAGGCCCGGCGCAGTCCGCCTGGAGACCGAAGATGGTATTCCGGTGAGAAACTCCTGGAACATCGAACGTCTTCATAAGTTCTACCCATGAGGCGCGGTTGTCGGGCCCCCCCCGGCAGACCACTTTTTGTACAAGCCTTGCCGGCAAGGCATATAACCCTTTGTACAAAGCCAGGCGCAGATCCTGAGCAACAGATAAATAAATGAAGCGTTGGCGCCCTAAGTTTTATCATGCATGCTAGGTTGAGTCTCTCTCTCTCTCTCTCTCTCTCTCTCTTTTAGAGTTGATAGTGCTTAGCAGCGACTAACCCCTAGCACAAAGGTCGAGTGCGCGTCTCTCTATCCATTCCGGTCCTTTTTGGTTCGCAGGCTGCCTAGGCGTTTTTGCCAAACCCTTTGGACGAAAGAAGATAGACCGGCGTCCCGACCCCAGCAAGCCAAGGTTGCCGGGGGCTGCAAATTCAAGTATCCAACCACAACAAGCCAAGGTTGTCGGGGGATACGAACTTAGATAAGTCTTTTGTCCCATGTTATGTATTTCCGTATGGAACTTAGACGTACGAAACTTCATTTATTCCTGTACCACCATGCCCCCTCTCTCCCATGCCCAAAAAACCCTTTTTTGGGCTGGAACTTGGTTGTAGTGTGATGGGAAGGAAACAAACGAAGGGCCTAATCCTAATTCGCCCCTGCCTCCGCCAAGGGCCTGAGTGTGGACGAGCTATGGAGCGGGAGGACGACAAGGTCTATTGCCGGGTGACGATGTTTATCTTAAGATAACAAGGACTCGTTCCCTGGTGTGAGCCTCGCTCGCGCACGAAAGAACCCGGCAAGCACCCTTTTCTTCATTAATACATTGTTAACAAGTACAATTCATACAGAATGTAAACATAAGCAAGGGATTGCAAAGTCTAAATTCGACAAGGGACTGCGGGCTTAAGATTCAAAAAAAGATAAGGTGCCCGTAATCCCTTTCTTGTCCCTCTCCTCAGGAAGCGGACCAGGACAGTAGTAGGGCAAAAAGAGTGCCTAGGCAAGGTACGAGCAGCAGAAGACACCAAGAGAAACTCTCCACGGCCGTCCAGAAGAGGGTTGGTGATGACGGTGCCGGGGAAGAAGCTGGAAGATGAGGCAGCGGTCCGCCAATACGAGATGAAGGCGTCGATGCCATCGTACTATGACTTGATGGCCCGCCACCCGCCTTCTTCATCTTCTCCGGCCCTCCAGCGCCAGCCACCAAGAGCGGCAACCCCGAGAAGTTCAAGGAGCTGGCTTGGGAAGCCACCGCCAAGAACTACCCCCGGCAAATCCCTCTGCCGGGAAGGAGGCCAAGTGCAGATGATGGTGTTGCCGGTGTCGCCCAGGGTTGGTGTATCCGACACCTAGTTAGACCCGTCATCCTCCCGCCTGCTGCCCCCGTTGTCGCTGTCACTGTCCCCCTCGCCACCGTCGCTCGAGGATGAGCTCTCGTCATCGGTCGAGTTCTCCGCACACCATCCTAACTTGTGTCTCGAGCGTCCGAAGACCTTGACGGAGAGCAGGTCGCTCTCCAGCAGTTTGAAGTGGAGAACGTGCCCCTTCATCAAACAGTGGGCGCGTGCGAAGGTTTTCCAACCCCAGCGGAGGAGCATTACATGAGGGACAGGGAACCTTGTGTTTGCCCACATGTCGCCATTGCAACACCCCTCCATGTGAAGCCTCAGCCTCGACGGCTGGTCGATCTCCATCACCCTTGTGAACGCCTCGGGAAGGCGGAGGCAGCTAAGCAGCGACTCGCACAACTGCAAGATGAACTCCAGAGCCGTGTCTCCAACATGGTCGCTCGACGAGGCAGGGGGAGATGGAGGCGGAGAAGGTGGTGCCACGGATGTCCCCCTTCCACGCCCACCTCTGCCTCAGCCACCTTGCCGACCGCGGGCCCGTTCGACGCCTCCGCCTTGAGCGTCTGGATCTTGCTTAACCACCACGGCTTTCTAGCGGGAAGAAGACCTAGTTGCCTCCGCGGAGTGATGACCACGGCTGCGCCCACTCGGCATGGTGATGGATAGAGGATGGGGAAAGGAGAAGACGCGAGAGGATGCCTCTCCTCCTCCTCCTGGACCCCTTTTTATAGCCAAACCAGGGAGACTGAAGGCTGGCTTTGCACCTCTAAAGAGCCCTTTCAAATCCTGCTCATTTAAGGCCACTGACGACGAGCGAGGCCATCGACCGCCCTTCCCGCGCCAATCAAAGGTGCATTGGTATCGGCCATGGCGCGCCTTCCCATATCCCATGCACCCGTCACCTACCCCACTCCATGCATGCAGTGTACGTGGCGGAAAAGGCCAGCATGGTAGGAAATGTAGAACGGCGGCTCCAAGATTGAGGAAAGCAAGGATAGTAAATGAGCAGCGGCCCCATGATGTCCCCCTCTTTTTTGAGGAAGGTGTGGGCCGCCTCTTTACTGTTCACCGTGGGGTGACACAAGCATGCTGCAATCATTCCACGCACGACCCCCACGTCACGCACTCAACGCGGGTTGTGGGGAAGCGCAACTGCTAGAAAGACCATGGCGGTTCACCTCTGCCACGCCCTCCCGCACACTGCTTTGGGCCTGGCCCAACTACACCTTGCGCTTATGTGTGGCCCAGGCCCGAGGGCTCCTGTCAGTGTACAAAAGTAGGGGTACTTCGGTACCCCTTACTCGTGCACGGATGGTCGCAGCCACCCCTGCAGCAGGGCTCGATGAAGCAAAGGAGGACGGCGGGAAGCAAGACAGGAACAAAGAATATCAGAATAGACATTCAAGGCAGCAAGCAGCAAGAGGCAAGCAGGGCCACGCCCGGCAACAAGCCTTGCCGAGGTGACCTACGAGGCCCCCGGCAAGCTCCTTGCCGGGGCAGCTTGCGAAGAGACTAGCAAGGCCACCACCCTTAGGGTTAAGAGCTTTGACACCATCGACAATGTTAAAAACCAGGATTTGGAGAGCGCATGTCCGGTAGCATGCAACCCCTCACGAGGATTGGCCGCCCACGAACCCACGTGGGATCAGGAGACGAAGACCCCCCGACAAGGCCCTTGTCGGGGATCACTCCAAGGCCCCCGGCAACCCTTGCTGGGGACGATCACCAGGCCGCGGCTAGACCCGCGCTTGGCAAGGTTTTTGCAACTTCACCACCACTCCAGCGCAATGATAAGCATGCCAGCCAAGCAGGCGCCTGTGTGGCGGCATGCAGATCTTCGTGGAAGCCTACCACTTCGCCAACACAGCAGCTAGTTGGCCAGCGTGGCGCTGCATGCCTCGTCGGCCCGGACGCTTGGCGAGGCGAGGAGGAGCGGCGAAGGATGAGATGGCCTCTGTTGCTGTCCCTGATAAAGCGAGAGGACACGCAGGCAGCGCATTAAATGCACTTTGTCCTACACTGATCGAGCGATAAGCTTGTGCCACTGTAGCTTGCCACCTCCTGTGTGCCATTGTGGCAACCCCTTTCGTCTATAAAAGGAGGCCCAAGGTGAAGGAAATTTGCCCTAGAGGCAATAATAAAGTTATTATATATTTCCTTATAATCATGATAAATGTTTATTATTCATAATAGAATTGTATTAACCGGAAACATAATACATGTGTGAATACATAGACAAACAAAGTGTCACTAGTATGCCTCTACTTGACTAGCTCGTTAATCAAAGATGGTTATGTTTCCTGACCATGAACAATGAGTTGTTATTTGATTAACGAGGTCACATCATTAGTTGAATGATCTGATTGACATGACCCATTCCATTAGCTTAGCACCCGATCGTTTAGTATGTTGCTATTGCTTTCTTCATGACTTATACATGTTCCTATGACTATGAGATTATGCAACTCCCGTTTGCCGGAGGAACACTTTGGGTGCTACCAAACGTCACAACGTAACTGGGTGATTATAAAGGAGCATTACAGGTGTCTCCAAAGGTAGATGTTGGGTTGGCGTATTTCGAGATTAGGATTTGTCACTCCGATTGTCGGAGAGGTATCTCTGGGCCCTCTCGGTAATACACATCACATAAGCCTTGCAAGCATTACAACTAATATGTTAGTTGTGAGATGATGTATTACGGAACGAGTAAAGAGACTTGCCGGTAACGAGATTGAACTAGGTATTGGATACCGACGATCGAATCTCGGGCAAGTAACATACCGATGACAAAGGGAACAACGTATGTTGTTATGCGGTCTGACCGATAAAGATCTTCGTAGAATATGTAGGAGCCAATATGGCCATCCAGGTCCCGCTATTGGTTATTGACCGGAGATGTGTCTCGGTCATGTCTACATTGTTCTCGAACCCGTAGGGTCCGCACGCTTAAGGTTACGATGACAGTTACATTATGAGTTTCTGCATTTTGATGTACCGAAGGTTGTTCGGAGTCCCGGATGTGATCACGGACATGACGAGGAGTCTCGAAATGGTTGAGACATAAAGATTGATATATTGGAAGCCTATGTTTGGACATCGGAAGTGTTTCGGGTGAAATCGGGATTTTACCGGGTTACCGGGAGGTTACCGGAACCCCCGGGGAGCCATATGGGCCTTCATGGGCCTTAGTGGAAAGGAGAAAGGGGCAGCCCAAGGTGGCTGCGCCACTTCCCCCTCCCCTAGTCCTATTAGGACTAGGAGAAGGTGGCCGGCCCCCCTCTCTCCCTTCCCCTCCGAGGAATCCTAGTTGGACTAGGATTGGGGGGAGGAATCCTACTCCCAGAGGGAGTAGGACTCTCCTGCGCCTCCCCTCCTTGGCCGGCCAGCCCTCCCCTTGGCTCCTTTATATACAGAGGCAGGGGGCACCTCTAGACACACAAGTTGATCCACGTGATCTGTTCCTTAGCCGTGTGCGGTGCCCCCTGCCACCATATTCCTCGATAATATTGTAGCGGAGTTTAGGCGAAGCCCTGCTGCTGTAGTTCATCAAGATCGTCACCACGCCGTCGTGCTGACGGAACTCTTCCCCGACACTTTGCTGGATCGGAGTTCGGGGATCGTCATCGAGCTGAACGTGTGCTCGAACTCGGAGGTGCCGTAGTTTCGGTGCTTGATCGGTTGGATCGTGAAGACGTACGACTACTTCCTCTACGTCGTGTCATCGCTTCCGCAGTCGGTCTGCGTTGGGTATGTAGACAATACTCTCCCCCTCGTTGCTATGCATCACATGATCTTGCGTGTGCGTAGGAAAATTTTTGAAATTACTACGAAACCCAACAGTGGCATCCGAGCCTAGGTTATTTATGTTGATGTTATATGCACGAGTAGAACACAAGTGAGTTGTGGACGATACAAGTCATACTGCCTACCAGCATGTCATACTTTGGTTCGGCGGTATTGTTGGACGAGACGACCCGGACCAACCTTACGCGTACGCTTACGCGAGACCGGTTCCCTCAACGTGCTTTGCACAGAGATGGCTTGCGGGCGACTGTCTCTCCAACTTTAGTTGAACCAAGTATGGCTACGCCCGGTCCTTGCGAAGGTTAAAACGGAGTCTATTTGACAAACTATCATTGTGGTTTTGTGTAACGCCCCAGATGTAACTTTCCCTACTTGTACTCCAACTCTTGCCGTTTCCGGTGTCAAGTTATATTTATTTCTCGGGTTCGGGTCCTTGTCTCCGTGTGTTGTTTTCGTTTTCATGCATCTCATACCATGTCATCACGTGCATTGCATTCGCATACATGTTCATCTCATGCATTCGAGCTTTTTCCCCGTTGTCCGTTTTGCATTCCGGCGCTTCGTTCTCCTCCGGTGGTCGTTTCTAGTCTTCTTTCGTGTGTGGGGTTTAAACATTTCCGGATTGGTCCGAGACTTGCCAAGCGGCCTTGGTTTACTACCGGTAGACCTCCTGTCAAGTTTCGTATCATTTGGACTTCGTTTGATACTCCAACGGTTAACCGAGGGACCGAAAAGGCCTCGTGTGTGTTGCAGCCCAACACCCCCCAAATTTGGCCCAAAACCCACCAAACTCTGCTCCATGTCCTAGATCGTTCGATCACGATCGTGTGGGCGAAAACCGCACCTCATTTGGACTCTCCTAGCTCCACCTATGCCTATATATACACCCCTCCGTTTTCGGATCTCTCCCTCTCCCCGAAACCCTAAAAAAAAAAGCAGATCAAACCTCCCCGCACCGACGGACACGTCCGCCCCCAGCCGGACGCGTCCGCCGCCGCGCCCTCGCCCAACCACCGCGTGCCACGTGGACCGCCGCCGCCGCCGCCGCCGCGGGCCGGGAGGCCCGGATCCGGCCCCCGCGACCCGGCTCCTCCACGCGCGCCCCGCCGCCTCCTTCCTCCGCGCGCGCCGCCGCCTCTTCGGGCTCCGGCGACCGGAGCCGCCGTCGTCGCCGCGGGTCTCTCCGGCGAGCCCGAGGCCGGCCGCCGCCCGCACCTCCTCGCCGGCGCGCGGGCCGCCACCGCCGCCGCCGGGCGCTGCTCCGGCCTCCCCCGACCTTCCCGGCGCCGCCCCGGCCTCTCCCCGCTGCTCCGGCCGCCTCCACCGGCTCCGGCGAGCCGTCCCCGGTGAACCTCGGCTTCCGTGCTCCGGCGGTGAACAGTAACCGCCAGATCTGGAAACCCTAGATCCGGTTGACTTTCCCTCTCCCCCTTATTTTTTCGAGCTAACTTTGACTGCTCGTATCTCCGCAACCGTAGCTCCGTTTTGGGCGTATGATATATCAAAATCTTCGTCTCGACATGTACATCATTTCATTCCATTGCATCATTTGCATTTGAGGTCATCTTGATACCCAAAATCCTGTTAGAAGGAGGCTTCGTGAGTTAAATTGCAGATCCGTTAGTTCATCATGCACTTTTGTCATTTTTGCTATATTTAATCCGTGCATGATATGCCTGTGCCCCTTTGGGATGAATTGTGAAGCATTTTGTCTTCTTTCCAGAGGTGCCTCCCATGCATTTTTAGGATGTGTGTGTTGTCTTGTGCAAGCTGGCGAAGAGAGGTACCTGAGATTGCAGATTTCAGGGACTTAGTGATTTTCGCTAAGTCTGGGATATTTTAGTTCATGATGCTATATGTCCAGCTTGTTTCCTAGTGATCCGTGCCTCTTTTGAGGATGATCTGTAAGGGAGTTTTGATATTTATGTTATGCTCTATCCATCCATATCCTTGTTGGCATTTGTGGAGTGCTCTAGGTTGACTCAATCGAGCTCAACTTTTGCTTCGTTGTTAATCTGGGCAGATCGTCAACTTGTTTGCGATTTCGCCGATGCTACCGTTAGTGTTCCATGCATGCTATGCCTTCGTTCTTGCCATGTGTAGCTAGCACTTTGTGCCTTCTTGCTGGTTATATTATTTCCTTGCCATGACTTGCACCGTAGTGAGTGCATCGAGCTCGTTTACATGCCTTCGTGAGTTAAATTTCAGCATGTCTCAGTTTTCACTAAGTCTGAAAACTGATTGTGTTCGAGCGATGTTCGTGAGCTCGGTAGAGTATTTTGTGAACCCTTTTGGCCCCAGGTCACTTTGGGTGTTTTATTAAGCTTGTTGAGTAGCTCCATGCCATGTTCTTACTTGTCATGTTCAGATTTTCTATCATGTTGTTTTGCTGCTCCGAAGAGAGCATCGTGATCTGAAATTTCAGACTAGTGTTAATTTCACTAAGTCTGAAATCTGTTTTGCATTTGCGTTTTAGCCATGCTTGTTTGAACCTCTTAATGGATGAATTTGCCTATGGCTCAGTGCTAGTGTTTTGTCAACCATCTTATGTACATCACTGCCATGTATTTTGTTTTCTTGTTTGGTGGCTGTAGCATGTTCATTTCGTTGCATTTAGATGCCTACTTGCTGTTAATCGCAGACCGGTGTCATATCTTAAAACGTTCGCCATTTCCAAACCGTAGCTCCGATTCCAATGATCTTTATATCGTTTTCAAGCGATTTCATCCCCTCTATCCAGTGGCACACTTGGTTTTCCAAGATGAGGCCAGGTTCATGCATTTCCTGTCATATCTTGCATTTTGCATCCCGCATCGCATCCCGCATAGCATATCGTCATTTCATCATATTGCTTGGACTTGCCCGTGGTTGATTGTATCCTTGTTGCTTGTTTGTCTTGTTGGGTAGAGCCGGGAGACGAGTTCGCTACCGAGGAGCCCGTTGAGTTTGCTTGTGAGGATCCAGTCAACTCTGACAACTGTGCAGGCAAGATGATCATACCCTCGAAATCACTACTATCTTTGCTATGCTAGTTTGCTCGCTCTTTTGCTTTGCCACTGCTACGATGCCTACCTTTTTGCTTGTCAGCCTCCCAATTGCCATGTTGATCCCCTAACCCACCATTGTCCTAGCAAACCGTTGATTGGCTATGTTACCGCTTTGCTCAGCCCCTCTTATAGCGTTGTTAGTTGCAGGTGAAGTTTGGAGCCGTTCCTTGTTGGAACTTTTATTTACTTGTTGGGATATCACAATATATCTTACTTAATTAATGCATCTATATACTTGGTAAAGGGTGGAAGGCTCGGCCTTATGCCTGGTGTTTTGTTCCACTCTTGCCGCCCTAGTTTCCGTCATATCGGTGTTATGTTCCCGGATTTTGCGTTCCTTACACGGTTGGGCTATTATGGGAACCCCTGGACAGTTCGTCTTAAGTAAAGCTCTTCCAGCAATGCCCAACATTGGTTTTACCATTTGCCACCTAGCCTTTTCTTTCCCTTGGGTTCTGCAGACTCAAGGGTCATCTTATTTTACCCCCCCCCCGGGCCAGTGCTCCTCTGAGTGTTGGTCCACCCGTCAGCTACCGGTGGCTACCAGGGGCAACTCTGGGCTGGCCTACCCGTACCTAGGACAATCTGAGTGTGCCCTGAGAAAGAGATATGTGCAGCTCCTATCGGGATTTGTCGGCACATTCGGGCGGTGTTGCTGGTTTAGTTTTACCTTGTCGAAATGTCTTGTTGTACCGGGATACCGAGTCTGATCGGAATGTCTCGGGTGGAGGTCTATTCCTTCGTTGACCGTGAGAGCTTGTCATGGGCTAAGTTGGGACTCCCCTGCAGGGATTGAACTTTCGAAAGCCGTGCCCGCGGTTATGGGCAGATGGGAATTTGTTAACGTCCGGTTGTAGAAAACCCGAAGTCGACCTTATTTAAAATACACCAACCGCGTGTGTAACCGTGATGGTCTCTTCTCGGCGGAGTCCGGGAAGTGAACACGGTGTTGGAGTTATGCTTGCGCAGGATGTTCCTTTAGTTTCTCGCTCGTGCTTCGCCTTCTCTTCTCGCCCTCTTTTGCGTATAAGTTAGCCACCACATATGCTAGTCGATTGCTGCAGCTCCACATATATTTGCCTTATCCATTCCTATGAGCTTAAATAGTCTTGATCGCGAGGGTGCGAGATTGCTGAGTCCCTGTGGCTCACAGATGCTATAACTCCAGATGCAGGTCCAGGTGATTTCGCTCCAGGTGACGATTACGAGCTCAGGTGGGAGTTCGATGAGGACTCTCAGCGTTACTATGTGTCTTTTCCGGATGATCAGTAGTGGTGCCTAGTTGGGGTTGTCGATTCAGGACCTTGTCGCATGTTGGGTTCTTTTCTATTTTGGCGCCGTAGTCGGGCCATGAGTGTTTGTTTGATGGATGTTATTTATGTGCTCTAATGTGACGTGGCGAGTGTAAGCCAACTATGTTATCTCCCCCTTTTATTATATATATTACATGGGATGTTGTAATGATTGCCTGACTTGCGACATTGCTTTCAATGCGGTTATGCCTCTAAGTCGTGCCTCGACACGTGGGAGCTATAGCCGCATCGAGGGCGTTACAAGTTGGTAATCAGAGCCATCCCCGACCTTAGGAGCCCCATTGCTTGATCGTTTTTAGCAGCCGAGTTGTGTCTAGAAAAATGTTTTGAGTCCTTAGGAATTATATATCGGAGAGCGTAGGAATTCTTTTTACTTCCCAGTCTCCTCATCGCTCTGGTAAGGCATCCTGACGTAGAGTTTTGACTCTTCTCTTCTCAAATTTCACTAAATTTTTTTTTTTAGGATCACGCGAGTATCTTGGTTTTGTTCCGATGGTTTTGTGACGAGAACATTGTTCTTGGTGCCTCCTGTCTTTAGGGGTTGTGGCAGTGTCCCGGGGAGTTGAGCTCCGAGGTGTTGTCGTCACAATTTTATCGTTGCAATTCTGGTATACTTGAGATATGTTCGCCGACATCGAAAATCTCTTTTATGCAGTTCGTTGGTGAGATAACCTCGACGCCACCCAGTACTGGGGCGGGAGTTCGGGAGTATCGCCATAACTTGTATAACAGATGCTTTTCGAAGGTTGAGGTAGTTGGTTTCCGAAGTTTTCCTGGTTATGTGTTGAAGGATGGATACAGCTGGATGTAGGATTTGCTAGTTTGGGTGAGATATTGTGCTTCCCCTGTATCCCCAACACCTGATTGCATAACCGGAAAGGTTCGGGAATTTCATAGGTGGGAATTCTAGTAGCTCTAGTTCTTCTTCCACGGATATTGGTTTGAGATTGGGATTTCTTACCGATTATTCGTTCTTGATCCGTACCTTGTTGATTTATTTCTCTACCTTAATTCTTCGTGGCTTCTCAATTTATGGATATGCGACCACTTCAAGAGGAATGCATTCGTTCATTTTGTTCGGATGTGAAGACTATATGTTGCAATTTTCATTCCGTTGGATTCAGCTACTATATTGTTGTCTATCTATGTGCTAATGGTGGTCAACCTCTTCAGGATGGCTCCTCCAACGCGCACGACTCCGAATCCTAATCCGCCTCCACCTCCGCCTCCTCCGGAAGCATGGCAAGCTGTGATGGCCGCTACTAATGCAAACACACAGTTGATCATGCAAATCCTTCAAGAGCGCAATCAAGGCAGTCAAGGGAATCAAGGCCATAATCAGCACCACTTTGCTACTCTGAACCAGTTCCTTGCTAATGGGCCAAAGACGTTCAGCGGTTGTGTTGAGGCTACAGATGCTGACGATTGGCTAGTGGATCTGGGCAAGCATTTTGAATGCAGCAACGTTAGGCCTGAAGATTTCGTCAAGTTCGCTTCTTTCCAGCTCAAAGATCAGGCTGCAGAGTGGTTCCAGCAGTACAAGGATTCCAGAGGTGGACGTGTTATCACTTGGAACGATTTCCGTCAAGATTTCCGCGCTCATCACATCCCTCAAAGTGTGGTTGAGAGTAAGCGTCAGGAATTCCGCAATCTGAAGCAAGGCTCTTTGTCTGTCTATGACTACAACAAGTTGTTCCAGAAGCTCGCCCGTTTTGCCAAGCAGGATGTTCCTGATGAGAAGAGTATGATCTATCAGTTCAGGGGTGGTCTTCGTGAGGAAATTCAGCTCGCTCTTGTCCTCTTTGAGCCGTTGAGATACGATGAGTTCTACAACATGGCACTGAAGCAAGAGGCTGCTCAGATGAGGTGTGATGCTTCAAGGAAGCGTGCCAGAGATGTTACTCCGTCTTCCTCTACTCAAGTGATCAAGCAGCAGAAGTATTGGCTTCCTCCTCCTCCGTTCCGTCAGCCGTATCAGCAGAAGAGCAAAGGTGGCAGTGGTTTCTCCCACCCACCCAACCCAGGCTTTCAGAACAAATCTTCGTCTCAAGCGCCAAGATCGAGTGCTCCGTATCACCGTCCGCTTTCAGAGGTCACGTGCAACAAGTGCCAACAGAAGGGTCACTATGCCAACAAGTGTACCAACCAGAGGCGTCTTCCTCCTCCTCCTCCTGTCAGATCGGCAAGTACAGCTGTGGTCAAGCATAACCCCAAGTCCGCCAAGGTCAACTTGATGAATGCAGCTCAGGCAGAGGACTCGTCAGATGTGATCATGGGTAACCTTCCTGTTAATGATATTCCTGCAAAAGTTCTTTTTGACACTGGTGCATCGCATTGCTTCATCTCGAGACCGTTCACAAATAGGCATGAATTGGTCTCACAAGTTTTATCTAGTCCTTTAGAAGTTGTCTCTCCCGGTAAGCGCATGCAGGCTAACTCCATCGTTCCGGATGTTTCTATCACTCTGGGTGACTACAAGTTCTTGGCTTCTCCTACGGTTCTTGGCAACTCAGATATCGATCTTATTCTCGGGATGGACTGGCTCTCTAAGCATAGAGCTCAGCTTGATTGTGCAGCCAGGCAGATTCAACTGACTCATTCGTCTGAGGATGTTATTGTCTTTGCCGCTCGGGATAATACCATCCGGTTGTTTTCTCTCAATGAGAAGGGTGAATTGGATGCTATTTCGCAGATTCCGGTTGTTTGTGAGTATCAAGACGTCTTTCCAGAAGAGCTCCCAGGAATGCCTCCGCATCGGCCAGTTGAATTCGTTATTGAACTTGAGCCTGGCACGGAACCTGTGTGCAAACGTCCTTACAAGCTCGGACCTGAAGAGTTGAAGGAGCTGAAGAAACAACTCGATGAGCAAGAAAGATTGGGTCTCATTCGGCCTAGTACTTCTCCGTGGGGTTGTGGTGTTCTTTTTGTGAAGAAGAAGGATGGATCGAGTCGACTTTGTGTTGATTACCGTCCAGTAAACAAGAAGACCATAAAGAACAAATACCCACTTCCCAACATCAATGAGCTGTTCGAACAACTCAAGGGTGCTCAAGTATTCTCCAAGCTTGATCTCCGTATGGGTTATCATCAGATTCGTATTCGTGAGCAAGATATTCCCAAGACGGCGTTCAGAACAAGCTTTGGTTCATATGAATACACCGTCATGTCTTTTGGCCTCGCCAACGCTCCTCCGACGTTCTCTCGTATGATGAACTTCATCTTCAACCCCTACACCAATGAATTCGTTTTGGTCTATCTCGACGACATTCTGGTTTTCTCGAAGAACAAGGTAGATCATGCCAAGCACTTGCGTTTGGTTCTTGACAAGCTCAGAGAACATCAGTTCTACGCCAAGTTCTCCAAGTGTGAATTTTGGCTCGATGAGGTTCTTTATCTTGGTCATATCATCTCTGCCAAGGGCATTTCCGTGAATCCTGAGAAGGTGTCTGCAATTGTGAATTGGGAACCTCCTCAGAACGTGAAGCAACTCCGCAGTTTCCTCGGTCTCGCAAGCTATTGCAGAAGATTCGTTGAAAACTTTTCTAAGATCGCCAAGCCTCTCTCAAATCTTCTTCAGAAGCACGTCAAGTACGTTTGGTCTCCGGAGTGTGATGTTGCTTTCAACACTTTGAAAGAGAAATTGATCACTGCTCCAGTTCTGACTCCGCCTGATGAAACCAAGCCGTACGAGGTCTTTTGTGATGCCTCTCTCCAAGGTCTCGGTGCTGTACTGATGCAAGAGAAGAAAGTTGTTGCTTATACCTCTCGCCAGTTGAAACCCAATGAGAAGAACTACCCCACTCATGACCTCGAGTTGGCGGCAGTTGTGCACGCTTTGTTGACTTGGAGACATCTTCTATTGGGAAGGAAAGTGGATATTTTCACTGATCACAAGAGTCTCAAGTACATCTTCACTCAGCCTAATCTCAACCTCAGGCAGACTCGATGGGTCGAAATGATTCAAGAGTACAATCCGAGTATCGAGTATACTCCAGGCAAGGCTAATGTGATTGCTGACGCTTTGAGCAGAAAAGCATATTGCAACAGTCTGATTCTCAAGCCTTATCAACCCGAGCTTTGTGAAGCCTTCCGCAAACTTAATCTGCAAGTTGTTCCTCAAGGTTTCCTCGCCAACCTTCAAGTCTCTCCTACCTTAGAAGACCAGATTCGCCAAGCCCAACTTCTTGATGCTATGGTGAAGAAGGTGAAGATTGGTATTGCAAAGAGTCAGTCCAAGTACAAGTGCTACCGACTTGATGATAAGGACACTCTCTTCTTCGAGGATCGAATTGTTGTGCCCAAAGGTGAACTTCGTAAAATGATCATGAACGAGGCTCACAACTCTCTCCTCTCCATCCACCCTGGTAGTACGAAGATGTATCAGGACCTAAAGCAAGCCTATTGGTGGACTCGAATGAAGCGCGAGATCGCTCAATTCGTGAACGAGTGTGATGTCTGCAGAAGAGTGAAGGCAGAACACCAAAGGCCAGCAGGTCTCCTCCAACCTCTTGCCATTCCAGAATGGAAGTTTGACCACATTGAAATGGACTTCGTGACTGGGTTTCCAAAGTCCAAGCGTGGCAATGATGCTATATTTGTTGTCATCGACAAGCTCACCAAAGTGGCTCACTTTCTGCCTATCAAAGAGTCGATCACTGCAGCTCAATTGGCGGAACTCTATACCTCTCGCATTGTCTCTCTGCACGGTATTCCTCAAGTGATATCTTCAGACCGTGGCAGCATCTTTACCTCCAAGTTTTGGGATTCTTTTCAGAAGGCCATGGGCACCAACATCCGCTTCAGCACAGCTTTCCATCCTCAAACAAGCGGTCAAGTCGAGCGTGTCAACCAAATTCTTGAAGATATGCTCAGGGCTTGTGTGATCTCCTTCGGCATGAAGTGGGAGGATTGTCTTCCTTATGCTGAATTCTCATACAACAACAGCTTTCAAGCAAGTTCGGGCAAGGCCCCCTTTGAAATTCTATATGGCAGGAAGTGCCGTACCCCTCTCAACTGGTCTGAAACCGGTTCCCTCAACGTGCTTTGCACAGAGATGGCTTGCGGGCGACTGTCTCTCCAACTTTAGTTGAACCAAGTATGGCTACGCCCGGTCCTTGCGAAGGTTAAAACGGAGTCTATTTGACAAACTATCATTGTGGTTTTGTGTAACGCCCCAGATGTAACTTTCCCTACTTGTACTCCAACTCTTGCCGTTTCCGGTGTCAAGTTATATTTATTTCTCGGGTTCGGGTCCTTGTCTCCGTGTGTTGTTTTCGTTTTCATGCATCTCATACCATGTCATCACGTGCATTGCATTCGCATACATGTTCATCTCATGCATTCGAGCTTTTTCCCCGTTGTCCGTTTTGCATTCCGGCGCTTCGTTCTCCTCCGGTGGTCGTTTCTAGTCTTCTTTCGTGTGTGGGGTTTAAACATTTCCGGATTGGTCCGAGACTTGCCAAGCGGCCTTGGTTTACTACCGGTAGACCTCCTGTCAAGTTTCGTATCATTTGGACTTCGTTTGATACTCCAACGGTTAACCGAGGGACCGAAAAGGCCTCGTGTGTGTTGCAGCCCAACACCCCCCAAATTTGGCCCAAAACCCACCAAACTCTGCTCCATGTCCTAGATCGTTCGATCACGATCGTGTGGGCGAAAACCGCACCTCATTTGGACTCTCCTAGCTCCACCTATGCCTATATATACACCCCTCCGTTTTCGGATCTCTCCCTCTCCCCGAAACCCTAAAAAAAAAAGCAGATCAAACCTCCCCGCACCGACGGACACGTCCGCCCCCAGCCGGACGCGTCCGCCGCCGCGCCCTCGCCCAACCACCGCGTGCCACGTGGACCGCCGCCGCCGCCGCCGCCGCGGGCCGGGAGGCCCGGATCCGGCCCCCGCGACCCGGCTCCTCCACGCGCGCCCCGCCGCCTCCTTCCTCCGCGCGCGCCGCCGCCTCTTCGGGCTCCGGCGACCGGAGCCGCCGTCGTCGCCGCGGGTCTCTCCGGCGAGCCCGAGGCCGGCCGCCGCCCGCACCTCCTCGCCGGCGCGCGGGCCGCCACCGCCGCCGCCGGGCGCTGCTCCGGCCTCCCCCGACCTTCCCGGCGCCGCCCCGGCCTCTCCCCGCTGCTCCGGCCGCCTCCACCGGCTCCGGCGAGCCGTCCCCGGTGAACCTCGGCTTCCGTGCTCCGGCGGTGAACAGTAACCGCCAGATCTGGAAACCCTAGATCCGGTTGACTTTCCCTCTCCCCCTTATTTTTTCGAGCTAACTTTGACTGCTCGTATCTCCACAACCGTAGCTCCGTTTTGGGCGTATGATATATCAAAATCTTCGTCTCGACATGTACATCATTTCATTCCATTGCATCATTTGCATTTGAGGTCATCTTGATACCCAAAATCCTGTTAGAAGGAGGCTTCGTGAGTTAAATTGCAGATCCGTTAGTTCATCATGCACTTTTGTCATTTTTGCTATATTTAATCCGTGCATGATATGCCTGTGCCCCTTTGGGATGAATTGTGAAGCATTTTGTCTTCTTTCCAGAGGTGCCTCCCATGCATTTTTAGGATGTGTGTGTTGTCTTGTGCAAGCTGGCGAAGAGAGGTACCTGAGATTGCAGATTTCAGGGACTTAGTGATTTTCGCTAAGTCTGGGATATTTTAGTTCATGATGCTATATGTCCAGCTTGTTTCCTAGTGATCCGTGCCTCTTTTGAGGATGATCAGTAAGGGAGTTTTGATATTTATGTTATGCTCTATCCATCCATATCCTTGTTGGCATTTGTGGAGTGCTCTAGGTTGACTCAATCGAGCTCAACTTTTGCTTCGTTGTTAATCTGGGCAGATCGTCAACTTGTTTGCGATTTCGCCGATGCTACCGTTAGTGTTCCATGCATGCTATGCCTTCGTTCTTGCCATGTGTAGCTAGCACTTTGTGCCTTCTTGCTGGTTATATTATTTCCTTGCCATGACTTGCACCGTAGTGAGTGCATCGAGCTTGTTTACATGCCTTCGTGAGTTAAATTTCAGCATGTCTCAGTTTTCACTAAGTCTGAAAACTGATTGTGTTCGAGCGATGTTCGTGAGCTCGGTAGAGTATTTTGTGAACCCTTTTGGCCCCAGGTCACTTTGGGTGTTTTATTAAGCTTGTTGAGTAGCTCCATGCCATGTTCTTACTTGTCATGTTCAGATTTTCTATCATGTTGTTTTGCTGCTCCGAAGAGAGCATCGTGATCTGAAATTTCAGACTAGTGTTAATTTCACTAAGTCTGAAATCTGTTTTGCATTTGCGTTTTAGCCATGCTTGTTTGAACCTCTTAATGGATGAATTTGCCTATGGCTCAGTGCTAGTGTTTTGTCAACCATCTTGTGTACATCACTGCCATGTATTTTGTTTTCTTGTTTGGTGGCTGTAGCATGTTCATTTCGTTGCATTTAGATGCCTACTTGCTGTTAATCGCAGACCGGTGTCATATCTTAAAACGTTCGCCATTTCCAAACCGTAGCTCCGATTCCAATGATCTTTATATCGTTTTCAAGCGATTTCATCCCCTCTATCCAGTGGCACACTTGGTTTTCCAAGATGAGGCCAGGTTCATGCATTTCCTGTCATATCTTGCATTTTGCATCCCGCATCGCATCCCGCATAGCATATCGTCATTTCATCATATTGCTTGGACTTGCCCGTGGTTGATTGTATCCTTGTTGCTTGTTTGTCTTGTTGGGTAGAGCCGGGAGACGAGTTCGCTACCGAGGAGCCCGTTGAGTTTGCTTGTGAGGATCCAGTCAACTCTGACAACTGTGCAGGCAAGATGATCATACCCTCGAAATCACTACTATCTTTGCTATGCTAGTTTGCTCGCTCTTTTGCTTTGCCACTGCTACGATGCCTACCTTTTTGCTTGTCAGCCTCCCAATTGCCATGTTGATCCCCTAACCCACCATTGTCCTAGCAAACCGTTGATTGGCTATGTTACCGCTTTGCTCAGCCCCTCTTATAGCGTTGTTAGTTGCAGGTGAAGTTTGGAGCCGTTCCTTGTTGGAACTTTTATTTACTTGTTGGGATATCACAATATATCTTACTTAATTAATGCATCTATATACTTGGTAAAGGGTGGAAGGCTCGGCCTTATGCCTGGTGTTTTGTTCCACTCTTGCCGCCCTAGTTTCCGTCATATCGGTGTTATGTTCCCGGATTTTGCGTTCCTTACACGGTTGGGCTATTATGGGAACCCCTGGACAGTTCGTCTTAAGTAAAGCTCTTCCAGCAATGCCCAACATTGGTTTTACCATTTGCCACCTAGCCTTTTCTTTCCCTTGGGTTCTGCAGACTCAAGGGTCATCTTATTTTACCCCCCCCCCGGGCCAGTGCTCCTCTGAGTGTTGGTCCACCCGTCAGCTACCGGTGGCTACCAGGGGCAACTCTGGGCTGGCCTACCCGTACCTAGGACAATCTGAGTGTGCCCTGAGAAAGAGATATGTGCAGCTCCTATCGGGATTTGTCGGCACATTCGGGCGGTGTTGCTGGTTTAGTTTTACCTTGTCGAAATGTCTTGTTGTACCGGGATACCGAGTCTGATCGGAATGTCTCGGGTGGAGGTCTATTCCTTCGTTGACCGTGAGAGCTTGTCATGGGCTAAGTTGGGACTCCCCTGCAGGGATTGAACTTTCGAAAGCCGTGCCCGCGGTTATGGGCAGATGGGAATTTGTTAACGTCCGGTTGTAGAAAACCCGAAGTCGACCTTATTTAAAATACACCAACCGCGTGTGTAACCGTGATGGTCTCTTCTCGGCGGAGTCCGGGAAGTGAACACGGTGTTGGAGTTATGCTTGCGCAGGATGTTCCTTTAGTTTCTCGCTCGTGCTTCGCCTTCTCTTCTCGCCCTCTTTTGCGTATAAGTTAGCCACCACATATGCTAGTCGATTGCTGCAGCTCCACATATATTTGCCTTATCCATTCCTATGAGCTTAAATAGTCTTGATCGCGAGGGTGCGAGATTGCTGAGTCCCTGTGGCTCACAGATGCTATAACTCCAGATGCAGGTCCAGGTGATTTCGCTCCAGGTGACGATTACGAGCTCAGGTGGGAGTTCGATGAGGACTCTCAGCGTTACTATGTGTCTTTTCCGGATGATCAGTAGTGGTGCCTAGTTGGGGTTGTCGATTCAGGACCTTGTCGCATGTTGGGTTCTTTTCTATTTTGGCGCCGTAGTCGGGCCATGAGTGTTTGTTTGATGGATGTTATTTATGTGCTCTGATGTGACGTGGCGAGTGTAAGCCAACTATGTTATCTCCCCCTTTTATTATATATATTACATGGGATGTTGTAATGATTGCCTGACTTGCGACATTGCTTTCAATGCGGTTATGCCTCTAAGTCGTGCCTCGACACGTGGGAGCTATAGCCGCATCGAGGGCGTTACATTTTGATGCGTAGGTGAGATTGGTTCTTACTTAAGCCCGTAGCAGCCACGTAAAACATGCAACAACAAAGTAGAGGACGTCTAACTTGTTTTTGCAGGGCATGTTGTGATGTGATATGGTCAAGGCATGATGCTGAATTTTATTGTATGAGATGATCATGTTTTGTAACCAAATTATCGGCAACTGGCAGGAGCCATATGGTTGTCGCTTTATTGTATGCAATGCAATCGCGATGTAATGCTTTACTTTATTACTAAACGGTAGTGATAGTCATGGAAGCATAAGATTGGCGAGACGACAACGATGCTACGATGGAGATCAAGGTGTCGCGCCGGTGACGATGGTGATCATGACGGTGCTTCGGAGATGGAGATCACAGGCACAAGATGATGGTGGCCATATCATATCACTTATATTGATTGCATGTGATGTTTATCTTATTATGCATCTTATCTTGCTTTGATTGACGGTAGCATTATAAGATGATCTCTCACTAAATTATCAAGAAGTGTTCTCCCTGAGTATGCACTGTTGCGAAAGTTCTTCGTGCTGAGACACCACGTGATGATCGGGTGTGATAGGCTCTACGTTCAAATACAACGGGTGCAAAACAGTTGCGCACGCAGAATACTCAGGTTATACTTGACGAGCCAAGCATATACAGATATGGCCTCGGAACACGGAGACCGAAAGGTCGAGCGTGAATCATATAGTAGATATGATCAACATAATGATGTTCACCGATGAAACTACTCCATCTCACGTGATGATCGGACATTGTTTAGTTGATTTGGATCACGTGATCACTTAGAGGATTAGAGGGATGTCTATCTAAGTGGGAGTTCTTAAGTAATATGATTAATTGAACTTAAATTTATCATGAACTTAGTACCTGATAGTATCTTGCTTGTTTATGTTGATTGTAGATAGATAGCTCGTGATGTTGTTACGTTGAATTTCAATGCGTTCCTAGAGAAAGCAAAGTTGAAAGATGATGGTAGCAATTACACGGACTGAGTTCGTAACTTGAGGATTATCCTCATTGCTGCACAAAACAATTACGTCCTGGAAGCACCGCTGGGTGCCAGGCCTGCTGCTGGAGCAACACCAGATGTTATGAACGTCTGGCAGAGCAAAGCTGATGACTAATCGATAGTTCAGTGTGCCATGCTTTACGGCTTAGAATCGGGACTTCAACGATGTTTTGAATGTCATGGAGCATATGAGATGTTCCAGGAGTTGAAGTTAATATTTCAAGCAAATGCCCGGATTGAGAGATATGAAGTCTCCAATAAGTTCTATAGCTGCAAGATGAAGGAGAACAGTTCTGTCAGTGAGCATATACTCAAAATGTCTGGGTATAATAATCACTTGATTCAATTGGGAGTTAATCTTCCAGATGATTGCGTCATTGACAGAATTCTCCAATCACTGCCACCAAGCTACAAGAGCTTCGTGATGAACTATAATATGCAAGGGATGAACAAGACTATTCCCGAGCTCTTCGTGATGCTGAAAGCTGCAGAGGTAGAAATCAAAAAGGAGCATCAAGTGTTGATGGTTACAAAACCACTAGTTTCAAGAAAAAGGGCAAAGGGAAGAAGAAGGGGAACTTCAAGAAGAACGGCAAACAAGTTGCTGCTCAGGAGAAGAAACCCAAGTCTGGACCTAAGCCTGAAACTGAGTGCTTCTACTGCAAGCAGACTGGTCACTGGAAGCGGAACTGCCCCAAGTATTTGGCGGATAAGAAGGATGGCAAGGTGAACAAAGGTATATGTGATATACATGTTATTGATGTGTACCTTACTAATGCTCGCAGTAGCACCTGGGTATTTGATACTGGTTCTGCTGCTAATATTTGCAACTCGAAACAGGGGCTACGGATTAAGCGAAGATTGGCTAAGGACGAGGTGACGATGCGCGTGGGAAACGGTTCCAAAGTCGATGTGATCGCGGTCGGCACGCTACCTCTACATCTACCTTCGGGATTAATATTAGACCTAAATAATTGTTATTTGGTGCCAGCGTTGAGCATGAACATTATATCTGGATCTTGTTTAATGCGAGACAGTTATTCATTTAAATCAGAAAATAATGGATGTTCTATTTATATGAGTAATATCTTTTATGGTCATGCACCCTTGAAGAGTGGTCTATTCTTATTGAATCTCGATAGTAGTAATACACATATTCATAATGTTGAAGCCAAAAGATGCAGAGTTGATAATGAAAGTGCAACTTATTTGTGGCACTGTCGTTTAGGTCATATCGGTATAAAGAGCATGAAGAAACTCCATACTGATGGACTTTTGGAACCACTTGATTATGAATCACTTGGTTCTTGCGAACCGTGCCTCATGGGCAAGATGACTAAAACACCGTTCTCCGGTATTATGGAGAGAGCAATAGATTTGTTGGAAATCATACATACCGATGTATGTGGTTCGATGAATATTGAGGCTTGTGGCAGATATCGTTATTTTCTCACCTTCATAGATGATTTAAGTAGATATGGGTATATCTACTTAATGAAACATAAATCTGAAACATTTGAAAAGTTCAAAGAATTTCAGAGTGAAGTTGAAAATCATCGTAACAAGAAAATAAAGTTTCTACGATCTGATCGTGGAGGAGAATATTTGAGTTACGAGTTTGGTGTACATTTGAAAAACTGTGGAATAGTTTCGCAACTCACGCCACCCGGAACACCACAGCGTAATGGTGTGTCCGAACGTCGTAATCGTACTTTACTAGATATGGTGCGATCTATGATGTCTCTTACTGATTTACCGCTATCATTTTGGGGTTATGCTTTAGAGACGGCCGCATTCACGTTAAATAGGGCACCATCAAAATCCGTTGAGACGACGCCTTATGAACTATGGTTTGGCAAGAAACCAAAGTTGTCGTTTCTGAAAGTTTGGGGCTGCGATGCTTATGTGAAAAAGCTTCAACCTGATAAGCTCGAACCCAAATTGGAGAAATGTGTCTTCATAGGATATCCAAAGGAAACTATTGGATACACCTTCTATCACAGATCCGAAGGCAAGACTTTTGTTGCTAAATTCGGAAACTTTCTTGAGAAGGATTTTCTCTCGAAATAAGTGAGTGGGAGGAAAGTAGAACTTGACGAGGTAACTGTACCTGCTCCCTTGTTGGAAAGTAGTACATCACAGAAAATTGTTTCTGCGACACCTACACCAATAAGTGAGGAAGTTAATGATAATGATCATGAAACTTCAGAACAAGATACTACTGAACCTCGTAGATCAACCAGAGTAAGATCCGCACCAGAGTGGTACGGTAATCCAGTTCTAGAAGTCATGCTACTAGATCATGATGAACCTACGAACTATGAAGAAGCGATGGTGAGCCCAGATTCCGCAAAGTGGCTTGAAGCCATGAAATCTGAGATGGGATCCATGTATGAGAACAAAGTATGGACTTTGGTTGACTTGCCCAATGATCGGCAAGCAATTGAGAATAAATGGATCTTCAAGAAGAAGACTGACGCTGATGGTAATGTTACTGTCTACAAAGCTCGACTTGTCGCGAAAGGTTTTCGACAAGTTCAAGGGGTTGACTACGATGAGACTTTCTCACCCGTAGCGATGCTTAAGTCTGTCCGAATCATGTTAGCGATTGCCGCATTTTATGATTATGAAATTTGGCAGATGGATGTCAAAACTGCATTCCTGAATGGATTTCTGGAAGAAGAGTTGTACATGATGCAACCAGAAGGTTTTGTCGATCCAAAGGGAGCTAACAAAGTATGCAAGCTCCAGCGATCCATTTATGGACTGGTGCAAGCATCTCGGAGTTGGAATAAACGCTTTGATAGTGTGATCAAAGCATTTGGTTTTATACAGACTTTCGGAGAAGGCTGTATTTACAAGAAAGTGAGTGGGAGCTCTGTAGCATTTCTGATATTATATGTGGATGACATATTGCTGATTGGAAATGATATAGAATTTGTGGATAGCATAAAGGGATACTTGAATAAAAGTTTTTCAATGAAAGACCTCGGTGAAGCTGCTTACATATTAGGCATTAAGATCTATAGAGATAGATCAAGACGCTTAATTGGACTTTCACAAAGCACATACCTTGACAAAATTTTGAAGAAGTTCAAAATGGATCAAGCAAAGAAAGGATTCTTGCCTGTGTTACAAGGTGTGAAGTTGAGTAAGACTCAATGCCCGACCACTGCAGAAGATAGAGAGAATATGAAAGATGTTCCCTATGCATCAGCCATAGGCTCTATCATGTATGCAATGCTGTGTACCAGACCTGATGTGTGCCTTGCTATAAGTTTAGCAGGGAGGTACCAAAGTAATCCTGGAATGGATCACTGGACAGCGGTCAAGAACATCCTGAAATACCTGAAAAGGACTAAGGATATGTTTCTCGTATATGGAGGTGACAAAGAGCTCACCGTAAAAGGTTACGTTGATGCAAGCTTTGACACTGATCCGGACGATTCTAAATCGCAAACCGGATACGTGTTTACATTAAACGGTGGAGCTGTCAGTTGGTGCAGTTCTAAACAAAGCGTCGTAGCGGGATCTACATGTGAAGCGGAGTACATAGCTGCTTCGGAAGCAGCGAACGAAGGAGTCTGGATGAAGGAGTTCATATCCGATCTAGGTGTCATACCTAATGCATCGGGTCCAATGAAAATCTTTTGTGACAATACTGGTGCGATTGCTTGGCAAAGGAATCCAGATTTCACAAAAGGACCAAACACATCAAGAGACGCTTCAGCTCCATCCGGGATCTAGTCCAGGTGGGAGACATAGAGATTTGCAAGATACATACGGATCTGAATGTTGCAGACCCGTTGACTAAGCCTCTTCCACGAGCAAAACATGATCAGCACCAAGGCTCCATGGGTGTTAGAATCATTACAGTGTAATCTAGATTATTGACTCTAGTGCAAGTGGGAGACTGAAGGAAATATGCCCTAGAGGCAATAATAAAGTTATTATATATTTCCTTATAATCATGATAAATGTTTATTATTCATGCTAGAATTGTATTAACCGGAAACATAATACATGTGTGAATACATAGACAAACAAAGTGTCACTAGTATGCCTCTACTTGACTAGCTCGTTAATCAAAGATGGTTATGTTTCCTGACCATGAACAATGAGTTGTTATTTGATTAACGAGGTCACATCATTAGTTGAATGATCTGATTGACATGACCCATTCCATTAGCTTAGCACCCGATCGTTTAGTATGTTGCTGTTGCTTTCTTCATGACTTATACATGTTCCTATGACTATGAGATTATGCAACTCCTGTTTGCTGGAGGAACACTTTGGGTGCTACCAAACGTCACAATGTAACTGGGTGATTATAAAGGAGCATTACAGGTGTCTCCAAAGGTAGATGTTGGGTTGGCGTATTTCGAGATTAGGATTTGTCACTCCGATTGTCGGAGAGGTATCTCTGGGCCCTCTCGGTAATACACATCACATAAGCCTTGCAAGCATTACAACTAATATGTTAGTTGTGAGATGGTGTATTACGGAACGAGTAAAGAGACTTGCCGGTAACGAGATTGAACTAGGTATTGGATACCGACGATCGAATCTCGGGCAAGTAACATACCGATGACAAAGGGAACAATGTATGTTGTTATGCGGTCTGACCGATAAAGATCTTCGTAGAATATGTAGGAGCCAATATGGGCATCCAGGTCCCGCTATTGGTTATTGACCGGAGATGTGTCTCGGTCATGTCTACATTGTTCTCGAACCCGTAGGGTCCGCACGCTTAAGGTTACGATGACAGTTACATTATGAGTTTATGCATTTTGATGTACCGAAGGTTGTTCGGAGTCCCGGATGTTATCACGGACATGACGAGGAGTCTCGAAATGGTCGAGACGTAAAGATTGTATATTGGAAGCCTATGTTTGGACATCGGAAGTGTTCCGGGTGAAATCGGGATTTTACCGGGTTACCGGGAGGTTACCGGAACCCCCCGGGAGCCATATGGGCCTTCATGGGCCTTAGTGGGAAGGAGAAAGGGGCAGCCCAAGGTGGCTGCGCCACTTCCCCCTCCCCTAGTCCTATTAGGACTAGGAGAAGGTGGCCGGCCCCCCTCTCTCCCTTCCCCTCCGAGGAATCCTAGTTGGACTAGCATTGGGGGGAGGAATCCTACTCCCAGAGGGAGTAGGACTCTCCTGCGCCTCCCCTCCTTGGCCGGCCAGCCCTCCCCCTTGGCTCCTTTATATACAAAGGCAGGGGGCACCTCTAGACACACAAGTTGATCCACGTGATCTATTCCTTAGCCGTGTGCGGTGCCCCCTGCCACCATATTCCTCGATAATACTGTAGCGGAGTTTAGGCGAAGCCCTGCTGCTGTAGTTCATCAAGATTGTCACCACGCCGTCGTGCTGACGGAACTCTTCCCCGACACTTTGCTGGATCGGAGTCCGGGGATCGTCATCGAGCTGAACGTGTGCTCGAACTCGGAGGTGTCGTAGTTTCGGTGCTTGATCAGTTGGATCGTGAAGACGTACGACTACTTCCTCTACGTCGTGTCATCGCTTCCGCAATCGGTCTGCGTTGGGTATGTAGACAATACTCTCCCCCTCGTTGCTATGCATCACATGATCTTGCGTGTGCGTAGGAAAATTTTTGAAATTACTACGAAACCCAACACAAGGCGCATAGAGAGAGGATTCAGACTTTTGGACAAAGCACACATCGTAACTAGTTCAAAAGCTCAAGAACACACATATAACCAGATAAAGTAGGACTGGGGTATTACGCATCCGTGCGGCCCGATCCTGGATAAAAATCCTCTGTGTGCTAACGGCTCAACCTGCTCTTCGTGCAACTAACCCCCCGTTGAACATAGAAGGGATCCTTGTGACCCCATAGGTGATCGGTTTCCCCGACAAAGAGAGAAGGGGCATGCTAATTCCACACTTGTGCTTCAAAGTACGTAGCACCATGCTTTTCATATAGAGAGTCTCCTATGTTGTCACTTTCATATACTAGTTGGAATTTTTCAATATAGAGCTAGATGCACGCCCACTTAGTTTTCAGTTTGAGCTTTCATACACTTATAGCTCTTAGTGCATCTATTGCATGGCAATCCCTACTCCTTGCATTGATATCAATTGATGGGCAGCTCGATAGCCCGTTGATTAGCCGCGTCGATGTGAGACTTACTTACTTTTTTGTCTTCTCTATGCTTACCCCTACCATCATACTCCATTCCACCCATAGTGTTATGTCCATGGCTTGTGCTCATGTATTGCTTGGGGGCTGAAAAAGCTGAAGCGCGTTAAAAAGTATGAACCAATTGCTCGGCTTGTCATCGGGGTTGTGCATGATAAATACTTTGTGTTAATAATATGGAGCATGATAAGACTATATGATTTTGTAGGGATAGCGTTCTTTAGCATTGATATTTTGAAAGACATGATTGTTTGTTGGGATGCCTGGGTATTGATGTCTTTATGTCAAATTATAGACTATTGCTTTGAATCACTCGTGTCTTAATATTCATGCCATGATTAGACATATGATCAAGATTATGCTAGGTAGCATTTCACATCAATATTGTTTTTATCATTTACCTACTCGAGGACGAGCAGGAATTAAGCTTGGGGATGCTGATACGTCTCCGTTGTATCTATAATTTTTTATTGTTCCATGCCAATATTATACAACTTTCACATACTTTTGGCGACAATTTATATGATTTATTGGACAATTTATATGATTTATTGGACTAACATATTAATCCAGTGCCTAGTGCCAGCTCCTGTTTATTGCATGTTTCTTGTTTCACAGAATACCCATATTGAACGAAGTCCAAACGTGATAAAAATTTACGGGAATTATTTTGGAATATATGTGATTTTTGGGAGGTGGAATCAACGCAAATGGGGGCCTACGGCCTCCACTACCCACTAGGGCGTGCCTGCCCCCCTGGCGCGCGGTGGTGCCTAGTGGGCACCCTGCAAATCGGTTGGGGAGCTTCTTCGGCCACAAGGAATCTTATATCCAGAAAAAATCATGTTAAAATTTCAGCGAAATCAGAGTTATGAATCTCCTGTATTTAAGAAACGGTGAAAGGCCAGAAAACAGGAACAAGAGAGAGAGAGAGAGAGAGAGAGAGAGAGAGAGATCCAATCTTGGAGGGGCTCTCACCCCTCCGCTGCCATGGAGGCCATGGACTAGAGGGGAAACCCTCCTCCCATCTAGGGGGAGGCCAAGGAAGAAGAAGGAGGAGGGGGTTTCTCTCCCCCTCTCTCCCGGTGGCGCCGGAGTGCCGCCGGGGCTAGGATCATGATGACAATCTACACCAACAACCTTGCTACCGTCAACACCAACTTTCTCGCCCTCTATGTAGCAGTGTAACCTTTCTATTCCCATTGTATTCTCTACTTAAACATGGTACTCAACACTATATGTTATTATCCAATGATATGTGGTTATCCTATGATGTTTGAGTGGATCTGTTTTCTCCTATGGGTTAATTGATGATCATGGTTGGTTTGAGTTGTATATTTTATTTTGGTGATGTCCTATGGTGCCCTCCGTGCCACACAAACGTGAGGGATCCCTATTGTAGGGTGTTGCAATACGTTCATGATTCTCTAATAGTGGGTGGCGAGAGTGAGAGAAACTTATACCCCAAGTAAGGGGGTTGTTGCATATGGGAGTAAAGATGGCTTGATACTTAATGTTATGGTTGGGTTTTACCTTAATGATCTTTGGTAGTTGTGGATGCTTGCTAGAGTTCCAATCATAAGTGCATATGATCCAAGTACGAAAAGTATGTTAGCTCATGCCTCTCCCTCATATAAAATTGCAATAATGATTACCGGTCTAGTTATCGACTGCCTAGGGACAAATAACTTTCTTGTGTGACAAAAGCTTTCTACTAAACAACTAACTTTTCTTATCTTGCATTTTATTCATAGTTTTATTCTTGCAAAGTACTTCTAGTTTATACTTGTTCTAGGTAAAGCAAACGTTAAGTGTGCACAGAGTTGTATCTGTGGTCGATAAAACTTGAGGGAATATTTGTTCTACCTTTAGTTCCTCGTTAGATTTGACAATCTTACTTATCGAAAAAGGCTACAAATGATCCCCTATACTTGTGGGTTATCAAGGCTGAGCAGGCCACCTACGGTGGCGGAGCTGAAGCAGATATTGGTTGAGCCAGCGACTGGCCCATCCCCTCATTGGCAACCTCAAGGAGTTCCTCTCCCAGGTTTTTTTGGGCCGAGGTGTCGACCTCGGCCATGATGGCCTCCTTCTCGACCCTCACCCCGTTGACATCGGGGGTAAGGATCGACGTCTCCTCCCCAACCATCATGCACTAGGGGAGGGATGGTGGCCTCTGGAATCCCGCTAGTGGAGGGCAGTCCACTGGAGGAACCGTTGGGGATCTCCTTTGGCGAGTTGCGTAAAGAAGGATACCTTGTGAGTCCTCCCTTGGTAAAAAGAACTTGTCAAATAGAAAGACAGAATTTAAAGATTACAGCTTACCTTGGAGGCGCCGGTTTCTTCCTCCCCATGGTGAGGAGGTCTTCTTCCGAGTCGTCAAAGAGCCCGATTGAGGGAGTCCTGGACTAGGGGGTGTCCGGATAGCCGAACTATCATCGTCAGCCGGACTCCAAGACTATGAAGATACAAGATTGAAGACTTCGTCCCGTGTCCGGATGGGACTTTACTTGGCGTGGAAGGCAAGCTTGGCGATACGGATATGTAGATCTCCTACCATTGTAACCGACTCTATGTAACCCTAGCCCTCTCCGGTGTCTATATAAACCAGATGGCTTTAGTCCGTAGGACACAACAACCATTACAACAATCATACCATAGGCTAGCTTCTAGGGTTTAGCCTCCTTGATCTCGTGGTAGATCTACTCTTGTAATACCCACATTACCAATATCAATCGAGCAGGATGTAGGGTTTTACCTCCATCAAGAGGGCCCGAACCTGGGTAAAACATCGTGTCCCTTGTCTCCTGTTACCATCCGCCTAGACGCACAGTTCGGGACCCCCTACCCGAGATCCGCCAGTTTTGACACCGACATTGGTGCTTTCATTGAGAGTTCCTCTGTGTCGTCACCGATAGGCTTGATTGCTTCTTCAATCAACAACGACGCAGTCCTGGGTGAGACTTTTCTCCCCGGACAGATCTTCGTATTCGGCGGCTTCGCACTGCGGGCCAATTCACTTGGCCATCTGGAGCAGATCGGAAGCTACGCCCCTGGCCGTCAGGTCAGCTTTGGAAGCCTAAACTTCACGGCCGATATCCCCGGAGACTTGATCTTCGATGGATCCGAGGCGCAGCCGAGCGCGCCGCACTGTCACGATTGGCATGATCTAACTCTGCCGCCGGACAGTACCTTGGAGGCCGCACACGAATCCGCTCCGGCCCATAGTCTGGAGCCGATCGCGCAGATCGAGGATGGGTGGCTGGACACCGCCTCGGGAACTGCAACTTCCACGGCGATGGAGCCGAACACTGACCCCGTCCCTTATAAAGCTCGTGACTCCGAGGTGCCGGACTCCCTGCCGGACTCCGAACCTCCTGCGCCCCTGCCAATCGAATCTGATTGGGCGCCGATCATGGAGTTCACCGCTGCGGACATCTTTCAGCACTCACCCTATGGCGACATCCTGAAATCGCTAAAGCATCTCTCGCTATCCGGAGAGCCCTGGCTGGACTACGGCCAGGATGGTTGGGATGCGGACGACGAAGAAATTCAAAGCCCACCCACCACCCACTTTGTAGCTACTGTCGACGATCTAACTGACGTGCTAGACTATGACTCCGAAGACATCGACGGTATGGACGACGATGCCGGAGACGATCAAGAACCAGCACCTACAGGGCACTGGAAGACCACCTCGTCATACGACATATACATGATGGACACCCCAAAAGATGGGGACGGCGAAGAAACAGCGGAGGCAGATTCCTTAAAGAAGCAGCCCAAGCGCCGATGTCAGCGGCGCCGCTCTAAATCCCGCCATAGCAAGAATGGAGATTCCGGCACAGGAGATAACAACACCCCAGAAAGTGCCGAAGACAACCCCCTCCAGCAAGATTCAGCGCAGGAGGATGCAGAAGCAAGCCCTCACGAAAGAGCGGCAGACGAAGAGGTCGAGGATGATAATTACATACCTCCCTCCGGAGACGAGGCAAGCCTCGACGACGACGAATTCGTCGTGCCTGAGGATCCTGTCGAACAAGAGCGTTTCAGACGCAGGCTAATGGCCACGGCAAATAGCCTAAAGAAAAAGCAGCAACAGCTTCAAGCTGATCAAGACCTGCTGGCCGACAGATGGACTGAGGTCCTCGCGACCGAAGAGTATGAACTCGAACGCCCCTCCAAAAGCTACCCAAAACGCAATTTGCTCCCCCGACTAGAGGAGGAAGCATACAAACCTTCATCACCAGCGCACAATACGGCAGACCGACCACCTCGTGGCCGCGACAGAGAGGCATCTAGGCCCCCCACCAGAACCGTACCCCGGCACCGCTCAAAAAGTATGAAGCCATGGGGGAACGCGCCGGACTTGCGGGATATATTGGAGGACAAGGCAAGACAATCCAGATCTATCTATGGATCACGCGGGCGCCCCAAGACCCACGACAAATACCGTCGCACCGGATACAACAACTCCGGCCGGGCCGAACACAGCAGACAACGCTCTCTTGAGCTACGTCGTGATATTGCTCAATACAGAGGCGCCGCACACCCACTATGCTTCACTGACGAAGTAATGGATCATCAAATCCCTGAAGGGTTTAAACCCGTTAACATTGAATCCTACGATGGCACAACAGACCCCGCGGTTTGGATCAAGGATTATCTCCTTCATATCCATATGGCCTGCGGCGACGATCTTCACGCCATCAAATATCTCCCGCTCAAGCTTAAAGGACTAGCTCGGCATTGGCTCAACAGCCTGCCCGCAGAGTCAATTGGGTGTTGGGAGGACCTGGAAGCCGCATTCCTCGACAACTTCCAGGGCACATATGTGCGACCACCAGACGCCGATGACCTAAGCCACATAATTCAGCAACCAGACGAATCGGCCAGACAATTCTGGACACGGTTCTTAACCAAGAAAAATCAAATCGTCCACTGTCCGAATGCAGAGGCCCTCGCAGCCTTCAAACATAACATCCGCGACGAGTGGCTGGCCCGGCACCTAGGACAGGAAAAGCCGAAATCCATGGCAGCCCTCACATCACTCATGACCCGCTTCTGTGCGGGAGAGGATAGCTGGCTAGCTCGCAGCAACAACCTCAGTAAAAATGCTGGCAGTCCGGATACAAAGGACCAAAATGGCAGGTCGCATCGAAACAAGAACAAACGCCGCATTAATGGCGACAACAATGAGGATACGGCAGTCAACGCCGGATTCGGAGGCTCTAAACCCGGTCAACTGAAGAAGCCATTCAAAAGAACCACTCCGGGCCCGTCCAATTTGGACCGAATACTCGACCGCTCTTGCCAAATACATGGCACCCCCGAAAAGCCAGCTAACCACACCAACAAAGATTGTTGGGTATTCAAGCAGGCAGGCAAATTAATTGCCGAAAACAATGACAAGGGGCTGCACAGCGATGACGAGGAAGAGACCCGGCCGCCGAACAATAGAGGACAGAAGGGATTCCCCCCACAAATGCGGACAGTAAACATGATATACGCAATGCATATTCCCAAGAGGGAGCGGAAGCGAGCACTAAGGGACGTATATGCGATGGAGCCAGTCGCCCCAAAGTTCAATCCATGGTCCTCTTGCCCGATAACTTTCGATCGAAGAGACCATCCGACCAGTATCCGCCACGGCGGATTCGCCGCATTGGTTTTAGACCCAATCGTCGATGGATTTCACCTCACGAGAGTCCTGATGGACGGCGGCAGTAGCCTGAACCTGCTTTATTAGGATACAGTGCGCAAGATGGGCATAGACCCTTCAAGGATTAAACCTACAAAGACGACCTTCAAAGGCGTCATACCAGGTGTTGAGGCCAATTGTACAGGCTCAGTCACACTGGAAGTGGTCTTCGGATCCCCGGATAATTTCCAAAGCGAGGAGTTAATCTTCGACATAGTCCCGTTCCGCAGTGGCTATCACGCTCTGCTCGGACGAACTGCGTTCGCAAAGTTCAACGCGGTGCCGCATTATGCATACCTAAAGCTCAAGATGCCAGGCCCTCGTGGAGTCATCACGGTCAACGGAAATACGGAATGCTCCCTCCGAACGGAGGAACATACAGCGGCTCTCACGGCAGAAGTACAGAGCAGCCTTCTAAGGCAATTTTCGAGTCCGGCCGCTAAACGACCGGACACGACCAAACGCGCCCGGAGCAACATCAACCAAGACCACCTGGCACATTCTGAGCACGCGTAGCAATGCGGCCCCAACCCCAACCCTCGCATGATTGCAAGACAAGCTCTCCGCGTACATTATTACGCTCTGGAGATACCATGGGCATAGGGGGAGGGGCACGACCACAAAAGACCCAGAGTGCAGTTCGACTACACCAGGGGTCCAAAGTGTGTAGCTCTTTTTACCTTTTTTTTATTTATTTTTCTTCTTTTTATATACAGGACTCCGTCCACCAAATGCTCTGTCCGGTGGCGAACCTGCCGAACTCATGATGCAACAGCCAGGGAGGGACAAAGGCTGCGACGAACACTCAGGTGGTCTCCATTACGAGCATTAAATCTGTTAAATACACCATTCCGCAGCCTACCCCTGGAGGGGGACACCTTTAATTAGTCCAATACCTTGCTTACCACACTATTTGTATCATTCCGCACTCATAGCACAATTTCTTGAATAAATAATGCAGCACTTTTTGCCTATAATTGCATTACTTTACATATATGTTCATTTATGACATCTTGCACCCGTATATTTTGGTACGGCTGAATACACCAGGGGCTTATGTTCCCCGCATTATGGTGTGATAAGTCCGAACACTTTCACAAGTGTGGCACCCCGAACTTATAGCATTATATGAATCGGCTCCGAATCATGTCTTGGGTCAATAGTTGGGTTTGCCCGGCTCCCATGTTTGGCACCTTATGTTCCGTTCTGTCGGCTAAGGTAGCACTGGGAGAACCACTGCGATTGTGCCCCGGTTGAGCCGGGTTAACGCCTCAGTGGAGAAAGCTAAAACTGACTGTCATGATAAGGCGAGAGACTGGTCGCTGTTCGAGAGGTCTTTTCGAGTCCCTAAAGACTTATGCCGCTTCGAGCGAAGAACCGGATAATGTCCGGCCAAGGCGTGGATAGCGCCCCGAACTCGGTCTTCCGAATACTAGGGGCTTCGCCGAAATTTAAAATTATAGAATTCTATGGCTAAGTGAGAGTGTTCAAGCATTATAAGTCCGGTTGCCGTGTTCGTTGTGTTGAGCGCCTCCCTAGATGGACCCAAAAATGGGAATAAGAGTGCTCAAGTTTATCCCGAACACCCCAGCACTCGTGGCATGGGGGCTGAAGCCGACGACTTGCCATCTCTCAGATTTAATAAACGGCCGCACAGAAGGTAATATTTTAAATCAATAAGCATTGCTTAGCGCATATGAACAAAGTTTTCAGCGCACAGGATAACACATGGCGAGTTTACTCAATAATTACATCTCTGGGGCACTCATCCGCAATCTTGCGGGCACCCTTCAGGACAGTCTTATAGTACATCTCGGGCGTTCGATACTCCTTGCCCGTAGGCGGCGCGTCAGTGATAAGCCTCTCCGCATCCAGCTTGCCCCAGTGCACCTTTGCGCGGGCAAGGGCCCGACGAGCACCTTCAATACAGGCGGAGCGCTTGATGACCTCCACCCAGGGGCACGCATCCACCAGCCGCCGCACGAGGCCGAAGTAGCTCCCAGGCATGGCCTCTCCAGGCCACAGCCAGACTATGAGGCCCTTCATGGCCTGCTCGGCTACCTTGTGGAACTCGACCAGCTGCTTCAGCTGGTCGCTAGGGGGCACCGGATGGCCGGCCTCAGCATACTGAGACCAGAAGACCTTCTCCGTTGAGCTCCCCTCCTCGGCTCGGTAGAATGCGGCGGCATCAGACACGCTGCAAGGCAGATCTGCAAACGCCCCTGGAGAGCTTCGAATTCGGGTAAGTAACAGGTAATTTAAATTCACATGCTTGCTTTGCATGAAAAATGCCTTACCCGCCGCTATCTTTTTCACCTCCTCAATCTCCTGGAGGGACTTATAGGCCTCGGCCTTGGCGGCTGTGGCACTTTCGAGAGCCGAGGCAAGCTCGGACTCTCGAGTCTTTGAGTCGCGCTCCAAACTCTCATGTTTTTCCATGAGAGCCTAGAGCTCTTGCCGCACCTCCGCCACCCGTGCCTCCTGCTTCTCTCGCTCTGCTCGTTCCGCGGCCGCATTGCTTTCGGCCGCGGACACAGCCTCCTTCAGGGTTGCCACCTCGTTCGTGGCCCCTGCAGTACCCACGTTATCCTTGTTATTTTTTTCGCAACCTAAATCCTTTCTCTGTAAGGTAAAAATTCAAAGTGGTGTTACTCACCTTCTTTGTCCTCGAGCTGCTTCTTGGCACGGCCGAGCTCTTGCTCGGACCGCTCGAGCTCCTGCTTTAAAGCACCGACCTCCGTAGTCAGTGCGGCAGAGGTCAGCAGCGCAGCCTGCAAACCCATATTGACATAATTTTTAGCAACCCTGCGTATATCTTTTTTAAGATCCTCAGTCCGGCTTTTCTTTCCGAACACCCGACCGAGCATCAGGGGCTACTGTCTATGCGGTATTACATTTAATATTTTTAATTTCTTACCTCAAAGCCTGATAGAAGGCTACTGCAGGCTTCGGTCAGCCCGCTCTTGGCGAGCTGTACCTTCTGAATCACCGCACTCATAATAGTGCGGTGTTCTTCCTCGATGGAAGCGCCTCTAAGCGCCTCCAACAAGTTGTCCGGCGCCTCCGGTTGGACGGAGGCCGCCGGTGTCACGGTCTTGCCCTTCTTATGAAGGGGCCGCCGGCCGGACTCCGGAACCACTGCGGGTTCCGGCGTGGAGTCCGGCGCAAAGTCTGGGAGGCTGCCTTGTGGCACCTCTGGAGCCTCCTCCTGATGGGTCCCTTCTCAGGATCCCACCCTGGCGTCCTCAGCGTCGCGAGGGGTGGAGGCAGTTGGGATGGAGTCTACATCCGACGGAGCCAACGACCCGCTCGATGAAGCGGGGAGATCATCATCGGCCGGACTACAGCTTGCGGCATTAGAAGGACACTATGTGACACAAAAGAGAAATTATAAATCATTCAAAAATCCGGATACTTACGATCTTGCCGGAGGCCTGGCCCTTGAAGGCCACTCTTCATCGCCAACGTTGGCATTGGCGGAGCTATCCGGGGGAATAGTCCTTCCCCTCTTGGACCCTTCGGCCTCCCCTGTTGGGGAAGCCTTCCTCTTCCTCTCTCCTTCTTCCGGGAGAGAGTCCTCTTTCTCCTCCTCATCTTCAGGGGAGGAGTCTGCCTCGGAGTCGTCGAACACCTGAAAATGGGAACTCTTTCGAGTACCCGTGGCCTCCTTCTTGGCCTTCTTCTCCGGCACCACATGCGGTGCCGGAACCAGCAGCCCCGCTAGACGGGCGTCTACTGGGTTTTCTGGCATAGGAGCCGGACAGATGATCTGCTCCGCTTTCCTCATCCAGTCCTGTCAAAGGAAAAGGGAAATTGAAACCCGCATAGAGTCAAACTATGAATAGCAAGTGTCCCGTAAAGGGGTAGAATCTCTTACCTCGTCAGCTTGACGCTGCGAGCGAAATCCGTGATCTTCAGTGGCGGATGCGGGGGCTTCGACGCCCTTGAAGAGCACTTTCCAGGCATCTTCGTACCTGGTGTCGAAGAGCCTGTTTAAGGTCTGGTGCTGTGCCGGATTGAACTCCCACAATTTAAATGCCCGTTCTTGGCATGGGAGAATCCGGCGGATGAGCATGACTTGGACCACGTTTACAAGTTTGAGCTTCTTGTTCACCAGCCTCTGGATACAGGCTTGGAGTCTGGTCAGCTCCTCCGAATCACCCCAGGTCAGGTCACTCTCCTTCCAAGAGGTGAGCCGCATGGGGATCCCAGATCTAAATTCGGGGGCCGCCACCCATTTAGGGTCACGCGGCTCGGTGATGTAGAACCACCCCGATTGCCATCCCTTGATGGTTTCCATGAAGGCACCCTCGAGCCAGACGACGTTGGGTATCTTACCCAACATGGCGCCTCCGCACTCCGCCTGAGTGCCCTTCACCACCTTCGGCTTGACATTGAAGGTCTTGAGCCACAAGCCGAAGTGAGGCTGGATGCAGAGGAAGGCCTCGCACACGACGATAAACGCCGAGATGTTGAGGATGAAGTTTGGCGCCAGATCGTGGAAATCCAGGCCGTAATAGTACATGAGCCCCCGGACAAAGGGATGCAATGGGAAGCCTATCCCGCGGAGGAAGTGGGGAAGGAATACGACCCTCTCATGGGGCCTGGGGGTGGGGATGAGCTGCCCCTCGTCGGGCAGCCGGTGCGCGATGTCGCCGGATAGATATCCGGCGCTGCGCAGTCTTTCGATGTGCCCCTCCGTAACGGAGGAGGTCATCCACTTGCCTCCCGCTCTGGACATGACTGGAGAAGGTTGAGACGAGATGTGCGGGCTTGGGCGCTGGAGCTCGAGTGCGCGGAGATGGATAAGCAAAGGAGGAAGAAGGCGTAGGTGAAAGGGTGGATCCTTATCCCCTTATATATGGGCGGACGAAAACTATGCGTCCCCACCAGCCTGGTAAAACTCGCTTATCTCCCAAGCGCCACCATCAAGGGCGCGGTTGGGTTACCCACGTCCGTATTGATGAGAATCCCGGAATAAGGGGAACACGATCTCTGCTTCGACAAGATGTGCCAAGGAAACCGCTTCGCTAAACGCGCTGAGGTGGTATAGTAAAAAACGATTCAAGTAAAGGCTTGGTAGTGGTGTGACGTCATGCCACAAAATACGTCAGCAGATTGAACCTGTGTACATATTATTCTCTCTATGGTGGAATGTGGAATTTATTTTGCAGAGCCGGACACTATCCTGGTGTTCACAATCTTCTATGAATTATTCGGAGGAGGAACCCGCCTTGCAATGCCGAGCAATATGCGCGCCGGACTCATCGTCATTGAAGCCTGGTTCAGGGGCTACTGAGGGAGTCCTGGACTAGGGGGTGTCCGGATAGCCGGACTATCATCGTCAGCCGGACTCCAAGACTATGAAGATACAAGATTGTAGACTTTGTCCCGTGTCCGGATGGGACTTTACTTGGCGTGGAAGGCAAGCTTGGCGATACGGATATGTAGATCTCCTACCATTGTAACCGACTCTATGTAACCCTAGCCCTCTCCGTTGACTATATAAACCGGATGGCTTTAGTCCATAGGACACAACAACCATTACAACAATCATACCATAGGCTAGCTTCTAGGGTTTAGCCTCCTTGATCTCGTGGTAGATCTACTCTTGTAATACCCACATTATCAATATCAATCGAGCAGGACGTAGGGTTTTACCTCCATCAAGAGGGCCCGAACCTGGGTAAAACATCGTGTCCCGTGTCTCCTGTTACCATCCGCCTAGACGCACAGTTCGGGACCCCCTACCCGAGATCCGCCGGTTTTGACACCGACACCGACTCTCTCTGACAGCTTGCCGGCGGCCCTGGCCGAGGTCCTCCTTGGCCTCTTTGAGCCATTGGGATGCATACCGGCCATGGTGCCTTCTGATGCCACCCTTTTCCCCTTTGGGGGAGGGAGCTCTTCCACATCGTTCACCTCCACATGGCCGTCATGGGCGGCAGAGGTGTAGATCTCCTCGGACCAGGTGAACGAAGTCTCTCATGTCATAGCACTTAGCTTGGCCCTCTGGGACTTCGTCCCTTTGGGGATCACCACGTGTGGCTCCAATGTTAGGAGCGCCGCCAGCAGAGTAGCCTGTTATTCTTCTGGTAGTGGGGCGGAGCACCGCACACCCACTACCCAGGCCAGCCACTTCTGTAGGAGTGTCAAGCATAATGATTTGTTAAAATATACTCCTCGGAGGACAGAAATAATAACTTGTGGGTAAAATCCCTTACCAGGGGGGCTTCATAGCCGTCCCTCAAGGTCGCAGTCCTTGAATTTCTTGGGGATCTTGTCCTTGGCCAGCTTCATGAGCTTGGTCCACATGGCGGCCAAGGTGGAGCGGAAGAAGGCATTGAGGGGGCCCATGTCCTCGGGCCTTTGTGCCCACATCGGGGTGGCCCAAAGTTGGAGAGGGAGCATGCAGCGGTTGAGCATGACATTGATGACATCTGCAAGCTCGAGGTGGAGCTCGATTACCCTGTTTACCAAGGTCTCTACCTCCTTTTGGTTTCCCTAGGGGACTCCCTTTTCCTTCCAGGACTTGAGCTTCTTGGGAGGCTCTGACGAGAATGCTGGGACTCCGGCTTGGCCAGGGGAAAGCGGTTCGGTGATGTAGAACCACTTCCACTGCCATTCCTTCACCGTTTTGATGAAGGTGCACCTGAACCATTCGGCCCCTTGGTTTTTGCTGATCATGGCCCCACTACACTCTGCGAGGTCGGAGCCACTGGACTTTGGCTTGATCCCGAAGATCTTCAGCCACGGGTCAAAGTGTGGCTCGCAGCGGAGGAAGGCCTCGCAGACGGTGACGAAGGCGGCAAGATGGAGGATGGAGTTCGGCGACAGGTGGTGAAAATCAAGCTTGTAGTAGTACATGATCCCATGCATAAAGGGGTGCAGCTGGAACCTGGTACGTCTCCAACGTATCTATAATTTTTGATTGTTCCATGCTATTATATTACCCCTTTTGGATGTTTATGGGCTTTATTTTACACATTTATATCATTTTTGGGACTAACCTACTAACCGGAGGCCCAGCACGTATTGCTATTTTTTTGCCTATTTCAGTATTTCGAAGAAAAGGAATATCAAACGGAGTCCAAATGGAATGAAACCTTTGGGAGCGTGATTTTTGGAACGAACGTGATCCAGAGGACTTAGAGTGCAAGCCAAGAAACAGACGAGGTGGCCACGAGGGTGGAGGGCGCGCCCACCCCCCACCCCCCCTGGGCACGCCCCCTATCTCGTGGGCCCCTCGGGCGGCCACCGACCAACTTCTTCCTCCTATATATACCCACATACCCTGAAAACATCCAGGGAGCCAACGAAAAACAATTTCCACCGCCGTAACCTTCTGTATCCGCGAGATCCCATCTTGGAGCCTTCGTCGGTGCTCCGCCGGAGGGTTAATCGACCATGGAGGGCTTCTACATCAACACCATAGCCCTTCCGATGAGTTGTGAGTAGTTTACCATGGACTTTCGGGTCCATAGTTATTAGCTAGATGGCTTCTTCTCTCTTTTTGGATCTCAATACCATGTTCTCCCCCTCTCTTGTGGAGATCTATTCGATGTAACTCTTTTTGCGGTGTGTTTGTCGAGATCCGATGAATTGTGGGTTTATGATCAAGTTTATCTATGAGAAATATTTGAATCTCCTATGAATTCTTTTATGTATGATGAGTTATCTTTGCAAGTCTCTTCGAATTATCAGTTTGGTTTGGCCTACTAGATTGATCTTTCTTGCAATGGGAGAAGTGCTAGCTTTGGGTTCAATCTTGCGGTGTCCTTACCCAGTGACAGAAAGGGTTGCAAGGCACGTATTGTATTGTTGCCATCGAGGATAAAAAGATGGGGTTTATATCATATTGCTTGAGTTTATCCCTCTACATCATGTCATCTTGCTTAATGCATTACTCTGTTCTTTATGAACTTAATACTCTAGATGCAGGCAGGAGTCGGTCGATGTGTGGAGTAATAGTAGTAGATGCAGGCAGGAGTCGGTCTACTTGTTGCGGACGTGATGCCTATATACATGATCATGCCTAGATAATCTCATAATTATTCGCTTTTCTATCAATTGCTCGACAGTAATTTGTTATCATGCTATCTCTATCAGATCTCACTTTCGCAAGTGGCCATGAAGGGATTGACAACCCCTTTATTGCGTTGGTTGCGAGTTCTTTGTTTGTTTGTGTAGGTGCGTGGGACTTTTGAGGAGCCTCCTACTGGATTGATACCTTGGTTCTCAAAAACTGAGGGAAATACTTACTCTACTATTGCTGCATCACCCTTTCCTCTTCAAGGAAAACCAACGCAAGCTCAAGACATAGCAGAACCCCATCCCCCTAATGAAGTAGGGGACAAAAACCACCCAGCATCGGGAGCGGGCACTTGCTTGTCAGCGACAGGAGCACGAGCGGCGATGTCACTGGACAAGTATCCCACATCGCACAGCTCCTGGGCGGTCTCCTAAGTCATGATGGAGCCACCCCCAATGTCCTTGGAGGGTCTCAGCCATGGTTGGCGGAGGAGGATGGACCTGCTGGAGAGAGAGGATGCAGGATCGGATTTGAGCGTTGGAGCTAGACAAAGTAGTAAGATGGGGAGAATGGGATCGTGTTCAGTTGTGTTGTCCTCCCCTTTGCACTTATAGGCCTGTGAAAGGCCAAGAGTCCCCCTTGCTGCGCCGATAAACTTGCCACTCCCATCAAAGATTCCATTGAGCATAGGGGGGAAGCAAAATCTTGATGATATCCCTGATAAAATAGGCACGATCTCTGCTTCGAAGGGCATGCCGGTAAAGGTTTGCCTCGGGCCGCGATTTGAGGGAAGCAGTAATTACTCGACCTGCATGCGGTGGGTTGTTTTGATAAAGTTGTCAAACTACATGGAACCGTTCATACCAAGGTGTTTGGCATTCAAGGCTAAGTTCTCTAGCCTCTTTGGGAAAAGGGAATAGGCTCGGTCGGGCTTCGGCTGGCATCGCTCCTTTGAAGGAGTGGTTCGAGAATTGCAAGGAGGAACTCGTCTGGCAAGCCAAGGACTTTGGGTCCAAAGTTTTTACAAGAGGATCGTCCTTGGCATAGAAGACTAGTTCGAGGGCTACTGACGGTGTCCTAGATAAGGGGGTACTAACCCAGCTGGCCCATTCTCCTCGGGTTGGGCCAGCAAGCCACCATTCATGATCAATATGGACTCCGGAAGCCCTACGCGGGAGGCGTGATCAAGACTGCTTCCCCCGAACACTTGACGTATACTCCAAGATCTCTGTCGCTGCCTAGCTCATAGCTACCAACCTTGTAACCCTAGGTACCCTCCCTTGCATGTATATAAGCCATAGGGTTTAGCCCGTAGAGGGGATATCAACACAAAATCATTCACCTAGCCCTAGAGTTAGACCAAACATTACGATCTCGAGGTAGATCAGCTTTGTACTTGATACATCTCCATTGATATAAACAAGAGTAGGACGTAGGGTTTTACCTCCATCAAGAGGGTCTGAACCCTACGTAAACACCGTCTCCTTAGTCCCTGTTACCCTTGATCTGAGATCCACAGCTCGGGACCCCCTACCCCGAGGTCTGCTGGTTTTGACACTGACAAGGGGCCTATGAGGACGGGGTGGTGGAAGACTGGGATCCCACCCAGTCTGGCAACTACCATCAGCAACAGTCCTACACCTAGATGGGCATGGACACACATCAACAGCAGCATTGGGCTGCCGGACAGCAGCAGCCGAAGGGGGAGGAGGAGAAGGAGGGGGAGGGGAGGACGGCGAGGACGATGATCCGGCTGATAAAGCCGATGATCCAAAGAAGGGTAGTGGAGAAGCTTCAACATGCGGGAGGACGAGCTATTGTGTGATGCATGGTTGTCCACCAGCTTTGATCCTCTCCATGGCACAGAGCAAAAGGGCACAACCTTTTGGAACAATGTTCACATATAGTTCCATGAACACAAGCATTTCGCGCACTACTCTGATGTGGTCATCCGCAACTGTGAATGGAAGTCCCTCAACCATCGATGGTACACCATCCAAGAGGCGGTGTCCAAGTATTGTGGGCACTTGAAGCATCTCACTGCACGGTAGCCTAGCGGTGCACAAATCACCGAGCAAGTAAGTTCATCACTAGGCGGACATGCATTCTTTTGTTGCTCACTTGCTGGATATGCATTATTTTGTTGATCACTAGCCGGACATGCATTTGTTTTGTTGCTCACTAGTCGGATATGCATTATTTTGTAGCCTTCTCGTGCTTGTTTGGTGTACAAGAAGTTGGAGAACAAAATTTTCACCATCATGCTTTGTTGGTTGAAGTTGAACGGGCAACCGAAGTGGAAGATTTTCATAGCCAAGACCGTGCCCAAGCCAACAAGGAAGAAACCGATGACCCTACCAGCCCAACCCAAGAACCACCGAAGAAGGTTAAAAGAATTTACGGGGGAAGAAGTGGGAGGAGGAGAGGGTGAAGCAAGAATGTGCGGAAATTATCGCGTTGCTGTTGGAGGAAATTTGGAGGTCGATGTTGGAGAAGCCCTTAAGGCACCCTATCTGGTTTGCGTGTGTCCGTTTAGGCCCAAACAGACAGATCCCACGTCCCAACGCGCGGCCGCATCCGCAAATATTGTCCGTTTCGCATTCGGGCCACCCCATTTCCAGAGAAAACTTGCTTCTCCTCCGGTCGCCACTGCTCCACCAGGTTTGCATTGCCCGCACCACCTAATATGTCCCGCGTTTAACATCGCTCCGCCAGTGACCCCGCAGCGCAATAGTTCGTACATGTCCGCTGACATCTGCCGGTGCTATTGGAGGCGGCGAGTCCACTCCCGTGGGGAGATGCCCACCTCCCCAACAATTGGCATCTCTTCGCAGCTCAGGTGCCAATCCCATCGGTGCTGGTGAGCGATCACACCCCCCGTGAGGATATCGACCGATGCCACACCCGCCTGCCACCAGATCTACTCTACGACCGCATGTACGCCATTGATTCGCCGATGTGGGATATGTGGCTCCTGTTGAGGAACGTAGCAGAAATTCAAAATTTTCCTACGTGTCACCAAGATCTATCTATGGAGAAACCAGCAACGAGGGAAACGAGAGTGCATCTACATACCCTTGTAGATCGCTAAGCGGAAGCGTTCAAGAGAACGGGGTTGAAGGAGTCGTACTCGTCGTGATCCAAATCACCGGAGATCCTAGTGCCAAACGGACGGCACCTCCGCGTTCAACACACGTACAGCCCGGTGACGTCTCCCATGCCTTGATCCAGCAAGGAGAGAGGGAGAGGTTGAGGAAGACTCCATCCAGCAGCAGCACAACGGCGTGCTGGTGGTGGAGGAGCGTGGCAATCCTGCAGGGCTTCGCCAAGCACCGCGGGAGAGGAGGAGGACTTGGGAGAGGGGGAGGGCTGCGCCAGAACTTGTGGTGCGGCTGCCCTCCCACCCCCCACATATATATAGGGGCAAGGGAGAGGGGGGCCGGCCCCCTCAGATCCAATCTGAGGAGGGGGCGGCGGCCAAAGGGGGGAGGAGTGCCTCCCAAGTCAAGTGGAGGCCCTCCCCCTTAGGGTTTTCCCCTTCCCATGCGCATGGGCCTTGGGGGGCTGGTGCCCCTAGCCCATTAAGGCTAAGGCGCCCCCTTACAGCCCATACTGCTGTATTGGACGTGGTGGAACAATTTCCGGACCTCCGGACCCCTCTGGAATCCTCCGGAACCTTCTGGAAGCTTCCCGGTACAATACCGGAAAAACCCAAACTTTTCCCGGAACCCGAACAACAACTTTCCATATATAAATCTTTACCTCCGGACCATTCCATAACTCCTCGTGACGTCCGGGATCTCATCCGGGACTCCGAACAACATTCGGTAACCACATACAAACTTCGTTTATAACCCTAGCATCATCGAACCTTAAGTGTGTAGACCCTATGGGTTCGGGAACCATGCAGACATGACCGAGACGTTCTCCGGTCAATAACCAACAGCGGGATCTGGATACCCATGTTGGCTTCCACATGTTCCACGATGATCTCATCGGATGAACCACAATGTCAAGGACTCAATCGATCCCGTATACAATTCCCTTTGTCTAGTGGTATAGTACTTGCCCGAGATTCGATCGTCGGTATACCGATACCTTGTTCAATCTCGTTACCGGCAAGTCTCTTTACTCGTTCCGTAACACATCATCCCGCGACCAACTCTTTGATCACATTGTGCACATTATGATGATGTCCTACCGAGTGGGCCCAGAGATACCTCTCCGTTTACACGGAGTGACAAATCCCAGTCTCGATTCGTGCCAACCCAACAGACACTTTCGGAGATACCTGTAGTGCACCCAGTTACGTTGTGACGTTTGGTACACCCAAAGCATTCCTACGGTATCCGGGAGTTGCACAATCTCATGGTCTAAGGAAATGATACTTGACATTAGAAAAGCTTTAGCATACGAACTACGATCTTTGTGCTAGGCTTAGGATTGGGTCTTGTCCATCACATCATTCTCCTAATGATGTGATCCTGTTATCAATGACATCCAATGTCCATGGTCAGGAAACCGTAACCATCTATTGATCAACGAGCTAGTCAACTAGAGGCTTACTAGGGACTTGGTGTTGTCTATGTATCCACACATGTATCTGAGTTTCCTATCAATACAATTATAGCATGGATAATAAACGATTATCATGAACAAAGAAATATAATAATAACTAATTTATTATTGCCTCTAGGGCATATTTCCAATAGTCTCCCACTTGCACTAGAGTCAATAATCTAGTTCACATCGCCATGTGATTAACACTCACAGGTAACATCACCATGTGACCAACATCCAAAGAGTTTACTAGTGTCACTAAACTAGTTCACATCATCATGTGATTAAGACTCAATGAGTTCTTGGGTTTGATCATGTTTTGCTTGTGAGAGAGGTTTTAGTCAACGGGTCTACAATATTCAGATCCGTATGTACTTCGCAATTCTCTATGTCATATTGTAAATGCTGCTTCCACGCTCCACTTGGAGCTATTCCAAATGGTTGCTCCACTATACGTATCCGTTTTGCTACTCAGAGTCATTCGGATAGGTGTCAAAGCTTGCATCAATGTAACCCTTTACGCCGAACTCTTTATCACCTCCATAATCGAGAAACATGTCCTTATTACTCCAAGGACAATTTTGACCGCTATCTGGTGATCCACTCCTTGATCACCTTTGTACCCTCTTGCCAGACATGTGGCAAGGCACACATCAGGTGCGGTACTTAGCATAGCATACTGTAGAGCCTATGTCTAAAGCATAGGGGACGACCTTCGTCCTTTCTCTCTCTCTTCTGCCGTGGTCGAGCTTTAAGTCTTAACTTCATACCTTACAACTCAGGCAAGAACTCCTTCTTTGACTGATCCATCTTGAAAACCTTCAAGATCATGTCAAGGTATGTGCTCATTTGAAAGTATTATTAAGCATTTTGATCTATCTTATAGATCTTGACGCTTATTGTTCAAGTAGCCTAATCCAGGTTTTCCATTGAAAAACACTTTGTAAATAACCCTATATGCTTTCTAGAAATTCTACATCATTTCTGATCAACAATATGTTTACAACATATACTTATCAGAAATTCTATAGTGCTCCCACTCACTTCTTTGGAAATACAAGTTTCTCATAAACTTTGTATAAACCCAAAATCTTTGATCATCTCATCAAAGTGTACATTCCAACTCCGAGATGCTTACTCCAGTCCATGGAAGGATCGCTGGAGCTAGCATACCTTTTAGCATCCTTAGGATCGACAAAAACTTTCTGATTGTATCACATACAACCTTTCCTTACGAAAACTGTTAAGAAAACTCGTTTTGACATCCATCTGCCAGATTTCATAAATGCAGCTAATGCTAACATGATTCCGACGGACTTAAGCTTCGCTACGGATGAGAAAATCTCGTCGTAGTCAACTCCTTGAACTTGTGAAGAACTCTTCGCCACCAGTCGAGCTTCACAGACGGTGACATTACCGTCCACGTCCGTCTTCTTCTTAAAGATCCATTTATCTCAATGGCTTGCCGATCATCGGGCAAGTCCACCAAAGTCCATGCTTTGTTCTGATACATGGATCCTATCTCGGATTTCATGGTTTCTAACCATTTGTCGGAATTTTGGGCCCACCATCGCTTCTCCATAGCTCGTAGGTTCATTGTTGTCTAGCAACATGACCTTCAAGACAGGATTACTGTACCACTCTGAAGTAGTACGCATCCTTGTCACCCTACGAGGTACGGTAGTGACTTGATCTGAAGCTTCATGATCACTATTATAACCTTCCACGTCAATTGGTGTAGGTGCCACAGGAACAACTTCCTGTGCCCTGCTACACACTGGTTGAAGTGATGGTTCAATAACCTCATCAAGTCTCCACCATCCTCCCACTCAATTTTCGAGACAAACCTTTCCTCGAGAAAGGACCCGATTCAAGAAACAATCCTTATTGCTTTCGGATCTGAATTAGGAGGTATACCCAACTGTTTTGGGTGTCCTATGAAGATGCATTTTATCTGCTTTGGGTTCGAGCTTATCAACCTGAAACCTTTTTCACATAAGCGTCGCAGCCCCAAACTTTTAAGAAATGACAGCTCAGGTTTCTCTAAACCATAGTTCATACGGTGTCATCTCAACGGAATTACGTGGTGCCCTATTTAAAGTGAATGTGGTTGTATCTAATGCCTAACCCATAAACGATAGTGGTAATTCGATAAGAGACATCATGGTATGCACCATATCCAATAGGGTGCAGTTATGATGTTCAGACACACCATCACACTATGGTGTTCCAGGCGATATTGGTTGTGTAACAATCTCCATAATGTCTTAATTCTGTGCCAAACTCGTAACTCAGATACTCATCTCTATGATCATATCATAGACATTTTATCCTCTTGTCACAATGACCTTCAACTTCACTCTGAAATTACTTGAACCATTCAATAATTCAGACTTGTGTTTCATCAAGTAAATATACTCAGTATCTACTCAAATCATCCGTGAAGTAAGAACATAACGATATCCACTGCGTGCCTTAGCACTTATTGGACTGCACACATCAAAATGTATTACTTCCAACAAGTTGCTATCTTGTTCCATCTTACTGAAAACGAGGCTTTTCAGTCATCTTGCCCATGTGGTATGATTTGCATATCTCAAGTGATTCAAAATCAAGTGAGTCCAAATGATCCATCTGCATGGAGTTTCTTCATGCGTATACCCCAATAGACATGGTTCGCATGTCTCAAACTTTTCAAAAATGAGTGAGTCCAAAGATCCATCAACATGGAGCTTCTTCATGCGTTTTATACCAATATGACTTACATGGTAGTGCCACAAGTAAGTGGAACTATCATTACTATCTTATATCTTTTGGCATGAAAATGTGCATCACTACGATCGAGATTCAATAAACCATTCCTTTAGGTGCAAGACCATTGAAGGTATTATTCAAATAAATAGAGTAACCATTATTCTCCTTAAATGAATAATCGTATTGCGATAGACATAATCCAATCATGTCTATGCTCAACGCAAACACCAAATGACAATTATTCGGGTTTTAATACTAATCTTGATGGTAGAGGGAGCGTGCGATGTTTGATCACATCAAACTTGGAAACACTTCCAACACATATCGTCAGCTCACCTTTAGCTAGTCTCTGTTTATTCCGTAGCTCTTTTATTTCGAGTTACTAACACTTAGCAACTGAACCGGTATCTTAATACCCTGGTGCTACTAGGAGTACTAGTAAAGTACACATTAACATAATGTATATCCAATATACTTCTAATGACCTTGCCTGCCTTCTCATCTACCAAGTATCTAGGGTAATTCTTCTCCAGTGGCTGTTCCCCTTATTACAGAAGCACTTAGTCTCGGGTTTGGGTTCAACCTTGGGTTTTCACTAGAGCAGCAACTGTTTTGCCGTTTCATGAAGTATCCCTTCTTGCCCTTGCCCTTCTTGAAACTAGTGGTTTTACCAACCATCAAGAATTGATGCTCCTTCTTGATTTCTACTTTTGTGGTGTCAAACATCGTGAATACCTCAAGGATCATCATATCTATCCCTGATATGTTATAGTTCATCACGAAGCTCTAGCAGCTTGGTGGCAATGACTTAGGAGAAACATCACTATCTCATCTGGAAGATCAACTCCCACTCGATTCAAGTGATTGTTGCACTCAGACAATCTGAGCACAAGCTCAACGATTGAGCTTTTCTCCCTTAGTTTGCAGGCTAAGAAAATCGTCGGAGGTCTCATACCTCTTGACGTGGGCACGAGCCTGAAATCCCAATTTCAGCCCTCGAAACATCTCATATGTTCCGCGATGTTTCGAAAACGTCTTTGGTGCCTCTACTCTAAACCATTTTAACTGAACTATCACGGAGTTATCAAAACGTGTATGTCCGATGTTCGCAACATCCACAGATGACGTTTGGGGTTCAGCTCACTGAGCGGTGCATTAAGGACATAAGCATTCTACTGTCCGCATAATCGCTACTGTCAACTTTCAACTATATTTTCTCTAGGAACATATCTAAACAGTGGAACTAAAGCGCGAGCTTACGACATAATTTGCAAAAGATCTTTTGACTATGTTCAGGATAATTAAGTTCGTCTTATGAACTCCCACTCAGATAGACATCCCTCTAGTCATCTAAGTGATTACATGATCCGAGTCAACTAGGTCGTGTCCGATCATCACGTGAGACGGACTAGTCATCATCGGTGAACATCTTCATGTTGATCGTATCTACTATACGACTCATGCTCGACCTTTCGGTCTCTTGTGTTCCGAGGCCATGTCTGTACATGCTAGGCTCGTCAAGTCAACCTAAGTGTTTCGCGTGTGTAAATCTGGCTTACACCCGTTGTATGTGAACGTAAGGATCTATCACACCCGATCATCACGTGGTGCTTCGAAACGACGAACTTTCGCAACAGTGCACAGTTAGGGGGAACACCTTCTTGAAATTTTAATGAGGGATCATCTTATTTACTACCGTCGTTCTAAGAAAATAAGATGCATAAACATGATAAACATCACATGCAATCAAAAAGTGACATGATATGGCCAATATCATTTTGCTCCTTTTGATCTCCATCTTCGGGGCTCCATGATCATCATCGTCACCGGCATGACACCATGATCTCCATCATCATGATCTCCATCATCGTGTCTCCATGAAGTTGTCTCGCCAACCTATTACTTCTACTACTATGGCTACCGGTTAGCAATAGAGTAAAGTAATTACATGGCGTTGTTCAATGACACGCAGGTCATACAATAAATAAAGACAACTCCTATGGCTCCTGCCGGTTGTCATACTCATCAACATGCAAGTCGTGATTCCTATTACAAGAACATGATCAATCTCATACATCACATATCATTCATCAAATTCTTCTTGGCCATATCACATCACATAGCATACCCTGCAAAAACAAGTTAGACGTCCTCTAATTATTGTTTGCATGTTTTACGTGGCTGCTATGGGTTTCTAGCAAGAACGTTTCTTACCTACGCAAAACCACAACGTGATATGCCAATTGCTATTTACCCTTCATAAGGACCCTTTTCATCAAATCCGTTCCGACTAAAGTGGGAGAGACTGGCACCCGCTAGCCACCTTATGCACCAAGTGCATGTCAGTCGGTGGAACCTATCTCACGTAAGAGTACGTGTAAGGTCGGTCCGGGCCGCTTCATCCCACAATACCATCGAAACAAGATTGGACTAGTAACCGTAAGCATATTGAAAAAAATCAACGCCCACAACTACTTTGTGTTCTACTCGTGCAAAGAATCTACGCAATAGACCTAGCTCATGATGCCACTGTTGGGGAACGTAGCAGAAATTCAAAATTTTCCTACGTGTCACCAAGATCTATCTATGGAGAAACCAGCAACGAGGGAAACGAGAGTGCATCTACATACCCTTGTAGATCGCTAAGCGGAAGCGTTCAAGAGAACGGGGTTGAAGGAGTCGTACTCGTCGTGATCCAAATCACCGGAGATCCTAGTGCCGAACGGACGGCACCTCCGCGTTCAACACACGTACAGCCCGGTGACGTCTCCCATGCCTTGATCCAGCAAGGAGAGAGGGAGAGGTTGAGGAAGACTCCATCCAGCAGCAGCACAACGGCGTGGTGGTGGTGCAGGAGCGTGGCATTCCTGCAGGGCTTCGCCAAGCACCGCGGGAGAGGAGGAGGACTTGGGAGAGGGGGAGGGCTGCGCCAGAACTTGTGGTGCGGCTGCCCTCCCACCCCCCACATATATACAGGGGCAAGGAAGAGGGGGGCCGGCCCCCTCAGATCCAATCTGAGGAGGGGGCAGCGGCCAAAGGGGGGAGGAGTGCCTCCCAAGTCAAGTGGAGGCCCTCCCCCTTAGGGTTTTCCCCTTCCCATGCGCATGGGCCTTGGGGGGCCGGTGCCCCTAGCCCATTAAGTCTAGGGCGCCCCCCTACAGCCCATACTGCTGTATTGGACGTGGTGGAACAATTTCCGGACCTTCGGACCCCTCCGGAATCCTCCAGAACCTTCTGGAAGCTTCCCGGTACAATACCGGAAAAACCCGAACTTTTCCCGGAACCCGAACAACAACTTTCCATATATAAATCTTTACCTCCGGACCATTCCGGAACTCCTCATGACGTCCGGGATCTCATCCGGGACTGCGAACAACATTCGGTAACCACATACAAACTTCCTTTATAACCCTAGCGTCATCGAACCTTAAGTGTGTAGACCCTACGGTTTCGGGAACCATGCAGACATGACCGAGACGTTCTCCGGTCAATAACCAACAGCGGGATCTGGATACCCATGTTGGCTCCCACATGTTCCATGATGATCTCATCGGATGAACCACGATGTCAAGGACTCAATCGATCCCGTATACAATTCCCTTTGTCTAGTGGTATAGTACTTGCCCGAGATTCGATCGTCGGTATACCGATACCTTGTTCAATCTCGTTACCGGCAAGTCTCTTTACTCATTCCGCAACACATGATCCCGCGATCAACTCTTTGATCACATTGTGCACATTATGATGATGTCCTGCCGAGTGGGCCCAGAGATACCTCTTCGTTTACACGGAGTGACAAATCCCAGTCTCGATTCGTGCCAACCCAACAGACACTTTCGGAGATACCTGTAGTGCACCTTTATAGCCACCCAGTTATGTTGTGACGTTTGGTACACCCAAAGCATTCCTACGGTATCCGGGAGTTTCACAATCTCATGGTCTAAGGAAATGATACTTGACATTAATAAAGATTTAGCATACGAACTACAATCTTTGTGCTAGGCTTAGGATTGGGTCTTGTCCATCACATCATTCTCCTAATGATGTGATCCTGTTATCAATGACATCCAATGTACATGGTCAGGAAACCGTAACCATCTATTAATCAACGAGCTAGTCAACTAGAGGCTTACTAGGGACTTGGTGTTGTCTATGTATCCACACATGTATCTGAGTTTCCTATCAATACAATTATAGCATGGATAATAAACGATTATCATGAACAAGGAAATATAATAATAACTAATTTATTATTGCCTCTAGGGCATATTTCCAGCAGCTCCATGACGAGCACGACCTGCGGCGACAATCCTTTTTTGTCGGTCGTCCTCCGAGCCCGCACCGCGCACGTCCTGCTCATGCTGAGAGCCCGCCCCAAATGCGTGGGTGTAGGCATGTGTGTGCGGCCTCACACTGGCGCCATCTCTATCCCCGTCCCCGCCACCGTCACCTCCGATGACCAAGGAGGAGGCCGAGATCATCAGCCGGCTCATGGAGGACTCCATGAGCACCTACGACGAGCGCCAATGGGTGGGCCTCGAAACCCAGTTGTCCCTCTCTGCGAACGGCGACGTCGCCATCCTAGAGCTGGAAATGGCCGTCAAGGAGGAGGTACTGGAGGAGGTGCTTGGTGGGCCAGCGGTGGAGCTAGTTGTCCACGGCGCCGAAGATGGCCGACGCGGTGCGTGTCAGGCCATTGTCAGCCACGCCGCCATGGTCACTAGAGTAAGAGAAGGAGCCACAAGGATGAGGTGGTGCAGGTGCCTCCAGCCTGGCACGGGCCACCGGCCCACCTCTCGTAGCCTCGACGATACGCTGACCTCACCATGGACAACGACGAGGATGGCGGCGCATGAAGACGAGGCAACATCCAAGACGACATGGTGGCCGAAAGCATCCAAGACGACCACGGCAGCAACGTCTATCTATCTTTTTTTTAATTTTTAAGTTTAAGTTATGTTTAAATGATCCCCCGGGACTAGTGTGAACATTATGTCAATGTTTAATTATGTTTTATGTGTGTTTTTAACATTTGCAACCATTTTTCTTTTTTGAAATGTTCGTATGCGATGAGGACAAGATGGGATGCGGCCGCGTTGGGGGCAATGACCGGCGGACGGGCAAAAATGGACACGGACGTCTGTTTTGCCGCCCCAAATAGACGAAATCCGGACAAAAAGGGCGTTTGTTTGGGGTCGTGTGTTGGGGTTGCCCTTAGAGCAACACCAACGCGCCGACCAATTTTGTCTACACGTATCTGCTTTGGTCAAAACGGACACAAAAGTCGGCCCAACACGCAGACCCAAATGGACGTGCGTCCACTTTTCGTCCGCTAGGTGACCCATTCCTGGCCCAAATTTGTGCCTCATTTGCGTCAGCGCGGACACGAGGCGGACGCGCGTGACGCCCGCCTACTCCTTCCTCTGGCCCACCAGTCGGTGGCACATAGGCCATTCTCTTCCTCCCATCGACAGCAAGCACCCGACCGCCCCACCCCGTCGCCGCCGCCGCCCAGTTTCAGTGCCCTCGCCAGCCGATCGCACCCACATACCTCCCCCACAGCACACCACCTTCCAACGTCGTCGCCTCCATCGCCAGGCTACCCTAGCTTCCCTCGATGTCGCCGCCTGCACCAGCTCGCCCCCGGCCAGCTCCTTTGACGATGACGTCACGCGCGTTTGAGACCGCCGCGTTCATTGGTCGTCGCCAGGCCAGCTACCTGCTCCATGGGAGGTGTGCGGTTCTTCACCGGCCTGCTTCTTCAACGATGCCCGCAATCTATTCGACGGTTTGCCTACAAGGTACGAATGGACTCCGCTGACGCGTTCTTTTTCCATAATTTCATTTGCGACTCGGATGATTCTTCATTCGACGATGAGGAGGTGGTGGCTGCTGTGTTGGTCGTCCATGACCACCTTAGTAGGCAATGGTCGTTGTTTTGGGGCTCGATCCTGGGGCACACTCCTGCGTTGAATCGAAACCAAGAGAGCGGACATTTCCTTCTCTGGAATGACTACTTCGAGACACCCAACCCACTCTTCAAACATCACCTATTCCGACGTCATTTCCGTATGGCTAGGCATGTTTCAACCGTATCTGGGCGGGGGTGGTGGCATACAATAAGTATTTTGAGTGTAAGGAGGATGCCCTTGGAAAGATTGGCTTCTCCTCTTATTAGAAATGCACTGCAGCTATTCGGATGCTTGCATACGGAGTTCCCGGTGATCTCATTGATGAGTATGTCTCTATGAGTGAGTCCATGTGTCTAGACTCCATGTAGAAGTTCTGCAAGGCTATGATAGCAATGTTTGACCCTGAGTACTTGAGAGAGCCAAATGTTGTCGATACAGGCCGCTTGTTCGCGATGAATGCCAGCAGGGGCTTTCCGTGGATTCTTGGTAGCGTAGATTGTATGCACTGGTAGTGGAAGAACTGTCCTTCTACTTGGCAGGGGCAGTATAGGGACCATGTCAAAGCTTTCTCTGTTATACTCTAGGCCGGGTCTCACAATGATATCGATGTGCTTCAACGATGTCCGGTGCTTGCAAAGCTTGCCAAAGGCAACTACCGGGAGGTGAATGTTAACATCAATGGCCACAACTACAACAAAGGATACTATCTAGCTGACAATATCTATCCTCAGTAGACTACTCTGGTGAAGACAATCTCCAACCCTATAGGAGAGAAGATGAAGAGATTTACCCAAGCGGAAGAGAGTGCTAGGAAGGATGTGGAGCGTGTCTTCAGTGTTCTGCAATCTCGATGGGGCATTGTCCGGTATCCTGCTAGAACTTGGAGCACCAAGAAGTTGTGGGAGGTGATGACTGCTTGTGTGAGCATGCACAATATGATCGTAGAGGATGAGCGCCCGGAACGTATCTACGACCAAGGATTTCAGTTTCAGGGTGACGATGTTGTGCCTGAGCATGGATGAGCGACAACGTTCGCCCAATTTCATCATCAAATGTGTGATTGACAAACTCACATTCAGCATATGTGGGCTCACATTGGCAACCAATAGACGTATCTTTTTTTAAAATGTATTTGAGAGAATTTAATTTTTATTTGGCTTGTAAACTATGATATATTTATTTGGCTCGTGAACTATGATATATTTGTTTGGTTGTGAAACTATGTAAAAATGTTCGCATTATGTTTGAAAAACACGGCAGTTCAGCCGCGAGGGCAAAAATGGGTCTGCATGTTGGACGTACGGCCGATGCAAACGTAAAATGGGGTGGACGACGAGCGGGCCGCCGCCGACCCAAACCGACAAAAAGCGGACAAAGCGTGCGTCTGTTTGGGTCGGCGCGTTGGAGTTGCTCTTGCTACCAAGGAGCAAAGCTTTGTGCGGCAGATAGCTTTAGAGTAAGTATAATAGGATGACCGAGCTGTAAGACTTTAAATATTATATTTTTAATGAGTTGGCGGAGAAAGAAGAGGAAAGAAAAGAGAATCGGGCTACACACTAACAACCGGCCGTAGCATGTGCTCCTAGAAACTTTGTGAGAGAAGGGATGGGTCATGAATCAACAAAATAGTATAAATTGATATGCATCTATTATACTTGCTGATTATAAGACTGACTATAGATGACGTGGCAAGATCACATAGGCAACGGCTCTTATGCGACATCGAACACGCCAGCGGATCTCATGGCTGACGGGTTGACTTCATGAGCAGGTACGGACGCGTGTGTTACATAGGAGTACAAGTTCTGTTGGATGAAGTTATGCGCAAGAATCGACAGAGAGGTGTGGTCTTCTGCCATGACGCGGGACGTCGCCGCTGCCCAGCGCCGCCGGCCCGGCACCCCCTCGCGCTGCCTCAGAGGCCCGCGACACCGTTGACACCTCCAGGCCTACCATATAGTACTACTAGTACCCGGCGGACACGGACCGGCCACCGGCGACACGCGTGCACCAGCGGCCCTGCTGCGTCAATTCTTCCGACCGCAGAAGCCCGCAAAGGCGGCGGGCGGAATTCAGAGCAGCAACGGAGGACAGGGAACAGGGTAGACGAGATGCGTTTCATTTCATTCATCGGGCACGTCTTTTCCAATGCTGCTTCCGTACCGACCAAATCTTGACATGCGATTAGGGGCACACGTAGGTTACGGAGTTGTTGTCTAAGGGCATCTCCAGTGTCTCGAAAAAAATAAATCTAAGAGCATCTCCAAAGTCATCAAATCAAATGGTCTGTAACGTTCGGACCATGTCGTCCGAACATTTTGCGTCCTTCAACGCCGTCCATCAAATGTCCGCGAATCGGTATGTGCGTCCAAATTTCCGTAGGCCGGAGCAAATCTAAAGAAGGTTTGCATGCATCCGGACAACCGTCACCTCAGAATCCGACATCCCTGGCCCGCGCAAAAGCAAGGCGGAGCCTGTGTATTTGGCCATTTCTGCACTCGCACGAAAGCCGCCCTTTCCCTCAGTCTCCACTCCAATCACTGCTGCCACGCACTTGAGTTCCCGTTTGTTTCTCAGTCCACCACCACAATGGAACATGTGTCAGAGATGTTCGTAGTCTCGCCGGGCCTGGAGGCAGAGGACCCGCAGGTAGTGGCCGCCCACAAAGCCAACACGCACTACCCGCCGCCACAAACATACGAAGAGGGAGGATGTTTGGCGGCAGCCGGACTGGCAATTTTTGGGCTTGGATAAATGTATAAAACTTTATGAATATCCAACATCGGTGCATTTTGATTGTTATTGCATATGTTTGCACTTTGTATAAATTAATATTGATCTATATATGCATGTCAAATGGAGGAGACCGAACCTAGGACGGACATTTGAAGTATGGGGTTGGATGACCGACTCCACTAGCATTGTCTGCAAAAACACGTCCGGAGATGGATTCGAGATGTCCTAAGCTGGACCGCTTTCCAGAAGGATAGCCGCTGGTTGAATTTCGGACAAAACGCAAATTATTTTTTTAGATGAAACGCACAGATAGTTGGTACTACCACCACAATACATAGACGTAGTAACACCAGTTCTACCTATAAATCTTGATGACCCTACGGTAACAACAGCTTGCACTTTTGTGCACTCCTCGGAGAGGGACAAAATTTCAGTATCCATATGTAGCAGCAGCTAAAGGAGATCCCCAAGACGCGGCCGATCTTCCGCCGCGGAGAGGGAGGGTGGCAGCTGCTGCTAGCGTAGCCTCAGTAGTAAATGGAGAGGGTGCGGTGATGAGACAGCGCCATGTTCTGAACGCCTACCGACCAGAGCCAGAGGTCAATGTCAATGCTCAGAAGCTGCCAAGAAAAACACAAAAGCAAGAAGCAAGTCAGCCCGAGTTGAATCAAAATGCCACACACATTGACTGCTTTGCTTATAGCCTTATACTAAACTTAATGAAGTTGATCGTGCACTCAAGTAAACCTAATGAATTTGATCGGTCGTCTTCTCGGTGATACTAAAAAAGAGTGCAGGCTAAACATCAATCTGCAGCCGTTAGTTTGTGTTGTGTACCAGCCAGGAGTGCAGGTCAGAGAATAAATGGCACGAAAGCCTCAGGTGAACCTGATTCAGATGTGGTCATTCGAAAAAGACAGGAAGAGATTCAGATGCGCGTACCTGCTTCCCAAACTTTTTGTTGATGAGCTCCCTCATTTTTTCAACGGCATGAACAGAACAGGCACGAATCTCCACTTCCTCTTCGCTTCCAGGCACAATCTCGCTGTTTGAGTCGATGGAGCAACATAGGCTAGACTCGTAATTCAGGATGCCAAGCTCCCTCAGCACAGCAGGGACAATATAGTCGGCAAAGATGGTGATGGACTTGATGTCGTAGAACTCTCCGTAGTTTTCCCCCTTGAAAGCACCCCACAAATCAGCAACGAATATCTGGGCTCGCTTGTACAGGAAAACCTGGTGTCCCTTATAAAGTGAGTGGTCACGAAACCCTGTGGAAATCGAGTTACAACAAATCTGTCATCCCAGATAGATGCATTCTAATAAATATGTTAAAGAGTGTTACAACCAGTGTGCATTGAAATTTTCCCCAAGGCACAGTTTAATTATGATCAAATATGCACGAGAAAAGAAAGTAAAATATATCACCAGTCAGGACTTGGATAACAGTGGCTATCATCTATCAGTATCACCATAATTACACATGATATTGGTTGAATGACTCACAAAAAAAAAAAGGGCAACCTGGTGCATGTAGCTCCCGCTTGCGCAGGGTCCAGGGAAGGGTCCGACCACTTTGGGTCTATAGTACGCAGCCTTTCCCTACATTTCTGTAAGAGGCTGTTTCCAGGACTTGAACCCATGACCTCATGGTCACAAGGCAGCAGCTTTACCACTGCGCCAAGGCTCCCCTTCGGTTGAATGACTCACACATGTACAAAATAATATTAGGATGTACAGATGAACCAAATTGTGTCTGGCCATTTGCTATTTAGCATGATCTTTAGGGGTTGGGGTGGGAGCGCATACGCACAGTATACAATGTTGTATTTGCAAGTAAAACCAAAAGGAGCCAAAGTGCATCTGCTCTGGTGAAGTTTCCCTCGAGCATGTTCACAGAACGAAATGAGGCCAACTGGCAAGAGTTAAAGGCGTGTCTGAGCAGATAGCTACTTCATGCTACAGAAAATTGTCTCATAAGTTCAATGATCTAACCACTGAGTAGAAAAGAAAAAGAATAATGCTCAGTATTCTCAATCAACAAACATCCAAATCCAAAAGTAGGGACATCTAGGATGCAAGCTAACTGAGGTGTAAGCTGTAGCCACGTAAAGATCATCCATATCTTGTGGTCCTATGTGGATGTCCATGGCCCAGCCCATTATGCATATCAAGTGGTCCTAGCCACCTAGGCAAGTTCTGCATTTCTCTCATTGTTTCTGCCCACATCTAATTGGCCCATTTGACAAATGATCCAATGACTAGACAGGGGACAAGGAAAAAGGGGACAAGGAAAAGGACCAAGGTCTCCAAGATAGTAAAATGTATCTGCAGAAGCAGCTATTTGACTACAACAACAGACTAAACAGGAGCCAACGAAAAGATTGTACACCATTGAGTTCCTGTTCTCCAATATAGCTGGAGAAATACAGCTTAGCCATCTGGCCTAACTAAAACAGGACAGATGAAAATGATGCTATCTCCGCTATCTGGACGGCTACTCTGGTCTATCTTGAGCGCTGCCATGTTCGAACTTGGTTCCATTAAATGAAAAATGGAACCGGCACAGACGACACCTTTCCTCTAAAATAATGATGCTATCAAGATTAAGTGGAAGACAAGTGCGGTGGCAGATTTACCAGGAAAGTGACGGGTAATCAGTTCAATCAGAGATGCAGCAGAGTTTCCAGCAGACTTCACAAGATTAGCAGCCTCGCTGCCAAAGCTTCTTTCAAGCTCCAGACCAACCTGAATTAAAGCACCAGAACAAATAAATGCTTCAGAACCAAATTGAGATCAGTTGGCAAGAAAGTTTTTTGAATGTCGACATTAACATGATAGTTCTGATGGAATATAATCAGAGCATATTTGAAGTAAAAGTGGATAGCTATACCCAATTGCACTGAAGAAGATGGGTGTGACTTTGTAGTTGTTAAGTGACAAAGTATTCAAATAATATGAGCAATTGAGCAGAACACAGTGGGAAAATTTTAAAGTTCAACACCTCAATATACTGAATAAGCAACACAGGGTAGTACCTCATGAAGAAGGCGGACTCTTTCCTCCTCAATTGGCAGTGGGCGTGGCCAATTCAGCAGTTCTCGAAGTTGCGGTCCTACATTCCAAAAGTTGCATTTTCTTCCAATTAGTGGGAATTACTGGGAGTTATAGCTTCTTTTGCACAAAAACAGGGAAACTGTACCAGTATAATTCTTCAGACGATCTGCATCAAGTGCTGACTTATCTTTCTCTAATGCTAACTTGAGTCCAGAAGCCAAATTGTCATAGGTCAAGTCCTTGTCTATTCGATTAAGGAATATCATTAGTATAGTAAAATACATTGTAATTATAACACAAAGGAAAGGCATTTATCCAAATAAAATGAGTGGTCCAGAGAAGTCAATGGCAGTTAAATCCAACTAAACCCAGTAGAGAAACTAAGGAACATCAGGTAGAATAAAAGCTTGTGCACATTATATTTTGAGCTACACAAAAGTAACAATGTGGAGTGTAACAAAATCAAGATGCACTGTAATTTGCAAACAAAGGTAATAACTGAAATATAGCAGAAGAAAACTCAAAGGATTTTGTTAAAATAAGCTCAGTAATATAGTGAAGAACAGCAAAGAGAAATATCTATTACCTAGGGCTAGATAGTCGCGGCCAAAAAATAATTAATGGAAAGATACATTCTCTGAATAGCCCTAGTCATTGTCAACAAGTAAAGAGAGAAAAATATATCACCACTCCTCTCCCCTAGCCACTTGTTGGCAAAATAGCAACCAACATAAAAGGTTGTCGATCCAAGGAAAATCATGTGTAGCTACTAACAAGAAATACTTAAGGTAGAAATCTCTACTGTTAAAAGGGAGTTTGCAGTCGTGAACTCGTGATGGTACATCGTGGTTTGGTTTGGTTTCGTATGTTTGTTGGTTCCACATTAATTATGGAGAGTATAATTCTTTGGACGGGAGGATCATGTTAATTGTGGAGAGTATCAGTCTTTGGACGGGAGGATCGCGTTAATTATGGAAAGTATCATCAAGCATTGGATGTGAGAATCACGTTAATTATGAAGAGTATCATTCTTTGAACGGGAGGATCACGTTAATTATGGAAAATATCACCAAGCGTTGTACTGGAGGATCACTAGAATATTGATGCCCCCATTGCAAAACACAGGCAATTAACTAGTATCCAGAAGTTCCTTGTGGTGTATAAGCACTAGTGTATTGTCTAAAAAAAAAACTAAAGTGACGAGAAGAGGAATTCTGCACGCCTGAACATCTTAATACCCATAATAATTGTCAAGTAAAGAGAGAAAAATAAACCGCCACTCCTCTCCCCTAGCCACTTGTTGGCAACGTAGCAACCAACATAGAAGGTTGTTGATCCAGGAAACTCACATATAGCTACTAACAAAAAATATACTAAATTAGAAATATCCATAAGTTCCTTGTGGTGTAAGCACTAGTGCATTGTTTTCAGGCAACACGAAATTGATTTCGGCACTCTGAAAATCTAAAAAGCCTGAAGTCATGAGAAGAAGAATACTGGCTGCACAACCAAATGTTTTAATATCCCTAAACATTGTCAACAAGTAAGCAAAGAAAAATAAACCGTCCCTCCTCTCCCCTAACCACGTGTTATGCTATACAGGAGCAACAACACACGAATATTTTATACAGGAGCAAAAGAAATGCAAACATAGAGTGGCAATGTCTGATGTCTGTTAGTGCTAATATTTTTCAGAACTCCTTAAGAAAAATACTACTCATAAGACAAGGGCAATACCTCACTAGTAATTTCTACATGTTCAAAACACGGTACGTTCCTGGCTGAACTAATACCTGGCCAGAAGCAAAAGTTCAGTGCGTCCAAGACGAAGAGGTACTGCACAGTGAGCGGTCCATTGTCAAAGTAATGAATTCCTTCAAAATCCCACTCAACTTTTGGAACATTTCCCTGAATTTTATCCACGGCCTTCTCAATCTCTGTGAAACGAACAAACGGGGAAGAGGAACATAACTTATAACTTCACTTGGGAGATTTGTCACAAAACGAAGGAAGGATGAACATTGATATAAACATATAAAAGAAAAAGCAAAAATACGTATTCCATCAAGTTGTTCTTTCATAAGAAAATGGTGAAAGCTAACCAAAACAACATGTAAGAGAACAGGAATCCCCAACCTGAACATTGAAGTCCAATCCTAGAACATGAAAATCAACTCTGGTTTCTTGCAGGGTCAATCCGATACTGCTTAGAAATACAATCGACTAATAGCTAACCCAGAGGAACAGCGAAGCCTGTGAAGATGATACTGCGTGGCCTAAGAAATCCTAGTACCGTTCCAGAAAAAATATCCCTATGAAGACGATACTCCCCTCCCTGGTCGGAAAAATCCTAGTATCATTCGGGAAACGGATACCTAGCATGTCGACCTTGACGTGGGAGGAGCGGCTGGCCACCCAGGCCGCCGACGCGCGCACGGCCTCCATGGCGGCGGGGCGAATAGGAATAGGATAAGGCCGCGGGGGAGGTCGGGACAATGGCGAGTCGGGAGGATTTAGGGGTGGGTAGCGGGCGGAAACCGTGACGGCGGGGGGAGTGGTGGTGTGGCCCGTGACCGCGAGGGCGACGCGGGTTTTAGTATTTTTCCTCCGGAGGGGGGTTTTGGTTGGCCTCTTGCTGCCCTCTCGATGTGGGCCTCCAAGTGCCTCGGAGAACTCCCGCCTGGCAGAACACGAGGAATTGCGCAGTGGGGCGCGAGGCACGCACGACGACCCGGCTGTGCTGGCGTGCTCCGCTGAGTTTGACCCACCTCATGAACTGCTGAAATGACTGGATTGCCCTTCTTTCTCCTCTGCTCTAGGCCTATAGAGACGAATGCAAAAGTCCAAAACAAACCTTGAATTTGTATGCGAAAGCTAAATCAAACTCTGAACTCTCAATCCCAGAAATTAGCACACCAAACTCTCTAATCCCGGTCTATTTTGAACCTCGAGATGACTTAGCCGGTATTTGCTGAATTGGGCTGGCCCATTAGCGCAGGCGCTCGCGCGCGTACTGCACTGTTTTTTCTTTGTTTTTTTTCTTTTTCATTTTCTTTTCTTTTTTTCTTCTTTACACAAGTCTAATTTTTCTTAGTACCCAATGTACATTTTAACGCACATATTAGATATTGTTTGATAAACTTTTGATATTTTCCAATACATTATGTACATTTCTAAATTACATGTTTTCAAAACTTTTTTGAATACATTGTAATATTTTTCCAAATACATGTTTTACATTTTCTTAATGACAATAAACATTTTATAAAACTACACAAACACTCTTTTACATGTTTCAACATTTTCAAATTTGTATACACTTTTTTCAAACACATGCCACGTATATTCTGTTAAGGAACACATTTTTTTACGACATGCAAACATTTTTTTACATTGTACACACATTTTTTTTGAAAATGTCACAAACACATTTTTTGAAACTCGTGAATATTCTTGAATGTAACATCGTTTTGAATGTACAAAACATTTTTTGAATGACACGAATATTATTATACATTGCATAAACATTTGTTTGAATTGGCCCGTAAATTTTTTCAAACTTGTGATATTTTTTAGATGTCACAAATATTTTCAGGTTTCATAAAATATATATGTTTCAAAAAGTGTTCACACTTTAAAATTTTGTTCAGGTTTCAGAATTTTTTTTATGTTTCAATACTTGTTTGCCCCTAAAAAGTGTTTTCGAAGTTCGACGCTTTGGTTTTTGATTAAATATCTCAGGCCTCTAATAATGTCAGTCATAGTCGTCTGGAGTAGCTAGCGGAACGAGGTCAACCCTGCCATGTTCAAAGTTCGACTCCACAATAGTTGTTTTTTATTTGGAATTATTATGCTTGCATTAAGTAAAAGAAAGAAAGAATTTTTACATCAAGTGTTAAGAAAAAAAACTCGCTTCATGTTTGGTGGGCCGGCCCAGTCAAGTCCTCAGCCAACAATCAGAAACATTTTTTAAAAACATTATTTAAAATTTTGACAGAATTTTAAAAAACCGAAACATATTTCATAGCGTGTAAAAAATGGTTGGAATTCTGAATATTTTTGATAAATGTGATTTTTCTGAAATTCCGAGCAATTTTGAAAAATGTGAATAGAATATCAAAATTCCAAACCATTTTTTAAAATCACAAAAGGAATTGAATTTGTGCCAAAAATAGAAAACAAGAACATTTTTTAACTTCTGAACAATTTGAAAAATGCGTGACCATTTTTAAACTTCACAAATTCTTGTTGTGTTATAGTGGGCCGGCCCAAATTGTTGTTTGTGAGAGTAGCAGATTATCCCGGTCGGGATCCCAGTGTGACAAACAGGTCTAGGGTCTAAAATAGACCGGGATTACAAGTTCAGAGTGCCAATTTTCGGGATTCAAAGTTCAAGGTTTGATTTAACTTTCATCTACGACTTCAAGGTTTGTTTTGGACTTTTTTCTTAGAGGAATTTTATGGAAATTTAAAACTGTTACTCCGTCCTAGAGTAAGCGTCGACTAACTTTATAGTATTAAATCAACGACACTTATTTTGAAACGTTATAAAAATTTTGTTCTTTTAAGTTATTTACTTTGTAGGAATGGAATGATATTCCTATGTATTCTATCATTCACATTTTAAAAGGAAAAAACATTGGCTCAGATCTAGTACAAAATTCATATCATATTAAACTAACGACACCTCTTCTCATACAGGAGTTGAGCTACACGACATCTCATTTTTCTATGACTTTTCTATTTCTATCTATGAACTAAAAGAGGGCTGATATCCATATTTCATTTTTCTTCTCACCAACCTTTCATCCAACCTTTTTCTTATAATAATCAATCACCTTAATTTACTTATCTTCTAAATCAATCTCATTTTAATTCACTTACCAAACTTCTCACCAAAATATAAAGTAACGCACGGGGCGGGATTTGATGAACATTTATTTACACAACTGTATTAATATGACAGGTAAATCATAAACTAACATACTAGAATATTTATACCACATTGCAACGTACGGGCATTGTCCTAGTTACGTAGAAATTAGTTGCACATTCATATTAGATAGGGTATTATTTGTGTTATAATAATGTTGTTTGTGCTAGCGCTAATATTCGATAAGATATCAATTGTGTGCTAAACATGTTGGATGCTTAACATATCTGGCCCTCGATGTATCGGAGCAACTTAGGTTGTTCGATTTGATATGCTTTGATGGCCGAGATCAATTGGAGCTGCACTTATGGTCTATTTATATTGGCATCGATATGGATTGGTGGTCAAGGATGGACAAAAGTTGATGTGGGGCGAACTTCGCCGGTGTCATGTCACGCCACTTGTGCAACCAAATGTTGTTGTCTATTGGGGTGCTTCCTACAAGAGACATGACAACGGGATATCATGTTGTCATATTGGCATCATTTCCATTTTGATCATGTTGATGTTTGAGATAATTTATTATGACTTACTAGTTGGTTGAAATATTATCATGTGAGAACATGGTTACTAAGTTTTTGTTATTCATGCGGTTACTTTTATAAGATGGTTGTAAAGTGATCATGGACTAAATTTATATACATATACCTAACAAAAGTAATCGTAAAAGTTTTTCTTTGTGGTGTTAGTTTATCAGCTGAATTCCTTGACGACAACCAATAAGCTAAGCCTTGCGGGAGCTAATACGTCTCAAACATATCTACTTTTTCGAGTACTTTTGCTATATTTTTGTCCTCTAATTGCATGTTTTCAATAAAAATACTTTGGGCTAATGTTGCTTTCAGCAGAATTGACCTTGGTGTTATTTTTGTGCAGACATAATGTCACGCCCAATATGCGATACTATCCTAAAGAGACTCGAAGGTCCCACCAAGGATAGAATCGCATATTGATACGCTTTTGCAAGGTGGATATCATTACATCAACATTACATAATAGATGGGGATACATACAAAAGGCATGCAATGCCACACGAATACAACATTATCTTACATAAGATCATCATCCGACTACAGACGAAACACAAACAGAAACTCAAACGACATCCACCCTGCTAGCCCAGGCTGCCGACCTGGAACCTATCCCCTGATCGAAGAAGAAGCAGAAGAAGAACTCCAAAACAAGCAAACGTCGCTCTCGCGTCATGATCATCGCAAAAACCTGTACCTGCAACTGTTGTTGTAGTAATCTGTGAGCCACGAGGACTCAGCAATCCCATTACCATGGGTATCAAGACTAGCAAAGCTTAATGGGAAAGGAAGGGGTAAAGTGGTGAGGTTGCAGCAGCGACTAAGCATATATAGTGGCTAACATACGCAAATAAGAGCGAGAAGAGAAGCAAAGGAACGGGCGTGAAGCTAGCAATGATCAAGAGGTGATCCTGAACACCTACTTACGTCAAACATAACCCAAAGACCGTGTTCACTTCCCGGACTCCGCCGAGAAGAGACCATCACGGCTACACACGCGGTTGATGCGTTTTACTTAAGTCAAGTGTCAAGTTATCTACAACCGGACATTAACAAATTTCCATCTGCCACATAACCGCGGGCATGGCTCTCGAAAGTTTATACCCTGCAGGGGTGTCCCAACTTAGCCCATGATAAGCTCTCGCGATCAACGAAGGATATTCCTTCTCCCAGGAAGACCCGATCAGTCTCGGAATCCCGGTTTATAAGACATTTCGACAATGGTAAAACAAGACCAGCAAGACCGCCCGCTATGCCGACAAATCCCGATAGGAGCTGCACATATCTCGTTCTCAGGGCACACCGGATGAGCAAGACGTTGGGTTGGCATAGACCCTGGTTGCCCAGGGGGCTCCGGACATCGCTCGGTTTGGACCAACACTTAGACAAGCATTGGCCCCGGGGGGGGGGGGGCTAAAATAAAGATGACCCTCAGGTTGGCCGACCCAAGGGAAAGGTGTAGGTGGTGGTGAGGCAAATGGTAAAACCAAGGTTGGGCCTTGCTGGAGGAGTTTTATTCAAAGCAAACTGTCAAGGGGGTCCCATAAATCACCCAACCGCGTAAGGAACAAAAAATCCGGGAACATAGCATCGGTATGACGGAAAATAGGGCAGCAAGAGTGGAACAAAACACCAGGCATAAGGACGAGCCTTCCGCCCTTTACCAAGTATATAGATGCATTAATTAAATAAGAGATATTGTGATATCCCAACATCACCCTGTCTATCATGGAGCAATCTTCAACTTCACCTGCAACTAGCAACGCTATAAGAGGGGTTGAGCAAAGCGGTAACATAGCCAAGCAACGGTTTGCTAGGAAGGGTGTCAAAGGTTAAAGGTTCATGGCAATTTGGGAGGCTTGAAGAACAAACGATAGGTAGCGCAGCAAAGCGATAGAACAAAGCAACTAGCATAGCAATGATAGTAGTGAGATCCAGGGTAGCGGTCATCTTGCCTGAAATCCCGCAAGGAAGAAGAACGACTCCATGAAGAAGATGAAGCCACGAAGATGAACCAAGCATAGACGAACGAATCCTCACGATCACAACGAAACAGGAACTATCGAGAAGAAGCACACAACATGGTAAACACACCACACATATACATGACATGATGCACAACCAAGCATGATGCATGACAAGGCTAGATGAGGCTACTCATGGCAAGAGATGATGCATACAAGAGCAATATATCAAAGCAAGTTTAAATGAGGCCGGAAACAACATGTAACAATTCCGGTAAGTCCCCATATGCAAGTTTCAAAATTGGTCCAGATCTGAATAACCATTAAGTTGAAGTTGTTAAACAGCAAGTTAAAGAGCACCAAGAGAATCTACACGAAATTCTAGTCAAGTTACATATAAAGTTCATTTAATTCGGAGCTACGGCCTAGAAGATATGACCAAAACAAGTTAAACATGGCATTGATGCAAAATGCATACAAACATCAAGCAAACACCTGAAAACAAGGATGCAACATGATAATATGAAACTATATGCAAAATCAAGCAAGTTTCATATAGAGCACACTTAAAACGGAGCAACGGTTCAACACATACACTCCAAACAAGATATAGCAACAATCTGTCCATAACAGCAACTAGGCATCTTGCAAGCATCAAAACAACAAGCTACAGCATCCCAACGAGAAAACGAAAGGCATGCCATGATGTACAAGTAAAGCATGACAAAACATGAACACTGAGCTATCTCCAGAAACTACTAGAACTTGCTCAAAAGGACATGGCAAGATTGCAAATAATAACAGTTTCAGTCATTAGCAAAAATAACATCAGGTTGCAATGTTTAGAGCTATCAAAAAACATGTTACAGAAATTTATCATGGCAAACAAAGGCATGGAATGAATCTACTAATTTCATAGAACAAAAGTCCTTTAGTGACCACGAGCCAAAAAGGATCAGAAGATATGATGGCACCCATGTAAACAAAGCAAGTTATATGACAGATTCAGACATGACAGGAACAACAATAAGTAGGCATGTTGGTGAGCTTATACCACTCACCATAGATCAATACATGGCATGGAAAGGAAACCAACAGTAAGAAGACATATTTATGAAGCTAAGAATGGCAAGAGCAAGTTCATAGGGTGCATGGATCACTAGCAAAACACATGGCAAAACTAAACTTAATGTTAACAGGCTGACAGCAACATTATTTAGCAAATTTGGAGCAAGATAACAACAAGCTACAACAAGCTATAAATGCAACCAGGGGCATGCATGGATATAGCATGACATTTATAACAAAACATCCTTAGTGAACATCTCCAGATTATGTATAGAATGACTCGTATCAGTAGGTTTACGTAGCATCACGAAATAACAGATTCAGCCTAGCAAAACAGCAACAGCAACTACCCTACTTAACAAGCTTGATGCACTCACTACACAACTCACAAAAATACATGTATAGCACCTCTGTAAAGATGGCATGTCATAGATCAAAACTCATGTAGTACTCATGCTCAAAGGATGCACACATTAAACATGGCAAAAATGACAAATGAGCATGTTCTGTTAACAGGCAGCAGACAACATTATATAGCACTCTTGCAACACAGATTTGGGCATCAATATGACCTCAAACAAAGATGGCACAATGTAATGAAATGTAGAGCATCTCACAGCGAACAATTTGACATATTATATGCACGAAACAAAGCTATAGAGGCAGAGTTATGATGCGATGAACAGGGCAACATAATGCAAATATTACGAGGACTTAAGGAAATTTGGAGGTCAACCTTGCTGAGATCGGATCTGGATCGAGGCGCGGGAACCGAGGTGGATCCGGAGCTCGCCGAAGACGGGCGGCGCGGCGTCCGGAGCTGGAGGCCACGGAGGCGGGGCGACGCCGGCGAGGGGCTCCGGCGAGGTCCGGCGCGGTCGGCGGAGGGAGGCGCCGCGCGGCGGGAGGCGGCAGCCGCGGCGGCCCAGGCTGGCGCGGGCGGCGGGGCAGGCGCGGGCCAGCGACGGCGGGAGGCCAGCGGGCGCGTGGCGGCGGCGGCCGGGCCGGGTGGCGGCGCGGACGGGCGGCGGCGGGCGCGGTGCGAGCCCCGCGGGCCGGATCTGGGCCGCGCGGGCCCTGGCGGCGGAGGAGAGAGAGGGGGCCGGCGACGGAGACGTGGCAGGAGGCGATTGGTCGGGGGGCGGCGGCTGGACATGTCCGGTGCGGAGGCGTACACGTCCGGCGGCAGAGGTAGGTGGAGGCTAGGGTTTCGGGGGGATTCATCCGCGAATTTGGACAGGGAGGGCATATATTTATAGATAGAGGGAGCTAGGAGAGTCCAAATGAAGCACGGTTTTTGCCCACACGATCATGATCGAACGACCGAGAGCATGGAGGGGGTTTGGATGGGTTATTGGGCCATTTTGGAAGGGTGTTGGGCTGCACACAAAAGAGGCTTTCACGGTACCCCGATTAACCGTTGGAGTATCAAACGACCTCCAAATGGCACGAAACTTGACATGCGGTCTACCAATGCTATACCAAGACCGCTTGGCAAACCTCGGTCCATTCCGAGAAAGTTTAACACCCACTCACAACAGGAGACAAAAGGGGAACGCCGGAGGATATAGGAGTGCCGGATTGGAAAACGGACAACGGGGAAAATGCTCGGATGCAAGAGACGAACACGTATGCGAAATGAGATGCACATGATGACATGATAAAATGCAACACATAAGCAAATGACATGGCAACAATGGCGAGTAACTGGAAGACACCTGGCGCATCAAATCCGGGGCGTTACACATAAAGTTTTCGAGGAAAAAAATAAAAAACATTTCTGAAGAAAAGGGACATAGAGCCAGAAGATGAGCCGGAGGGGGCCACCAAGTTGTCACGCGGCTTACGGGGCGAGTGGGCAGGGCGTGTTGACCCCGTAGTTACTGACTTATGCCCCCTTTGGCCTATATTTATCCTTAGTCCCTAAACGCTTAATCTGGTTTTTCCAGGATTTTTCCAACACGGAGTTGCCGCCACCTTTGTCCTTCTTTTGGAGGGCTAATCTGGAGGCAGATTTTGGCCTGCGGAGTGGTCATCAACAACCTCTTCTTAATCACCACCATCATGATCTCCCAACTCATATGTGAGTAATCTCCTTGTAGGCACATGGAGTGGATGGGAATTGAGTGAGATCTCTGATCTAATAGATGCAAGATTTGTTAGGGTTGATGCCTAGTGCCTCGTATGTTCTAAGCTTGATGTTTCTATGACTTTGATATGCTTAATGCTTGACACTAGGGCACGAGTACCATGATTCTAGATCTGAGCTCTTTATGTTTTCCATGATTATACATATGTCCGTGTGTTTCGGATCTTATCTGCAAGTTATATGCACTTGTTATGATTCTAAACTCTAGACCTTGAAGTGAGAATAATCAGGGTATCGAACGTGATGTCTATGATATGAGGATTACATGTGTCCATAGATTGTTAATGCTCTGATCTGTTGCTTTGTGAAAGGACTGCCTTAATTATTGATACGTCTCCATCGTATCTACTTTTCCTAACGCTTTTGCTCTTGTTTTGGACTCTAATTTGTATGATTTGAATGAAACTAAGCCGGACTGATGCTGTTTTCAACAAACTATCATGGTGTTGTTTTTGTGCAGAAATAGAAGTTCTCAGAATTGGACGAAACTTTTTGGAGAATGATTTTGGAATATATATATATAATACTATAACCAAGACCCACTGGTGGCCGGGGGGAAGCTACCCATTAGGCACCAAGGCACGCCACCCCTCAGGCGCGCCCTGGTGGGTAGTGGGGCCCATGAGGCTCCGCTGCCCTAATTCCAACTCTATAAAATCCTATTTTTGGAGGAAAAAAATAGGAGAGAAAGTTTCATCATGTTTTACGATACGGAGCCACCGCCACCTCCTGTTCTTCATCGGGGGGCCAGATCTGGAGCCCATTCGAGGCTCGGCGAGGGGGATCTTCGGTCTTCGTCATCATCAACCATCCTACATCACCAATTTCATGATGCCCACCGCTTGGAGTGAGTAATTCCTCCGTAGGTTTGCTGGACGGTGGTGGGTTGGATGAGATTCATCATGTAATCGAGTTAGTTTTGTTAGGGCTTGATCCCTACTATCCATTATGTTCTGAGATTGATGTTGCTATGACTTTGCTATGCCTAGTGCTTGTCACTAGGGCTCGAGTGCCATGATTTCAGATCTGAACCGTTTATGTTTTCACCATCATATCTATGTTCGTGATCCAATCTTGCAAGTTATACGCACCTATTTACGTGTTATGATCCGTAAACCCCAAGGTGACAATAATTGAGATACTTTCCGGTGATGACCGTAGTTTGAGGAGTTCATGTATTCACTATGTGTTAATGCTTTGTTCCGGTCCTTTATTAAAAGGAGGCCTTAATATCACTTAGTCTCCTTATGGAACCCACTGCCACGGGAGGGTAGGATAAAAGATGTCATGCAAGTTCTTTTCCATAAGCACTTGTGACTATTTACGGAATACATGCCTAGATAATATTTATGAACTGGAGCTAGTTCTATGTCACCCTAGGTTATGATTGTTACATGATGAATATTATCCAACATTATTACCGATCCAATGCATACGAGCTTTTCGCATATTGTTCTTGCTAAGTTACTATTGCTGCTGCTACTGTCACAGCTGCTACAAAATTATCGTTACTGCTGTTACTATTACTATTGTTGTTACTATCACTGCTATCACTATCAAACTGTCATACAACTGTGGTACTGATCACTTTGCTGCTGATATTTAATCTCTAGGTGTGGTTGAATTGACAACCCAACTGCTAATACTTACAAATATGTTTTGGCTCCCCTTGTGTCGAATCACTAAATTTGGGTTGAATATTCTATCTCAAAAACTATTGCGATCCCCTATACTTGTGGGTTATCAAGACCTTTTTCTGGCGCTGTTGCCAGGGAGCATAGCTATAATTGTTGAGTCACTTGGGATTTATATCTGTTGATCGCTATGAAGAATCTGAAAGATACCAAAACCAAGATCGCTCCCTCTAAGACGAGGGGAGGTAAGGAATTGCCATCTAGCTCTGCACTTGATTCACCCTCTGTTTTGAGTAAGCTTGAAACACCACCACATGCTATTAATCCTGACATGTCGCAAGTTATTGATGATGCTACTTCTGCTATGAATGATGCTTATGATGATGCTAGTACCCTACTTGATAAGAATGTGCCACTAGGTGAATTTCTTGATGAACAAATTGCTAAAGCTAAAGATATTGAGAATGCTGAAACTGATGAAATTACTGAAACTGATGAAGTTTTTGGAACTGAGAATTATGAAACACCCATTAGACCTAGCTCTCTAGATATGAGTTGCCTGATATACCTTAGGGTTATGTTATGGATGAAGAGGTAGCTAGGGACTTTCTTACTTGCAAGGATATAGATGATCATAAAATATTACTAGTTAAGTTGAAAGAAAAAACTTTGAATGCTAGAATGAAATGTGATCCTAAGTTTGCTACTTCACCTATCTTTGTTACTGATGAGGATTATGAATTCTCTATCGATCCAGAGTTAATTACTTTGGTTGAATCTGGTCCTTTTCATGGCTATGAAACTAAAACTGTTGTGGCACATCTTACTAAATTAAATGATATAGCCTTCCTATTTGCTCATGATGAGAAAATTTGCTACTACTATATTCCTAAGTTATTTCTGTTCTCATTAAAGGGTGATGCTAAGATTTGGTACAATACTCTTTCTCCTAGTTGTGTGCATAGTCCGCAGGATATGATTTATTACTTCTCTAAAAAATATTTTTCTGCTCATAAGAAACAAGCTGCCTTACAGGAAATATTTAACTTTGTGCAAATTGAAGAAGAGAGTCTCCCACAAGCTTGGGGGAGGTTTCTCCAATTACTTAATACTTTGTCTGATCATCCTCTCAAGAAAAATAAAATACTTGATATCTTTTATAATGGACTAACCAATGCTTCTAGGGACTTCCTAGAGAGTTGTGCTAGTTGTGTTTTCAGGGAACGAACTATTGAACAAGCTGGGGAATTATTGAATAACATATTGAAGAACTATGATGATTGGACACTTTCTGAACCACCGCCTAAAACCACTCCGAAGAAGAGGGGTATTTTATTTCTCAGTCCTGAAGATATGCAAGAGGCAAAGAAATGTATGAAGGAAAAGGGTATTAAAGCAGAAGATGTAAGAATTTACCACCTATTGAAGAAATACATGGTCTTGACACACCACCACAGGCGGTGGAGGTACTCTTTTAAAGTTTGATGAAGGTGACATCCCTTTTAAAGTTTGATCATTTCAATGCCTATGTTATGAAACAATTGAAACAAAATTCTGATATGATAGCTCGCTTGAGTGACTTGTTATTTAGAATCACTAATGATGTTCGAGGAGTAGGAAAACATGCTTCTATGGTTCAAACTCAGTTAGAACAAGTTGCTAAATCTCAAAGTGAGTTACTCAATGAAATGAATAATAATATGAATGACCATGTTGTTAGAGTAATGACTAGAGGGGGCAAAATGACTCAGGAGCCTCTTTGTCCTGAGGGTCACCCTAAAATAATTGAACAAGACTCTCAAAGAACTAATGTAGATGCACCTAGTCCTTCTAAAAAGAAAAAGAAAAAGAAAAGTGATAGGACTTTGCATACTTCTAGTGTACTTGAGGTGGAAAAACCTTCTGATGATAATGATGTCACTATTTCTAATGCTGAAACTCAATCTGGTGATGAACATGCACCTAGTGATAATGAAAATGACAATGATGATCTTCATGTAGATGCTCAACCAGACAATGATAAAGAACCAGATAATGATTTTCAAATAGAACCTATTGTTGATCTTGATAAACTACCTTCTAAAAATAAACGTTATGATAAGAGATACTTCGTTGTTAGAAAACATGGTAAAGAAAGAGAACCATGGGTTCAGAAACCCATGCGGTTTCCACCTAAACCATCTAAGAAAGAAGATGAGGAAGAATTTGAACGCTTTGCTGGAATGCTTAGGCCAGTCTTTTTACGTACTCGTTTTACTGATATTTTAAAGATGGCCCCTTATGCTAAATATATGAAAGACATTGTCACTAATAAAAGGAAAATACTTGAAGCTGAAAACTCCATCATGCTTGCTAATTATTCTTTCAAGGATGGAGTACCTAAGAAATTAGGAGATCTAGGAATACCAACTATACTATGTTCCATCAAAAGAAGTTATGTCAAAACTACTTTGTGTGATTTGGGAGCCGGTGTTAGTGTTATGCCTTTATCTTTATACAAAAGACTTGAATTGAATAAACTCACACCTACTGAAATATCATTGCAAATGGCTGATAAATCAACTGCCATACCTATCGGTATTTATGAGGATGTGCCTGTTGTTGTTGCAAATGTTACTATCTTAACTGTCTTTGTTATACTTGAGATGCCCGATGAAAGGATCGATATAGTTGACTAGAGGGGGGTGAATAGGCAACTAACAATTTTTAGCTTTTCTTTACCAAATTCAACTTTCCATCAAGGTAGGTTGTCTAGATATGCAACTAGGTAAACAACCTATATGATGCAACAACAACAACAAGCACACACGCAAGCAAGGGAAATAACACAAGTAAGCTAGCAAAAGTAAAGGCGCGAGATAACCAAGAGTGGAGCCAGTGGAGACGAGGATGTGTTACCGAAGTTCCTTCCTTTTGAGGGGAAGTACGCCTCCGTTAGAGCAGTGTGGAGGCACAATGCTCCCCAAGAAGCCACTAGGGCCACCGTATTCTCCTCACGCCCTCACACAATGCGAGATGCCGTGATTCCACTATTGGTGCCCTTGAAGGCGGCGACGGAACCTTTACAAACAAGGTTGGGGCAATCTCCACAACCTAATTGGAGGCTCCCAACGACACCACAAAGCTTCACCACAATGGACTATGGCTCCGAGGTGACCTCAACTGTCTAGGGTGCTCAAACACCCAAGAGTAACAAGATCCGCTAGGGATTAGTGGGGGAATCAAATTTCTCTTGGTGGAAGTGTAGATCGGGGCCTTCTCAACCAATCTGGAGCAAATCAACAAGTTTGATTGGCTAGGGAGAGAGATCGGGCGAAAATGGAGCTTGGAGAAACAATGGAGCTTAGGGATGGAAGAGGTGAGTCTTCTTGGAGAAGAAGACCCCCTTATATAGTGGAGAGAAAGATCCAACTTTTATCCACTTGCTCAGCCTGCGACCTGCGGTACTACCGCCCCAGACAAGCGGTACTACCGCAGGGGCTCACGGTACTACCGTGATGTGCCACGGTACTACCGCTGCAGTGGCAGGGGCTAGTCCACACCAGAGCCGCCAAGGCAGAGAGCGGTACTACCGCAGACGCGGTACTACCGCTCCCCCTTGCGGTACTACCGCAAGGCCAGGATGGACTAGGCTGGGAAGGGCACGGATGAATAAAATTACATCCGTGTCTACTTCCGCTGAAAATCGAACGGTGCAAAAATCCGACACGGTACTACCGCGCCTGGCTTGCAGTACTACCGCGTAGGGAGCGGATGTAAAAAATTGCATCCGCCCCTACTTCCGCTCGTGCTACTGAGCCGGAACAGGACTCACGGTACTACCGCGCGCCTGGGGCGGTACTACCGCACAGGGCGCGGATGTAAAAAATTACATCCGCCCCTACAGCTGCAAGAGAGGCTGATCCTGGCCAGAGGCCATAGTACTACCGCTCCATAGGAGCTGTACTACCATGGGCGCCTATGGTACTACCGCAAGGGCTTGTGGTACTACCGCAGAGTCCTGCGGTACTACTGCTCCTAGGAGCAGTACTACCGCATGCCTCAACTAGAAAGCACTAAGGAATCCTACTTTTTGCACAGTAAAGGAGATAATGGAGGATGCTCCAAAGCGCAAAGGGAAAGGCGGGGTAAAGGAAGAAACCTGTACATGATGATTCCACCGAAACCTTTCCACAGCGGACCCCCTCTTAAAAGAACGGCTATCCTACGACTCAAATCCACCAAAAGAGACGTAGAACACCACCGTCTTCAATAGTCTTCGAGGGGTACCAAACCGTCTTGTGCCTAGCAGCGAAGCAACTGAAATACTCAAGGCACATGATTAGTCCGCAAAAGCATTGTCATCAATCACCAAAACACCTTAGGGATAAACATGCCCTTACAATCTCCCCCTTTTTGGTGGATTGATGACAATACGGGATTTGCACAAAGGGAAAGAATGTAGCACAAGCAAACCCCACACCTCTAGAATATAGACGAGCTCCCCCTAGATTCGTGCTAGAGAGTAAAGTGCTTTGGACTGCACGGCACGAACACTAGGATCACCACTCCCCCTATATTTTAGAGACAAAGCATATCTAAGATAGTAAATATGAGCAAGACATAAGTAGCATGAGATAGCATAGGTTCAAAAGGTAATACAGTACGATAGAGTGCATATGTCTTACACCATATGATAGACCAAGTCTCATGAACAAACTAAACCAAAGCAAAGCAAGGTTCAACGGAACAAACACGAGCAAAGCAAACACAAGACTCTCACAAATCCCTACACTCTCCCCCCCTTTGGCATTGAGACGCCAAAAAGGCAGAGAGGACACCTACACACACGTGGTGGCTCAAGCGGAGTAATCAGACGCACGGTCCTCGTTAAACTCGGCAGCAGGAATGGTCTCCTCGACGTCCTCCTCAGAATCAGTCCACTTGTAGCCTTGTTTCACCATCCACTCAGCCTCTGGAGTGATGCGATCCTCAGAACCGCCAGACACATCCTCTCCATACAGCCTCATGATCTTCTTGTCCCGACGGTGACTCTCCTTGGAGGCAACATGAGACCTGTACTGACCCTTGGCCTGCATGCAGAACAAGGTCTTCATCTTGTTCTTCAGCCTCTTAGCCCAAGATGGCTCAGAGGAGGGAGGGGTGTACCCCTCAGAGCTGACCTCATCTGTTGGCTCCTCCTCACCCTCATCTGCATCCACATCCATGGCAGCCACAGCCTCAGCAAGAGAAGTGGTATTAGCCCATTGAGGCTTGACACGGAGCCGGATGGAATCATGTCGAATCCAATCAGGGGCCTCAAAGTCATCCTGAGGGTAGAGCTTCTCCCAAGTTGTAGAGATCAGCTGAAACAGATACGGTCCATAGATGGGGACCTAGCGGTTGAAGACAGAAAACTGAAGCTCACACCACATGACGTGTGAGATATCCAGTGGTAACGTCTGAGAGTTGCGCGCTTCTTCACATAGGAGCAACATGTCCACAAGATAGGCGTGTACCTTGTCCTTATCCCCAATGCGTGGGAAGAGAGAGTTGCGGAAGATCCGGTACATGATGTCAAGGAATGAGTTGAGCACCCACGAAGACTTGCCATTGGAGAGCTTCTTTTCAACAAGGAAGGGCTGAAGCTTGTTCTTGTTGGCAGACTCAGAATTGGCATGAGGACGAACACCTTGGGGAGTGGCGAGCCCCTCATCTGAAACACCAAGCAAAGTCATGAACTCCTTCCAGGTAGCCGTCAGCCGCCGACCATTGGACATCCAAGTCATCGTCCTGTCCTCATTAGGATGAAAGTACACCGAGGCGAAGAACTGAGCCACAATCTCCGAATCATAGTCTTTGTGAAAGGATATGATATGCTCAATGCCAAACTGCTCAACTAGATCCAGAGCCTCACCAAAGTATGCCCGGTGCTTCTCTTCCCTCATGTGATGCATGTCGATCCAATGCACATCCACATAGATATTCCTCTTGGCCTTGATCACATCCAAATAAATGAGGTTCTGCTACTTGGTCCAGAACAACTCATTTCCTCGAAGGTTGGCACGAGGATTCACGTAGGGATTGATCTTCCTACGAGAGACAAACTCAGAAAGCGGCATCTCATCCATACTCATGGCGGGTTCCTTGTCTTTTTTGGTGGTGGTCTTGGTCCTACGTTGGGGGGCACTGGAGCCCTCAGGAGCTTCGTCTTGATTGCGTAGGCGCTTGGAGCCCGTGTCACGGCTTGGATTGGAACGACGAGCATGAGCACCTGAGCCACACACACCACAAAACAGACACGCGAGAAGGATCAGTGCAAAGAATGCAGCAAAAAGGTGAAACAAGTAGAATTTGCACACAATAATTGCCACACGATAGATTTGACATCCACTGTAGTACCGCTTGGTCGCGTGGAACAAAAAATTAGTGCCGTGCCAAATCACAGTAATACCGTGGCGCGCGGTAGTACCGCGCCAGAGGTGCGGTAGTACCGCGCGTTTTCAGATCTGAAACAACAAAAGAATCTGAGAACTATCGTGACGACAAAGCGGTACTACGGCCGATCAAATATACCACGGGACAACATATCATGTATAAACTCTACGCATTACTACTCTCCTCCATCCTACTCTTGCAAAGATTTGGCCTAAAATCTCAAGAACAACTAGCATCTCCCCAAAACCTAGAAGCAAAAGAACAAACCAAAGAGAGAGGGATTTGGGGAAAGACCTTGGTCCATGGCAAGAGGAAGTGGTGGGGAACGATCCCACCAGTCGGAATTCAAGGAGAGAAGCCGGAGAGGGAGATCCGGCGAGGGTCTTCGACGCCGTTCATGGGCAGGAGAGAGAGAGGCAGCATGGGGAGAAGGAGTGAATGGGTATGGGGGAGTTGGAACTCCCCCTGCCCGCTCATAACCCCCACGTGCTCGCTACGTCACGGTAGTATCGCGACTCATTGCGGTAGTACCGCCCGGGCAGAAGTACCGTGCTGTGGGCGGTAGTACTGCTCCACCAGCGGCAGTAAAAAATTACTGCCGTGCTAGTTGCGGTAGTACCGTGCCCTGCGGTAGTATCGTGGCTGACCACGGTAGTACCGTGAACCCAAGAAAATGCAGTTTCAAGCACGGGAGAAAAACAACTTTGCACGGAACCTTCAAGAGAACACACACACCAACGAGCTTACAAGCGAAACACGACAACCAAACAAGAGGCAACAAAGACCAAAACGAGACACAACCTCTCCAAGGAGGGGGCGGTGGCCGGAGCCACCTATGTTTGAGTTGATTGGTATGGCACCGCGAAGAATTATCCTTGGGCCCATGACCAAAACTCGTCTTTGAAGCACATGTACCATCAAAAATGGCTAATGTGAAAGAGTTGATCAATTTATGCATAATGGGGGGAGGAAGAGTTCATTGAGAGAACACCACTCCCCCTATGTCCATGCCTACACCTAACCTAGACAACAAGTTGAGTGTGGTGGGATGTGCAAGGGTTCAAGTCACATTGCTCGAATCAATGATATTTAGCTCATGCCTTAACTCGCAAAATCTTGCTTCATCCAAGGGCTTCGTGAAAATATCTGCAAGGTTATCATGAGTGTTAACATACTTGAGCTCGATCTCCCCTCGCCTAATGTGATCTCGAATGAAGTGATACCGAATCTCAATATGCTTCATCTTGAAATGTTGCACCGGGTTAAGAGAAATCTTGATGGCACTTTCATTATCACACCAAAGAGGCACTTTGTCACAAATGACACCGTACTCCTTTAAAGTTTGCCTCATACATAAGAGTTGTGCACAACAACTACCGGCCGCCACATATTCCGCTTCAATGGACGAGAGAGACATACAACTTTGCTTTTTGGAAGACCAACTCACCAAAGAGCAACCAAGAAATTGGCACCCTCCGGAAGTGGACTTCCTATCCACTTTGTCTCCCGCCCAATCGGAATCTGTATATCCTTCAATCTTGAAGTTTGCTCCTCTTGGGTACCATAAGCCAAAGTTTGGGGTATGAGCCAAATATCGAAAGATTCGCTTGACCGCCACTTAGTGGCTTTCCTTCGGTGCGGCTTGAAACCGTGCACATATTCCCACACTCAACATGATATCCGGTATAGATGCACAAAGGTAAAGCAAGGAGCCAATCATGGAGCGATATACCTTTTGATCCACCGCTTTACCATTGGGATCAATGTCAAGTTGGCACTTGGTAGGCATTGGAGTAGAAGCCGGCTTGACATCACTTAGCATGAACCTTTTTAGCATGTCTTGAGTGTATTTGGCTTGGTTGATGAAGGTACCTTCTCTTCTTTGTTTGATATCAAAACCAAGGAAGAACTTCAACTCTCCCATCGAAGACATCTTGAACTTAGAGGTCATGAGAGCGGCAAATTTCTCATTGAAAGCTTTGCTAGGGGAACCAAAGATAATATCATCAACATATAGTTGGCATACAAACAACTCCCCTTTGACCTTCTTAGTAAAAAGAGTGGGATCGATTTGCCCAACCTCAAATCCATGATCTTGTAACAACTCGGTAAGGTGGTCATACCACGCACGTGGGGCTTGTTTAAGGCCATAGAGTGCCTTATCGAGTTGATACACATGATCTGGGAAGTAGGGATCCTCGAACCCAGGGGGTTGCTTGACATAAACCAACTCATTAATAGGTCCATTAATAAAAGCACTTTTCACATCCATTTGTTGTAACTTAAAGTTGTGATGGGAAGCATAAGCAATCAACAAACGAATGGATTCAAGGCGAGCAACGGGAGCAAAGGTTTCACCGTAGTCGATACCCTCGACTTGGGAGTAGCCTTGTGCTACCAATCTTGCCTTGTTGCGAATGATGTTCCCATGAGCATCTTGCTTGTTCTTGAAAATCCACTTGGTTCCAATGACGTTGTGGTTCTCCGATGGCCTTGACACCAATCTCCACACCTTGTTGTACTCGAAGTTGTTGAGTTCTTCATGCATGTCATTGAGCCAATCCGGATCTTCGAGCGCCTCATAGACCTTTTGGGGTTCAACACAAGAGACAAACGCGTGATTTTCACAATAGTTTGCTAATTGTCTACGAGTGCTTACCCCCTTTCTTAAGCTTCCAACCACATTCTCCATGAGATGACCTTTGGTGGTGAGCTTGGAAGCAATCTTCGCGGTACGACGCTCTAATTCCTCCTCGGATGTGGAAGGAGGAGGGTTAACTTGATTATCTTGAGCACCGTCTTGAGCTTGTTCTCGATCTTGAGCTTGCTCATGATCTTGAACTTGCTCGAGGGGGAGAACTTTACCTTGGGCATCATTTGGTGGTTCACCACCATCTTGAGGTTGATCTTGCCCTTGGTCTTGTTCACGAGGTTGAGGGCCTTCACTTTGTTCTTCGGAAGCGGGTGGGTCTTGTGGAGGTGATGGCTCCACTTGAGTGGAGCATTGTCCTTCTCCTTCGGCCACAAGGGGTTCCTCAATGGGTAGAATATGACCAATACCCATTCTTCTTATGGCTTGGGGAGGAATTTCATCACCTACATCACAAGTACCACTTTGCTCCACTTGGGAGCTGTTATTTTCGTCAAACTCCACGTTACACGTCTCCTCAATGAGTCCGGTGGACTTGTTGAGGACACGGTAAGCATGAGAGTTTGTAGCATAACCAACAAATATGCCCTCATAAGCTCTAGCATCAAATTTAGACAAACGAACACCTTTCTTGAGAATGAAACACTTACACCCGAACACCTGGAAGTACTTGAGATTGGGCTTGTTACCGGTGAGTATTTCATAAGGAGTCTTGTTCAAGCCTTTGCGGAGATAGAGCCGATTGGATGCATGACATGCTGTGTTGATGGCTTCAGCCAAAAGTTGTATGGAGACTTGAACTCCGCCATCATGGTCCTTGCTGCATCCATCAACGTCCGGTTCTTCCTCTCCGCGACACCATTTTGTTGAGGGGTATATGGTGCAGCATATTGATGCTTGATCCCCTCATCACTAAGAAACTCATCCAAGGTGTAGCTCTTGAACTCGGTGCCGTTGTCACTTCTTATTGTCAAGATCTTTGCATCATGTTGACGTTGAGCTTCATTTGCAAAGTCGATGACGGTTTGTTGAGTCTCACTCTTCCTCTTGAAGAAGTATACCCAACTGTATCTTGAATAATCATCCACAATCACCAAGCAATACTTTCTACCCCCAAGACTATCAAAGGATGGAGGCCCAAATAGGTCCATGTGCAGGAGCTCCAAGGGTCTCTTTGAGTAGATGATAGTCATGGGAGGGTGAGCTGTTTCATGAAGCTTTCCCTCGATACAAGCACTGCAAGCACGATCTTTGGCAAAACTAACATTCGTTAGTCCACGAACATGGTCCCCCTTGAGAAGACTTTGCAAAGATCTCATATTGACGTGGGCTAAACGGCGATACCAAAGCCATCCCACATCAACTTTAGCCATTAGGCATGTCGCGGTCTTAGTGGGTTGCTCCGAAAAGTTAATCACATAGAGACCGTTCTCGACATGCCCAACAAAGGCTACTTTAAGAGTCTTGCTCCACAAGAGGGCCACGGTATCAATATCAAAGAAGGTGGCAAAGCCCATGAGTGCAAGTTGACGAACGAAAAGTAAATTGAACGCAAGGGACTCAACAAGCATGACTTTCTCGATCGTTAGATCATGAGAAATGATAACCTTGCCAAGACCCAATACCTTAGAATGTGAGGCATCACCCCATTCGACATTGGTGGGCATAGATGGGATCTTGTGCACTTCCACCACCAAGTCCTTGCTCCCGGTCATATGATTTGTTGCTCCACTATCGAGCAACCATGATCCCCCACCGGAAGCAAACACCTACAAGAGATCAATGCTTGGTTTTAGGTACCCATTGAGTAATGGGTCCTTTGATGTTAGTAACAAGGGTCTTAGGAACCCAAATAGACCATTCAATGTACTCATAAGAAGAACCAAGCAATACTTTCTACCTCCAAGACTATCAAAGGATGGAGGCCCAAAGAGATCCATGTGAAGGAGCTCCAAGGGTCTCTACGAGTAGATGATGGTCGTGGGAGGGTGAGCCTTCTCATGAAGCTTTCCTTCAATGCAAGCACTGCAAGCACGATCTTTGGCAAAACTAACATTTGTTAGTCCACGTACATGGTCCCCTTGAGAAGACTTTGCAAAGATCTCATATTGACGTGGGCTAAGCGGCGATACCAAAGCCATCCCACATCAACTTTAGCCATTAGGCATGTCATGGTCTTAGTGGGTTGCTCTGAAAAGTTTATCACATAAAGACCATTCTCGACATGCCCAACAAAGGCTACTTTAAGAGTTTTGCTCCACAAGAGAGCCACAATATCAATATCAAAGAAAGTGGCAAAGCCCATGAGTGCAAGTTGATGAAGGGAAAGAAGATTGAATGCAAGGGGCTCAACAAGCATGACTTTCTCGATCATTAGATCATGAGAAATGACAACCTTGCCAAAACCCAATACCTTAGAAGACGAGGCATCACCCCACTCGACATTGGTGGGCATAGAAGGAATCTTGTGCACGTCAACCACCAAGTCCTTGCTCTTGGTCATATGATTTGTTGCTCCACTATCGAGCAACCATGATCCCCCACCGGAAGCAAACACGTACCCATTTAGTAATGGGTCCTTTGATGTTAGTGACAAGGGTCTTAGGAACCCAAATAGACCATTCAATGTACTCATAAGGAGAACCAACAAATTTAGCATAAATATGCCCATCACTAGAACGGCACAACACATATGAAGGGTTAAAGTCGTCGGCTTTGCTGGGGGAGGAGGTGATTTTGCCCTTTTTGACATCAACACCCTTCACATTGTTCTTATTCTCCTTAGGAGCACCCTCTCCCTCTTTCACAAAGGTTTGCTTGAGAGGAGGAGGTCGTTTGGTCTTGTCGTTCTTCTTCTTGTTCTTGGACTTGGGTGCGAACCCAATTCCTTCCTTGGCAACAACTTCCTTTTGATTGCTCAAAAGGTCGTTGAGGTTCTTCTCACCTTGAATGCATGTCAGGAGGCCTTTCTCAAGTTGATCCTTCAACTTGGCATTCTCCTCCACAAGATGCACATGCTCACAACACGGGTTAGTGGCATATGCATTATCAATTAATACCATATGAGGAAAGGTGGCCTTTTCCTTGGTTAATTTAACTTGGAGTTGAGCATGAGACTCCTTGAGGTTAGCGTGAGCACCCTTCAAGACCTTGTGGGCCTTGTCAAGTACATCAAACTCCTCCTTGAGTCTAGCATGATCAACCCCAAGTTTAGCCTTCTCAAAAGTTAGCACACGAGACACAACAAGAGCATGATCAAGATCTTTCTTTAACTTAGCATGGTCATCGTTGTGTGACTCCTCAAGAATCAAACGATGCCCGCGCTCTTCCTCAAGAGCATTAGAGAGATCTGATATCTCATTGGCATAGTCACGACTATGACCTTCCATCTTAGAGATGGTTTCTTCGTGAGCCTCGATCATGTCATTGGCTTCACCAAGTTGTTCCAAGAGAGCAACAAAGTGCTTCTTGGATTTACCCTTGAGCTTACTCATAAATAACTCAAATTCATTCACATCCTCATTAGACCCCTCATGTTCATCAATGCAACCCTCCAAAGAGGGATTAGTAATGATGGTGGTTTTGATGTTGGGGGTTACCTTGTTAGAGGCTCTGGCCATGAGGCACTTGGCGGTGATGTTCTCGTTGGGTGAATCAAAGAGATACATCTAGGGAGTTGTGGAAATGGCAACGGATGCCATGGCCACCGCTTCACTATCTTCACCGTCATCATCATCCTCACGGTATTCGTCTTGAACCACCAACCCTCGAGAAGGAGTCTTTTTGGTGAAGTTGTGCTTGTTGGGGAAGGACTTGGCTTTGTCTTTTCGGATAAGCTTGCCACCATTGTCTTCCCGCTTCTCGTAAGGACAATCCGAAACGAAATGGCTCACATTGCCATAGTTGTAACACGTTCTTACTCGTTGCTTGCCCTTGAAGCCACTTGAGTTGGTCTTGTTGAAGTTTGGCCTTGAGTTCTTCTTGCTCCAAAATTGTCTTGAAGCAAGAGCCATGTGCTCATGATAATCATATTTCGTATCTTCGGGGTTGCTCTCCTCATCCTCCTCTTCTACCTCTTCTTCCATAATAACCTTGGCCTTCAAGGCAAGGTTGGGATTCTTTGCCCTTTGAGAGCGGAGCACCGCGTTGTCGGCGGTCTTGTCCAAGATGCTCATTGCAACGAACTCATCCAACACTTCACTTGAGGTCATGGAGTGGAAGTCCGATCTTTGACGAATGATGGAGGACATGGCCTTGTTGTAGGGCATCATGGCCTTGAGGAACTTGCGCTTGATCCAATTGTCATCCGTGTCCTTGATCCCATGATCTCAGAGTGAGACCGCGAGTTTGGTCACTCTTCGAAAGAGCTCACGAGGTCCTTCATCTTCTTTCATTGCAAACTCATCGGCTTCATCTTGCACCACTTCATAGTTGGAGCGTTGAATGCTTGCACTTCCTCGATAGAGAGACACAACGCATTGCCATGCATCTTTGGCAATGGCATGGGGTCGAAGATGAGGGAGATCTTCGGGGAGGATAGCATCTTGGATGATGAAGAGAGCATTCTCATTGAATTGATTATCCACTGCTTCTCTAGGGGTGAAGTTGCTTCGGTCATGCGGATAGAAACCTTCTTCAATGATTCTCCAAAGATTAGTATTCACATGATTTAAATGATGCTTGAAGCGATACATCCAAGAATCAAAATCCTCATTTTTCACAATCTTAGGAGGAGGACCGGCATGATTTAAATGAGTAGAGGGAATCGGTCCCCCATAAGTTGGAGGTTCCACATGGGCAAAGATGCCGGTGCCATTTCTACCACTAGTAGAAGGACCCTTCTCACTATTAGCTTCCCCCTTGTCGGAGTTAGCATCCATCACCTTGTTAGTGGGATCACCCACTTTCAACGATGAGGTAGGTAGTTTAAGTCCTTCTAAGAATTTATTAAACATGCTTTCAACCGTGGTTGTCATTGAGGTTTTCAATGTGTCCAAGGCCACATTGAATTCCTCACAGGACACCGTTGTTTCCCCATGACCCGTAGACGAGATCGGATTCACACCAGAGTGCTCCTCCTCCCCACGTCTACGGTGTCAAGCATACTCTTCGGACGACAAAGTCCTTAATAAAGAGACGAGGCTCTGATACCAATTGAAAGGATCGATATAGTTGACTAGGGGGTGAATAGGCAACTAACAATTTTTAGCTTTTCTTTACCAAATTCAACTTTGCATCAAGGTAGGTTGTCTAGATATGCAACTAGGTAAACAACCTATATGATGCAACAACAACAAGCACACAAGCAAGCAAGGGAAATAACACAAGTAAGCTAGCAAAAGTAAAGGCGCAAGATAACCAAGAGTGGAGCCGGTGGAGACGAGGATGTTTTACCGAAGTTCCTTCCTTTTGAGGGGAAGTACGTCTCCGTTAGAGTGGTGTGGAGGCACAATGCTCCCCAAGAAGCCACTAGGGCCACCGTATTCTCCTCACGCCCTCACACAATGCGAGATGCCGTGATTCCACTATTGGTGCCCTTGAAGGCGGCGACCGAACCTTTACAAACAAGGTTGGGGCAATCTCCACAACTTAATTGGAGGCTCCCAACGATACCACAAAGCTTCACCACAATGGACTATGGCTCCAAGGTGACCTCAACCGTCTAGGGTGCTCAAACACCCAAGAGTAACAAGATCCACTAGGGATTAGTGGGGGGATCAAATTTCTCTTGGTGGAAGTGTAGATTGGGACCTTCTCAACCAATCCCGAGAAAATCAACAAGTTTGATTGGCTAGGGAGAGAGATCGGGTGAAAATGGAGCTTGGAGCAACAATGGAGCTTAGGGATGGAAGAGGTGAGTCTTCTTGGAGAAGAAGACCCCCTTATATAGTGGAGAGAAAGATCCAACCGTTATCCACTTGCTCAGCCCGCGACCTGCGGTACTACTGCTCCAGACAAGCGGTACTACCGCAGGGGCTCACGATACTACCATGATGTGCCGCGGTACTACCGCTGCAGCGGCAGGGGCTAGTCCGGGCCAGAGCCGCCAAGGCAGAGAGCGGTACTACCGCAGACGCGGTACTACCGCTCCCCCTTGTGGTACTACCGCAAGGACAGGATGGACTAGGCTGGGAAGGGCACGGATGAATAAAATTACATCTGTGTCTACTTCCGCTGAAAATCAAATGGTGCAAAAATCCGACACGGTACTACCACGCCTGGCTTGCGGTACTACCGCGCACGGAGCGGATGTAAAAAATTACATCCGCCCCTACTTCCGCTCGTGCTACCGAGCTGGAACAGGACTCACGGTACTACCGCGCACCTAGGGCGGTACTACCGCGTAGGGCGCGGATGTAAAAAATTACATCCGCCCCTACAGCCGCAAGAGAGGCTGATCCTGGCCAGAGGCCATGGTACTACCGCTCCATAGGAGCGGTACTACCGTGGGCGCCTACGGTACTACCACGAGGGCTTGCGGTACTACCGCAGGGTCCTGTGGTACTACCGCTCCTAGGAGCAGTACTACCGCATGCCTCAACTAGCAGCACTAAGGAATCCTACTTTTTGCACAGTAAAGGAGATAATGAAGGATGCTCCAAAGCACAAAGGGAAGGCCGGGGTAAAGGAAGAAACGTGTACGTGATGATTCCACCCAAACCTTTCCAGAGCGGACCCCCTCTTAAAAGAACGGCTATCCTACGACTCAAATCCACCAAAAGAGACGTAGAACACCACCGTCTTCAATAGTCTTCGAGGGGTACCAAACCGTCTTGTGCCCAGCGACGAAGCAACTGAAATACTCAAGGCACACGATTAGTCTGCAAAAGCATTGTCATCAATCACCAAAACACCTTAGGATAAACATGCCCTTTGTTGGGGATATAGTTACTGAATGTAATCCGGCCAGGAGGCCCCGGTTCACCCTCGACTATGCCAAAGCCATGAAGATCCATAAGATGGTGAAGTTATTAAGCAAGCTTAGAGGCCTGAAACCCAAAGGCGGATTAGCGCCCATAGTGGTAAACCGCCATGACTAGGTAACTTGTAATGTAAGTTAGGGAAGGAGAGACCAAACCGAACACTTTGTATGAGTCAGTTTGGATCTCTGTAGACCGATCGAGCGTCAACCTGTGTATATAAAGGGACGACCCGGCGGCGGTTCAGGGACAACAGACAACAACTCAAGACTCAGGCAAGCATATTTGCTCCCTGGTCATCGAAACCCAATCAATTCCGTCACAACTAGACGTAGGCTTTTACCTTCATCGAAGGGCCCGAACTAGTATAAACTCTCGTGTCCCTTGTCCGGTTTAACCCCTTCAAGCTAACCCATTGCGATGGCTCCATGATTAAGTCCTTTCATGAGGACATCTGACGTGTTAATTCCACAACAGTTGGCGCCCATCGTGGGGCTATCACACGATGGTGTCGAGTTCTTGAAGGGCTGCTCTGAAGGACTTAAGGGGTACGTGATCGGCCGGATGACCAAGAGTCGTCGTGGCAAGCTCTACATCGACGACGAAGGATGGGGCCCCGAGGTCGGCTCGATCGAGTACGGGTACCGGGTCCCCTTCGGCGGAATTCATGTCTTCATCGGCAAGATCGGCGAACCGGGCCTTGAGCCGGATATCTGCACCGACCTCATCGAGACGGCTTAGCGTGCGAGTCCAGCCCGGGTTAAGCCCGCCGTGAAGCGTGCGTTCGTAGGATGTGTCCATGGGATCGGATCTGAACCGGTGTCTGAAGGCGAGACGGCCGTATATTCCGACGGCGAGTCATCTATTGGCGAAACCGAGTCCTTGTACCAGATTCACAGCGGTGTGTTCGAAGGATATTCCAATGGCAACAGTATTCCGGACCTCCTTGAACCGCCAAGTCGGGTTGCTGTTTACTTGGCCGGAACACAGCCCACGTTGCAGTCTTCATCTACCGCAGCGATGAATACCGGATCAGCAGCCGCGGCAGGAGTCCCGGCGCGCCGACCGGCGCAAGTCCTCTCCGGTTTGATGGACGCCTGGGCGACCTTGTTAACCGCGACAGTCACACCGGAGACGCAGGATCAGCACAATGCGGACGTTGTGAAGCTGAAGGACCAAATAGCACAAGCTAAGGAGGACCTGGCGGCTGAGGATACTAGGATGGCTGAAGGACAGGCCGCTTTGGATGCCCAATCACAGCGGATACAGGCACAGAATTACCAGCTCATGCTGGATCGGACCGCATCAGAGGATGTAATGCGAAGGAAGTACCGGTCACGTCTGCCGCCGGTTTACGAAGGGTTAAATCTCTTTCAGACGCCAGGCGCTGGGCCGAGCAATCCGGTAGCTGCAAACCGGACTGATGAGCCTAGGACAGCTCCGGATCAACTACGGATAACAGAGCCACCCCGACGAACAGATAACCCGCCGCGATACGTGTCTACACCACCGGCTCACTTCTCAAGCCCTCTGGATAACATGATTGCCGCAACCTCACGCCTGGCAGCCATTCCGATGGAGGGTGATTCAATAGCAGCAGTTGAAACGCAGTGGGCGAGAGACCTTCTTCAAACCGCCGTGGTGCAGCAGCAGGCTTATTCATATAGCCGGGATAGAATCCATTCAACCTCTCGTCCAAGCCCAAGTTATAGCAGACGTATGGATGAACCGGAGGTGTCTATCAGCGCGCGGCATCACAATGCTCAAGTTGTGGTGGATCATGGCAGGGCACGGCGGGATGCCGTGTTGGGTCATTATCAACCCGCCCCGGTTCAGCCAGCAGCGTCGGTTGACCGAGGCACCGGGCTTGCCTTCAGTTCCTGGGGAGTGCCGTGCCTTATTCCGGCTCTCCGTAATGTGCGCCTGCCCAAAGATTTCAAGGGTCCACGCAAAGTGCCTAATTACACGGCGGATCAGCCGCCTGAGGCGTGGGTTGAGAGTTATGAGATGGCAATGGAGATGCTGGATGTAGATGAAGCGGCCTGTGCAAAGTACTTCATGATGATGTTGGAAGGAATGGCCCGTACTTGGTTGAAAAATCTACCAGCTAATTCCATCGAGTCATGGGATCAGTTGAAGGCCCGGTTTATAGCCAATTTCAAAGACACGTGCAAATAGCCCATGTCCATTGTGGATCTGGATGCTTGTGTTCAAGGGGAGAATGAGTCAACAACTCATTGGGTACGCCGGGTTTCAGAAGTTTTGCACTCGTCCGACCGGATTAACGCTAGATAAGCGATTATAACACTGGAGCGTAATTGCCGGTTTAAGTCACTAAAGATGAAGTTGGGATGGCTCAAGCGCCACTGCAACAACATGGGAACCCTCATGGCAGCCTTGGTCAAGTATGCCGATTCTGATAATACCAAGGATCCTGATTCTGATAATGAGAAACCAGAGAAGGGAAAGAAGAATGGCAGTGCAAAGGGATGGCAGCACAACCAAGGAGGCCATGGGAATAATGGTAAGCGTAAAGCAGATTCAGATTTTGTGGCTAACGCTAATGTGCAGCGCCGAAAAGGTAAACCGCCCCAGTGCAGCGGGGCGATGAATCTGGAGCGTTTGTTGAATCAGCCCTGTCCAAAGCACGGGACCAAGCTCCTGCAACGCATCTCTGGAAGGATTGTAACATTATGAAGGAGTTCAAAAACTCTGATCTTTTCCGGTATGATCAGGGTCTGACGGGCGGTTCAGGTCCAGGTTTTCATGGTGGCGGCGGTTCAAGCTCTGGGTTTCAGAATAATCACGGCAATCAGAACAACCAAGGTGGTAATAACTAGCAGAATAATCAAGGGAATCAGCAGCAGTCGGGTTACCAGAGTCACCCAAAGCAGTTGAATGGTGGGCAGTATCATGTGTTCACTACTAGTCTGTGCAAGCGTGATCAGAAGCTTCACAAGAGGGCAGTAAATGCTGTTGAACCGGCAGTTCCACGTTATCTGCGATGGTCAGAACAGCCTATTGTGTGGAGTAGGGAGGATCATCCGCCTCGGGTTGACAATCCGGGTCAACTAGCTCTGGTGGTGGCGCCTCAGGTGGGGGGGGTATAAGTTCACCAAAGTACTCATGGATGGAGGGAGCAGTATCAACATTTTATATTATGAGACTTTCCGTCGCATGGGGTTGACAGACAAGAATCTTAAACCGTCCAACACTGTCTTTCATGGTGTGGTACCAGGTAAATCGGCATATCCCGTAGGTAAGATCGCTTTGTAAGTAGTGTTTGGTGATGAGCATGACTCCCGGTCTGAGACATTGACCTTTGAGGTAGTGAGAATCCAGAGCCCGTATCATGCGTTGTTTGGGCGGCCGGCATATGCAAAATTCATGGCGAGACCTTGTTATATTTATTTGCAGCTCAAGATGCCGGGTCATAAAGGGACTATCACGGTTCATGGAAGTCGAAAAATTGGTTTGGATTGCGAGGAAGGTGATGCGGCTTATGCTGAGTCGGTTTGTGCTACAGAGGAGTTAAAGTTTTATAAGGAGAATGTTGACTCGACAGACATGACCCCTCTGAAGAAGCCCACCACTAAGCATGACCCAACCCTGCATTTCAAACCGGCTGACGAGACTAAGCTTGTTGACTTCGTGCCTGGCGATTCGTCCAAGCAGTTCAACATCAGCACCAATCTGGATCCGAAATAGGAAAGCACGCTCATCGAGTTCATCCATGAGAACCGGGACATTTTTGCATGGAAGCCCTCTAACATGCCAGGTGTACCGAGGGAACTCGCTGAGCACACTCTTAATATTGATCCCAAGTTTAAACCGGTCAAGCAATTTCTTTGTCGCTTTAATGAAGAAAGACGCAAAGCAATTGCTGAAGAGGTAGCCCGACTGTTGGCTGCTGGGTTTATCGTCGAAGTGTTTCATCCTGAATGGTTGGCTAATCCGGTGCTGGTTCTTAAGAAAAACGACACTTGGCGTATGTGTGTGGACTACACGGACTTGAATAAGGCTTGCCCGGCCGATCCCTTTGCTCTCCCGTGCATTGATCAGATCATTGATGCGACGGCGGGTTGTGAGCGCCTGAGTTTTTTGGATGCTTATTCAGGATATCATCAGATCAAGATGGCAGTTAAGGACCAGGAGAAGACAACTTTCATCACTCCCTTTGGAGCCTTCTGCTATGTTTCTATGCCCTTTGGGCTCAAGAGTCCCCAGGCAACTTATCAGCGCTGTGTGCAAAATTGTCTTCACAAGCAGATTGGGCGTAATGTTCATGCCTATGTGGATGACATTGTGGTCAAATCCAGAAAGAAGGAGACGTTGATAGAGGATCTCAGGGAGACGTTTGACAATCTTCGGGTTTACAAGATGATGCTTAATCCGGATAAATGTGTTTTTGGTGTTCCGGCAGGCAAGCTTCTTGGTTTTCTTGTGTCCAACAGGGGCATTGAGGCTAATCCGGAAAAGATTAAGGCAATCACATCCCTGGCCAAACCGAAGTGTATCAATGATATTCAGCGTCTAGCAGGTCGGATTGCGGCCCTTAGCCGGTTTATCAGTCGTTTGGGAGAGAAGACAATTCCTTTGTATCAGATGTTGAAAAAGACGGATGATTTCGTCTGGAGTGACGCAGCCAATGTGGCTTTTGAGGAGCTAAAGCGGCAGTTGGTCGAACCGCCAGTTCTTGTAGCCCCAGTTGATAATGAGCCTTTGCTGTTATATGTGGCTGCTAATGCCCGAGTGGTCAGTGTAGCAATTGTGGTTGAGCGTAAAGAAGCTGGGAAGGAATATCCGGTTCAACAACCTGTATACTACATCAGTGAAGTCCTGATCGAGTCAAAACAACGCTATCCACATTGGCAGAACTTGGTGTATAGGGTTTTTATGGCCAGTCGAAAACTTAAGCAATATTTTCAAGGCCATCCCATCACAGTGGTTAGTTCTGCTCCTTTGGGCGATATAATTCAAAACAGGGAAGCAACTGGGCGGGTTGCCAAGTGGGCAATCGAGCTTGGTCCACACGGTTTAAAGTATGTACCTCGAACAGCCATAAAATCTCAGGCCCTTGTGGATTTTATCAATGACTGGACCGAGTTGCAAGCACCAGAAGACAAACCGGACAATACGTACTGGACTATTCATTGTGATGGATCCAGGCAGTTCGAAGGCTCGGGGGCTGGAGTTGTCCTTACTTCCCCTCGAGGTGATAAAATTTGCTATGTCCTCCTCTTGATGTTCCCTTGTACTAACAATGCAGCTGAGTACGAAGCTTTGCTCCATGGTCTCCGTGTGGCCAAAGAGATGAACTTAAGTCGAGTTCGTTGTTTCGGAGATTCTGATCTGGTGGCTCAGCAAGTTTCTGGTACTTGGGATTCTAAAGATCCACTCATGGCGGCTTACAGGCGTGAGGTGGATATTGTGGCGGGTCACTTCAAAGGGTACCAGGTCGAGCATATCGATCGGCGCAAAAACGAAGCAGCAGACGCTTTAAGCTGGCTTGGATCTCAGCGTAAACTGGTACCTCCTAACACCTTTTTAGATATCTTGCATAATCCGTCTGTTAAGTTGCCTACAGAAGAGGATTTGGCTGTTCCTGATCCGGAGGCTCGGTTGGTGGCTGCTTTACACGTTGTACCGGATTGGACAGTACCTCAACATGTTCTGCATGGCTGGCCTCAGCATCATCCTGGGAATAGTCATTGTCAATAAGATGTACGAAAAGGGAACCAAGTGAGTCAAGTTCTACCTCAACATCTGATTCCTCATCTTCTGGTGGATCAGAAGACTCGGTGGATTTCTTCTTGCTAGTTTTCTTGGTGGCTTGGTCTTTGCACGAGGAGCCCGGGCCGGTTTAGTCCGTTTCCAAAAGGAGCTATTAGCCTGAAATTAAGACAAGGAAAGGTTAGTACAAAGTTAATACGAAGGCAAGTCAGTATTCAGATGAACTTTACCGCTGGCGGTTTATTGGAGACCCAAAACGGAGGCAACCCGGTTTGACTGCATGTAGAGATCGGTTCATCAAGCATTTTCTTCACACATTCAGTAATTTCAAGATCGGTCATTACTATTTCGTGATATCGTTGAGGGTCTTTGACATCGCCAGTATATTCATGCATCAATCCGGGGTGGCGGCTTAAAGGCAAAATGCCCCAAGAAACCCAGCAGTGGACAAGATCAATACCAGTCAAACTGTTGGCCATCAGAGCCCGGAGCTTGGCGAGTTGAGGTGCAAAGTTCTTCCGGTCTGCGGCGGTCAAACGTGAAGGTAATGGGTGGCCGTTGCTAAGACGATGAGGGTGATAACCCGGCAAAGGATTTTCTCCATCAGGGGCAGTGTTCCGGCAGTAAAACCAGGTCTGGTTCCAATCTTTAGGATGGCTATGATGTTTTGCATGAGGAAAGTCAACTTCTTTCCTTTTCTGAATTGACACGCCACCAAGTTCTGCGTTGGGACCGTCTGAGAATTCTGTACGGCGGTTCAAATGAAAAAAGTCCCGGAACAGCTCCACGGTTGGCTCTTCTTGAAGATAGACTTCGCAGAATACTTGAAAGTTGCATATATTGGACACGGAGTTCGGGCCAATATCTCGCGGATGGAGTTGGAAGCTTGCGAGGACATCCCAGAAATTTTTTGATCCGGGCGGACTGAATCCCCGATCTAAGTGTTGCATAAATACAATCACCTCTCTATCTTGAGGTTCAGGTGGGCATTCTGATTCTGGAACTCGCCAATGGAGAACCCTTTTTGAGGCTAAGGCGCCCGTGGTGACGTAACCATTGATTTGAGTTTCTGTGATCCGGGACGGAACCCAATTGCAGGCAGAAAATTGTTTCGACATCCCGGAAGGAGGGAACTGAAAGGAAAAATAAATGCCGGTTTACAATTTAAACGATTTAAAGTGTATAATTCAGTGGTAAACCGGAAATTACTATGCAAGGTTCAGTTAGTGGTTTAAGCAAGGGCTAATGATAAGTGGCGGATTACTGACTGCTAAAGGTTTAAACCGCCGTTTGGTGGAGGAGACAGATGAAAATATGCTAAGTGTTGATAGAAACAATTTTCACACAATGACCAAATTTATTTGGATCTATCACGCTTCAGTAAAGAAAAATTACTGCGACTTATAAATGGCGTTAAAGCAGAACAGGGAAGGTCATGTACTCTACAAAAGAAAGGGAAGATCTGCTAAACATTAAAAACGGATGCGGAGTAACTACCGCATGGGATCTACACTGTTATTGGATCAAAACTACCGCGTCAGAAGGAAGGACGAAGAATTGAGAAGGAAGAACGAAGAACTATTCAGATGAACTCTAAACACAGATCTAAAGATGAAGGAAAGAGGAAACTTACCACTACAGATTTACTGCGAAGGGGTGCGGCGAGTTTCTGGTCCGTTTCAGGTTGATGCAACGGCCTTTGTCGATGCAGTTCTCAAGGGTCGCGGACGGTGGCGGAGCTTCAGAGCTTGAGCGTCGCGAGGAAGAAGGTGTGAAAGGGAAAAGGGGGAAAGGGCCTTTGGGCCTTATTTATAGAAGAAAAACTAAATGGCAGGAGCGAGAATCAAGGAGCCTGAAACGGCAGAATGGGCGCGCCTGTCGCCTCGATTTTTGGGATAACCATTAAGCGAAGGGAATCTTTATAATCTTTTTATATAGAGATGACGTCAGGATGGACCGTTCCTATATCCCGAAGATGACTTCACGGCGGTTCAACAAGATTTACAGGAGAAGGCAATCTGGCGGTTTACGAAAATACAAGAGGACGTTTACAAGATATCTTTGAAGTTGAAGAATGACATGAACATGTTCAAATCAAACTGGGGCCTAATGTTGGGGATATAGTTACTGAATGTAAACCGGCTAGGAGGGCCCGGTTCACCCTCGACTATGCCACAGCCATGAAGATCCAGAAGATGGTGAAGTTATTAAACAAGCTTAGAGGCCTGAAGCCCAAAGGCGGATTAGGGCCCACAGTGGTAAACCACCATGACTAGGTAACTTGTAATGTAAGTTAGGGTAGGAGAGACCAAACCGAACACTTTGTATGAGTCAGTTTGGATCTCTGTAGACCGACCGGGCGTCAACCTGTGTATATAAAGGGACGACCCAGCGGCGGTTCAGGGACAACAGACAACAACTCGAGACTCATGCAAGCATATTTGCTCCATGGTCATCGAAACCCAATCAATTCCATCACAACTAGACATAGGCTTTTACCTTCATCGAAGGGGCCGAACTAGTATAAACTCTCGTGTCCCTTGTCCGGTTTAACCCCTTCAAGCTAACCCGTTGCGATGGCTCCACGACTAAGTCCTTTCATGAGGACATCTGACGAGTTAATTCCACGACACCCTTACACCCGAGGACGACAACATGTAGATTATCCTTGGTAGACCCTTTTTGAACACTGCAGGGGCTGTTATTGATTGCAATAAAAGCAAAGCCACTTTTTATATCAATGGTAATGAGCATACGGTGCACTTTTTGAAGAAACAATTCCAAGTGAATGGTATTAATGTTATTGAAAAATCTCCGACAATTACTATTGAAAGTTTTCAACTCCCTCTACCTACTGCCAAAAAAATATGAAACACTTATTTTTTGGGAGATGCATATCCCCGTTGAGGTAACTTAGTGTTTTACAAAAAATCTCTAGGTTCATGCTAATCGAAAGTGGTTGTTAATAAGACTTGATCAACCTTATTAATGGATTATTTTCGAGGGGCATGTGGTCACTGAATCTAGTAGGCACAACTTTCCGCACCCACTTTTATTTTCTGTTATTTTAGTTAAATATAATAAAATGCCATGTTACCTCGTTTTTTGAATTTCCCATGCAATAAAAAAGAGCCCAAAAATAAAAGCTCTCAGAATGACCTAAAATTTTAACACGGTTTTTTCTTAAATATTTAAGAATTTTTGATAAAAAAACATCACGTATGGCGCACCCTGGTGGGTAGTGGGCCTCACAAGGCCCCTCCCACTTATCCCTTCACCCCATATTATCACCTACCTTTAGAAAAAATAATCTTTGTAGTCTCTCTCGCGCGTTCTTGCTCTCAAACCCGCGGATTTCGATCTCTTTGCTCGAAGCTCCGTTTTCGAAACTATTTTGGGGCATTGCTACCTGTATGTGACTCCTCCATTGCTCCAATTAGTTTTTGTTCTAGTGGTTTATATTTGGAGTATTTAGCTACTCTTGGTGCTACTGTAAATGAGCTTGCATGTTGAATTATTTGAGTCCCAAGTAGTTTGAATGCTTGATATAGCCTTTAGACATCCATATGAGTAGTTTCTATCAGTCTTGTGAAGTTTTGTTGACAAAATTTTGTGACCCAATTTTTTCAGAAATTTGTTCATACAAAAATGTACCTCTTTGGGAGGAGTTCTTCAAGGAGGAGGTCCTCGAAGTAGGGATGTAAATGGATCGGATCGGGTCGGATAATGCTTCTACCATATCCTTTACCATATTTTTTGGTCGGATTCAGAGTGGAGCGGATTTTGACCGGATGCGGATACGAATGCGATTATATCGGACTAAGGATTCGGAGTGGACTCGGACCAGGAACAGACAAAAAATATCGGGTGATACGTGCAAAGAAACATGAACTTATATCTACTATATGCAAACTATATAAAAACATGTTTTTATCCAACCACATTGCACTGGAGAGTGGCCAAGCTTTTAAATTCATAACTCACACCACATGAATATGACAACAATCAACACTACTGGTAATACGATGATAGCATTACACACCTCCAAGATGAAGGTCGTACTTAAGAAATACTTAATTCCGAGTTCTATTAAAGCTTTTATTTATTATAAAAGGCAAGTAAGTAGAAGCCCATAACACATCCTTGACTTCTCTTCAACATGGTGTTTCTTCCTGTCCACTTGCAACGTCCTGTGAGAATGATAGAAGATATTTAGATGCTACACTTGACAATCAAAAGAAATAATTGATAGTTAGTTGTGGTAAACTAAGTGGTTCGAACACCCACACTGTATGTGCCCCCGCACGGCTGATATGTCTCCATCGTATCTACTTTTCCAAACACTTTTGCCCTTGTTTTGGACTCTAACTTGCATGATTTGGATGGAACTAACCCGGACTGACGCTGTTTTCAGCAGAACTGCCATGGTGTTATTTCTGTGCAGAAATAAAGGTTCTCGGAATGACCTAAAAATCGACGGAGCAACTTTTTGGAATTAATAAAAAATATTGGCAAAAGAATCAAGGCCAGGGGGCCCACACCCTGTCCACAAGGGTGGGGGCGCGCCCTACCCCCTGGGCGCGCCTCCCTACCTCGTGGGCCCCGTGGAGCTCCACCGACCTCAACTCCAACTCCATATATTCATGTTCGGGGAGAAAAAAATCAGGGAGAAGGATTCATCATGTTTTACGATAGGGAGCCGCCGCCAAGCCCTAAACTCTCTCGGGAGGGCTGATCTAGAGTCCGTTCAAGGCTCCAGAGAGGGGAATCCGTCGCCGTCGTCATCATCAACCTTCCTCCATCACCAATTTCATGATGCTCACCGCCGTGCGTGAGTAATTTCATCATAGGCTCGCTGGACGGTGAAGGATTGGATGAGATTTACCATGTAATAGAGTTAGTTTTGTTAGGGTTTGATCCCTAGTATCCATTATGTTCTAAGATTGATGTTGCTATGACTTTGCTATGCTTAATGCTTGTCACTAGGGCCTGAGTGCCATGATTTCAGATCTGAACCTCTTATGTTTTCATGAATATATGTGAGTTCTTGATCCTATCTTGCAAGTCTATAGTCACCTATTATGTGTTATGATCCGACAACCCCGAAGTGACAACAATCTGGACCACTCTCGGTGATGACCGTAGTTTCAGGAGTTCATGTATTCACTAAGTGTTAATGCTTCATCTTGCACCACTTCATAGTTGGAGCGTTGAATGCTTGCACTTCCTCGATAGAGAGACACAACGCATTGCCATGGGTCTTTGGCAATGGCATGGGGTCGAAGATGAGGGAGATCTTCGGGGAGGATAGCATCTTGGATGATGAAGAGAGCATTCTCATTGAATTGATTATCCACTGCTTCTCTAGGGGTGAAGTTGCTTCGGTCATGCGGATAGAAACCTTCTTCAATGATTCTCCAAAGATTAGTATTCACATGATTTAAATGACGCTTGAAGCGATACATCCAAGAATCAAAATCCTCATTTTTCACAATCTTAGGAGGAGGACCGACATGATTTAAATGAGTAGAGGGAATCGGTCCTCCATAAGTTGGAGGTTCCACATGGGCAAAGATGCCAGTGCCATTTCTACCACTAGTAGAAGAACCCTTCTCACTATTAGCTTCCCCCTTGTCGGAGTTAGCATCCGTCACCTTGTTAGTGGGATCACCCACTTTCAACGGCGAGGTAGGTAGTTTAAGTCCTTCCAAGAATTTATTAAACATGCTTTCAACCGTGGTTGTCATTGAGGTTTTCAATGTGTCCAAGGCCACATTGAATTCCTCACAGGACACCATGGTTTCCCCATCACCCGTAGACGAGATCGGATTCACACCAGAGTGCTCCTCCTCCCCACCGTCTATGGTGTCAAGCATACTCTTCGGACAGCAAAGTCCTTAATAAAGAGACGAGGCTCTGATACCAATTGAAAGGATCGATATAGTTGACTAGGGGGGGGGGTGAATAGGCAACTAACAATTTTTAGCTTTTCTTTACCAAATTCAACTTTGCATCAAGGTAGGTTGTCTAGATATGCAACTAGGTAAACAACCTATATGATGCAACAACAACAGGCACACACGCAAGCAAGGGAAATAACACAAGTAAGCTAGCAAAAGTAAAGGCGCGAGATAACCAAGAGTGGAGCCGGTGGAGACGAGGATGTGTTACCAAAGTTCCTTCCTTTTGAGGGGAAGTACGTCTCCGTTAGAGTGGTGTGGAGGCACAATGCTCCCCAAAAAGCCATTAGGGCCACCGTATTCTCCTCACGCCCTCACACAATGCGAGATGCCATGATTCCACTATTGGTGCCCTTGAAGGCGGCGACCGAACCTTTACAAACAAGGTTGGGGCAATCTCCACAACTTAATTGGAGGCTCCCAACGACACCACAAAGCTTCACCATAATGGACTATGGCTCCGAGGTGACTTCAACCGTCTAGGGTGCTCAAACACCCAAGAGTAACAAGATCCGCTAGGGATTAGTGGGGGGAATCAAATTTCTCTTGGTGGAAGTGTAGATCGGGGCCTTCTCAACCAATCCCGAGAAAATCAACAAGTTTGATTGGCTAGGGAGAGAGATCAGGTGAAAATGGAGCTTGGAGCAACAATGGAGCTTAGGGATGGAAGAGGTGAGTCTTCTTGGAGAAGAAGACCCCCTTATATAGTGGAGAGAAAGATCCAACCGTTATCCACTTGCTCAGCCCGCGACCTGCGGTACTACCGCTCCAGACAAGCGGTACTACCGGAGGGGCTCACGATACTACCATGATGTGCCCCGGTACTACCGCTGCAGCGGCAGGGGCTAGTCCAGGCCAGAGCCGCCAAGGCAGAGAGCAGTACTGCCGCAGACGCGGTACAACCGCTCCCCCTTGCTGTACTACCGCAAGGCCAGGATGGACTAGGCTGGAAAGGGCACGGATGAATAAAATTTCATCCGTGTCTACTTCCGCTGAAAATTGAATGGTGCAAAAATCCGACACGGTACTACCGCGCCTGGCTTGCGGTACTACCGCGCAGGGAGCGGATGTAAAAAATTACATCCGCCCCTACTTCCGCTCGTGCTACTGAGCTGGAACAGGACTCATGGTACTACCGCGCACCTAGGGCGGTACTACTGCGTAGAGCGCGGATGTAAAAAATTACATCCGCCCCTACAGCCGCAAGAGAGGCTGATCCTAGCCAGAGGCCACGGTACTACCGCTCCATAGGAGCGGTACTACCGTGGGCGCCTATGGTACTACCGTGAGGGCTTGCGGTACTACCGCAGGGTCTTGCGGTACTACCGTTCCTAGGAGCAGTACTACCGCAGGCCTCAACTAGCAGCACTAAGGAATCCTACTTTTTGCACGGTAAGGGAGATAATGGAGGATGCTCCAAAGCGCAAAGGGAAAGGCGGGGTAAAGGAAGAAATGTGTACGTGATGATTCCACCCAAACCTTTCCACAGCGGACCCCCTCTTAAAAGAACGGCTATCCTATGACTCAAATCCACCAAAAGAGACGTAGAACACCACCGTCTTCAATAGTCTTCAAGGGGTACCAAACCGTCTTGTGCCCAACGACGAAGCAACTGAAATACTCAAGGCACACGATTAGTCCGCAAAAGCATTGTCATCAATCACCAAAACACCTTAGGGATAAACATGCCCTTACACCCGAGGACGACAACATGTAGATTATCCTTGGTAGACCCTTTTTGAACACTGCAGGGGCTGTTATTGATTGCAATAAAAGCAAAGCCACTTTTCATATCAATGGTAATGAGCATACGGTGCACTTTTCAAAGAAACAATTCCAAGTGAATGGTATTAATGTTATTGAAAAATCTCCGACAATTACTATTGAAAGTTTTCAACTCCCTCTACCTACTGTCAAAAAAATATGAAACACTTATTTTTTGGGAGATGCATATCCCCGTTGAGGTAACTTAGTGTTTTAAAAAAATTCTCCAGGTTCATGCTAATCGAAAGTGGTTGTTAATAAGACTTGATCAACCTTATTAATGGATTATTTTCGAGGGGCATGTGGTCAATGAATCTAGTAGGCACAACTTTCTGCACCCACTTTTATTTTTTGTTATTTTAGTTAAATATAATAAAATGCCATGTTAACCATTTTCTGAATTTCCCATGCAATAAAAAAGAGCCCAAAAATAAAGCTCTCAGAATGACCTAAAATTTTAACACGGTTTTTTCTTAATATTTAAGAATTTTTGATAAAAAAACATCACGTATGGCAAACCTTGGTGGGTAGTGGGCCTCACAAGGCCCCTCCCACTTATCCCTTCACCCCATATCATCACCTACCTTTAGAAAAAATAATCTTTGTAGTCTCTCTTGCGTTCTTGCTCTCAAACCCGCGGATTTCGATCTCTTTGCTCGAAGCTCCGTTTTCGAAACAATTTTGGGGGATTGCTACCTGGTATGTGACTCCTCCATTGCTCCAATTAGTTTTTGTTCTAGTGGTTTATATTTTGTGTATTTAGCTACTCTTGGTGCAACTGTAAATGAGCTTGCATGTTGAATTATTTGAGTCCCAAGTAGTTTGAATGCTTGATCTAGCCTTTAGACATCCATATGAGTAGTTTCTATCAGTCTTGTGAAGTTTTGTTGACAAAATTTTGTGACCCAAATTTTTTAGAAATTTGTTCATACAAAAATGTACCTCTTTGGGAGGAGTTCTTCAAGGAGGAGGTCCTCGAAGTAGGGATGTAAATGGATCGGATCGGGTCGGATAATGCTTCTACCATATCCTTTACCATATTTTTGGGTCAGATTCAGAGTGGAGCGGATTTTGACCGGATGCGGATACGAATGCGGATTATATCGGACTACGGATTCGGAGTGGACTTGGACCAGAAACAGATAAATAATATCGGGTGATACGTGCAAAGAAACATGGACTTATATCTACTATATGCAAACTATATAAAAACACGTTTTTATCCAACCACATTGCACTAGAGAGTGGCCAAGCTTTTAAATTCATAACTCACACCACATGAATATGACAACAATCAACACTACTGGTAATACGATGATAGAATTACACACGTCCAAGATGAAGGTCGTACTTAAGAAATACTTAATTCCAAGTTCTATTAAAGTTTTTATTTATTATAAAAGGCAAGTAAGTAGAAGCCCATAACACATCCTTGACTTCTCTTCAACATGGTGTTTCTTCCTGTCCACTTGCAACGTCCTGTGAGAATGATAGAAGATATTTAGATGCTACACTTGACAATCAAAAGAAATAATTGATAGTTAGTTGTGGTAAACTAAGTGGTTCGAACACCCACACTGTATGTGCCCCCACACGGCTAATATGTCTCCATTGTATCTACTTTTCAAAACACTTTTGCCCTTGTTTTGGACTCTAACTTGCATGATTTGGATGGAACTAACCCGGACTGACGCTATTTTCAGCAGAACTGCCATGGTGTTATTTTTGTGCAGAAATAAAGGTTCTCGGAATGACCTAAAAATCGACGGAGCAACTTTTTGGAATTAATAAAAAATATTGGCAAAAGAATCAAGACCAGGGGGCCCACACCCTGTCCACAAGGGTGGGGGCGCGCCCTACCCCCCTAGGCGCGCCTCCCTACATCGTGGGCCCCCTGGAGCTCCACCGACCTCAACTCCAACTCCATATATTCATGTTCGGGGAGAAAAAAATCAGGGAGAAGGATTCATCATGTTTTACAATAGGGAGTCGCCGCCAAGCCCTAAACTCTCTCGGGAGGGCTGATCTGGAGTCCGTTCGGGGCTCCGGAGAGGGGAATCCGTCACCGTCATCATCATCAACCTTCCTCCATCATCATTTCATGATGCTCACCGCCGTGCGTGAGTAATTCCATCGTAGGCTCGCTGGACGGTGATGGGTTGGATGAGATTTACCATGTAATCGAGTTAGTTATGTTAGGGTTTGATCCCTAGTATCCATTATGTTCTAAGATTGATGTTGCTATGACTTTGCTATGCTTAATGCTTGTCACTAGGGCCTGAGTGCCATGATTTCAGATCTGAACCTATTATGTTTTCATGAATATATGTGAGTTCTTGATCCTATCTTGCAAGTCTATAGTCACCTATTATGTGTTATGATACGACAACCCTGAAGTGACAACAATCTGGACCACTCTCGGTGATGACCGTAGTTTGAGGAGTTCATGTATTCACTAAGTGTTAATGCTTCATCTTGCACCACTTCATAGTTGGAGCGTTGAATGCTTGCACTTCCCCGATAGAAAGACACAACGCATTGCCATGCGTCTTTGGCAATGGCATGGGGTCGAAGATGAGGGAGATCTTCGGGGAGGATATCATCTTGGATGATAAAGAGAGCATTCTCATTGAATTGATTATCCACTACTTCTCTAGGGGTGAAGTTGCTTCAGTCATGTGGATAGAAACCTTCTTCAATGATTCTCCAAAGATTAGTATTCACATGATTTAAATGACGCTTGAAGCGATACATCCAAGAATCAAAATCCTCATTTTTCACAATCTTAGGAGGAGGACCGACATGATTTAAATGAGTAGAGGGAATCGGTCCTCCATAAGTTGGAGGTTCCACATGGGCAAAGATGCCGGTGCCATTTCTACCACTATTAGAAGAACCCTTCTCACTATTAGCTTCCCCCTTGTCGGAGTTAGCATCCATCACCTTGTTAGTGGGATCACCCACTTTCAACGGCGAGGTAGGTAGTTTAAGTCCTTCTAAGAATTTATTAAACATGCTTTCAACCGCGGTTGTCATTGAGGTTTTCAATGTGTCCAAGGCCACATTGAATTCCTCACAGGACACCATGGTTTCCCCATCACCCGTAGACGAGATCGGATTCACACGAGAGTGCTCCTCCTCCCCATCGTCTACGATGTCAAGCATACTCTTCGGACAGCAAAGTCCTTAATAAAGAGACGAGGCTCTGATACCAATTGAAAGGATCGATATAGTTGACTAGGGGGGGGGGTTAATAGGCAACTAACAATTTTTAGCTTTTCTTTACCAAATTCAACTTTGCATCAAGGTAGGTTGTCTAGATATGCAACTAGGTAAACAACCTATATGATGCAACAACAACAAGCACACAAGCAAGCAAGGGAAATAACACAAGTAAGCTAGCAAAAGTAAAGGCGCGAGATAACCAAGAGTGGAGCCGGTGGAGACGAGGATGTGTTACCGAAGTTCCTTCCTCTTGAGGGGAAGTACGTCTCTGTTAGAGCGGTGTGGAGGCACAATGCTCCCCAAGAAGCCACTAGGGCCACCGTATTCTCCTCACGCCCTCACACAATGCGAGATGCCGTGATTCCACTATTGGTGCCCTTGAAGGCGGCGACCGAACCTTTACAAACAAGGTTGGGGCAATCTCCACAACTTAATTGGAGGCTCCCAACGACACCACAAAGCTTCACCACAATGGACTATGGCTCCGAGGTGACCTCAACCGTCTAGGGTGCTCAAACACCCAAGAGTAACAAGATCCGCTAGGGATTAGTGGGGGGAATCAAATTTCTCTTGGTGGAAGTGTAGATCTGGGCCTTCTCAACCAATCCTGAGAAAATCAACAAGTTTGATTGGCTAGGGAGAGAGATCGGGTGAAAATGGAGCTTGGAGCAACAATGGAGCTTAGGGATGGAAGAGGTGAGTCTTCTTGGAGAAGAAGACCCCCTTATATAGTGGAGAGAAAGATCCAACCGTTATCCACTTGCTCAGCCCGCGACCTGCGGTACTACAGCTCCAGACAAGCAGTACTACCGCAGGGGCTCACGATACTACCGTGATGTGCTGCGGTACTACCGCTGCAGCGGCAGGGGCTAGTCCAGGTCAGAGCCGCCAAGGCAGAGAGCAGTACTGCCGCAGACGCGGTACTACCGCTCCCCCTTGCGGTACTACCGCAAGGCCAAGATGGACTAGGCTGGGAAGGGCACGAATGAATAAAATTACATCCGTGTCTACTTCCGCTGAAAATCGAACGGTGCAAAAATCCGAGACGGTACTACCGCGCCTGGCTTGTGGTACTACCGCGCAGGGAGCGGATGTAAAAAATTACATCCGCTCGTGCTACTGAGCTGGAACAAGACTCACGGTACTACCGCGCACCTAGGGCGGTACTACTGCGTAGGGCGCGGATGTAAAAAATTACATCTGCCCCTACAGCCGCAAGAGAGGCTGATCCTGGCCAGAGGCCACGGTACTACCGCTCCATAGGAGCGGTACTACCGTGGGCGCCTACGGTACTACCGCGAGGGCTTGCGGTACTACCGCAGGGTCCTGCGGTACTACCGTTCCTAGGAGCAGTACTACCGCAGGCCTCAACTAGCAGCACTAAGGAATCCTACTTTTTGCACAGTAAAGGAGATAAGGAGGATGCTCCAAAGCGCAAAGGGAAAGGCGGGGTAAAGGAAGAAATGTGTACGTGATGATTCCACCCAAACCTTTCCACAGCGGACCCCCTCTTAAAAGAACGGCTATCCTACGAATCAAAACCACCAAAAGAGACGTAGAACACCACCGTCTTCAATAGTCTTCGAGGGGTACCAAACCGTCTTGTGCCCAGCGACGAAGCAACTGAAATACTCAAGGCACACGATTAGTCCGCAAAAGCATTGTCATCAATCACCAAAACACCTTAAGGATAAATATGCCCTTACACCTGAGGACGACAACATGTAGATTATCCTAGGTAGACCCTTTTTGAACACTGCAGGGGCTGTTATTGATTGCAATAAAAGCAAAGCCACTTTTCATATCAATGGTAATGAGCATACGGTGCACTTTTCAAAGAAACAATTCCAAGTGAATGGTATTAACGTTATTGAAAAATCTCCAACAATTACTATTGAAAGTTTTCAACTCCCTCTACCTACTGTCAAAAAAATATGAAACACTTATTTTTTGGGAGATGCATATCCCCGTTGAGGTAACTTAGTGTTTTACAAAAATTCTCCAGGTTCATGCTAATCGAAAATGGTTGTTAATAAGACTAGATCAACCTTATTAATGGATTATTTTCGAGGGGCATGTGGTCAATGAATCTAGTAGGCACAACTTTCTGCACCCACTTTTATTTTCTGTTATTTTAGTTAAATATAATAAAATGCCATGTTACCCCATTTTCTGAATTTCCCATGCAATAAAAAAGAGCCCAAAAATAAAAGCTCTCAGAATGACCGGAAATTTTAACACGGTTTTTTTCTTAATATTCAAGAATTTTTGATAAAAAACATCACGTATGGCGCACCCTGGTGGGTAGTGGGCCTCACAAGGCCCCTCCCACTTATCCCTTCACCCCATATCATCACCTACCTCTAGAAAAAATAATCTTTGTAGTCTCTCTCGCGTTCTTGCTCTCAAACCCGCGGATTTCGATCTCTTTGCTCGAAGCTCCATTTTCGAAACTATTTTGGGGGATTGCTACCTGGTATGTGACTCCTCCATTGCTCCAATTAGTTTTTGTTCTAGTGGTTTATATTTTGTGTATTTAGCTACTCTTGGTGCTACTGTAAATGAGCTTGCATGTTGAATTATTTGAGTCCCAAGTAGTTTGAATGCTTGATCTAGCCTTTAGACATCCATATGAGTAGTTTCTATCAGTCTTGTGAAGTTTTGTTGACAAAATTTTGTGACTCAATTTTTTTAGAAATTTGTTCATACAAAAATGTACCTCTTTGGGAGGAGTTCTTCGAGGAGGAGGTCCTCAAAGTAGGGATGTAAATGGATCGGATCGGGCCAGATAATGCTTCTACCATATCCTTTACCATATTTTTTGGTCGAATTCAGAGTGGGGCGGATTTTGACCGGATGCGGATACGAATGCGGATTATATTGGACTACGAATTCAGAGTGGACTCGGACCAGAAACAGATAAAAAATATCGGGTTATACATGCAAAGAAACATGAACTTATATCTACTATATGCAAACTATATAAAAACACGTTTTTATCCAACCACATTGCACTAGAGAGTGGCCAAGCTTTTAAATTCATAACTCACACCACATGAATATGACAACAATCAACACTACTGGTAATACGATGATAGCATTACACACGTCCAAGATGAAGGTCGTACTTAAGAAGTACTTAATTCCAAGTTCTATTAAAGTTTTTATTTATTATAAAAGGCAAGTAAGTAGAAGCCCATAACACATCCTTGACTTCTCTTCAACATGGTGTTTCTCCCTGTCCACTTGCAACATCCTGTGAGAATGATAGAAGATAATTAGATGCTACACTTGACAATCAAAAGAAATAATTGACAGTTAGTTGTGGTAAACTAAGTGGTTCGAACACCCACACTATATGTGCCCCCGCACGGCTGATATGTCTCCATCGTATCTACTTTTCAAAACACTTTTGCCCTTGTTTTGGACTCTAACTTGCATGATTTGGATGGAACTAACCTGGACTGACGTTGTTTTCAGCAGAACTGCCATGGTGTTATTTTTGTGCAGAAATAAAGGTTCTCGGAATGACCTAAAAATTGACGGAACAACTTTTTGGAATTAATAAAAAATATTGGCAAAAGAATCAAGGCCAAGGGGCCCACACCCTGTCCACAAGGGTGGGGGCGCGCCCTACCCCCTGGGCGCGCCTCCCTACCTCGTGGGCCCCCTGGAGCTCCACCGACCTCAACTCCAACTCCATATATTCACGTTCGAGGAGAAAAAAAATCAGGGAGAAGGATTCATCGCGTTTTACGATTCGGAGCCACCGCCAAGCCCTAAACACTCTCGGGAGGGCTGATCTGGAGTCCGTTCGGGGCTCCGGAGAGGGGAATCCGTCGCCGTCGTCATCATCAACCTTCCTCCATCACCAATTTCATGATGCTCACCGCCGTGCGTGAGTAATTCCATCGTAGGCTCGCTGGACGGTGATGGGTTGGATGAGATTTACCATGTAATCGAGTTAGTTTTGTTAGGGTTTGATCCCTAGTATCCATTATGTTCTAAGATTGATGTTGCTATGACTTTGCTATGCTTAATGCTTGTCACTAGGGCATGAGTGCCATGATTGCAGATCTGAACCTATTATATTTTCGTGAATATATGTGAGTTCTTGATCCTATCTTGCTAGTCTATAGTCACATATTATGTGTTATGATCCGACAACCCCGAAGTGACAACATTCTGGACCACTCTCGGTGATGACCGTAGTTTGAGGAGTCCATGTATTCACTAAGTGTTAATGCTTTGGTCTGGTACTCTATTAAAAGGAGGCCTTAATATCCCTTAGTTTCCAATAGGACCCCGCTACCATAGGAGGGTAGGACAAAAGATGGCATGCAAGTTCTTTTCCTTAAGCACGTATGACTATATTCGGAATACATGCCTACAATACATTAATGAACTGGAGCTAGTTCTGTGTCACCCTATGTTATAACTATTGCATGAGGAATCGCATCCGACATAATTATCCATCACTGATCCAATGCCTACGAGCTTTTCACATATTGATCTTTGCTTACTTACTTTACCGTTGCCGCTGTTACAACAACTACAAAACTGCTATTGTTACTTTTGCCACTGTTACCGTTACTTCCATATTACTTTGCTACTAAATACTTTGCTGCAGATATTAAGTTATCCAGGTGTGGTTGAATTGACAACTCAACTGCTAATACTTGAGAATATTCTTTGGCTCCCCTTGTGTCGAATGAATAAATTTGGGTTGAATACTCTACCCTTGAAAACTGTTCGATCACCTATACTTGTGGGTTATCAAGACTATTTTCTAGCACCGTTGCCGGGGAGCATAGCTCTATTCTTTGAGTCACTTGGGATTTATAACTGCTGGTCACTATGAGGAACTTGAAAGACGAAAGATCTAAGATTTTTCCCTCAACTACGAGGGAATGTAAGGAACTGCCATCTAGCTCTGCACTTGATTCACCTTCTGTTTTGAGTAAACTTGCGACACCTAAACCTGCTTATGCTATTAATTCTGATATGTAGCATGTTATTGATGATGCCACTTCTGCTATGCATGATACTTATGATAAAACTACTTCTATGCTTGATACTACTGTGCCATTAGGTGAATTTCTTGATGAACAACTTGCTAGGGCTAGAGAGAATGAAATTATTGAAACTGATAATATTGATGAAAGTGATGATGAAGATTCTCCCCCTAGATATGAATTGCCTGTTGTGCCTGAGGGTTATGTTATGGATGAAGAAACTGCTAGAGATTTTCTTGCTTGCAATGATAGATCTGATCTTAACAAGTTATTAGCTAAGCTTAAAGAAAAGTCTCTGAATGCTAGAATGAAATATGACCCTGCTTTTGCTACTTCACCTATCTGTTTTACTGATAAGGATTATGATTTCTCTGTCGATCCTGAGATAATTACTTTGGTTGAATCTGATCCTTTTTATGGCTATGAATCTGAAATTGTTGTGACACATCTTACTAAATTGAATGATATAGCCACCCTATTCACTAATGATGAGAAAACTCGTTACTACTATATCCTTAAATTATTTCCGTTCTTATTAAAGGGTGATGCTAAAACATGGTTTAACTCTGTTGATCCTGGTTGTGTGCGTAGTTGCTATCAATTTTGTTGAGTTTGGTTCACTTTTATTTTGAGTTACCAAAATTTTCAGAAAATTTTTAGAGGAAGAAATATGCTTAGGAAAATGTACCAAGGTGGTTCTTCAAGGAAGTAAGGACCCAGGCCCTCAATACGTGAGTAGGACGATGAACCACCGAGGGAAGCTCAAGTGCGGCCTTGTGAATGGCTGTCAGAAGATTTTATGGTCCAAGTAGGCATCAAGGATGAATTTGATACATATGTGCGTAATGCTGATCTTGAGGACTTTATGCTAGATAAGTGCCCTCAATATTACCACTTAACTGATTCCTTTGTGAGGAGGTTCAAATTTACATCTTCATGCAATTCTCACAATGTCCTATTTGATCTTTATGATAAATCATATACCATGGATTTAGAAGATTTTAATACTGCTTGTAAACTCCCGCAATGGGGTAGTGCTAGTGAACCTCGCAAATCTGAATTTAAGAATTTTCTTGCTAGTATCACTGTGGGGGAATCTAGAGAAATAGCACAAGCTACCATAGGGACCATTCATTTTCTTGTTGTACATTATTTTGCTCTCTTTATAGGTAGATGCATAAATGGCAAGGATGAGGCATGTCATATGTGTGTTCCAGATCTTAGTGTTTTTAAGAGTGCTGTGCTAGGAGATAAACAATATAACTTGGGGGCAATTATTGCACATAGGTTGCATAATAATAGTTTAATTGGAGACTTGTTTGGTGGGATTTATGCAACCCGTGTGGCTAATTTTCTTGAGATACCCATACATGAAGATGATATGGAGTTGCTTCTTGCTTATCTAGATTATAATGCCATGGTTAGCCATCAGTTTCTAGAGAGGAATGAATAGTTTTTCCAATACCGACTAATCTTTGATAGACGCCGCACTGTCCATATTGCTCTCCCTGCACCTGGTTTCTTTGACTTTCAGGCAAAAAGGAGATATATTATAACCAGGGAGGAGGCGAACAAGCACGAGAGGAGGACTGAGGCAGCTCGCCTCCAAGCTGCAGCTCGTGAGGCAATAGCTGCCGCTTCTCAGTACGACCCCAGTTACAACTTTGATCCATGGGCATAGACCAACTTAGGCCAAAAGCCTAAGCTTGGGGGAGTACGTATTTCCCACCGACATTACATTTATGTTCACACACTCATTCTAGTTGTCGGTGCTCATACTTTTTCATTGTACTATCCATGCTAGTTTATTTTCTTTTTCTTGCTTTCTTCTTGTGTGTTTGAACAACCTTAAGAAAAACCAAAAAAAATTAGTTATAGATTTTAGCTAGTTTACTTTCCATGCCTGTAGTAGTAGTAATTAAAAGAAAACCCAAAAAGATTTCTCGTTCTTCGTTTGCTTGTTGGGAGCTTTCCCGTGTAAATAGTTTTATTTCTTTTCTTTTCTTTGGGGGTCGAGAGGAGAAGACCATGATGAAAATGTTGAGTGACTCTCATATGCATTATTGTTAATTTAACCAAGAGCCCATATTACCTTGTCTTATCCCTTGAATTGAATGCTTGCAGATTCCAGCTTAGTCTAATGCACGCGCACTATTATTATTATCCACACCGTTCGGTCGTGCAAGTGAAAGGAAATAATGACGATATATGATGAAATGATTGAGATGAGAGAAGCTGGTATGAACTCGACTTATCTCGTTTTTGTAAATATGATTAGTTCATCGTTCCTGATTCAGCCTATTATGAATAAATATGTTTGCAATGACAATTAGAGATTATAGTTGCTTATGACATGCTTAATTAGCTAGGAGTATATAATGGTTTACCTTGCGTGCCAACATGCTATTAAAATGGTTGTGATGTGGTATGATAGGGTGGTATCCTCCTTTGAACGATTCAAGTGACTTGACTTGGCACATGTTCACACATGTAGTTAAAACAAAATCAACATAGCCTCCACGATATTTATGTTCATGGTGGATTATATCCTACTCATGCTTGCACTCAGTGTTGATTAATTTTAATGCATGTTCATGGCTGTTGTCGCTCTCTAGTTGGTCGCTCCCCAGTCTCTTTCTAGCCTTCACTTGTACTAAGCGGGAATACTGCTTGTGCATCCACTTCCATAAACCCCAAAGTTATTCCATATGAGTCCACCATACCTTCTTATATGCGGTATCTACCTGCCGTTCCAAGTAAATTTGTATGGGCCAAACTCTAAACCTTCAAATGAAATTCTGTTTTATATGCTTGAAAAGCTCATGTATCAACTAGGGCTATCTAAATTTTCCATGCTAGGTGGGTTATTCTCAAGAGGAGTGGACTCTGCTCCTCACTCACGAGAAAATGGCTGGTCATCGGGATGCCCAGTCCCATGCTCAAATCAAATCAAAACAATTGCAAACAAAACTCCCCCAGGATTGTTGTTAGTTGGAGGCACCCGTTGTTTCGGGCAAGCCATGGATTGATGATACCTGGTGGTGGGGGAGTATAAACTTTACCATTCTGTTTGGGAACCACCTATAATGTGTGTAGCATGGAAGGTATCGAGATCTCTTGGTTGTTATGTTGACAATGAAAGTATGCCGCTCAAAATATTATTTATCTCTATTTCAAAATCGAGCTCTGGCACCTCTACAAATCCCTGCTTCCCTCTGTGAAGGGCCTATCTATTTACTTTTATGTTGAGTCATCATTCTCTTATTAAAAAGCACCAGTTGTAGAGCACCGTTGTCATTTGCATGCATTACTATTAGTTTACATTGGGTATGACTGTGGCTGGATCTCTTTTACCATGAATTACAATGTCTAGTCAGTCCTTGATCTTTGGAGGTGCTTTGAATTTATGTTTTGCGGTCTCAGAAAGGGCTAGCGAGATACCATCTTGTTATATCATATTATGATTGTTTTGGGAAAGTGTTGTCATCCGAGATTTATTATTATTGCTCGCTAGTTGATTATGCCATTGATATGAGTAAACATGAGACCTAAGTGTTATTGTGAATGTGGTTAGTTCATAATCTTTGCTAAAAACTTGAATGCTGGCTTTACATATTTACAATAACAAGAGCAAACAGAGTTTGTAAAAGTTTTTCTTTATCACTTTCAGTTTGTCAACTGAATTGCTTGAGGACAAGCAAAGGTTTAAGCTTGGGGGAGTTGATACGTCTCCATCGTATCTACTTTTCCAAACACTTTTGCCCTTGTTTTGGACTCTAACTTACATGATTTGAATGGAACTAACCCGGACTGACACTGTCTTCAGCAGAACTACCATGGTGTCATTTTTGTGCAGAAATAAAGGTTCTCAAAATGACCTAAAAATCCATGGAGCAACTTTTTGGAATTAATAAAAAATATTGGCGAAAGAATCAAGGCCAGGGGGCCCACACCCTATCCACGAGGGTGGGGGCGCGTCCTACCCCCTGGGCACGCCTCCCTGCCTCGTGGGCCCCCTGGAGCTCCACCGACCTCAACTCCAACTCCATATATTCACGGGGAGAAAAAAAAATAGGGAGAAGGATTCATCGCGTTTTACGATACGGAGCCACCGCCAAGCCCTAAACTCTCTCGGGAGGGCTGATCTGGAGTCCGTTCGGGGCACCGGAGAGGGGAATCCGTCGCCGTTGTCATCATCAACCTTCCTCCATCACCAATTTCATGATGCTCACCGCCATGGGTGAGTAATTCCATCGTAGGCTTGTTGTACTGTGATGGGTTGGATGAGATTTACCATGTAATCGAGTTAGTTTTGTTAGGGTTTGATCCCTAGTATCCATTATGTTCTAATATTAATGTTGCTATGACTTTGCTATGCTTAATGCTTGTGATTAGGGCCCGAGTGCCATGATTTCAGATCTGAACCTATTATGTTTTCATGAATATATGTGAGTTCTCGATCCTATCTTGCAAGTCCATAGTCACCTATTATGTGTTATGATCCGACAACACTGAAGTGACAACAATCGGGACCACTCTTGGTGATGACTGTAGTTTCAAGAGTTCATGTATTCACTAAGTGTTAATGCTTTGGTCCGGTACTCTATTAAAAAGAGGCCTTAATATCCCTTAGTTTCCAATAGGACCCCGCTGCCACGGGAGGGTAGGACAAAAGATGTCATGCAAGTTCTTTTCCATAAGCACGTATGACTATATTCGAAATACATGCCTACATTACTTAATGAACTAGAGCTAGTTCTGTGTCACCCTATGTTATAACTATTGCATGAGGAATTGCATCTGACATAATTATCCTTCACTGATCCAATGCCTACGAGCTTTTCACATATTGATCTTTGCTTAGTTACTTTACTGTTGTCACTGTTATAATTACTACAAAACTGCTACTATTACTTTTGCCACTGTTACCGTTACTTCCATATTACTTTGCTACTAAATACTTTGCTACAGATATTAAGTTATCCAGGTGTGGTTGAATTGACAACTCAACTGCTAATACTTGAGAATATTCTTTGGCTCCCCTTGTGTCGAATCAATAAATTTGGGTTGAATACTCTTCCCTCGAAAACTGTTGTGATCCCCTATACTTGTGGGTTATCAACGGCCGCACGTACTCTACTGCCACCACTACTCGAAGCCCAGGGCGAGGAGACGTACAACAAGCTGCATGACCTCGTACTCGTAGGTGAATACTATCGTCCATCGATGTCCTACACTTACATTACTTGCTCTACATCCAGTAAATCATGGAACATTCAAGCAAAGTGCTCACCTCTGTTAGCTGGATCGTCGCTGGCATCTTTGCCCATAGTGTTGAACAGCTGACTTGCCGGAGAGATGCGGCTGGCCCCTGGCGCTGGCGGCGATGAAGAAGACGACATGCGACGACCACGGTCGACGGCTGTGATTGTGATCGTATACTAGGATACTATTAGGGTTAGGGTTGTATTTTATTTATATCATGGATGACTAATTGCGTATTTGGGCTTGCCAATTGGGGTAAATCTATCGAATAATCCTATTTGATAACATCGTATAATCCGTGAAAAACACCAGGTAATCTACATCTGCCGGATATTACCGATACCATATCCGCTAGCATATCCGCCGAATATCCGGTTTATCATAATCCATATCCGTATCCATATCCGCCGGATTTGTGCAAGTGCATACCATATCCTTAAAAACGGATGCGAATGCGGATTCGGAGCGGAAATTATCTGTACCATTTGCATCCCTACCTCGGAGGCATCATCAAGTGGGAGCTCGATACGACAGTCTTATGTCGAGTCAAGTGCAAGCTCGATGCGGGATGCCGATACCAAATCATGCATATGACCGAGTGACGAGTTCATGATAGGAGCGGGCATCAAGGAAGAATTTGAGCAATACGTTAACAACACTGAGCTCGCTCACTTCATCGCAGATAAGTGCATTCAACATCTCAACCTCACCCATACGTTCACTAAAAAATTAAATATCATTCTCGTGATTCTAGAGTTTCATTTAGCCTTTATGATAGTGCCTTCACCATGCCTCTAGAGGATTAATGTGTTGCGTGCAAAATTCCATATTGAGGTTCGCTGGACGAACCACCAAAATCTGAGTATGAGATGTTTCTAACTAGTCTTTGTTATGGTGAGGATAGATGAGTGACACAAGCTAGAATAAAAAGTATACAATTTCCATCAATTCGTTACTTTGCACTCTTTAATGGCAAATGCATCGTGGGAAAACAAGATTGCAGTACCCTCTGTGCCCCAGACTCGAGCCTCATACACACCGCTCTAACAGGAATTAAATGTTATAATCTTGGAGCAATAGTTGCACGAAAGTTGCAACACAATGCTCATAGTGGTCACTTTTATGGAGGGATTTATGCCTCCCGTGTAGCTAGGAAGCTGGGTGTGTCACATTGGCCCAATGATCGTTTTACCGACCCAGTACCTAGACTTTGGTGCCATGCAGCATCATAAGTTCATTAAGGCAGGAGCTACTAATTATAACTATAACTTGATGTTCAATAAAAAAACATTGTATCGGTTATCTTGCCTGCACCCGCTCTCTTTGATTATCAGAGTAAAGGAAGATACTACATTTATGAGAGAGAGGCACGTGAGTACAACGCTGAGATAGAAGATGCCCGTCGAGCTGAGGAGTCCGCACCGAGAGCCTCCACGAGCTATCATTCCGACTATTATCCAGGCTACAGGTGATGATTACCAAGCTATGCCAAAAAGCCTAAGCTTGGGGGAGTATGTATTTTCACCGACATTGCATTCATGTTTACACACTTCATTCCAGTTGTCTGTGTTCATACTTTTTCATTGTATTATCCATATTAATTCTATTTTTCTTGCTTTCTTGTGTGTTTGAAAAACTTTAAGAAAATCCAAAAATATTTCTCGCTTCTTTTCGGTTTTCCTTTCTAGTTTAATTTAGTTGTAGTATTAAAATAAAACCCAAAAAGATTTCTCATTTCTTCTTTTGATTGTTGGGAGTTTTCCCGTGTAAATAGTTCTTCTCGTTCTTATTTTTCTTTCTTAATTTGTTTCCTTTCAAGAAAAAATTAAAACTCCAGAAACATTTCAGTGTGTTTCTCTGAAATTATTTTCTTTTTGTTGAGTCGTACCATGAAATGAGGACTGTGCAAAAAAAAAAAACATAATCCAGGCCTTTTTAACACATGATACTATTCAGCCTCCCAGACCATGAATTTGACTTTTTTTGTACAGATCACATTTGAACGTATTTTCTCCTGAAATTTTACACACATATACCTCACATCCTTGTTTACTTGTACATTTTTTTTTCAGATTTTTTGAAACCAAAATTTTTGATTTTTTTCAAAAAATCGGCCCCTACTCAGAAGATAGTAGAGATATAAGTTTTCTTTTGAAGCTTTTTCATTTTTTTAGTAGAGAAAACTCCAATCGCATCCCTATTGGGCCTGGCGTTTCGAAGTTTTTGTAGGCTTCATCTTGTGTAAGGGCCCAATGTCAGCAATACTCTCTAACGGTCTAACCAAATACCAAGTCCGCAGTTGAGGCCCCGTCCGTGTTGGCCGAACCGCCGTTCAAACTCACCGCCGCATCGCCCGCCACAAACGTTGCTCCGCTCTCCCTGACCCATCAATCAGCCGAACATCTCGGGCCGGCTTCCTCTCTCCTCTCGTTCCCCACCCCCATCTCGACCCTGCCGCAGATGGCGCCACCGCCGGCCTCGTACCCCTCGCCGCACCGGCCGGCGCTCCGGCCGGGCAGCCTGCAGCGCCTGCTCCGCCCGCCGGACCCCTCCGACACCGACGACGCCCCCACCCCGCGCTCCCGCTCCCGTGCCCGCTCCAACGGCCGCGTCCTGCTCCAGGTCACCAACATCACGCCGGCGCTCTCCGGCGCCGATCCATTCTCAGGCCACCAGGGCTTCTACCTCCGCCTCTCCGACTCCGCCCGCTCCTGCTACGTCTCCCTCCACGCCGACCACGACGACCTCATCCTCACCAACGGCCTCCACATCGGCCAGGTCATCGAGGTCGACCACCTCATGCCTTCCGTCCCAGCTCCCGTGCTCCGCAGCTTCCGCGTCCTCCCGGGGCGGTACCCCTGCATCCAGCACGACTCCACGGACGATGACGTCGACGCTGACGCCTGCTCCGCCCGCGCCGAGATCAAGGACAAGGAGGTCGTCTCTGAGCGCCCGCGCCCGCGCCCGCGTACGCACCGGCCCTCGCCGACGCCGCCCCTCCCGGAGAGGAAGGCGTGGCAGTCCGGCTCCCCTGCCACGATGGGCCACGGCCACAGGTCGCGGTCGTTCACGACTCTGTCCGAGGCGTGCGCGGCGCCGGCAAAGCCGGTGAGGAGGAGTGAGGGGGAGCGGAGGGGCGCCGATTTCCTGAAGAAGGTCAGGAAGACCAGCGTTGCGTCCATCGACGGCAACAGCAGCGACGTCGACGATGACGATGACGAGTCGGACGTCTCGTCGTCGATTTCCACCACGAGGAGGAACTGGGATTTCACCGGCAGCATAAGACCCGTCGGCCCCCGGATACGCAGCAACAGTGTAAAGCCATTCCTCAAATTTTGTGTATAGCTAACCAAAACAAATACGTATATCCAAGAACGCATCAACCTACTAATTCAATCAATTTTTCATTTCTGTATGCTGTAGATTTCGCCAGGGAGATCAGGCCCAAACCAGAGCGGCACGGCGAATGACCCACTGGAGTCGGTGAGAAGGAAAGCCGAGAAGGCATTCAAGGTGCTCTCCAAGAGGAGCGCCCACGCCTCAAGCAAGACGCTCAGAGAGAGCTCCAGCGCGGCGGGGACACCGCGGAGCACCGGTGTGACGAGCGGAATCCGGTGGTGCGAGGACAATGTGCTGTGGAGCTCGCTCTCCTCGAGCTTAACGAGGCATGGCAAGGTACATTCTGTTTCTTCTGTTCCTATTATCTGAAGAAAGTAAGTTCTGTTCGCTGATAAGACGGCCTGCACCCTGCAATTTCTGTTCCAACAATGGCAGGAGGCAGTGAAGCAGAGAGACATGGCACTGCAGGCTGTGCTTGATGGATTGCTAGAGGCATCCACCACCGAGAAGTTGATAAAATGCTTGAGGTGAGTAAAACCCAAAGCTCATTCAAACTTAAGGTAATGTGAAAAGAACAGTAGCCAAACTCATTTCATGTCTGATCCCTCCTTTTGCAGTACGTACTCTGAACTGCAATCAGACAAGGACGACGACCCAAAGGAGCTCATCGACAGGTTCTTGCGCTTCTCCCAAGAACTGGATCATGCCATCTTCGTCGCTCAATCACAGACCAGACTTCGTCAAGCGAAGTCAGGTGGTTCCAATTCGACCTCCTCGGCTTCGTCCAAGGCTGCCATGAAGGCCGCGCTGGACAGGAAACAGTCCGCCATCTCATGGGTCAGAGCAGCCATTGAAGCCGACCTCTCACCTCTCTCCAGCCATACAAGAGTCACCTCTGAATCCGCAAAGCCATCACCGTCTGAATCAAGGCCTGTCACCCCACGGCTCTGCTGTTCCAAGACAAAGTGCAACTGTAACGGCAAGTCCTCCTCGAGGAAAACCGCCGACGCTTCGAGCAAGCTGAGTGCCGCCATGGACCTGGCCGTCGCGCTGCGGTCGGAATGCAACCGGTGGTTCCTCAAGTACATCGACAAGTTCCTGGACGACGTCGAGAACGAGGCCGGGTACACGACGACGTGTGATTCGCAGGTCGCGGGGCTTCTGCAGCAGCTCAAGAGAGTGGACGACTGGCTCAACCATGTCGTGCGGCACGAGCGGATGCTTCCGGGGCCGGGAGACAGAAGCAGCAGGGACTGCGTGTTTTCTGAGGAGGAGGAGAACGATGCGTGCGAGAGGGTTCGGAGGAAGATATACGGGGCGCTCCTAAGGCATGTCCAGTATGCTGCGACAGCGCTAGAGAGTATGAATAGTGTAGTAACTGAAGAGGAGAATTAGCTGTTAGTGGCAGTAACTAGGTAAGCTCTAGACAGAGACAGAATGAACATTTTTCAGACGTTAATGTAAGTGGATCATCGTCACACATCAAGCAACATGAATAAGTGTCTGTGACTGAGGGAGATCGAGCCACAGAAAGTATGGGCATCAAGGAGGTGTTCTGGAGGTTACGGTAACCGACCATCGAAAGTCATACCGGTTTGAACGAAGTTTGTGCAAATTTAACAAACTTTATACTCAGATTTGATTGACTTCCAAGTTTTGTTTGAATACTTGGTGGTAAATTACCGGCGGTAACTGGGATCCTGGTATATTTTCTGCCCTTCCTTTTTTCCTCAGTGTTGTTATGAAGTCATGCATACATTCAAATGTCAACACAGTTAATAAGTTAGAGTTACTAACCGTAACCCTGTGACATGAAAAAGAATGATCTGAAATGTGAAGCCAATCATATGATTTTGGTCAAAAAAAAAGGCCAATCATATCATTGTGACCTTTGATCATTTACATGATTATGATTACTTCTTTGTATAACTCCCAGGAAATGCCAAGAAAAGTATGAAGTAAAACAAAGTATAGTTACATTATACATGTATAATGATTGGAACTATATATAAGGACCAGAATCAATTAATCCCTATGCAGTTCAGTGTTAGCTAGCGCCACATCTCCAGAGTGGTATTTATTTTTGCAGAGCTGCGATGTGCATTTCAAGACTGCTGACGTTAATCCCATTGTAAGCGAGGGGTGCGTACATCCACATGTCGTCGGAGCTCAACAACTGCACATGAATGGTTGATGAAAAATTAGTACATTTGGTTATGACAAATATTTGGTCAGATTGACAAGGAAATGTAGATGTTACACACCTTAATCTGAAGCTGCATAAATTTAACATACTCCACTGCTTCCTCTAGCATTGTACTGATGTCAACCTGTCAGGCCAGATTAATCCAAGTTAGACCTCAATTTATCGTACCAAGATATATAGGTACAAATTATAGGTCCTTGCAGACCAATACATCCCAGACAGGAACCTACCTTTGTTCCATTGGGAACCAAGTTCTGCAGGGTTTTCAATCTTTCATTGATCCTCTCTCTCCTTTTCTGCAGAATTGATATCAATTTACACCCATTAGAATTCAGAAACAAGCCCTTCATTCACCATGCAACCTTTATCATCTGTTTTGTTGCACTCTGTGATGTTGTGTGCTGCGTACTTACCCTTGCATAGAGGCTCTGAGGATCAGTTGCTGCTCCACGGCTGGCTCTGGTGCCTGTCTTCTTCGAGCCCGACTTGGCATTGCCATCCAAATCCCCATCTTCTGAGGTGCAGCTGCTGGAGCTTTGAGGATCGATGACATAGGTGTCATCGCCTTCGATGTCGTTGCTGGTGAGATCCTTTTTGGCAGCCTTTTTGGCCTTCTTTGATGCCTGCATCGGTACATAATTATGATAAGTATGGATCAAAGCAACATTGCAACTGAATTAAGTGACCAATCCATTGAAATTTCTGAAAGCTTACCGTGGTGGCAGCTCTGGACTTCCTCTTGTTAGTCACGGGTGTATGATCATTTGCTGCTTCTTCACCTCCGGCTGGTGCACAGTTGCTGTCTAGAGGACTCAGATCCTCACTGCCGCCGATGAGATAGGGGATGTCGGTGCAATGGGACTGGAATTCGGCATGCGAGAAGGGGTCCATCACTGGGAACTCAAAGCTCTCATAGCCGTGAGCCGGATCAAGGAAACTGGTGACGCTGGAACTATGGCCTGGCTGAGGCTGGGGTTGTGGCCAGCATTGTGGAGACACGTCGTAGTTGAGGCAGCTAGAGGAGGAGTTGGAGTCGGTGTCGAGGCCAGGCAAGAACATGGCCGCCATTGCCTCCATGGACTCGTCCTGCTGCTCGTAGGCGAAGCAGTGGTGGTCGCCTCCGAGGAACTGCGACATCATGTCGGTCTCCATCGGCATGGCTGAACTGTAGGAGCTTTCCATTTCAGCTGGGAGAATTGGAAGGGAAGGCTTCAACCGCTCAAGGCAAGGGAGAGGCAGTATGCTAGCTTTAGAGAGAGAATGCCTTGACTTGAGTGCTTCTGCCGTGTGTCTGTGCAGGGTATTTGTAGGGTGCAGCCCTGCAGGGTGGCTTGGCCTCTATTGTTGACAAAGTACGGAAGCATGTACAGCAATCACCTTATCATTCAATCACCAAGTTGTCTGTTTGGAAGCAAAGAAATGTTATCTCTAGGGTCAAACCGTCCGTCCGTCCCGTGGGGACGCTGCTGAGGTGTTGCCGCCGGATTCTTGATCTTGATATCGACGGGATAAACAAGGCCCTCATGCGCAATTATGCCGCGATGGTGTGGCGATATTGTTTATCGCCCAGGGAAGATATGTTTATGTTGGAGGTGATGAGGAGATTGGCTTGGCAATTGCACAATCACTCGTCTTGTGGGACGTGGGAAGTGGTGGCGGTGGTGGTGAGCTGAGGGGTTGAGGTTGAGGTGAGAGGTGGATTGAAGCAGGCAGGATCATTATGGGAATTTAGTTCGTGTGGTTGTTATTGAGATCAGTAGATAGATACCAGTTGATGCCTGTGTGATCTTGTGCTTCCCATGGAGGTTGCATTGCAGGCACTACTACGTTGCTGCCATTTCCTGTAACTTGAAGAGCTGTCAGATCCTCAACATGGGGGATAACAGAATTTCTGCCTTCATTCTTAAAAATGCATGTGAGTTCAATTATAGCATTGCGATGTCGTTTTAAGATTGTGCCAAATTCTTTATGTAAAGAAAATAGCAGTAGCCACATAATTTGTAAGTGGTGGCCAATCTTGCACTATGTACACAAAACAACAGTGATCAAATAACTTGTAAGTGGTGGCCAATCTTGCACCAGGTACAAAACTGCAATGATCAAATATGAATGTAATCAAGTTCTTTACATGTTGAAGAAAGACACACCTTTTTTTTGGGCCAAAAGGCCATATATTAAGTAGCACAAAACCCTTACAAAAGCATCCTTATAGAAATTAAAAAATATACCCAAATCCTTGGGGGTGCCGAAGTCTTCTTCCTCCTGCATCCACCGGCGGCGCACCGTGAGCAAAGCTCGTTGCCACCCGTGGGACTTCATCTCAGTAAAGCAAACTTGTTTAAACCCAGTCTTAGCAACGACATGATATCAATACATAGCCAAATCATTAAAAATAAAGGAGAAAAAACGAAAAAATAGCAACAATGATTCACGTGAAGCTGCCACACCGACCACCCTTGACAACACCAAGACTGCAAGAATGGTTGTCCAAAAGCAGCGCCTCCAGGAAGGGAACATCGCTCCAACGCTGCTATTGCCAAATCCAAGCAGTAAAGGCCAGATCATGAGTTTCTCACCATGCAACCATAGTTATGACCTTAATTGGGGTCCTCCCCAAGCCCCCCACCGCCGCCAGGCACACGGAGTTTGCCTGGTGGTTTCCTCACCACTTCATATCGGTTAGGTCATTTTGTACTTTATTTGCAAAGCGGAGCGTTGCGAGAGGGCGGACAACTGCGGCGAGGAGATAGCGGAGGACGCCGCGAGGGGAGTTATCTAGGGCGCCGCCCGTCTCGCCCGTCCGGATGAGGCTTTAGGGCTCAATTGGCAAAGTAGATCAGAATCTCTTCTGAATCTTAAACTCGGAAGATTATTCCATCAACTGCTCATTAATTGCACTCTGTACTTTGCAAAACAATTTTAGACGATAAGTTATGTCCACTCATCTGATTGGTAGTTTGGTACCGTACGCTTACTTATGGAATTTATCATACTTTGCTTGCACTGAATTTCCGGTTTAATTGCCCTTGTTGTTCTGTACAGATCAATGAGCGTAGAACAACATTTCAGAAAATTCTGGACATATCAATGAGGCTTGTTCTTTAATTGTTCTGTGTACTTTGCAAATGATAGCGGCAATCAGTCAACTTGAATCATCCACTTATATGATGGCATCCTACGTTATTAACGGGAGTCGGCGTACTTTGTTTGTACTTACATTTCAATTAACTTCACTACTCGATTAGTACAGTTCTTGTCATGGTCAGAGAGAAGCTATTCTCGAAATCTGTACAGTACTGTTCTCTTAAACAAATGGTAGCTCTAACAAGTCAATGGACAGATGGTTTGTACTGTTCTTGTCTCCAAGCCATTGCTGGACCAATAGGAACCATACGCTCTATTTCTCAAAATTTGTTGTTTAAACGCATTGTGAACCCATTCTTAACTGGAAAAGGCTGTACCTCATTTGTAGCAAAAATAAAAAGATAAAGAGAGAATGAGTTCGTGTAACGTGTTTTGTCGGCTAGAGGTCAAAGATATGAGATACTTTTCTGCTTGAATATTTGATGTTAACATCAAGAAGAAAAGGAAACAAACATCACTGCAAGGGAAAACTGTAGTAAAATGCATACTACTCTTTTGTCCTTGCCTAGACACATAACTTGCTGCTAAGTGCTAACTCATTGTCAGCTAAGGCAGTTGACATTTGCTTTGGTATGACATGACAGGTTGACATATGACTAATTAACAGCAATGTACTGATTTTTCTCCACTAATGTTGATTGACTCTTGGTTTACAAAAAGAGAGAAGGAAGTTTCCTGTTGTGTGTCATCATTTCTCTGATTTCTTAAGATAGTGCGCATTTTGATTTAATTAGATATCCTCCCTCGTGTGTTTCTCCTGTTATTGCTAGTGCATTGAACCTACTTTAAATTATGCGCACTTTCTCCCTGTTCATTACTGAAACTGAATAAGTCTACTTAGAAAAACCATGCTAAATACATTGAACATTCTTAATCTCAGACAAGAGAGATCACAGCTGAGTTAATGCGAGAATAAAAAGGCTTGGCCTTGGCTGTCAGTGTTGTCACCAATCGAGGAAGCAAATCTGGTGTTGGAATAAAACCACACACTTGGAATCCTTCAGTGTTTGCCAGCACTCTTGGTCCATTGCATTGGGCTAGAATTACTACTTCATCATTTCACTAGCTAGTAAGCACTTGACCAAACTTAATTCTTTTTTATTGTGTGCAAACGTGCCCCTGCCCCATGGCAATTATCATATGGATAAGCTTAGTAATTTTGTCACTAAGATGCAGCTCAACTGCACTGATTAAGAATCAGTGACATCATTGGCATAACAAAAATATTAGCATATCAAGAAGATGCACGTACTACTCCCCAGAGAGAAGGGTTTATGAAAAGGGAGGACAAGTCGTTTCATGATTGCTCCATCGTTGTCATGTTTTGACGTGATTAAACTAGCTAACCGCCAAACCCTAACCACCTAGCATCCATTTAACTCCTTGTCTGATGTAACTAACTAGATGAGATAAACTAAAGCATTTAGTACAACTGATGGACCAAAAGAGAAGCCATGACATAGTTATTAAATTTATCAAGAACACTAACCCAACATGCAAATCTTAGCGTAACACGCAATCACAGAAAAATATACTCTAGTAGTTAACAGCTGCTCTTTTTAAGGCATCATTAACTGAAAATTAATAATATCATATCGCTGACAATTGCCTGTCATTAAGTCTCGTGCTGCATACTGAACCATGCTAAGCTCTCAATTAGCTACTGTCTATAGCTTAATTAATCTTCTGCTCATCATTAGCAAAGAGAATATTCGACCCAATTGTTTGCCTCTACCATCGTTTGAAGAACCAAGTTAGCATTTGTTTTCGGCAAACTAGTAGTAAAGCCGTTGTCTCCTCCTCTTTAGAGGTCTCTTCTCAATGTGTTTAAGCTTCTAGCTTAAATACTAAAGTAGGAAGAATGTTATAAAACCTCATTAATTGTGCCACCAGCCCACTAATCTCTCACTAGCAAGTGCCAATTTCAAATAGCTAAAGGCAAAACATTCACTAATTAAGTTAATAGTCGTACCATGAATTTTTTAGAGGTGCATATATTTCAATTTCTCTGAAAGCTAATCGTTTGTTATGCTAGCAACACCATGAATGATACTGTATTACGTGTCATTTTTTTATCTAAGCCCCATCATAAACATTCATGTCCATATGTTTATTGTGCAAAATAAAATCAGATGTTTGTTTGATAATATTATGCCCTCTGTAAAGAAATATAAGACCATTTAGATCACCAGTACTTCTCAAATTATATGGAATATTTAGGGCACTTATCTTTGTGCTAAATATAATAATCAACCTACTCTTGGTTTGGCATCCAGTTCAATAATTTTTAAAATAAGGCGACCAATCTTACATTTCCTCAAGGTAAACTAGGAACAAGCCAAGTACAAAATATTTACAAGAGACCTACAAGCAAGAAACTAAACTACATAATGTCACATATTACTAGAATCATCCGTAACACCGCCAAATGTCCACGAGCAACCCCCTCCCCCACTCACCCTGCTCGCGCAAGGAAATCCACCAATCCCTCTCATATGATTTTGTTATGTATAGCATGGCCTTTTTCTCAAAAGTTGTGGAACTCTATGTATCCCTTTCGGCGAAGAGAAATTTCGCCATTTGACGATTCCGCTTAAATTGTATGCCATGACATAAGTATCTACATTAGAATTTAAGGACATCATACATATGCACCTCCACATATGAAAACAAAGGACGATGACTAAAGGTGATATCCATATACTAGAGGCAGAATGACAAAAGGGGTTGCATGGCAAATCACTTGTGAAGTAAACCCCACCTTGACGAGGACTACACGACCCGAGTTACTAGAGGCAGAATGACAAAAGGTGTTGCATGGCAAATCACTTGTGAAGTAAACCCCACCTTGACGAGGACTACACGACCCGAGTTGTCGATGTTTTGCCCTTCTCATGGAACAAGCCTATCCGCAACCTTGTCTTGCGAGGAATTGAAATTCCGCCATCTTGAGTTGTCAAACCGTTAGGGGAAGGCCCAAGCATTGCACGGGGAATGAAGCACGAGTCACGAGCAAGCTTTAGAGGATCTCCACCAAGTTTAAGTACCCACTTCGGATGGGAGCAACCGAGCTTCCTTGAAAGATTGTGTCCAGCCCCGTGACCTCATGAAAAAAACACAAGACGTGAGTGAGGTTTTCAATATCTATCTTTATCGGCGCCATGAAAACCGCCGCATCATCGGCATGAAGGAAGGTCCTCCAAGTGGCTCCCCACCCTCTAATCTTGTGAATAAGTCTTGTAGTCGAGCCGAGTACTTGTTGGAGTGGGTCGATGGCGATGACAAATACGAGCGGCGATAGGGTTCCCCTTGGGCCTTGGTGAAGGTTGTGACCATGCTTAATTGGGGGAGGGGGGCAAAACATCGAGAAGAATCCTCAAGAAGGAGATGCACAACAAGGCGGCGATCCAATCTCGAGATTTACTTGGAAAGGCTCTCCGTTGGGGAAGGCCGGGGATGCAGTCCCATCTCAACGGTTTGAAGATTTTGCAAATGTCAAGCTTGAAAAGAAAGGACGAAGTTTTACTCTTATGAAGAGACAACACACAAGGTTGCGCACATACACAAAATTGTCATGGATACTTCTTCTCTTGATGAAAGCACTTTAAACAGTTCAGATTTGAAATTAGATTTTTTTTTTGCAGGCATTTGAAATTAGACTTTGTAGACTATATCATACACGGAATCCATCATTTTTTTTGCGAGATACACGGACTCCATCATACACATGCCATGTTTGTAATATCGTAATTTTAGATTCCTGAAGATGTCCAAACATACTACTCCCTTCGCCTAGAATTACTTGTCGCAAAAATGGATAGAAATGGATGTATGTAGAACTAAAATGCATCTAGATATATTCATTCCTCCGACAAGTATTTCCGGACGGATGGAGTATTAACCAAGACCGGATGCACCATGAGCTAGCATCTCACCACCCACTTCCAAGCTCTCTTCAATTTACCGAACTCGAGTTTGTTTATGGAAGATGCAGTTAGTCTTTGTGTGCTACGGATCCATAAAATAATACGGGCCGTACATGAAAATAGTTTAGGTGGAATGACACGACGCCTACAAATGGATGTAAATTACGTGTATCTCCAGTATAATAATGTCTCTTAAACAACCCCATCACAAATACAGCTCCGCCGCAGTCGGCATGGACGGCAAACCTAGACACGCACACAACGCTTTCTCCAGGTACAAATATCCCATCTGGCAAAAAAAAAGGAAGATCTGACAGGCAAAACGAATTTGTGCTATATTTTATAACTGGGTGAACTAATGCTGGAGATGGTTAACACCACCAGAGTGCTCGAGATATTTCTTTTTCCGGTTTTGTGTTGTGTAAGTACATGGCTCGCCAAGTTTCCTGGAAAATCGATTTATACTGCTGCCAATGCATGGGTGCTTAGATGAGGTGCTAAGCACATTAAATAGCTTAGCAACTATACTCCCCAATGCATAGGTGCTTAGCTTATGGTTGCTAAGCTTGCTTCATTTAATGATTTAGCAACTAAAGCTCTTCATGTATTGGTGGGCTCCCTTCTTTTAGATGTTTTGCCTAGGTTCACGCGCTTAGCATTGGTTCTTCCTGGAGTTACCACACCCATCTCTCTCCTCTTAAATAACTTGCCACATCAGATTTTTTGCCTACGTGGAAGGTTTAGCACCTGTACAAGGTGAAGCATTGGAAGGGGTCTTAAAAATCTTCGTGGGGAACTAGAGCTTCAAGTCATCGAAGTGCCACTACTAGTTGTCTTTTTATGTGCAAGTTGAGGTAGGTGGGATCCTTGTAATTAATGAGGTTTCGGGTGCAGCTATATCGTTTGATCTTCCGAGCCACTTATACTTTTGTTTTGTGAGATGGCCTTGATCATGCATATTCTACCTGGCTGTAGCTTACTAGTTTTCTTGTTTAGTCTATCTGCATTATTTCTTGCTACTAGATATATGTACTAATCAGTGCTATAAGTATTAGGTTATTAAGAAGTTTCTGTTAAGCTTAATCTAGTTTAGCAACATGATTAGTGTGCCAACAGAGCATATCACATACGACAGACTACAAACATCTAACATATTCACTCATGAAAGCACGAAGACAAAGCGATAGTCAATCTGAATCCGTTCAAGTGATATCGCTTGCTCGTTGCCTCATTCTACGCTGCACCCACGAAAATAAGAGTAGGTACAATAAGACGACGGGAGTATGTTATAGAAATTTTCATATCACATCTGTGTTGAGTTGGAGAAAAAGAGGAAGGGATAAAAGAAACGGGTTGTAGATATTACAAGCAGATGCAGCATGGGCTCTTAGGAATTTTGTGAGACAATAAGGTGAGCCAGATATTAATAAGCTACTATATTTTCATAGCTAAATATTATATGAGTGGGCGAATGTTCATTTCTTAGCCCAGGCTCATCTACACCCGGTTAAAAAAAATCACAACAAGTCAAAAAAAAGTTGCTGGTAAATAATTGTTGCGAGAGGTGTGCTTCAAATTTCACATCATTTCGACTTATGAACAACTCTCAGTAAAATAGACAAATTGGGTCAGAAGAATACATGAGCGGTAAACATTTTTTACAGACCCCAAATTTGTTTTTTTTTTGCCGAGAGCTATCCAGATGTCCAAATGGTCTCAAATTTGGAGCACACATGACGCACCAAATTATCTACCAAACAAAAAAAATGTTTTTTTTGAATTTTTCTAGTATTTATTTTGAATTTTTTTCTTCCACGCGGATGCAGATGAGTTTGGGCACCGAATCGCTGCTCCCGTGAGTGGGCTACCTTTTCAAAAAGAAAAAAAGACCCTCTGCCTACGCATATATGAGTGGGCTATTAAATTAACTATAAATGACATGACAATGAGAGTTGTAGCCGCAGTCAGGCGCAAGACATACACACCATTCATCTAGCCATCTTTGTAGAGGAGATCAATCCTCTCTTTAGGATAGGTTATAGCTTATTTCCTCTTTCTTTCTTCAATTATCAATCTGCATAATTATGAAAAGCTTTTCGCATTGCAGAATTACTAAAAAAATATGTTTTACTGTTAGTGAATATTAAAATTTAATCAACAAAACTGAAAAAAATGATGAATTAATTTGTGTCTAGTTGCCCGATCCTTGTATGAAGCCCTACGCTAGCCACTACACACAATCACAGTGATAATGTCATCTTTCTCCACAAAAAGATATTTTTTTTGAATTTTTTTTACTATTTTTTTAATCACTCGCCATATTTCGGTGCTATATGTGCAATATATTGCGAGGCGTAAGTGTCCGCCTCTAGAGTTTTGAAGTAGGTTCTGGCCCATTAGTGGTAGTGTTCATTGTTTAATTTTCCTGTCCAGAGCTAGGGCTGGTTTTCAAACCTTCGGATTGGTTTTCGGAGGTTCCATGTCACGTCCAATATGCGACCCTATCCAAAAGGAACTCGAAGGTCCCACTAAGGATAGACCCGCATATTGAAACGCTTTTGCAAGGTGGATATCATTACATCAACATTACATAATAGATAGAGATACATACATAAGGCATACAATGCCACACGAATACAACAATACATCAGAGCACCATCCGACTACGGAGGAAACACAAACAGGAACTCAAACGACATCCACCCTGCTAGCCCAGGCTACCGACCTGGAACCTATCCCCTGATCAAAGAAGAAGCAGAAGAAGACTCCAAACAAGCAAACATCGCTCTCGCGTCAGGATCATCGCAAAACCTGTACCTGCAACTGTTGTTGTAGTAATCTGTGAGCCACGAGGACTCAGCAATCCCATTACCATGGGTATCAAGACTAGCAAAGCTTAATAGGAAAGGAAGGGGGTAAAGTGGTGAGGTTGCAGCAGCGACTAAGCATGATATGGTGGCTAACATACGCAAATGAGAGCGAGAAGAGAAACAAAGAAACGGTCGTCAACTAGCAATGATCAAGAGGTGATCCTGAACACCTACTTACGTCAATCATAACACAGAAACCGTGTTCACTTCCCGGACTCCACCGAGAAGAGACCATCACGGCTACACACGCGGTTGATGCGTTTTAATTCGGATCTGGTGTCAAGTTATCTACAACCGGACATTAACAAATCCCCATCTGCCACATAACCGCGGGCACGGCTCTCGAAAGTTTATACCCTGCAGGGGTGTCCCAACTTAGCCCATGACAAGCTCTCGCGATCAACGAAGGAATAGACCTTCTCCCAGGAAGACCCGATCAGTCTCGGAATCCCGGTTTACAAGACATTTCGACAATGGTAAAACAAGACCAGCAAAGCCGCCCGATGCGCCGACAATCCCGATAGGAGCTGCACATATCTCGTTCTCAGGGCAACACCGGATAAGCGAAGCGTACAGGTACCGACGAATCCAAGTTGCCAAGGAATGGTCCCGCACGGTGCTCTAGTTTGGACCAACGCTTAGACAAGCACTGGCCCGGGGGGGCTATAATAAAGATGACCCTTGAGAGAGCGACTCCCAAGGGAAAAGTAGGTGGTGGTGAGGCAAATGGTAAAAGTCAATGTTGGGCCTTGCTGGACAAGTTTTATTCAAAGCGAACTGTCAGGGGGGTCCCATAAATCACCCGACCGCGTAAGGAACGCAAAATCCGGGAACATAATACCGGTATGACGGAAACTAGGGCGACAAGAGTGGAACAAAACACCAGGCATAAGGCCGAGCCTTCCACCCTTTACCAAGTATATAGATGCATTAAATAATATAAGAGATATTGTGATATCCCAACATAATCCTGTCCACCATGGAGAAATATTCAACTTCACCTGCAACTAGCAACGCTATAAGAGGGGCTGAGCAAAAGCGGTAACATAGCCAAACAACGGTTTGCTAGGAATGGTGTCAAAGGTTAGAGGTTCATGGCAATATGGGATGGCTTGATAAACAGGTAATAGGTAGCGCAACATAGCGATAGAACGAAGCAACTAGCATAGCAATGATAGTAGTGAGATCCAGGGTAGCGGTCATCTTGCCTAAAATCCCGCAAGGAAGAAGAACGAGTCCATGAATAAGACGAACGGATGAAGCCGAACCAACCGTAGACGAACGAATCCTCACGATCGCAACGAAACGGGAACTATCGAGAAGAAGCGCACGACATGGTAAACACACCACACATGAACAAGACAGGATGCACAACAAGCATGATGCATGACAAGGCTACATGAAGCTACTCATGGCAAGAGATGATGCAAACAAGAACAACACATCAAGGCAAGTTTAAATGAGGCCGGGAACAACATATAACAATTCCGGTAAGTCCTCATATGCAAATTTCGAAATTGGTCCAGAACTGAATAAACCTTATGTTCAAGTTGTTAAACAGCAAGTTAAGATGCACCAAGAGGATCTACATGAAATTCTAGTCAAGTTACATATAAAGTTCATTAGATTCGGAGCTACGGCCTAGAAGATATGAGCAAAATAAGTTAAGCATGGCATTGATGCAAAATGCACCCAACATAAGCAAACACCTCAAAACAAGGATGCAACATGATAATATGAAACTACATGCAAAATCAAGCAAGTTTTATATAGAGCACACTCAAAACGGAGCAACGGTTCAACACATACACTCTATACAAGTCATAGCAACAATCTGTCCATAACATCAACTAGGCATCTTACAAGCATCAAAACAACATGCTACAGTACCAAAATATGAAAACAAAAGGCATGGGCATGAAGTACAGGTAAAGCATAACAAAACATGAACACTAAGCTATCTCCAGAAAACACTAGATCATGCTCCAAAACACATGGTAAGATTGCAAATAATAACAGTTTCAGACTTTAGCAGAAATAATATCAGGTTGCAATGTTTAGAGCTATCAAACAACATGTTACAGGAACTTCTCGTGGCAAACAAAGGCATGGCATGAATCTACTAAAAGCATAGATCAAAAGACCCTTACTGACCATGAGCCAAAAGGGCACAGAAAATATGATGGCACCCATGTAAACATGGCAAGTTATATTACAGATTTATACATGGCAGGAACAAAAATAAGTAGGCATGTTCGTGAGCTTGAACCACTCACCACAGAGCAATACATGGCATGGCAAGGCACCCAACAGTAAGAAGGCATGTTTATGAAGCTAAGCATGGCAAGAGCAAGTTCATAGGATGCATGGATCACTAGGAAAACACATGGGAACTAGTGAACTTAATGTTAACAGGCTGACAGCAACATTTTCAAGCAACTTTAGAGCAAGATTACAACATGTTCCAGCAGGCTGTAATTGCAACCAAGGGTATGAATGGATATATCATGATATGTAGATCAAAACATGTTTATAGAGCATCTCCAGATTATGCACGAAATGACTAGTAGAAGCATGTTAACATAGCAACAAAATATAACAGAATCTGTCAAGAAAACAGCAACATCAACTACTCTACTTAGCAAGCTTGATACACTCAACACACAACTCACAAAAATACATGGTTAACACCCCTGGAAAGATGGCATGGCATAGATCAACATACATGTAGATATCAACCTCATAGGATGCACACATCAAACATGGCAAAAATGATAAATGAGCAAGTTATAACAATTTCAGCAGGTTAACATCAACATGCACTCTTCCAACAGCATTTCAGGCATCAAGATGAGCTCAAATGAAAATGATGCAATGGAATGAAATGAAGTACTTGTTGAGGCGAACAATTTGACATATTACACGCACGAAACGGAGCTACGGGTGCGAAGATGTGATGCAATGAACATGCAATGATTATGCAAAATTTTCGGGACTTAGGGAAAACGAGATCAACCTTCGAAAGAAATGGATCTGAGATCTGGGGCTCGGGCACAGATGCCGAGGCGGGCCGGGCTCGCCGGAGTTGGCGATGGGGAGGCGGCCGGCGAGGGAGATGGCCGGGGGAGGCGCAGCCGGAGGGGCGCCGGACGACGGGGACGGGGCGGCGACCGGCGGCGGCTCCGGCCGGCCGGGTCACGGGAGGACGCGGCGGGGCGGCGAGGTGCACGCGCGGCAGCGCGGGCTGGCGGAGAAGGCGGCGGGGCCGGGGCGCCGGGAGGCGACGCGTGGCGGCGCCGGGACGGAGCGGCGGCGGCGCGCCGGCGGCGAGGTCGGCGGGCGGGCGGCGGCGCGGATCGGGCCCGCGCGGGCCCCGGATGGGCTCCGCGGGCCGGCGGCGCGGATCGGCGGCGGCGGGACAGGTGTCGGGCGCTGATTGGTCGAGCGGCGGTGGCGGACGCGTCCGGTCGGGTCCGGACATGTCCGGCGCGGCGCGGAGGAGAAAATTAGGGTTTGGACTGCGGGATTTCGGGGAGGAAGACATATTTATAGGTAGAGGGAGCTAGGAGAGTCCAAATGAGGAGCGGTTTTCGGCCACGCGATCGTGATCGAACGACCGAGAGCATGGAGGGGAGTTAGATGGGTTTTGGGCCACTTTGGAAGGGGAGTTGGGCTGCAACAAAAGAGGGCTTTGCGGTTACCCGGTTAACTGTTGGAGTACCAAACGACCTCCAAATGGCACGAAACTTGACAGGCGGTCTACCGGTGCTATACCGAGGCCGCTTGGCAAACCTTGGGCCATTCCGAGAAAGTTTAATACCCGCACAAGAGAAGAGGCAAAAAGGGGAATGCCGGATGACGTAGAAGCGCCGGATTGCAAAACGGACAACGGGGAAAAGGCTCGGATGCATGAGAGGAACACGTATGCAAATGCGATGCACATAATGACATGATATGAAATGCAGATGATGACATGGCAAAATGCAACACGCAAGCAAATGACATGGCAACGACGGCGAATAACTGGCAGACACCTGGCGCATCGAATCCGGGGCATTACATTCCATCCATTTTTTTCTTATTTTTTGTGTTTTATTGATTTCTCTTTGTTTTTCCTATTTGGTTTTTCGATCTCTTTCCCTGATTTTTTCTTGATTTCTCTCCTTTTATTTCGCTCTCTTCCTTGATTTTTTATTTTATAAATACATATTATGGTGAACATTTCTTAACAAATAATAAATAATTTTAAGATACATATTGAATATTTTTAAAATATATGTTGAATATTTTTTGAATACATGTTTGTACATTGTCAAATGTGAAGGAAATATGCACTAGAGGTAATAATAAAAGTTATTATTTATTTCCATATTCATAATTAATGTTTATCTTTCTGTGCTATAATTGCAATTATTCTTGAGTCTGCAATAACGGCAACGCTCGGAAGAAAACTCATGTGGATGTGTGAAAAAATAAATGGTTGGCAGACCTCCCTCTATACTTCATTCATCCTAATCGTCAGAGTGAACAAAAGATCCCCATGTCAAAGTATTAGAACAGATGATCCTCATCAACATCGAGAGTTTGTGGTGTGTGTTCTCGGACCAAAAAAAACCAAACAAGCATACCTTTTCTTTAATGGAGTATCTTGGGTATGGTAGTCCCTCTTATTAGCTCGATGTTCAATCAGCATTATGACAAAACTTGGATGAGTTGGAAACTTGTCTCTTTCTCCTTGGACGGAAGGATAAGCTTCCTACCTTCTAGAAATATCCCTCGGCTAGATAGAATGGATATCCATTTGTTTTTTCTAGAAATAACCCTCCCTCGTAATGGGGCTAGTAGAGAAGCATCTTTGTTCCTGGACTTCTTTGCTTTTGATTTTGGAAGGGCTCCGTTCTGATACCGGCTTTCTTAGTTACGAGCTAACTTTCGCTGACTTCATCCTTAGTGTAGTCTCAGTAAATACTTCAAGACAAAGTGCCTTAGCCTAGTCTATATCCACAGGTGATGTGCCTCCATACCGACACCGTACCCTTTGTGGACAGATAAGTTTTTCTGTAACCTTAGCTTTTCTCTTTTCCGAACTGTTTTTCCAATTCTTAGTATTACTTAGAAGAGAAAAAATTCACCATAGGTCACAAAACTTGAGCCGGCTGACACTTAAGTACCACTACTTCAAAATACCCGAAATACAGTCCATGTACTTGCGCAGGGGGTTCACTTTGGTCCGTATATACGAATTGAGCTACGTATTTGCTGACTTGGCCAAGTCAGCCGTTGCCAGCTATGCTTTGACTGCCACTTGTGCAGCACCTGTCCACTTGTGCGTTAATAGTAGATGGCTGGAGGTTTTTTTTGCAAATGCGCGCACCACCTGGTCGGACCGCACCCACCTGGTCATTAAATGTCCCGCACCTGGTCGGACCGCACCGGTTCGCTCCTGTCTCCTCCCTCCTGCAACCCCTCTCTGCTCCCGCAACCCCTCTCTGCTCCCGCACCAGTTCTCTTTCTCCTCATCGTCGCTGCCGAGGTCGGACGTCGTTGGCGTCGACGACGGCTCCATGAGCACGTCGTCGGACGCTGAGCCGCCGCCGTCCGCGCCGTTCGGGAGGGGCCTGCGCGACGTGCCTCTTGCTCCTTCGCGTCACCGTGATGATGCCTCGCCGCCCCTGTACGGTACGTCGCCGTCGCCAGCAGCTCCTTTGCTCGATCTGTGCAATTTAGCTCCCGTAAAGAGTTCTTGGCCGCATCAATTGCGCGTAGGAGCTAGGGTTTGGTAGTTTGTTCTAGTCTCTGACGGATTGGGTGTGGGGTGGTAGGGTTTTAGCAGTTTGTGAAGATCTTTCTGACAGGCCAAAAATAGGGCTGCTTCATGGGGTGTTTGCAGTAGGATCTACGGTTTGGCCATGTTTGCAGAAATCTGGAGTGGTTATGGTTCTTTCTCCCCCCAATTTTTCATCGGTCCAGGGGTCTAGGGTTTAAGCAGTAAAGTTTGCTTTTAGTGTCAGAGTGTTAATTGGTCCAAAAATTGTTGTAATTTGCAATTACATTGTGTCAGATTGACCAAAGATGGTTGCTTTTCGACCTGTAAGATCATACATTTGTTAATTGGGGCCATGAATCTCTGTTTTTCTTTCTGAAATGTCTGAACTTTTTCAACTTGATTGTTTTGCAGGTCACTTAAGCAACCAATTCTCTGTTGAGGTCATACATGATGGCTACTTTCTGTGTGCTGGCAAGCATAGGGGTTATCACAAAGGTCACTCCATTTGGTATGATTACTGTGACATAGATAATTGGACACCTGATGTTGTTGCCAGTCTAGTGGAGGAAATTGGATATGAGTTTGAGGGCAGGATCAGGGCTTATTGGTGTGTTCCTGGGTTGACAGTGTACAAGAATGGATTAAGAGAGATTAAGATGGGAGACAACACTATGACAGAGAACATGAAGGATTGTGTTCTTAATGGGAATCATTTTCAGCAAATATTTCTTGATCATGATGAGAGCCTGAGATCATATATTTCTCCTGTTCCTGTTCATTCTGATGATGAGGATCCTCCATTTGCCAAATTCAGTGGAAGTAGGCCAAAGAAAGAGCAAGTGCATGATCAAGAGCATGAGGAGCAAGAAGAGCAACAACAGCAAGAGGAGCAGGCTGAGCTCACTGTAGTGGAACAGGAGCTGGCTCAGCATGATCAAGAGCATGATTCTGATCAAGAGCATGAGCAAGATGAAGCAGAGTCAGAAAGTGGAGCAGAGTCAGAAGAAGATGATTTCATACCAAGTCCACCCCAGCCTGGAACTACTTACCTTTCATCTCAATTTGGGTTTAGGGCAAGGAAATCTTGTAGGTTTTTGAACATGGATGCAGCAGACACAGTAGTGCAGGATTCAGATGAAGATTATATTCCACAAATTGTTGATTCAGACATTGATCTGCAGGATGATGATGACTTGTTTGACAAACATGTTGATTGTGAGAAGGGCAAAGGACCAGCAGTCCAAGAAGAAGTTGATGATCCTACTGAAGATGTGGATATTTGTCTGCCATCCTCTGATGAAGATAAGGTGAAGCTGAATTTCAAAAGTTTTAGAGAGGAAGACCTGACTAAACCAAAGTTTCAAGTTGGCCAGACCTTTGGATCTGTTGAGTTCCTTAGGAAAGCTATCAAAGAGTACAGCTGTCAGGAGAGAGTTGACATTAGGTGCCCTAGAAATGATAGGAAAAGACTGAATGCCATTTGTGAAGATGGGTGCCCTTGGACCTTGTCTGCATCATTTGATGGGAGAATCAACTGCTTTATGATCAAGAAATACAACCCAAAGCATACATGCATAAAGAAATGGTGTGTTAAGTCATTCACTGCTCCTTTTATGGCTGGAAAATATCTTGATTCTTTCATAGCAGATGAAAACATGAACATGAAATTTTTTGCAAGGGTGGTTCAGAAAGATTGGAACATGACAGCAACAAGAAGCAAGCTTAGAAGGGCTAAGAGGTTAGTGAAGAAAGTTATTGAAGGAGATGAGTTGGAGCAGTACAACAGCATGTGGGATTATGCACAAGAATTCAGAAGATCAAACCCAGGGAGTTCTTTCTATGTGGGTGTCAGTAATGGCATATTTGCAAGTTGTTATTTCTCTCTGGATGCCTGCAAAAGGGGTTTCATGCAAGCTTGTAGGCCTGTCATTTGTTTGGATGGATGCCACCTGAAGACAAAGTATGGAGGTGTTATGCTGTGTGCTGTTGGCATGGATCCTAATGACTGCATTTACCCTCTAGCTTTTGCAGTTGTTGAGGTAGAGAACACTGACACATGGAAATGGTTTCTGTCAAATCTGAAGAGTGACTTGGGAATTGTAAACACAGACCCATGGACTATAATGTCAGACAAGCAAAAGGGCCTGATCAAGGGAGTGAGGCAGCACTTTCCTGATGCAGAGCACAGACACTGTGTTAGGCATATATGGCAGAATTTTCAGCAAACACACAAAGGAGATGTTCTTAAAAACCAGCTATGGAAGTGTGCAAGGAGCACAACACCAGAACTGTGGGCTGCAAGCATGGAGGAAATGAAGGTCATAAGCCTAGAAGCATACAAGTGGCTTGAGCAGCTACCACCCAACACTTGGGTTAGGGGCTTCCAAAGAGAATTGGTCAAGTGTGATATCCTTCTGAACAACAACTGTGAGGTTTTCAACAAATATATTCTTGAGGCTAGGGAGATGCATCTCAGATCAATGATTGACAAGATCAAAACACAGCTCATGGTCAGGTTCTACAACAAAAGAAAAGAGGCAGAGACCTGGCCTGGCTCAATATGCCCAAAAATTAGGAAAAGAATTGAGAAGAATATAGAGCTGTCAGCTACATGCATGGTTTCAGGGGCTGGTGATGGCATCTTTCAGGTTGACAACAGGAACAGGACATACATTGTTGACCTGAAGGAAGAAAGTTGTACATGCAAAAGGTGGGATCTTAGTGGAGTTCCATGTCACCATGCAATTGCATGCTGCAGACATGAGAGGATTGATCCTGAGAGTTTGGTGCACTCCTGTTACAGTATAGAAGCATTCAAGCTAGCATACAAACCCATTATCAAGCCTTGCAGAGATAGGAGTGAGTGGCAGAAGATGAATGGCTGTGAAATCAAGCCACCTGTCTTTGAAAAAAAAGTAGGGAGGCCTTCAAACAAAAGTAGGAGAAAGCAGCCTTATGAGATTGAAAAGAAAGATGGAACCAAGGTGATGAGCAGACATGGAATCACAATAACATGTTCATACTGCCATGAAACAGGCCACAACATCAAAGGATGTAATCTCAAAAAGGCTGGCATTTTGCCAAATCTAGCAGAGAGAACAACAAGAAGGGGTCCAAGGGCCATTCCTGATGATGTGTCAGATGATGAAATTGTTTTGGCACAACAAGATGATGGCCAAGGTACACAGGAGGAGGTTCAGGTCACACAAGAGGATGGTCAACTTACACAGGAGGAGGTCCATGTTGATGGCCAAGTTACACATGAGGAGGCCCATGTTGATGGCCATGATACACATGAGGAGGTCCATGTGATGCCATGATACAGATGATGAGGTCATTGTCACACAAGATGATGGAGCAGATGCACCAGTTGTTTTTCAGGCAAATTCTCCACTTTTGTCCCTTAATTTTGACCTCTTTTGTCCAGTCATTTTTGTTGTACTGATGTTTCATGTGATGTTTGTTTTGTACAGGTGCAGGACTTTGGATTTACAATGCTTCATAGGATGCAACAATCCAGACCTGTTCCTAGAGAAGAACCTGAAATCATTTTGCCAGATTCCTCATTCATCTCAAATGCAGCCAGTTCTCACAATGCAGCACAGACAACAACAGCTACAAATGAAGGCAACCTGACCATGAAGTTGCTGCAGATGAAGAGAGACAAAGAAAGACAGATGGCAGCCAGGAGAGATGCAACACTTGAGGCCATGAATGAGATGGCAGAGAAGAAAGCAGAGGAGGCAGAAGCAAAAAGGCAAGAAATTGCAAGGAGGAAAGCAGAGTCTTCACAAAGAAGAAGAAGAGCAGCACAAGAGAAGAAAGCTTTGGAATCTGCAGCAAGGAAGGAAGCTGCAGCAGCAAGAAAAGCTGCATTGCAAGAAGAGAAGGAGGCCAGAGCCCTTGAAGCAATGGCAGCTAAAGCAGAGGCAGCACTGAAGAGAAAAGAAGATCAAGAAGCAAAGAGAACTATGGCAACACTAAAGAGAAAAGAAGATCAAGAAGCAAAGAAGATACAGCAAGAAGAGGCCAATAGATTAAGAGCTGAGCAGAGGAAGCAGGCAGGACCAAGTGGACATGTGCCAAAGAAGCCGAAGAGAGTGAACATGTTTGATGAGTTTAGATGATTCAGTGCTTTTGCACTTGTAATTTTTTGGCCAAAAACTTGAATGAGACTCTTTGAAACTGTTGGAGTTGGGATGATTCAATGCTTTTTGCACTTATAATATTTTGGCAAAAACTACAATGAGACTCTTTGAACTGTTGGAAATGTGAAGATTCAGTGGCTTCATACTGCCATTCAAAAGTTAAACTGTTGGAGTTCAAAACGAAAAGAGAACTCAAATGAAAACTGTTGGAGTTCAGTTGCTTTATTATTCAGTTGGAGTTCATTGATTTATTCACTGTTGGAGTATAGATAATTAACTGCATAAAATTAAAAAATTAAAACAAAAAAGGTTGGCCTGGTGTCGAACCCAGGACCTATGGTGTGATAAACAGGGTGCAATGCCAGTGTGATAGGAACGGTGCTTTGCTCAAGTGTTACTTGACAACCTACTTAGTATATTTCCACTCCCCTCCAAACTACTTAACTGAATTTTTACAGTTCATGAATTCAGAGTTATCTAAATTTTTATAGTTGACCGAATTTAGTTTGCAAAGATATCTGAATTGAGTTTGAAAAGCTAACAGATTTTTTTACAGTTGTCTGAATTGAGTTTGAAAAGCTAACTGATTTGATTATAGTTAACTGAATCTTAACAGTTGTCTTAAAGATTCAGACAAAAATTCAGCTAAGATTCAAAACCTTAGCAGCTACTTCTTTTGGAATTATTGCCTTATATAGCAACAAGAGATTTTTGGATTGTTGCCTTATATAGCAACAAGACTGCATCAACACCATTACATACCAACAAAACACTTTTGGATTACTGCCACTTTTGCATCAACACAGTTCAACACATATATAGCATCACAGCCAGTTCAACACTTATATAGCATCAACAGCCGATTCAACAGAGTTCAACAGACAAAAATTACAAATAACTTATGTGCTTAATATACAAGCACACCTAACAAACTAATATTTTATAACTTATATGCTGAAAATCTGTATATTTCAGCATACCTAACTACTGCAACTGCATCTTCTTCATGCCTTCTACTGCAACTGCATCATCTTCAGTTCTTCAACTTCTGGAGGCGCTCCGAGCGGCGAACCTCCATGTCAGCTGCCACCTTCCTCTTCTTCTTCCTTTCTTGCTGCGCTGCGACGTCCACCTGTGCTTGAAGGGCCAACACCACCTCCACCTCCTGCTTGACGATGTCAGGAACATCTGGAAGAAGCTCGACGTCAATGGGGTGGTGCTTGTCACCCTCCCTGGCGACGGGCACCACCATCTGGACCTCCTGCTCGGGGACGACGGGCGCCGCCACCTTGGCCTCCGGCTCGTCGTCAGAGAGGACAATCACCTTCGGCTCCTCCCAGCCAGTCAACCAGGACGAGTCGGCAGTCCGACCAGGTGCGGGACGTTTAATGACCAGGTGGGTGCGGTCCGACCAGGTGGTGCGCGCATTTGCAAAAAAAACCTCCAGCCATCTACTATTAACGCACAAGTGGACAGGTGCTGCACAAGTGGCAGTCAAAGCACAGCTGGCAACGGCTGACTCGGCCAAGTCAGCAAATACGTAGCTCAATTCGTATATACCGACCAAAGTGAACCCCCTGCGCAAGTACATGGACTGTATTTCGGGTATTTTGAAGTAGTGGTACTTAAGTGTCAGCTAGCTCAAGTTTTGTGACCTACAGTGAATTTTTCTCTACTTAGGAAAACAACTCTGTAATTTCATAACCTTAACCAAACCGAGGTTGTCATACTTTTTCCCATCAGGCCTAGTGGTCTTTCGTCCCTTCGCCTATAGGCGGCGGCTTGGCTTCGCTATCGCTCAAGTGTTTTAAGTCTTTGAGCAGTCAAATGAGCTAATCTCCTGGGAATGAAATGCATGTCCTGCTAAGCCCAAAATCTAATGTGCTTGATTTGGAAGTAGACCACTCTTTCACTGCGCAGGATTTTCTTTTAGTCTGTAGCCACCCTTTTGCCTGCTAATGACATGATCCGGGTATTCTATCTGCGGTTGAAAAAATGAACATTTCTTTAACTTCACATATAGACTGGATTAGAAGGATCCATTATCCCAAAATTAAAATTCATTTCTTGTTTCAAATATTCAATTGTCGCATACCATATCTCAACAGATTGGGGTAATTTTTCTACCGCACGTACAGTGATTTCGCTGAATTCACCATATAAGCCGCCGATTCGGACCATACAGCCAGCCCAAATCCAAAGCCCAGCTAATGCTAAATCTAGCCCATACGACGGCGGGTCGGGGGTTCCTCCACGAAACTGGCATTCCTCCCCGAAACCGTTTCCTCTATAAACCCCGCGCTCTGCTCCACGGCTCGTTCGTCGCGGGTTCAAAATTTCGGTCCCCACCGCATCCTACCTACCGCAAACCCCAGCACCCAAAGCTACCCAGAATCGCCACCGCCGCCTCCTCCTCCTCCTGACCCCGCCATGAGCGCGCCCGCCACCGGCCAGCCGCCGGTCGACGCTGGCGGCGGCCGCATCGGGTTGGGCAGGGAGCTGGGGCACCCGCCGAGGGACGGCGTCTCCAACCTCCGCTTCTCGAAGCACAGCAACCGCCTCCTCGTCTCCTCATGGGAGAAGGTTAGTTCACAAGCCTCGCGCGCCTCCCACTTCCCCGAGGAAACGAAACCCTAGCTGCTCGGTTTGATCCGTTGGGTTCTGTGCCTGCGCGGGCTTGGCTGTGCGTGCGCGTTCGCTCCTTCCAGGCGGTGCGGCTCCTGGACGTCGATGCCGCCACCGACGCGCTGGTGGGGGCGTTCCCGCACAAGAGGCCCGTGCTGGACTGCTGCTTCCACGATAACGACTCCTCGGCGTTCAGCGCCTCCAGCGACCACGTCGTGCGGAGGTGAGGTGATAGGGATCACCTATTCATCTTCCCGTCCCGTCTGATTGGTATTTTGCTTAGCGATTCTGAATGAGTGGTTGGGGACGCGGTACAGTTTCGCACCATAGCCCCGAACAGAGGCGGAGCTTTGGATTTCAGAAGTGCATTTCTGATGTTAAAATGGGTCCGTAGGAAGTAGGGTGGGACATGATTTTAGTGGATTTCAGACCCAAATGCCCGCAGCATAGGCAATAGCATATTTATTCAGCACGGTTAACTGAATTTAAATTTCTGTTCGGTCAGATCATTCGTACAAATCGAAGCTCAACTGATGACCTGTATGTTTCGGATCTGTTTTGTTGTACTACATATAATGCAGGCTGTCCTTTAGTTCCAAAACTAGTTATCGCTTGGGAACCCATGATGGTCCAGTTCGCTGTGTGGAGTACTCCGATACTACAGGTACTTGCTTAATTACTTTTGCCTGTTCGCTTTTGCTGAACAGTGCTATTGTGTTGTCAAACTTCAGTTTCTGAAGAACATTGCTAATTTATCATCAAAACCATGTTTCGTGTTGCTAGAGATGGGTTAATTAAGTTAAGAACCCTGTCAATCTGACCCCCAAATTGTAACAGTTCAATGGATCTCTATGCTAAGCGAGTTCATGCTTTATTTCTTTCGGGTGTTGGTTTGGAACTATCATAATAAGCTTCATATAAAATACAGCCATCTTCTGTTACCGTGCAACAATACTGATTTTTGGGTATATTTTACTTATGTTTTAAGATAGAGTATTTAATAAATATCCACTCCATGAACTTACTTATGATATCCATCTTCTGTTTTTATGCTTAGTTCTCTGTATTGTTCATCTGCCATCATTCAATAGTTGTTCCTAAATCCCAATATGAGAAACTGAAAGAGCCTAGATGATATCTGTTGAATGAACACTAGATAATCTAGGAGGATAGCTACCTGGTGGGTCTTGGCTTTATCAATAGACATGCGATGCTGATGAAGACTATAGTAGACAGTGGTGAAATATGGCCTTAAGTATTCAGAAGTCGTAATGTGGGCAGTTAACGTTTGAAGTTTACCACGTTTGTCCTTTGTTGTGTCAAATATATATTCAGTTTACAAGTCCTACATCTCTAGAAACATCCAAATCATGTGATCTCTACATTTATGCGACTAGCATCTACGGTATTATTGTCTCTGACCCAAAATACCTGTAGTAGATAACCTGATGTCTTATACTATTGTCATCTGGTTGTGAACTCATGTGGATTACTAGATGAGAGTCTTAACCGAATAGGTCAGGTGAAAATTTCACCCTACCAGACAGCCTAGAGACTTATAGTATGTATGACAAATTAAGAAAATCAAGCATATTGGTTACAGCATCGCACGTACAATGGCTCTGGCATTTCCTGCACAACTATAATTCATTAATAAACAGATAATTTTTCACTCTTAATAATAACATTAACCATAATATATTTGTGTCCTGTCTTATGCCAGGTCAAGTAATCACTGGAAGCTGGGATAGGACTATAAAGTGTTGGGATCAAAGAGGTGCGACTGGGCCACAATATACACTTATTGGGACACACACCCAACCTGAACGTGTATACGCACTTTCATTAGCAGGACATAAGTTGGTTGTTGCAACAGCAGGAGAGCATGTGAATGTTTATGATTTGCGTAATATGTCTGAGCCTCAGCAAAGGAAGTCTTTTCTGAATTCTCAAACACGCTGTGTTGAGTGTTATCCAAATAAAACTGGTAAGACGTTCTTATGATAATTCTGCCAATATGCATTGATCAATATTCCTGCTAAATACCACTGGCATGAATTGAACCTTATTTTTGTTGATTTGTGTAACATACAAAAGATGTACTAAGTTGTAATAGAATTTACCTTTCTTGTTTGGCATGAACCCTTCTTGTTCATTTGGAAAGGCACCATGAGAAATGTTATCTTGTACTGTTTCTTGAATCTTATAAAAATTGGTACATGATTAACTTCCTTGTGTTAATGCATGGTCAATAGATAAATATCTTGAAATTTCATGGAACCATATATCATTTTTGTGTACCAGTGGGTTGATAGGTTGTTTGAGATTCATGCAACAATGTTGTTATCAGTTTTTGTATAGATTATCATTTGGCTCCATTGCTTCTTAATCTACTTGATGCTTGACAAGTATGGTCATTTTGTCTTATGGTTATAGAATTTCCCATTCGGTTTGTAACTTTCAACGGTTCAAGGGTGTGGATGATTTATGATCTTTGATTCAACTATTAAAGGTGCAATAACAGGTCAACCCGTTGGGAAAGTTTGAACTTCTACTGTTTCCTTAATAATCGTTAAGATTTAGCTTCTCGGTGTCTCTTTCAAGATATGATTTTCCAGCAGTAGAGCTTAGAAAACAAGTCTATCTCATAATGAAAGATTCACAGCAAAGTCTGAATTTAAGATATCCCTCCAGTCTCATACTATAATGCTAACGCCTTCCGTCACTATCTATATTGATTCAGAATGAGATATTTGCAACTGATCTCAATTGGTTTCGTCATTGTTCTAGTGCTCCAGCGCTATGTTGACTATGGACGCCTTCTATTTCTGTCTAGTCCTCGTGGGTTAATGGTTGATCCACATTAATGGTGTCATCCGTTCTGTGTTACATCTGACTATGTTTTTTATTTTTGTTTTGGACCTTCTCTTACCTGACATTCTAATTCCGTTGGCAGGATAATATTAATGGTTATAAACAGTAATCAACATTGGTGATATATTTTCAGTTTTTTCTAGGGCTCTAGCCTTGTACTCCCTCCGTTCCAAAATAGATGACGCAACTTTGCACTAACTTTAGTATAAAGTTAGTGCAAAGTTGCGTCATCTATTTTGGAACGGAGGGAGTATAAGTTTAGTCCTACGTTTGAAGATACTACCCATGGGCAATGGGTGGTGTTGAAGTCACAACATAGCATAATCAATACTTTTCTTGCAAAGGGAAGTTCAATAGTTTTTTGAGTTTGGAGTATTCATCCTCAAACTAGCTGTAATTATCATCGTCTTGAACTCTAATCTCTAGTGCATATTTCTCATTTTATTTCTTAGGCCTCTTTACATTCAGCAAAGTGTCCTTTAATTTAATCTCTATTTTTGACCTGTATGTAGGATTTGCTTTGGGTACTACGGACGGACGAGTTGCAATGGACTTCTTTGACCAATCTGAGTCTAGTCTCGAAAAGAGGTATATATATACTGTGTTGCAAAAGGATGACACCTTTTCTAAATAGCTAGTTTATTAAAGATAAGGGCATTGACATTGCTCTCAATTGGCTCCTTATTCTACATAAGGTCACTTGTGTTCCACCTTTATACCTTTTTTTAGGGCATTGTTCATTGTGTTTGATATAGCTAACCACTCATGCCAAGCGGTTCCACCTTTTTATACCTAGCCTTATGGTTTTTCATTGCCTGTTTATTTTTGTCAGGTATCGTTTCAAGTGCCATCGATTGACCGAGGACAGAGGGAGGGTTGCATATCCTGTTAATGCAATTGCATTCCACTCAGAGTACGATGTCCCTCATCTCTCTCGCACTCACACCGTCATCAACTTTCAGTTCCTTTAATAGCCTAATCTAACGTATGCAGACATGGAACGTTCGCCACGGGCGGATGTGATGGATTTGTGTACACTTGGGATGGAGAAAAGAAAAAGAGATTGTTTCAGGTTTTTCTTGCCCCGCGATTTATCTGCCAAACAAACTAATCCTAATTCTGTGTCAGGAATTCAGACCTCGGGATATCTGATTTTTTTTTCTGTTCCGATTGCAGTCCCCCAAGTACCCAACCAGCATTGCTGCTCTGTCTTTCAGCAAGGATAACAATCTGCTCGCTGTTGCATCCAGTTACACTTACGAAAGGGGAAAAGTAGAGTAAGACCAAAATTTTGCTATACAATAGGAACATTCCCCTATCATTCAAGGTAGAACCGCCGAACCGTCAATTTAACCGCCAGTTTTGCACTTTACAGGAATGAACCTGCTACTAAGATCTTTATCCGCGATGTCAACGAAGTGGAAGTAAAGCCGAGACACTGATGATTGAGGTGCGCTTTCTTCGACAGGTTGCTTGTTCCCGCTTTAGTTCAGAGGCTCACTGGAGTATGAGACATACGCACTTAGTTTTAGCTGAAACTGTGGATTCGTTCTAAATACTTGATACTTGATACAAACCTGGGTTTTTTACAGTAGTACGTACAGTTTTACGATCACTTGATGGTATAGTGGCGGTCCAATTGTACAGACATTCCAAAGATAGCTCCCATTTGCACCGAAAGTTGTAATCTCTCGAACAAAAGTTGCAAATCCGTCGTCAACTGGTTTCACCCTGGCATGAATGTTGACTCCAATCCAATCATGTGTAGTTTGCTCTCTCGAGAGCTGAAAGAAATCAGCCCATTTATGACAGATCCCACTGGATCGAACACACTGGCACTATATTAGTATTATGAGTATGCAACAACATAAGTAGACAGCGACTGGTGGGGATTATTCTCCGCGGAGACGATTAGGGGAGCACCGCGCGGATCTGCTCCCCAACCAAGTGCACTTAAGCGTCCGTAATCGAGCATGTGGGGGGGTCGATCGACGCTAAGCTAAACTAAAGTAGCAGGCCAGCATCTCATTTTCTAACGAGAGAATGCCAGTGCATGTACATTGTACCAGTAGTAGTATAATTCTGCGTTCTGCGCTGATCCTACAGGCCACATCCGCACGTCGAGAGTGAGTGGCACAGCTGCAGCCGATCCGCTCCCTTTGTTTTTGTTGTGTGGTGTAATACACTGGGGCGCCTGTATTATTGCCCGAGGACGAGGGGATCACTGATCAGCGATATACATATACTGGAGCGCAACTAAACGGGAGCTGAATCATTGGGCCTCGATCGGGCGCCATTACTGTCGCCGCGCTGCATAAACAAGCACGTCACTGCACGTACGGGGTAGCAGTACCTACTGTCTGTTTGTTTTGCCCACACGTTGCTTCACGATTCTGCTCAGACTGGCCAAGTGCGTGCTTTGTCTGTGGATTAACCTGGCGGTGACGTATCTAGGCTAATCACTAGGGTGGGATATGATCATTCATTGCCGAGGATACGTGCTTTTTGTGCCGCTGGTGTTTTGCTTGCGACATACTACTATGCACGAAGTGTTAAAAGATTGGATATCGCAGTTTGATCGAGATCAGTTGGGTTTAAAGCGGTTGGTGGAATGGTCGGTTCGTTGACGATAATCGATCGGAACTGATCCAAAGCAGAGATCGCATCGTTCGTTTGCAAGATTTTGTCTACACGTGCGGTAAGACCAGGTAGCAATACCGAGGAAATGTTGTTCCTGCTGGAAGCCCAGCGACGCCTGCATGTCTGATTACTGATCATTCCTGACAGCACTGGCTGACTTAGCTTTGCGACCGGGTACGTCCTTTAGAACGTGCAAGTGACGACATGTAACTTCTTCGATATGTACAGGAGGACTCAATTGGACTCAATTTTCATTTTTAGGATTTCAGCTACCTCAACGCGTAGTTTTTTTTTTTTGAAACAAGGCAAAAGATTTGCCATTTTCATTGAATAAGAAGGAGTCTTAGGGGTCTTGGCCAAAGGCCAAATACAACGTATCACTCTCGCGGCAATGATATTACACAAATGTTTCGCACCGGCCAGACACCATAGCGCCGTCTCGTCTTTGATTCTAGCTACTAAAACCCTAACAGGCACTGCGACATTACGAAATACCCTAGCATTCCGCTCTTTCCAAATTTCCCATGAGACGAGCAGCATAAGGCAGGTAAGCGGTCGTCGAGATTGCGTCGTGTTGGAAGCGGTGGCGCTCCACCAGCTCTTCACCGTGTCAACCATGGCCCAGTTCTGCGGGTGAATGTCATGAAGGCCAAGCCACACTTTAATCATGTTCCATACTCTAACCGTGTAGCGGCATTTGAAAAGCAGATGAGCCGCCGATTCCTGGACTTGCTTGCACAGGGGGCACATGTTGCAATTAGGCCACCCTCGCTTCTGAAGCCGGTCTGCCGTCCAGATTCTATTGTTGATGACTAGCCAAGTGAAAAACTTGCATTTGGTGGGGGGGGGGGCAAGTTGTCCAAACAATTTGAGGCAAGTCCGAGTCAACTAAACCGAGAAACTGCGCACTGTAAGCCGTTGCTGCAGAACAGTGACCATCCTTGGTGAGCTTCCAAATGATGGAGTCAGGCATGTCAGGAATTAGCTGAACATGAGATAGCTTCTCCCATAGGCTGACAAACTCATGAAGATGGTTAACAGTCATGCCCTGAGAGATCTTCACCTGAGACACCCAAAAATTGTTGAGGAGCGCTTTCTGAACCGTGCAATTCCTTCTTTGTGACAGCTCAAATTTTTTTGGTGCAATGTCCTTGGGTCGCAAACCATCAAGCCAAGCAGACTCCCAAAAAATGGCACGTGTACCATCGCCCACGACGACTTTTGTGGAGGCCGCAAAGATGTCTCTATCCTGTCGGTCGCACGGCGTCCCTAATCCCACCCAAGGCTTGATCGGAGTAAGCAACTCACCCCAGAGCCAACGAATGCGCAGAGCAGATGCAAACTTTTTCAGATTGAGAATGCCAAGGCCACCATGAAGTTTTGACTTACACACTTGCTCCCAAATAATTTTGCATTTTCCACCGGTGACTTTGTCACATCCAGCCCACAAGAATGCCCGTCGGAGAGCATCAATCTTGTTCATCACCTCAACCGGGAGGTTCAGCGCCGTCATATAATAGATAGCAATGGCCGTAAGCACGGATTTGACCAACACAACACGTCCTGGAGAGGCAACGTGTTTACCCATCCACGGTGCCAATTGGGCTGCGATCTTGTCTTCAAGCGGTTGATAGTGGATTCTTTTCAAATTCTTGACCGAGAGAGGTAGGCCCAAATACTTCATTGGGAAGGAGGTACGGCTAGCCGGGAAAGAGTGTAAGATGTCCACCAGGTCCAGGTTCTCACAACGAATAGGAGCAACCAAGCTTTTGGTACAGTTCGTGACCAAGCCAGTGACTTCCCCAAAACTCTTTAGGGTGCGGGCAAAGAACTCAACATCCGTCTTGATGGGGGCAAGGAAAACGGTTGCGTCGTCCGCGTAGAGGGAGGCCCGAATTGCCATAGCCTGACCATCGAGGGGGTGCAGTTTTCCTTGGGCGGTGGCCTTCTGGAGGATTAGGTGTAGCGGATCAATCGCAAGCACGAATAGGAGAGGGGAAAGCGGATCCCCTTGCCTCAGACCACATCCGTGCTTGATGGGGGCCCCTGGAACCCCATTAAGGAGAATACGAGAGGACGCTGAAGAAAGCAAAGTCGAGATCCAGCCCCTGAACCTCGGAGGAAACCCAAGGTGGTTGAGCAAGTCGAGGAGGAAGTCCCATCTAACCGAATCGAATGCCTTTTTGATGTCGAGTTTGAATAGGAGTGCAGGGGTCTTTTTGCGGTGCAGGCGTTTCGCTAGGTTGCGAACATACATGAAATTATCATGAATGCATCGTTTTTTTATGAAAGCACTCTGAGCCTGCGAGACAAGGTCATCCATGTGTGGCGCAAGGCGGTTGGACATCATTTTGAAAATAATCTTGGCAATGGCATGGATAAGACTGATGGGGCGAAAATCTGTGATGTCATCAGCACCATTCTTCTTAGGGATCAAAGCAACATCTGCCGAATTCAGCCAGTGAAAATGGGATGCATGTAGATCAGAGAAATGATTGATGGCACACATAATGTCCGCCTTGATGATGCTCCAGCATGCCTTAAAGAACGCACCGGAGAAACCATCCGGTCCAGGGGCTTTGTCTCCTGGCATGGAGAACACAGTAGCCTTCACCTCCTTCTCTGTGATGGCGTTGTCCAGCTTATGAAGATCACAATCAGGGGTATGCAGGATCCCCCAATTGAAGTCTATGTTGCGCGAGGGGGGCTTTTTGGCAATGTTTTTGAAGTGCCGGTGCACGATGTCCTCTTTGTGAGCATGTTCCGTAGCTCAATGCGTAGTTGCATTCTCCAGCACTTGACTGGACTTATACAAGGCAGAATTTCAAGCAATATTCTTCCCACTATTTACTGGCTTCATAAAGCTACTATAAAAAACAACTGCCAAAAATACTGGCTACATAAGCTGAAATTCAAATTTGTTTGTGTCGTCTTGCAAAAGACAGTCGTTCGGATAGACCAACGCTGGTCGTCTAGGTAGCTAAATTATCCCCGAAACCTGCGTCAGCCTAGAGCGGCTTGGGATGACTCGTCAGACCACCGTGGTGCCGTACGTGGATGGTGGAGTTCGGCAGCCGACGGCCCCCCGTGCGGGGAAGGCTCTCGTGGCAGGTGAGGTGTCTCCCGCCATGCAGCACCTGGAGCGCCCACAGCCAATAACGTGCCGGCTCCATCAGCAACTACCACTGCGCCACGTCACTAGCACACGGAGCATACGCGGCTGGGGGGACTACAATATTCCGTGACTTTGGTCACTGTCCCGGCAGTTGATCGCCGGCTTGCACCCTGGGCCGCTCGTGGTATCTCCGGCCGCTCGCCGCGTGGCAGGTGCCGGTTCGGCCGTTCTGTGCGTCGCCGTGGTTCCCAAATAGTTTGCCATTTGCGTTTGATAGGGGCAAGCAAGATTGCGAAGCTCACATTCAATAATTCTACACTTACGGACAATAGCTACAAAACTCTCTTATCGACTCTTCCTTGACCAATCTCTCGTTAATTTCCCCCCTTTATTGCAGGGCGGATCCCTTTTCTTCTCCAATTATATGATGTCCTCTCATCCGGTAACAAAAATTCTGTAAGTTTTGCCCGTAATGTAGCAAAGCTCACATTCAATAATTCTATCTTACAGACAATAGCAACAAAACTCTCTTACGGACTCCTCCTTGACCAATCCCTCATTAATCTCCCACCCTTTATTGCAGGGCGGACCCCTTTTCTTCTCCAATTATATGATGCACTCTCATCCGGTAACAATAATTCTGTAAGTTTTGCTTGTAAATGTAGCAAAGCTCACATTCAATAATTCTACACTTACGGACAATAGCTACAAAACTCTCTTACGCGCTCCTCCTTGTCCAATCCCTCGTTAATCTCCCCCCTTTATTCCAGGGCGGACCCCTTTTCATCTCCAATTATATAATGCCCTTTGATCCGGTAATAAATTTTTTGTATGTTTTGCCCGTGAACGTAGCAAAGCTCACATTCAATAATTGACTTACGAGCAATAGCTACAAAACTCTCTTACGGACTCCTCCTTGACCAATCCCTCGTTAATCTCCCCCTTTATTGCAGGACAGACCCCTTTTCTTCTCCAATTATATGATGCCCTCTCATCCGGTAACAAATATTCTGTAAGTTTTGCCCGTGAATGTAGCAAAACTCACATTCAATAATTCTACACTTACGGACCATAGCTACAAAACTCTCTTACGGACTCCACCTTAACCAATCCCTCGTTAATCTCCCCCCTTTATTGCAGGACGGACCCCTTTTCTTCTCCAATTATATGATGCCCTCTCATCCGGTAACAAAAATTCTGTAAGTTTTGCCCGTAACGTAGCAAAGCTCACATTCAATAATTCTACCTTACAGACAATAGCTACAAAACTCTCTTACGGACTCCTCCTTGACCAATCCCTCGTTAATCTCCCACCCTTTATTGCAGGGCGGACCCCTTTTCTTCTCCAATTATATGATGCACTCTCATCCGATAACAAAAATTCTGTAAGTTTTGCCCGTGAATGTAGCAAAGCTCACATTCAATAATTCTACACTTACGGACCATAGCTACAAAACTCTCTTACGGACTCCTCCTTGACCAATCCCTCGTTAATCTCCCCCTTTATTGCAGGACGGACCCCTTTTCTTCTCCAATTATATGATGCCCTCTCATCCGGTAACAAATATTCTGTAAGTTTTGCCCGTAATGTAGCAAAGCTCACATTCAATAATTCTACCTTACAGACAATAGCTACAAAACTCTCTTACGTACTCCTCCTTGACCAATCCCTCGTTAATCTCCCACCCTTTATTGCAGGGCGGACCCCTTTTCTTCTCCAATTATATGATGCACTCTCATCCGGTAACAATAATTCTGTAAGTTTTGCTTGTGAATGTAGCAAAGCTCACATTCAATAACTCTACACTTACGGACAATAGCTACTAAACTCTCTTACGCGCTCCTCCTTGTCCAATCCCTCGTTAATCTCCCCCCTTTATTCCAGGGCGGACCCCTTTTCATCTCCAATTATATGATGCCCTTTGATCCGGTAATAAATTTTTTGTATGTTTTGCGCGGGAACGTAGCAAAGCTCACATTCAATAATTGACTTATGAACAATAGCTACAAAACTCTCTTACGGACTCCTCCTTGACCAATCCCTCGTTAATCTCCCCCTTTATTGCAGGACGGACCCCTTTCTTCTCCAATTATATGATGCCCTCTCATCCGGTAACAAAAATTCTGTAAGTTTTGCCCGTGAATGTAGCAAAGCTCACATTCAATAATTCTACACTTACGGACCATAGCCACAAAACTCTCTTACGGACTCCTCCTTGACCAATCCCTCATTAATCTCCCCCATTTATTGCAGGACGAACCCCTTTTCTTCTCCAATTATATGATGCCCTCTCATCCGATAACAAAAATTCTGTAAGTTTTGCCCGTAATGTAGCAAAGCTCACATTCAATAATTCTACCTTACAGACAATAGCTACAAAACTCTCTTACGGACTCCTCCTTGACCAATCCCTCATTAATCTCCCACCCTTTATTGCAGGGCGGACCCCTTTTCTTCTCCAATTATACGATGCACTCTCATCCGGTAACAATAATTATGTAAGTTTTGCTTGTGAATGTAGCAAAGCTCACATTCAATAATTCTACACTTACGGACAATAGCTACAAAACTCTCTTACGCGCTCCTCCTTGTCCAATCCCTCGTTAATCTCCCCCCTTTATTGCAGGGCGGACCCCTTTTCATCTCCAATTATATGATGCCCTTTGATACGGTTATATTTTTTTTGTAGGTTTTGCCCGTGAACGTAGCAAAGCTCACATTCAATAATTGATTTACGAACAATAGCTACAAAACTCTCTTACGGACTCCTCCTTGACCAATCCCTCGTTAATCTCCCCCCTTTATTGCAGGACGGACCCCTTTTCTTCTCCAATTATATGATGCCCTCTCATCCGGTAACAAAAATTCTGTAAGTGTTGCCCATGAATGTAGCAAAGCTCACATTCAATAATTCTACACTTAAGGACCATAGCTAGAAAACTCTCTTACGAACTCCTCCTTGACCAATCCCTCGTTAATCTCCCCCCTTTATTGCAGGACGGACCCCTTTTCTTCTCCAATTATATGATGCCCTCTCATCCGGTAACAAAAATTCTGTAAGTTTTGCCCGTGAATGTAGCAAAGCTCACATTCAATAATTCTACACTTACGGACCATAGCTAAAAAACTCTCTTACTGACTCCTCCTTGACCAATCCCTCGTTAATATCCCCCCTTTATTGCAGGGCGGACCCTTTTCTTCTCCAATTGTATGATGCCCTCTCATCTGGTAACAGAAAATCTGTAAGTTTTGCCCATGAATGTAGCAAAGCTCACAATCAATAATTCTACATTATAGACAATAGCTACAAAACTCTCTTACGGACTCCTCCTTGACCAATCCCTCGTTAATCTGCCATCCTTTATTGCAGGGCAGACCCCTTTTCTTCTCCAGTTATATGAGCCCTCTCATTTGGTAACAAAAATTCTGTAAGTTTTGCCTGTGAATGTAGCAAAGCTCACATTCAATAATTCTACACTTATGGACAATAGCTACAAAAATCTCTTACGGACTCCTCCTTGACCAATCCCTCGTTAATCTCCCTCCTTTATTGCAGGGCGGACCCCTTTTCTTCTCCAATTATATGATGCCCTCTCATTCGGTAATAATTTTTTTGTATGTTTTGCCCGTGAACGTAGCAAAGCTCACATTCAATAATTCTACACTTATGGACAATAGCTACAAAACTCTCTTACGGACTCCTCCTTGACCAATCCCTCGTTAATCTCCCCCTTTATTGCAGGGCGGAACCCTTTTCTTCTCCAATTATATGATGCCCTCTCATCCGGTAACAAAAATTCTGTAAGTTTTGCCCGTGAATGTAGCAAAGCTCTGCAACATTAGCTAGTGGCACTCTGTGCTCTCCTTTATCATGTTTTCTTAAACTTTCAGGCAGATTACTCATTTTACGGTTGCTGAACTATGATACAATTACTTATTTTATGTATAATCCAATGCTCAAGAGTTCATCCATTTCTTTGCCCTTCTTGGAAACACGTTGTTTTTTTTGCTTAAGATTGCTTGCTAAGAATTTTGGCCATTTAGAGTGGAATTACGTTTTTTTCCTGCACTTTCACGTAAAGGGTTGCAAGGTCATTTTATATATCATCTATGTATACATCTTTATGTTGTCTTCTCTATGATTGTTATTGGCCAGGCTTTTGTGGGATTTTGAAGTAGTAGAGGTATTACGCAAGGCTATCCCCTTTGTCCCTATCTTTCTGTTCTTGCAACCAATGAGCTTTCTTTGGCTCTATAGGAGGCTATGGAAAATAATAATCTTGCAGTCATTTCTCTTGGACCAAACTGCCCTTCTAATTACTCTTTGCTCTTGTTGACGGCTTGATTATCAATGGCAATTCTTCTGTGCTTGAGGCTACTCAAATGTCTCATCTTACATATTCAACATTTTTGTCGTGACTTCGGCTAGACTCCTAACTTGGACCAGTTTGTTATGACATTTTGTGCTAATGCCGACCCAAATCTTATCACCCATATTAAAATTTGGACAACACTAATGCCCACACGTGTGGCGGGAGCCAAACCTGCCCACACGCCCTATAACACACAGACTGCGCCACGTCACCGCATGCATGCATGTGGGAATCTTTTTGGATTTTAAGTTTTTAAAATGTTTTATCTCTTAAATGAAAAATCCGATTGAAGATCCATTTTCACCATTAAATCACTCATGACGAGATCTTCGAAACTAGATCTCATATCAATATATTTCGACGAATTTTTTTGGGGGGGTTAAAAGTTGCCATGTCTATTGCACATGAATTGACATAATGTTTACACTGAAGTTGCCATGATATATTTCAGCTATTTTCTTCTACATTTAAAAGTAAATTTTGACATATTATAAAACTGGGAATTAAGAAACTAGACTTGTCATGAACCATAAACTAAAATTACCATGATACATGCACTTAAAATTGCCTTGGTTCATACAAAAAATAAATTTCATGATCAAAGTACTGGAATTGCCATCATAAAAAAACTAAAATTGCCATGCTCTACAAACTAAAATTGTCACATGGAAACTTTAGTTTAAGCACTATGGCAACTACAGTGTAAACATCATGGCAACTTTTGGGCCAAAAAAACCGTCAAAACATATCAACATGAAGTCTAGTTTTGAAGATCTCGTGGAGACGGATTTAATGGTGAAAACAGATTTTTAATTTGATTTTTTAATGAGGAGATAAAACATTTTTAAGCCGAAAACCAAAAAGATTCCTGCTAATGTCATCTATTCATACAATGGATGGTGATGGAGGCGTGTGGGCTATGTGCAAGATGCCACACGTGTGAGCGTTAGTATTTTCCTAAAATTTTACCTATGCCAAACATTAACCATAGGTCTATTCATTTAGGGAACCCACTGATTTTGCCTTCTAATGATACAATCACCACTTACAAGTTTGTTTATGGCTTACAAGTTTGTTTATGGAAAATTTAACAACAAGCTCCCTAATACAGGTCCAACAAGCTCTCTCATGTTGCTAGGCTCGATCTCATTTAATCTATTTTTCCTATCCCTGTCTTCTATATGTCAAATATTCTTTTCACTAAGAAACTCTTAGCTAAACTCACGACTGCCATTAAGTTTTTTTGGTGGACATGTATTAGAGAAGAGGTTGTAACTAAGGCACAATGAGCCCAGAAAGACATTTGCACCCCCAAAAATCAAGGGTGGGTGGGTTAGATTTGTTGGGAAACGTAGCATGCAATTTTAAAAAAAAAATCCTACGCTCACACAAGATCTATCTAGGAGATGCATAGCAACGAGAGGGGGGAGAGTGTGTCCATGTACCCTCGTAGACCAAAAGTGGAAGCATTTGACAACACAGTTGATGTAGTCGAACTTCTTCTAGATCCGACCGATCAAGCACCAAACATACGACACCTCCGAGTTCTGCACACGTTCAGCTTGATGACATCCCTCGTCCTCTTGATCCAGCAAAGGTGTCAAGGAAGAAGATGAGTTCTGTCAGCACGACGAAATGGTGACGGTGATGGTGAAGTAATCCGCGTAGGGCTTCACCTAAGCACTACGAAGATATGGCCGGAGGCGTAAACTGTGGAGGAGAGCGCCACACACGACTAACGATTGTTGTTGTTCTATGTTGTAGGCGCTCCCCTTCCCACATATATATAGGTTGGAGGGGAGGAGAGGCAGCCAAGGTGGCGCCCCAAGTAGGAGGAATGCTACTTGGGGTCCTCTCCCAGTTCAGCCAACCCCCTCTCCTATTCCTATTCGGAGTAGGAAGGGAAGAGGGGGAAGGGGGAAGGGGGAATCCTATTCCCTTTTTTCCTTTCCTCCTTCCGCTTTCCTTCTCCAATTTGGCCAGCCCATATGGGCGGGGCGGCACCAGCCCCTGGGTGGCTGGTGCGTTTCCCCTCTTGGCCCATAAGGCCCATATCTTTTGCTGGGGGTGCCCGGAACCCCTTTCGGTGACCCAATATATACCTGGTACACTCCGGAACACTTCCGGTGTCCGAATACTATCATCCTATATATCAATCTTTACCTCTCGACCATTTCGAGACTCCTAGTCATATCCGTGATCTCATCTGGGACTTCGAACAACATTCGGTCACCAAATCACATAACTCATATAATACAATATCGTCATCGAACATTAAGCGTGCGGACCCTACGGGTTCGAGAACTATGTAGACATGACCGAGACACCTCTCCGGTCAATAACCAATAGTGGAACCTAGATGCTCATATTGGCTCGTACATATTCTACGTAGATCTTCATCGGTCGAACCGTTATGACAACATACGTTATCCCCTTTGTCGTCGGTATGTTATCATCGGTATCTTCATACCTAGTTCAATCTCGTTACTAGCAAGTCTTTTTACTCGTTCCGTAATACATCATCCTGCAACTAACTCATTAGTCACTTTGCTTGCAAGGCTTCTTATGATGTGTATGACCGAGAGGGCCCAGAGATACCTCTCCGATACTCGGAGTGACAAATCCTAATCTTGATCTATGCCAACCCAACAAACACCTTCAGAGATACCTGTAGAGCATCTTTATAATCACCCAGTTACATTGTGACGTTTGATAGCACACAAGGCATTCCTCCGGTATCCGGGAGTTGCATAATCTCATAGTCGTAGGAATATGTATTTGACATGAAGAAAACAATAGCAATAAAACTGAACGATCATTATGCTAAGCTAACGGATGGGTCTTGTCCATCACATCATTCTCCTAATGATGTGATCTCGTTTATCAAATGACAACACATGTCTATGGTTAGGAAACTTAACCATCTTTGATCAACGAGCTAGTCTAGTAGAGGCTTACTAGGGACAAAGTATTTTGTCTATGTATCCACACATGTATCAGGTTTCCAGTTAATACAATTCTAGCATGAATAATAAACATTTATCATGAAATAAGATAATATAAAATAACAACTTTATTATTGCCTCTAGGGCAGGAAATACCCTAGAGGCAATAATAAAGTTGTTATTTATATTTCCTTATATCATATTAAATGTTTATTATTCATGCTAGAACTGTATTTACCGGAAACTTGATATATGTGTGGGTACACAGACAAAACACAGTGTCCCTAGTATGCCTCTACTAGACTAGCTCATTCATCAAAGATGATTAAGTTTCCTAACCATAGACATGTGTTGTCATTTGATAAACTAGATCACATCATTAGGAGAATGATGTGATGGACAAGACCCATCCGTTAGCTTAGCATAATGATCGTTCAGTTTTATTGCTATTGCTTTGTTCATGTCAAATACATATTCCTCCGACTATGAGATTATGCAACTCCCGGATACCGGAGGAATGCCTTGTGTGCTATCAAACGTCACAATGTAACTGGGTGATTATAAAGATGCTCTACAGGTATCTCCGAAGGTGTTTGTTGGGTTGGCATAGATCGAGATTAGGATTTGTCACTCCGAGTATCGAAGAGGTATCTCTAGGCCCTCTCGGTAATGCACATCATAATAAGCCTTGCAAGCAATGTAACTAATGAGTTAGTTGCGGGATGATGCATTACGAAATGAGTAAAGAGACTTGCCGTTAACAAGATTGAACTAGGTATGAAGATACGATTATCGAATCTCGGGCAAGTAACATACCAATGACAAAGGGAATAACGTATGTTGTCATAACGGTTCGACCGATAAAGATCTTCATAGAATATGTGGGAGCCAATATGAGCATCCAGGTTCGGCTATTGGTTATTGACCGGAGAGGTGTCTCGGTCATGTCTACATAGTTCTCGAACCCGTAGGGTCCACACGCTTAACATTCGATGATGATTTGTATTATATGAGTTATGTGACTTGGTGACCGAATGTTGTTCGGAGTCCCGGATGAGATCACGGACATGACGAGGAGTCTCGAAATGGTCGAGAGGTAAAGATTGATATATTGGATGATAGTATTCGGACACTGAAAGTGTTTCGGAGTGTATCGGGTACATATCGGAGTACCGGGGGGGGGGGGGGGTTACCGGAACCCCCCAGGGGAATATATGGGCCATATGGGCCATAGGAGGGAGGCACACCAGCCCACAAAGGGGTGGCATGCCCCCCACAGGGAAGGAGTCCAAATTGGACTAGGGGAGGGGGCGGTGCCCCCCTTTCCTTCTCCCCTTCTCTCTCTTTCCCCCTTTCCCCCTCCGGTAAAAGGAAAGGGGGGGGGGGGCGAATCTTACTAGGAGCCCAAGTAGGACTCCTCCTACTTGGGGCGCACCTAGGGCCCGACTCCTCCCCCTTATATACGTGGGGAAGGGAGCACCTACAATACACATCAATTGTTCCAAGCCATGTGCGGCGCCCCCCTCCATAGTTTATGCCTCCGGTCATATTCACGTAGTGCTTAGGCGAAGCCCTGCGCGAATCACTTCACCATCACCGTCACCAGGCCGTCGTGCTGATAGAACTCTCCCTCGACACTTTGCTAGATCAAGAGTTCGAGGGACATCATTGAGCTGAACGTGTGCAGAACTCGAAGGTGCCGTACGTTCGGTGCTTGATTGGTCATAACGAGAAGAAGTTCGATTACATCAACCGCGTTATCAAACGCTTCCACTTTCGGTATACGAGGGTACGTGGACACACTATCCCCCTCTCGTTGCTATGCATCTCCTAGATAGATCTTGCGTGAGCGTAGGAATTTTTTTGAAATTGCATGCTACGTTCCCTAACAGTGGCATCCGAGCTAGGTCTATGCGTAGATGATATGCACGAGTAGAACACAAAGAGTTGTGGGCGGTGATAGTCATACTGTTTACCACCAACATCTTATTTTGATTCAGCGGTATTGTTGCATGAAGCGGCCTGGACCAACCTTACATGACCACGTTCATGAGACCGGTTCCACCGACAGACATGCAACTAGTTTTGCATAAAGGTGGCTGGCGGGTGTCTGTTTCTCCAAATTTATTTGAATCGAACTTCACTACGGCCGGTCCTTGTTGAAGGTTGAAACATCAAACTTGACGAAATACCGTTGTGGTTTTGATGCGTAGGTAAGAACAGTTCTTACTAGAAGCCCGTAGCAGCCACGTAAAACTTGCAACAACAAAGTAGAGGATGTCTAACTTGTTTTTGCATGGCATGTTGTGATGTGATGTGGTCAAGAAATGATGCGATATACTTTGTTGTATGAGATGATCATGTTTTGTAAAAGTTATCGGCAACTGGCAGGAGCCTTATGGTTGTCGCTTTATTGTATGAAATGCAAACGCCATGTAATTTCTTTACTTTATCACTATGCGTTAGCAATAGTTGTAGAAGCAATAGTTGGTGAGACGACCACGACACTACGATAGAGATCAAGGTGTCAAGGTAGTGACGATGGATATCATGACGGTGCTTTGGAGATGGAGATCAAAAGCACAAGATGATGATGGCCATATCATGTCACATATTTTGATTGCATGTGATGTTTATCTTTTATGCATCTTATTTTGCTTAGTACGGCGGTAGCATTATAAGATGATCCCTTACTAAAATTTCAAGGTATAAGTGTTCTCCCTGAGTATGCACCATTGCGATAGTTCGTCGTGCCGAGACACCACGTGATGATTGGGTGTGATAAGCTCTACGTTCACATACAACGGGTGTAAGACAGTTTTGCACATGCGGAATACTTAGGTTAAACTTGACGAGCCTAGCAAGTACAGACATGGCCTCGGAACACTGGAGACCGAAAGGTCGAGCATGAATCATATAGTAGATATGATCAACATAGAGATGTTCACCATTGAAAACTACTCCATCTCACGTGATGATCGGACATGGTTTAGTTGATTTGGTTCACGTGATCATTTAGATGACTCGAGGGATGTCTATCTAAGTGGGAGTTCTTAAGTAATATGATTAATTGAACTTAATTTATCATGAACTTAGTCCTGATAGTTTTTTTTGCATATCTATGTTGTAGATCAATGGCCCGTGCTACCATTCCCTTGAATTTTAATGCGTTCCTAGAGAAAGTTAAGTTGAAGGATGATGGTAGCAACTACACAGACTGGGTCCGTGTCGTGGATTTGTCACGACATATGTCCTAGTGTGAGGACTTGTCGTGAGGCCAACGCAACTAGGTAGTAGCTTGAGAGGGGTTGATTGGGACGAGAGATGTGTGTAGATCATCACAGTGGATTAGCACACGAGACAAGATTTGGACAGCTTTGGGCCCCATGAAACATCATCCGGTACCTACATTGCTGTTTGTAGCTTGGTCTTATTCAATATGCTCATGAGGGAGTTGCTGTATAAGCCGGCTCTCCTCTAGTTGTATCTAGCCCTCGAGATTATTTTCCCTCTCCCTCTTGGGGTGATCTGCCCCTCCTTATATAAGTTGAAGGGGCGAGTTACATGACTAGTCCTAGTAGGATTAGGATTACTCTATTACAAGTAGAGTCCTTGTCTTGCTTCCTTTGTAAGGGAAATATTCCTTATGTTTTTCCTCTTAAACTGGCCCACCAGAACATAAGCTGGCCTTCCCACAAGTCACCTTCTTGGCTGTTGGGTCTTGTCAATCGCCTGACCCGCCCGCCAGGTCACTAATGGGTCGCCGAGGTCCGGGCGGGTCTCTGGTGAGTCGCCAAGTATCAGTCGGGTCTCTGGTGAGTCGCCAAGTCCGGCCGGGTCATACCGTGGGGTATATGCCCGACATTAGACCCCGGTTTAATTTTGATTTATCCATGTTAAATTGATCCTGTAACATAAACACAAGAACAAACAGGTTGTGCTCCGGGTTAAAAATTCTTGTAAGCCGGCACCTGATCATCCTTAAGTCCTTGTCATTTCCTTCTTCTAGAAAATCCGGGTCAATAAGCCAGCTTCATAATCAATTTGCTGACATTGGTTTCTCATAGAAAATTTTTGTGGATAATAATTCACTTGATTCAGCTCCCAATGCTTAACAAAAATATTGGTCTTGAAATACTTCATATAATTTTTCAGCCGGCTTGAAGATGTAGAACTTGCCAGTTTATCATTACCAAAATTGCCGGTTTGTAAATATTGATGGCAATGGGTCATAATTGTTGCTAACATCCAGTTTGAAAATGTACCTCCCTTATATGCATATCACTTGTAGCCCCCAAGTCTTAAGAAGGGAGCGTAGTAACAGCTTAAGACTTGCTTCAATAAAATGTCGCAACCTTGAAGAAATCCGGGTCATTCATTTGATTCACTAGTCATAAACTGAATATTACACATATGTAGCCCCCAAGTGTTGGGTTGTCATGCTTGCAGCAACCTGGGACTTGTAATTGCCTTATGCTCATAAAAACTTCAACCAGTGTAGCCCCCAAGGGTCGGGTCATTATACAATAATGAGCAGGGACTTTGTAGATATGATCATGTAGATTTGAGCAGCAACATGTAGCCCCCAAGGGCCGGCTCAGTAAGATAATACTGAGCCGGGACTTTATATATACTTCATTGAAAATAACATCATATGATGTAGCCTCCATCATGGGGCTTGAACCCACGACCACAAGGTTAAGAGCCTTGTGCTCTACCAACTAAGCAATGGACCCTTCAATATAATGGATTAAGGCTTGTGTACTTTGAATTTTTGGCAGGAGCAATCAGTAGCCCCCAAGGGCCGGCTCATCACTACATGATGGGTTGGGTCTTCAATAAAGCGAGTTAAAAATGACCTTGCATTAGCCCCCAAGTGTCATGGTGCATGCTTGCAGTGACATGGGACTTCCATATTTGACATAATCATGATTTAAATAATGTAGCCCCCAAGTGCCGGGTCGTATGCCTGCAGTGACTCGGGACTATTCCTTCCATTATAGAATAAATCATATCCATTGATAAAGAAAATACTAGCCATTGCACTGAATCGACTTTGAAATCCTCAATCATAATACTGGTTATTGATAACCATAATAAAAATCCAGCCATGTTGGCTATTCAAGATTTGAATAATATAATACTATATGAGGACCTCAATCATTCAATATCATAATGAAAATCCAGCCAAGTTTGGCTATTAAAGATTTGAATACCTTATCTGTTGGCAAGTAAATCCGGAGTTTAAATACCCGGCGGCTCTTGGCCGATGGCTACTTAATACACATCCATTGTACTCCAGGATGTAAACCGGCGGCTTATAGCCTTTGAAAAAATCAGAAATTAATAACCCCATCCATGGAGGCTCATAGTCATGTCCATTTTTTGAAATGATCACTTTGGCGGCTCATAGCCTTAATAAACTCAATATTGAGCAATATAACCCAGAGCTGGATAACTCGACAATATATTCAGATAGCCAGATGATGGGTTTAAACACAACGGTTCATATGAGCAATAGCAGTACTCTTACTTATGTGTAAAGCTCTGCATGTTCTGCACTAAGTTTAAACAGCATATGCCCTGGCGACTTAAAGCAAGGGCGGGTAACAACCCAAATATAATAGTCTTATGCAATTATAGAAAAGACTAAAATTAAGGCCATTCAAGCGAAAATATATAGGCGACTTAAATTCCAAAGCCCAGGCGGGTTATCAAACCTCGCATACTCATATAACCAGAAAAACATACCTGTAGAATTGGCTCTTATTGCCGGCTTATATCACCATATCCAGTGAGGGTGACAATCCAATGATTTATAAGCACATAATTCCAATGGCACAATCTAAAATATACCGGTGACTTAATGTCCAATGCCAGTGTGCAATCCAAAATATACCGGCGACTTAACGTCCAAAGCTAGGGTGCATCTAATGATTTTATAGAGCATAATTCCAATTGCGGAATCAAAGTATATCGACAATTTAAAGTCCATATACAGGGCGGTTTAATCAAACCCAAAATATTCATACCATTGTTGAAAGACATACCTGTAGATTAATACCATGGTGATGACTTGATAATTATAATCCGGAGCCAGTATCAACCCAGAGTCATGAAATATCATCATTTTGATTGCTCAAGGCAAAATATCCTGGCGAATTAACGTCTGCTATCTGGGCGGGATATCAAACCCAAAGATGCTCAATGATGAGTCATATAATCAAGGCTACATGGCCTATGAAATCAATTCATACTGCCGGCTCACAACGCCGGATGTAGCAAGGGTAATAGCCCAAAGACTTAGAGTGCAACGCTCTAAGTGCACAATCAAAGCACACTGGCGACTTATCGTCCAAAGCCAGGTCGGGTCATCAAAACTACGGATAAATTCAAATATGAATCATAAGGATGAAAGCAACATGGCTCGAACCAATTTATTAAACCATATATCAATATGGTACAAAAATATAAACCCAAACAAAGTTCAAAAACGAATAATAAAAAATCAAGGCTTTCATTGGCGGCCAAGCCTCAACATCAATGCTTTTCATGGGCTACACAGCCACAAAGTTACTCCTTCATTCAAACCTATAAGCCGGGCCTCACATGACCAATCGTCGTTTTAACCTTGACAAGTTCAGGGTCTTTATAAGATTGTCTATCAAGAGTACGGTGAGTCATTCCAGGATTACCTGGGCGGAGTGGCAGACATACAAAGGCAGGATAATCCGGATTTTTGGTGAATACACCTGGCGTCCAAGCCGATCAAAAGGGTGAATATAGCTATGTTCATTGAACAGGAAGCCCCCAAGTGACCTTTAAAAAACTATCAGGGCAGGTTACCTATGTTTGAACTGCACATCATAGCAAGTTCTCTTTGGTAACAATTCAACTTGGGCAGAAAACCCCCAAGTTATTTGCAATCAAGGCGTACAAGCCGGATCAGTAGGGTAGTCATAGCTATGCTCAATGAGTAGGAAGCCCCCAAGTAATTTTTAACAAGGCGTGCAAGCTGGATCAAGAGGGTAGTCACAGTTATGCTCAGTGAGCAGTAAGCCCCCAAGTGACCATAATAAGATAAACCCATAAGGCAGGATGGCCCATGTTTGAACTGCGCACTACAACAAGTTCTCTTTGGCAACCTTTAATTTTTCTAAGAACTCAAACTTCCGAGAGATGGATTCTTTTTGAACCAGAATTTTAAACCGGATATCGAGAGCTTCAAAGCTTTGTAAGAGACCGATTTCCCTTGAGCCGGATTTTAAACCGGAATCCTTCATTTTAAGCCGGAATTTTTTCTGACAACCTTTAAATTTTTTCATCAGTATGGCAGTAGCCTTCGGGACCGGGTTATCTTCCTTCCAATGACCTGGGCTTCTTGAGTTTGCTGGAACTAGCAAGATTTGCTGAGTCATGTCATTGTAGCCCCCGAGTCTTAAGACGACTCGAGGAGTTGTCTTGAGATTCTCCATATTTGACCGTGATATAAACTGGTATGAGTCATTCAATAGCTCAGTGATATAATAGTCCCTTTTGCAGTAGACAACTTGTCCTGCATTAGAGAATTTGCAAGCCAGAGTAATTGCTCTTTTAAAGAAAACAATGTGTAATATAAAAATATACTGGATGGATTTCACCTGATATGTGAAGCCAGAAATTACCCACCACGGAGTTGATGATCACCACGGTGAAGCTGAAATCAATCACAACCGAGTCGACCGTAGGAGCAGACAGATGAGCCAGCCGCGACATTGTAAGCTAGCGCGGATGGGCGAGGCAATCGCAGGCACAGTAAGCCGCGCGTACGGGCAAATCAACCATGTCGTATTGATGTAAATTGGGCTGTAAAAACGGCAGTTTGCACATATATCCGTCGAGCATCATGTCATCGTCAGATGCTAGCGCATGATAAAGGTGGTGCGAGCTATACATTCATGACATGACCATCGCTCTTGCAATGAAAAATTGTCCTGCATAAACAATATTGCAGACCAAGGCAAAGATAAACTATTCTTTGACAAAAACATATGTGCTATATTAACCAAACTTGGATTGATATCACCTGATACGTCTAGATTATAGACGAAGTCATACATTCCATCCGTAGATCACCTCCAGTAATTTCAATAGTGAGTTAATCACTTTGTCCGGAGAAAACAAGGCGGAGGATGCGTGTGAACCGGCTTATTGTAGAGACTTCGCCGGGCGGAGGCTCTCAGTGGTAGCGACCAGCCCGGACCAAAGAACGGGCGAAGACGACTTGTCTGCAAAAACGGCGCGTCGGCGGCTTAAATGGAGGTGCTTGAGTCGGGGCGACTCTACACGCGACAGGGCGGTTCAACGTGTCTGCAGTGGCGGCTCGCGATGTCGGAGGTGAGAACTGCTCAACATCTGCTCCAGGGGGCTCAACGGCTGCTGACCCTCATATATGACCAGGCAGGGCCCCAGCGGCTTGTAGCGGTACTGGTGGCTCGGAGCAGGGTAAAACGAGGCCGAAGCGGAGCAAGGCCGGCTTAGGATGGCTTGCAGGTGACTCAGGAGGCAGACGACCGCTCAAGGCCGGCGACTTAGGTGACGGCAGCCCATCGCGGAGTGCTGGAACAACAACAACTGCAGCATAGTGGAAGAAACAGTCGGCAGCTCATCGTCGGCGGTTCGGCGATTTAACACGGAGAGGCTCCAAGGCAGGAGATCGACCCGGCGGCGGCTCAGCAGTGGAACAAGTCGGCTCGATGCCGCGAGAAGCAGCAGTGGCCAGATGGCATGGGGCAGAGCCGCCGCCGTGGGCTGAACAGAGGGCAGAGACCGCAGATACTTGGGGAGACCACGGGCGGCTCGCGGCTCGGAGTCACAACAGAAGGCCGGCCCAAGGCCATGGCGACTGATGGCGGTGGCTCGGCCACGGTGACTTGACCGTGGCGGTTTATTGGAGCAGGGGTGGCTCAGACGCGGCGATGGCGGCTGAGGGACCGGGCCACGACAGCTCAACAGAAGCGGCTCAAGTGCATAATAAAAAGCTCAAGTTCCACCCTTCGTTTTCTGTATTGTTCTTACCGATCCCATCTGAAAGTACAAGCCCAAGTGTTGAACTTAAAGTCTAAAACTGAACCCATCATTGCCCAAGGATTTCCAGCAACTGAATGCTGATAACCCACAAGTATAGGGGATCGCAACAGTTTTTAAGGGTAGAGTATTCAATCCAAATTTGTTGATTCGACACAAGGGGAGCCAAATAATATTCTCAAGTATTAGCAGTTGAGTTGTCAATTCAACCACACCTGGAAACTTAGTATCTATAGCAAAGTGTTTAGTAGCAAAGTAATATGATAGTGGTGGTAAGGGTAACAAAAGTAAAGACAGTAAAAGTAATGTTTTGGTATTTTGTAGTGATTGTAACAATAGCAACGGAAAAGTAAATAAGCGAGAACCAGTATATGGAAAACTCGTAGGCACCGGATTAGCGATGGATAATTATGTCGGATGCGGTTCGTCATGTAACAGTCATAACATAGGGTGACACAGAACTAGCTCCAGTTCATCAATGTAATGTAGGCATGTATTCCGTATATAGTCATACGTGCTTATGGAAAAGAACTTGCATGACATCTTTTGTCCTACACTCCCGTGGCAGCGGGGTCCTTTTGGAAACTAAGGGATATTAAGGCCTCCTTTTAATAGAGAACCGGAACAAAGCATTAGCACATAGTGAATACATGAACTCCTCAAACTATGGTCATCACCGGGAGTGGTCCCGATTATTGTCACTTCGGGGTTGCCGGATCATAACACATAGTAGGTGACTATAGACTTGCAAGATAGGATCAAGAACGCACATATATTCATGAAAACATAATATGTTCAGATCTGAAATCATGGCACTCGGGCCCTAGTGACAAGCATTAAGCATAGCAAAGTCATAGCAACATCAATCTCAGAACATAATGGATACTAGGGATCAAACCCTAACAAAACTAACTCGATTACATGATAAATCTCATCCAACCCATCACCGTGCAGCAAGCCTACGATGCAATTACACACGCACGGCGGTGAGCATCATGAAATTGGTGATGGAGGATGGTTGATGATGACGACGGCGACGAATCCCCCTCTTCGGAGCCCCGAACGGACTCCAGATCAGCCCTCCCGAGAGAGATTAGGGCTTGGCGGCAGCTCCGTATCGTAAAATGCGGTGATTTCTTCTCTCTGATTTTTTTCTCCCCGAAAGCCAATATATGGAGTTGGAGTTGGCGTCGGAGGGCCACCAGGGGGCCCACGAGGTAGGGGGGCGCGCCCAGGGGGGGGGCCCACCCTCGTGGACAGGGTGTGGGCCCCCTGGCCTTCATCTTTAGCGACGATTTTTCTTTATTTTTTCTAAGGTGTTCCGTGGAGTTTCAGGTCATTCCGAGAACTTTTATTTTCTGCACGTAAAACAACACCATGGCAATTCTGCTGAAAACAGCGTCAGTCCGGGTTAGTTCCATTCAAATCATACAAGTTAGAGTCCAAAACAAGGGCAAAAGTGTTTGGAAAAGTAGATACAACGGAGACATATCAACTCCCCCAAGCTTAAACTCTTGCTTGTCCTCAAGCAATTCAGTTGACAAACTGAAAGAGAAAAAGAAAAACTTTTACAAACTCTGTTTGCTCTTGTTGTTGTAAACATGAAAAGCCAGCATTCAAGTTTCAGCAATTATTATGAACTAACCATACTCACAATAACACGTAGGTCTCACAATTACTCATATCAATAGCATAATCAGCTAGCGAGCCATAATAATAAAACTCGGATGACAACACTTTCTCAAAATAATCATAACATGATATAACAAAATGGTATCTCGCTAGCCCTTTCTGAGACCGCAAAACATAAATGCAGAGCACCTTTAAAGATCAAGGACTGACTAAACATTGTAATTCATGGTAAAAGAGATCCAGTCAAGTCATACCCAATATAAACCAATAATAATGAATGCAAACGACAGTGTGCTCTCCAGCGGGTGCTTTTTAATAAGAAGGGTGATGACTCAACATAAAAGTAAATAGATAGGCCCTTCGCAGAGGGAAGCAGGGATTTGTAGAGGTGCCAGAGCTCGGTTTTGAAATAGAGATAAATTATATTTTGAGCGGCATACTTTCATTGTCAACATAACAACTAAAAGACGACGATATCTTCCATGCTAAACAGATTATAGGCGGTTCCCAAACAGAATGGTAAAGTTTATACTCCCCTTCCTCCACAAGCATCAATCCATGGCTTGCTCGAAACAACGAGTGCCTCCAACATTCAACGGGTCCCAAGGGGAGTTTTGTTTGCAGTTATTTTGATTTAGTTTGCATAAAGCATGGGACTGGGCATCCCGGATACCAGCCATTTTCTCGTGAATGAGGAGCGGAGTCCACTCCTCTTGAGAATAACCCGCCTAACACGGAAGATAAGGGCAGCTCTAGTTGACATATGAGCTATTCGAGCATGCAAAACAGAATGTTTATTTGAAGGTTTAGAGTTTGGCACATACAAATTTACTTGGAACGGCAGGTAAATACCGCATATAGGCAGGTATAGTGGACTCATATGGAATAACTTTGGGGTTTAAGAAGTTTGGATGCACAAGCAGTATTCCCGCTTAGTACAGGTGAAGGCTAGCAAAAGACTGGGAAGCGACCAACTGAGAGAGCGACAACAGTCGTAAACATGCATTAAAACTAATTTACACCGAATACAAGCATGAGTAGGATATAATCCACCATGAACATAAATATCATGAAGGCTATGTTGATTTGATCCAACTACATGCATAAACATGTGCCAAGTCTAGTCACTCAATACATTTAAAGGAGGATACCATCCCATCATACCACATCATAATCATTCTAATAGCATGTTGGCACGCAAGGTAAACCATTATAACTCATAGCTAATCAAGCATGCCACAAGCAACTATAATCTCTAAATGTCATTGCAAATATGTTTACTTCATAATAGCTGAATCAGGAACGATGAATCATCATATTTACAAAAACAAGAGAGGTCGAGTTCATACCAGCTTTTCTCATCCCAATAAGTCCATCATATATCATCATTATTGCCTTTCACTTGCACGACCGAATGGTGTGTATTAATAAGAATGCACGTGCATTGGACTAAGCTGGAATCTGCAAGCATTCAACTCAAGAGAGAAGACAAGTAATATGGGCTCTAAGTTAAATAATCAATCATACATATGAGAGCCACTGAGCATTTTCAATATGGTCTTCTCAACCCCCCAAAGAAAGGAAAAGAAATAAAAATTATTTACACGGGAAAGCTCCCAACAAGTAAAAGAAGAACGGGAAATATTTTTGGGTTTTCTTTTTAATTCCACTACAAGCATGGAAAGTAAACTAACTATTTTTTTGTTTTTCTTAAGGTTTATCAAACACACAAGAAGAAAGCAGGAAAAAGGAATGTAAACTAACATGGATATTACAGTGAAAGAGTATGAGCACCGACATCTAGCAATGAGTGTGTGTGTGAACATGAATGTAATGTCGGTGGGAAATACGTACTCCCCCAAGCTTAGGCTTTTGGCCTAAGTTGGTCTAATGCCAGGGATAGCCTGGCGGATACCCGTAGGTGAAGCTGGGGTCGTAGTGTGACGAAGAAGACTCTGACTGCCACTGGCTGGCAGCCTCCTCTAGATCCCAAGAATAAACAGATAGTCGTGGAGGCTCATCTTGTGGCTCCGGTTACGGGGCTGGTGCAGGATTCCGATAGGCTTGAATAGCCGACCACGGAACGATGTGAGGTTCTGCAGACAAGTTAAACAAAGAAGGAGCAGGCAAAGTAATAGTCTCAGGATGAGTTTTATCAAAGTATAATTTGTATTTGAGCTCCCCTTCGTGACTCTTAACAAGAAAATCATGCGCTATCATACTGTTATAATCTAAATAAACACGGGGCAGCGCTGTTTCTTCTTTCTCCTCATGCCTAATAGGTATTTCAAAATGTTCAGCTAGGCGTGAAGCATAAATGCCTCCAAAGATGGGACCCTTAGTACGGTTCAGACTTATCCGTCTAGCAACAATTCCACCCATACTAACAGAGTTATTGCGGTATAAACCATGGAGCAAAATAATAATATCAGGAATACTAAGGTTCCCACAGTTCCCGCGTCCAATTAAGCAATGACTAGCAAATAAGGCAAAGTAACGTCAAACAGGAAAATGTATGCTAGTGATCCTTGCATCAGAAACCTTCCTGGTTTCTCCCACCGTGATGGTGTTAATAAAAGCTTCTACTTCGTTACGGTGGCGTTCATCTAAGGTGCCCTCAAAGGGTATTCTGCAAACCTCGCGGAATTCAGCTAATGTCATCTCTTTAACAACGTCATATAAATGAAACTCTACTGTCGGAGATGATTTCTTAGGGAAAAAGTAGAAGTTTTGCACAAAAGTATTTGTGAGTAAGATATACTGATGACGTTGGTCGTGGAGGAAGTTGGTGAGGCCAGCATTCTCAATCAATAAATAGAAATCTTCATAAATCCCGGCTCTCCTCAAGAAGTCATCGGAAGGCCATTCACACGGCCGGACCTCCGCAGTGCGAGGCAAATTAAATTTGGGCGTCTGCTCTTCTTCCTTTTGTTTTTCCTTGGAGCTTCGGCTCGACGAGCCCCTCAAAAATTTCTTCATTATTTCTGAAACAATCTGAAATTTTTAGTAACTTCAAATAAAAGTGAACTAACTTCAATAAAATTGATAGCAACAACTCCCACAAGTGCCTAGGGCCTATATCAAACATTAGAACTACTTGGAACCATATAAATTTGACATGCAAGCTCAAGAACATGGTCACCTATGCAGCACAAATTTGCAATGAATAAAGCACTAGAACAAAAACTAATTGGACCAATTGAGGAGTCACATACCAAGGAACAATCTCCCCAAGCAGTTTTGCGAGAGGTGCTTTGAGCAAGGAGATCGAAAATCACATCAACGGGGGCTGGAACTCGTGCTTGAGTTGGTTTTTCGTGTTTGTGTGTGGCAGAGGAAGAAGATGGGTGCAGGAATAAGTGGAGGAGGGCCACCATGGGCCCACGAGGCAGGGGGCGCGCCCAGGGGGGTAGGGCGCGCCCTCCAACCTCGTGGCCAGGTGGCAGCTCCCCTCGTGGTAATTTTTGCACAGTAAATTCTCAAATATTCCCGAAAAAATCATATTAAATTGGCATGGCATTCCGAGGACTTTTATTTTCGGGATAATTTTATATTGCACAGATAAGTCAGGAGACAGACAGAAAAAATATTATTTTACTTTTATTCTTACTAAATAACAGAAAATATAAAGAGGGTACAGAAGGTTGTGCTTCTAGTTTCATCCATCTCGTGATCATCAAAATGAACCCACTAACAAGGTTGATCAAGTCTTGTTAACAAACTCATTCCGAATAATCACGGAACCAGAGAAATTTCGAATAACACTAAGTTACCTCAACGGGGATATGAAAATCCCCAACAATAAAAATATCATACTTTTTCTTGACAGTAGGGAGAGGAAATTCAAAACCTCCAAATAAATCGATGGAATTTTTCCAATAGAGTTGATACTATAAACTTAAGGTTGTTTTCTCGGAAAGTGTATCGTGTGCTCATTGCCATTAACATGAAAAGTGACATTGCCTTTGGTGTAATCAATAACAGCCCCTGCAGTATTAAGGAAAGGTCTTCCAAGAATAATAGACATACTATCATCCTCGGGAATATCAAGAATAACAAAGTCCGTTAAAATAGTAACGTTCGCAACTACAACAGGCACGTCCTCACAAATATCGACAGGTATAACAGTTGACTTATCAGCCATTTGCAAAGATATTTCAGTAGGTGTCAACTTATTCAAGTCAAGTCTACAATATAAAGAGAGAGGCATAACACTGACACCGGCTCCAAGATCACATAAAGCAGTTTTAACATAATTTCTCTTAATGGAGCATGGTGTAGTAGGCACTCCGGGATCTCCAAGTTTCTTTGGTATTCCACCCTTAAAAGTATAATTAGCAAGCATGGTGGAAATTTCAGCTTCAGGTATCTTTCTTTTATTAGTAATGATATCCTTCATATACTTAGCATAAGGATTTGTTTTGAGCACATCAGTTAATCGCATATGCAAAAAGATGGGTCTAATCATTTCAGCAAAGCACTCGAAATCCTCATCATCCTTTTTCTTGGATGGTTTCGGAGGAAAGGGCATAGGTTTCTGAACCCATGGTTCCCTTTCTTTACCATGTTTCCTAGCAACGAAGTCTCTTTTATCATAACGTTAATTCTTTGATTGTGGGTTATCAAGATCAACAGCAGGTTCAACTTCTACATCATTATCATTACTAGGTTGAGCATCAACATGAACATTATCATTAACATTATCACTAGGTTCATGTTCATCACCTAATTGTGTTTCAGCATCAGAAACAGAGATATCATTTGGATTCTCAAGTGGTTCAGCAATAGGTTCACTAGAAGTTTGCAAAGTCCTATCATTTTTCTTTTTCTTCCTTTTAGAAGAACTAGGTACATCTATATTATTTCTTTGAGAATCTTGCTCGATTCTCTTAGGGTGGCCTTCAGGATACAAAGGTTCCTGAGTCATTCTACCAGTTCTAGTAGCCACTCTAACAGCATAATCATTTTTCTTACTATTCATTTCATCAAGCACTTCTTTCTGAGCTTTAAGTACTTGTTCTACTTGAGTGGTAACCATAGAAGCATGTTTGCTAACCAGTTTAAGTTCACATCTAATATCAGCCATATAATCACCCAAGCGTTTAATCATAAAGGTATTCTGTTTTAATTGTCTACCAAAATAAGCATTAAAGTCATCTTGCTTAAACATAAAGTCATCAAACTCATCCAAGCACTGACTAGCAATTTTAGTAGGAGGGACTTCAGCTTTATCATATAGAGAATTTACCTTTACTACCCGTGTCGGGATATCGGGAGGTTCTTCATTAAATAAGTAATTGAGATCATATACTTCTTCAATAGGCGGTAAATTAAGACCATGTATTTCTTCAATAGGAGGTAAATTCTTAACATCTTCAGCTTTAATACCTTTTTCTTTCATAGATTTCTTTGCCTCTTGCATATCTTCGAGACTGAGAAATAGAACACCTCTCTTCTTCGGAGTTGGTTTAGGAATAGGCTCAGTAAGTGGCTTAGGAGCTGGCTCAGGAGGTGGCTCGGGAGGTGCCCAATTATTTTCATTTGCCAACATATTATTCAATAGAATTTCAGCGTCATCCGGTGTTCTTTCCCTGAAAAGAGAACCAGCACAACTATCCAGGTAATCTCTGGAAGCATCAGTTAGTCCATTATAAAAGATATCAAATATTTCAGGTTTCTTAAGAGGATGATCAGGCAAAGCATTAAGTAACTTGAGAAGCCTCCCCCAAGCTTGTGGGAGACTCTCTTCTTCAATTTGCAGAAAGTTGTATATTTCCCTCAAAGCAGCTTGTTTCTTATGAGCAGGGAAATATTTAGCAGAGAAGTAATAAATCATATCCTGGGGACTTTGCACACAACCAGGATCAAGAGAATTAAACCATATCTTAGAATCACCCTTTAATGAGAATGGAAATATTTTGAGTAAATAAAGGTAGTGTGATCTCTCATTATTAGTAAACATGGCAGCTATATCATTTAACTTAGTAAGATGTGCCACAACAGTTTCAGATTCATAGCCATAAAAAGGATCAGATTCAACTAAAGTAATTATATCTGAATCAACAGAAAAATCATAATAGTCCTGATCAGGAACACAGATAGGTGAAGTAGCAAAAGCAGGGTCGAGTTTCATTCTATCTCTAAAAGATTCTTTACTCCATTTAACTAGCAACCTCTTAAGTTCATGTCTATCCTGGCAAGCAAGAATAGCTGCAGAAGATTCAACATCAAAAAGATAACCCTCAGGAATAGCAGGCATAGTTTCATCATCACTAACATCATCGTGTTCAGGTTCAATAATTTCTCTTTCTCTAGACCTAGCAATTTGCTCATCAAGAAATTCACCAAGGGGCATAGTAGTATCAAGCATAGAAGTAGTTTCATCATAAGTATCATGCATAGCAGAAGTTGCATCATCAATAACATGCGACATATCAGAATTCATAGCAGTAGTAGGTTTAGTGTCACAAACTTACTCATAATAGAAGGAGAATCTAGTGCAAGGCTAGATGGCAGTCCCTTACCTCCCCTCGTAGTTGAGGGCAAAATAGTTGTTCGATCATCTTTCAAGTTCTTCATAGTGTCCAACAGATATAAATCCCAAGTGACTCAAAGAATAGAGCTATGCCCCCCGGCAACGGCGCCAGAAAAAGGTCTTGATAACCCACAAGTATAGGGGATCGCAACAGTTTTCGAGGGTAGAGTATTCAACCCAAATTTGTTGATTCGACACAAGGGGAGCCAAAGAATATTCTCAAGTATTAGCAGCTGAGTTGTCAATTCAACCACACCTGGAAACTTAGTATCTGCAGCAAAGTGTTTAGTAGCAAAGTAATATGATAGTGGTGGTAACGGTAACAAAAGTAAAGACAGTAAAAGTAATGTTTTTGGTATTTTGTAGTGATTGTAACAATAGCAACGAAAAAGTAAATAAGCGAGAACCAGTATATGGAAAACTCATAGGCACCAGATTAGCGATGGATAATTATGCGGGATGCGGTTCGTCATGTAACAGTCATAACATAGGGTGACACAGAACTAGCTCCAGTTCATCAATGTAATGTAGGCATGTATTCCGTATATAGTCATACGTGCTTATGGAAAAGAACTTGCATGACATCTTTTGTCCTACCCTCCCGTGGCAGCGGGGTCCTATTGGAAACTAAGGGATATTAAGGCCTCCTTTTAATAGAGAACCGGAACAAAGCATTAGCACATAGTGAATACATGAACTCCTAGAACTATGGTCATCACTGGGAGTGGTCCCGATTATTGTCACTTCGGGGTTGCCGGATCATAACACATAGTAGGTGACTATAGACTTGCAAGATAGGATCAAGAACACACATATATTCATGAAAACTTAATAGGTTCAGATCTGAAATCATGGCACTCGAGCCCTAGTGACAAGCATTAAGCATAGCAAAGTCACAGCAACATCAATCTCAGAACATAATGGATACTAGGGATCAAACCCTAACAAAACTAACTCGATTACATGATAAATCTCATCCAACCCATCACCGTCCAGCAAGCCTACGATGCAATTACTCACGCACGGCGGTGAGCATCATGAAATTGGTGATGGAGGATTGTTGATGATGACTACGGCGACGAATCCCCCTCTCCGGAGCCCCGAACGGACTCCAGATCAGCCCTCCCGAGAGAGATTAGGGCTTGGCGGCGGCTCCGTATCGTAAAATGCGATGATATCTTCTCTCTGATTTTTTTCTCCCTGAAAGCCAATATATGGAGTTGGAGTTGGCGTCAGAGGGCCACCAGGGGGCCCACGAGGTAGGGGGGCGCGCCCAGGGGGGGGGGGCACCCCACCCTCATGGACAGGGTGTGGGCCCCCTGGCCTTCATCTTTGGCGACGATTTTTCTTTATTTTTTCTAAGGTGTTCCGTGGAGTTTCAGGTCATTCCGAGAACTTTTATTTTCTGCACATAAAACAACACCATGGCAATTCTGCTAAAAACAGCGTCAGTCCGGGTTAGTTCCATTCAAATCATAAAACAAGTTAGAGTCCAAAACAAGGGCAAAAGTGTTTGGAAAAGTAGATACGACGGAGACGTATCAAACGCAAGTCCAACTCTCAAGGGGATTACTGCTGCAGCCATGGTGGAGGTGGATGGCGATGTGGGGCAAGGCCCGTGGCGGCTCTTTGGGTCAGCGCGAGGCAGCGACAACTCAAGCACGAGGCCGGGGCAACTTGGAACAAGCGGTTCGACGGGCCGGCTCTGTGAGGTACCCGCCGGGTGGTCCAGATGATCGAGGCACATGCGCGGCTCTGTGTTGACCCGTCGTCAAAGAGGCGACTCACCGGCAGCTTGCACGCTGCGGGCAACTCGACAACAAAGCAGAGTCCGAGCCGTGGTCAATTGCGTCCTGTCCGAGTCTTTTCCATACTCTTCTTTCCTTTTCTTATTTTTCCTTTCTCTTTGATCCGATCGATGGACATAGTAAACAACAGGTCTCTGAACTTTGGTGACTTGATCGCGATCGGATCAAGTAAATCACAAGACAGCAGCAAACAAAAGAATGCAGCCCTTTTTCCTTGAACTTAAAGTCCCATAGATTGTAAATCCGGACTCACAAACTTGAAGCTGACACAGATCCTTCCGAACCGGTTCTTTTCATCCGGAAAATGGTGAACTTTTTCTTATTCATCTAGTCAATCGCGAGCTTCTCGATCCCTGAGAGAGATCCCTCCAAGAACTCAACAGCACCATGCGAAGGCCCCATGATGCGCGCCAAATGTTGTGGATTTGTCATGCATATGTCCTAGTGGGAGGACTTGTCATGAGGACAACACAACTAGGTAGTAGCTTGAGAGGGGTTGATCGGGACGAGAGATGTGTGTAGATCGTCGGAGTGGATTAGCACATGAGACAAGATTTAGATAGCTTCGGGCCCCGGGAAACATCATCTGGTAATAACCCTACATGATGTTTGTGGCTAGGTCTTATTCAATATGCTCATGGGAGTTGGTGTATAAGCCGACTCTCCTATAGTTGTATCTAGCCCTCGAGATTATTTTCTCTGTCCCTCTTGGGGTGCCGCCCCTCCATATATAAGTTGAAGGGGCGGGTACATGACTAGTCCTAGTAGGATTGGGATTACTCTATTACAAGTAGAGTCCTAGTCTTGCTTCCTTTGTAAGGGAAATATTCCTTATGCCTTTCCTCTTAAACCGGCACACCAGAACATAAGCAGGCCTTCCCACAAGTGGCCTTCTGGGCCGTTGGGTCTTGCGATCGTTTGACCCGCCCGCCGGGTCACTAATGGGTCACCGAGGTTCGAATGGGTCTCCAGTGAGTCGCCAAGTATCAGCCGGGTCTTTGGTGAGTCGCCAAGTCCGGTCGGGTCATATTTCTGGCCGGGTCATACCGCGAGGTATATCCCCGACAGTCCATAACCTGAGGATTATCCTCATTGCTGCACAAAATTATGTCCTTGATGCACCGCTAGGTGAAAGGCCTGCTGCAAGAGCAGATGCTGATGTTATGAACGTATGGCAAGCTCGATCTGATGACTACTTGATAGTTCAGTGTGCCATGCTTTACGGCTTAGAATCGGGACTTGGGACTTCAAAGATGTTTTGAACGTCATGGAGCATATGAGGTGTTCCACGAGTTGAAGTTAGTATTTCAAGCAAATGCCCGAGTTGAGAGACATGAAGTCTCCAACAAGTTCTATAGCTGCAAGATGGAGGAGAACAGTTCTATCTGTGAACACATACTCAGAATGTCTGGGTATCATAACCACTTGACTCAGCTGGGAGTTAATCTTCTAGATGATAGTGTTATTGACAGAGTTCTTCAATCACTATAAAGGCTTCGTGATGAACTATAATATGCAAGGGATGGAGAAGACTATTCCCGAGCTCTTCGCAATGCTCAAAGCTGTGGAGGTAGAAATCAAGAAGGAGCATCAAGTGTTGATGGTTAACAAGACCACTAGTTTCAACAAAAAGGGCAAAGGAAATAAGGGGAACTTCAAGAAGAATGGAAAGCAAGTTGCCACTCCCGGGAAGAAGCCCAAGTCTGGACCTAAGCCTGAAGCTGAGTGCTTCTACTGCAAAGGGATTGGTCGCTGGAAGTGGAACTGCCCCAAGTAGAACTTAATGAGGTAATTGTACCTTCTCTCGAATTGGAAAGTAACTCATCACAGAAAACTGTTCCCGTGATTCCTACACCAACTAGTGAGGAAGCTAATGATAATGATCATGAAACTTCGGATCAAGTTACTACCGAACCTCGTAGGCCAACCAGAGCATGTTCCGCACTAGAGTGGTACGGTAATGCTGTTCTGGAAGTCATGTTACTGGACCATGACGAATCTACGAAGTATGAGGAAGCGATGATGAGCCCAGATCCGCAAAATGGCTTGAGGCCATGAAATCTGAGACGGGATCCATGTATGAGAACAAAGTATGGACTTTGGTTGACTTGCCCGATGATCAGGAAGCTATAGAGAATAAATGGATCTTCAAGAAGAAGAATGACGCTGATGGTAATGTTACTATCTACAAAGCTCGACTTGTCACAAAAGGTTTTCGACAAGTTTAATGAGTTGACTATGATGAGACCTTCTCACCTGTAGCGATGCTTAAGTCTGTCGAATCATGTTAGCAATTGCCACATTTTATGATTATGGAATCTGGCAAATGGACGTCAAAACTGCATCCTTAATGGATTTCTTAAAGAAGAGTTATATATGATACAACCAGAAGGTTTTGTCGATCCTAAAGGTGCTAACAAAGTGTCCAAGCTCCAGCGATCCATTTATGGACTGGTGCAAGCATCTCGGAGTTGGAATATACGCTTTGATGAGGTGATCAAAGCATATGGTTTTATATACGTGGCGAAGGGGCACCTACAAAACACATCAATTGTTCCAAGCCGTGTGCGGTGCCCTCCTCCACAGTTTACGCTTCCAGTCATATTCACGTAGTGCTTAGGCGAAGCCCTGCGTGAATCACTTCACCATCATTGTCACCATGCCATCGTGCTGATGGAACTCCCCTCGACACTTTGCTGGATCAAGAGTTCGAGGGACGTCATTGAGCTGAACGTGTGCAGAACTCGGAGGTGTCATACGTTCGGTGCATCACCGGTCGGAAGAAGAAGTTCGACTACATCAACCGCATTAACAAACGCTTCCGCTTTTGGTCTACGAGGGTACGTGGACACACTCTCCCCCTCTCATTGCTGTGCATCTCCTAGATAGATCTTGCATGAGCGTAGGAATTTTTTGAAATTGCATGCTACGTACGTTCCCTAACAATATTTCCTTCAGTCTCCCACTTGCATTAGATTCAATAATCTAGTTCACATTGCCATGTGATTTAACACCAATAGTTCATATCTTTATGTGATTAACACCCATAGTTCCCATCGCCATGTGACCAACACCCAAGGGTTTACAAGAGTCAATAATCTAGTTCACATCGCTATGTGATTTATACCCAAAGAGTACTAAGGTGTGATCATGTTTTGCTTGTGAGAGAAGTTTAGTCAATGGGTCTGCCACATTCAGATCCATATGTATTTTGTAAATTTTTATGTCTACAATGCTCTGCATGGAGCTACTCTAGCTAATTGCTCCCACATTCAATACATATCTAGATTGAGACTTAGAGTCATCTAGAACAATGTCAAAGCTTGCATTGACGTAACTCTTTACAACAAACTCTTTATCACCTCCATAACCCGAGAAATATTTCCTTAGTCCTCTTTAATGTAACTAAGGATAATTTTGAGCGTTGTCCACTGATCTATTCCTGGATCACTATTTTACCCCCTTGCCAAACTGATGGCAAGGTACACAACAGGTTTGGTACACATTATGGCATACTTTATAGAACCTATGGCTGAGGCATAGAGAATGAGTTTCATTCTCTCTTTATCTTCTGCCCTGGTCGGATTTTGAGTCTTACTCAACTTTATACCTTACAACTCAGGCAAGAACTCCTTCTTTGACTAATCCCTTTTGAACTCCTTCAAAATCTTTTCAAGGTATGTACTCATTGAAAGTATTGTCAAGCGTCTTGATCTATCTCTATAGATCTTGATGCCCAATATTTAAGCTGCTTCACCGAGGTCTTTTATTGAAAAATTATTATTCAAATATCCTTTTATGCTATCCAAAAATTCTACATCATTTCCAATCAACAATATGTCATCCACATATAATATCAGAAATGCTACAGAGCTCCCACTCACTTTCTTGTAAATACAGGCTTCACCATGAGTATTTATAAAACAATATGCTTTGATCACCTTATCAATGCGTATATTCCAACTCCGAGATGCTTGCACCAGTCCATAGATGGATCGCTAGAGTTTGCACACTTTATTAGCACCTTTAGGATCGACAAAACCTTTTGGTTGCATCATATACAACTCTTCTATAAGAAATCCATTAAGGAATGCAGTTTTGACATCCATTTGCCAGATTTCATAAAATGCGGCAAACGCTAACATGCTTTAGATAGACTTAAGCATCTCTACGAGTGAGAAAATCTCATCATAGTCAACACCTTGAACTTGTCAAAACCTTTTGCAACAAGTCAAGCTTTGTAGATAGTAACACTACCATCAGCGTCCGTCTTCCTCTTGAAGATCCATTTATTCTCAATGGCTTGCTGATCATCGGGCAAGTCCACCAAAGTCCACACTTTGTTCTCATACATGGATCCTACCTCAGATTTCATGGCCTCAAGCCATCTGTCGAAATCTGGGCTCATCATAGCTTCTTCATAGTTCGTAGGTTCGTCATGGTCTAATAACATGACTTCCAGGACAGGATTACCGTACCACTTTGGTGTGGAACATGCTCTGTTCGACCTACGAGGTCCAGTAGTAACTTGATCCTACGTTTCATGATCATCATCATTAGCTTCCTCTCTAGTTTATGTAGGCATCACGGGAACGGATTTCACTGATGTGCTACTTTTCAATTTGAGGGAAGCTACAATTACCTCATCAAGTTCTACTTTCCTCCCACTCACTTCTTTCGAGAGAAACTCCTTCTCTAGAAAGGTTCCATTCTCGGTAACAAAAATCTTTCCTTTTGAATCTGTGGTAGAAGGTGTACCCAATTGTTTCCTTAGGGTATCCTACGAAGACACACTTCTTCCATTTGGGTTCGAGCTTATCAGGTTGAAGACTTTTGACATAAGTCACTACAAAAAAATACACTTCCGTGATGATACATGTTTGTCACAGTAGGTCACATTTTCTGTCATGCATGTGCATCCATGACGATTTTATGATAGAATCAAGATAGTCATACCTGTGCTGTCGTAGAAGTGTTCCATGACATTACCAAAATTATCATCACGGAAGTGTCCACTTCCATGACGATAAATCGCACGTCATAGAAGTGCTTTCGTCAAGGGTGACCGACACGTGGCATCCACCGTAACGGGACACCGTTAAGCTATCGGGTCCGGTTTTGGATCCGATAACCCGCTAATAGCCACGACCAATGCCGATTTTCCACGTGTAAAATTCTCATTGGCTGACAGAACCACGTGTTAGCTCCGCGTTGGCACAGGTGTCACTCATCCAATGGGCGAGTTGCGCCTATGATATGTTGACACGTGGACCGGACCAAAAGTGGCCCATAAAGATTAAATGGGACGGCCCAACTAAAGGCCCACATGATTTTTCAGACCATAATGGGCCGGCCCAGCTAAATGCCCACAAGATTTTGTAGACCATAATGGGCTGGACCACCTAAAGGCCCACAAGATTTTGTGGACCATAATGGGCCGGCCCAGCTAAAGGCCCACGAGATTTCACCGACCATAATGGGCCGGCCCAGCTAAAGGCCCACAAGATTTTGAGGACACTAGTGGGCCGACCCATTAATAGGCTGCCATGTTTTGGGCCAAATGCCGGCCCATATTTGATCCGACCCATTCATAGCCTGCCACGTTCCTGGCCTAATAAAGGCCTATATGAGATCCGTCCTGTTAAAAGCCTACCATGTTCTGGGCCAAATTACGGCCCAGATCAGATCCGACCCATTAAGAGGCTTTGGGCTTAATTATGGCCCATATCAGATTCGGCTCATCAACTGGACGCTATGCTTTTGGGCCCACTTGCTAAAGGCCCATTTAGTAATTCGGTCTGATATTAGTTTCGGCCTGTTAAAGGCCCGTTTAATATTTCGGCCCTATATTTATTTCGGCCTGTTAAAAGCCCGTCATATAGTTGGGCATAACTATGCCCGGTTTGCATCGGCCTGCTCACAGTCGATAATCTGATTGGGCCAACCAAGGACCGAGACAATTTTGGCCTGTTAATGGCCCGTGATGTGATTGGCACAATCATGGGCCGGGGTCTATTTCGGCCTGCTGCCGGCCCGTGAGTTGTTCGACACGTTTCAGGCCCAACCTACTTTTCAGCCTCTTAAAAGCCCATTGAGTTTTCTTGCGAAAATTGTTGGAAATATGCCCTAGAGGCAATAATAAAATGGTTATTATTATATTTCCTCATTCATGATAATTGTCTTTTATTCATGCTATAACTGTGTTATCCGGAAATCGTAATACATGTGTGAATACATACACCACAACATGTCCCTAGTGAGCCTCTAGTTGACTAGCTCGTTTATCAATAGATGGTCACGGTTTCCTGACCATGGACATTGGATGTCATTGATAACGGGATCACATCATTAGGAGAATGATGTGATGGACAAGACCCAATCCTAAGCATAGCACAAGATCGTGTAGTTCATTTGCTAGAGCTTTTCCAATGTCAAGTATCATTTCCTTAGACCATGAGATCGTGTAACTCCCGGATGCCGTAGGAGTGCTTTGGGTGTACCAAACGTCAAAACTTAACTGGGTGACTATAAAGGTATACTACAGGTATCCCCAAAAGTACCTGTTGGGTTGACACGGATCGAGACTGGGATTTGTCACTCCGTATGACAGAGAGGTATCTCTGGGCCCACTTGGTAATGCATCATCATAATGAGCTCAATGTGACCAAGTGTTTGGTCACGGGTTCATGCATTACGGTACGAGTAAAGTGACTTGCCGGTAACGAGATTGAACGAGGTATTGGGATACCGACGATCGAACTCGGGCAAGTAATGTAGCGATTGACAAAGGGAATTGTATACGGGATTACTTGAATAATCGACATCGTGGTTCATTCGATGAGGTCATCGTGGAACATGTGGGAGCCAACATGGGTATCCAGATCCCGCTGTTGGCTATTGGCCGGAGAGTCGTCTCGGTCATGTCTGCATGTCTCCCGAACCCGTAGGGTCTACACACTTAAGGTTCGGTGACGCTAGGGTTGTAAAGATATTAGTATGCAGTAACCCGAAAGTTGTTCGGAGTCTCGGATGAGATCCCGGATGTCACGAGGAGTTCCGGAATGGTTCGAAGGTGAAGAATTGTATATAGGAAGTCCAGTTTCGGCCACCGGGAAAGTTTCGGGGGTCACCGCTATTGTACCGGGACCACTGGAAGGGTCCCAGGGGTCCACCGGGTGGCGCCACCTATCCCGGAGGGCCCCATGAGCTGAAGTGGGGAAGGGAAATAGCCCCTGGTGGGCTGGTGCACCCCCTTGCCCCCCTGCGCCTAGGGTTGGAAACCCTAGGGGTGGGGGGCGCCCCACTTGACTTGGGGGGCAAGTTCCCCCCTTTGGCCGCCCCCCCTTGAGATGGGATCTCTAGGGGGCCGGCGCCCCCCGGGCCCCTATATAAAGAGGGGGGAGGGAGGGCTGTGCACCCCTGCTCCTGGCACCTCCCTCTCCTCCGCAACACCTCTCCCTCTTGTAGAGCTTGGCGAAGCCCTGCCGAGATCGCTGCTACTTCCACTACCACGCCGTCGTGCTGTTGGATCTCCATCAACCTCTCCCTCCCCCTTGCTGGATCAAGAAGGAGGAGACATCTTCCCCAACCGTACGTGTGTTGAACGCGGAGGTGACGTCCGTTCAGCACTAGGATCTTCGGTGATTTGGATCACGACGAGTACGACTCCCTCAAGCCCGTTCTCTTGAACGCTTCCGCGCATGATCTACAAGGGTATGTAGATGCACTCCTCTCTCTCGTTGCTAGATGACTCTATAGATTGATCTTGGTGAAGCGTAGAAAATGTTATTTTCTGCAACGTTCCCCAACAGTGGTATCAGAGCTAGGTCTATGCGTAGTTTCTATGCACGAGTAGAACACAATCGTGTTGTGGGCGTAGATGTTGTCAATTTTCTTGCCACTATTAGTCTTATCTTGTTTCGGCGGCATCGTAGGATGAAACGGCCCGGACCGACCTTACACGTACGCTTACGTGAGACAGGTTCCACGGACTGACATGCACTAGTTGCATAAGGTGGCTAGCGGGTGTCCGTCTCTCCCACTTTAGTCGGATCGGATTCGATGAAAAGGGTCCTTATGAAGGATAAATAGAAATTGGCACATCATGTTGTGGTTTTACGTAGGTAAGAAACGTTCTTGCTAGAAACCTATAGAAGCCATGTAAAAACATGCAACAACAATTAGAGGACGTCTAACTTGTTTTTGCAGCATATGCCTTGTGATGTGATATGGCCAAAAGGATGTGATGAATGAAATATATGTGATGTATGAGATTGATCATGTTCTTGTAATAGGAATCACGACTTGCATGTCGATGAGTATGACAACCGGCAGGAGCCATAGGAGTTGTCTTTATTTTTTGTATGACCTGCGTGTCATTGAATAACGCCATGTAAAATACTTTACTTTATTGCTAAACACGTTAGCCATAGAAGTAGAAGTAATCGTTGGCGTGACAACTTCATGAAGACACGATGATGGAGATCATGATGATGGAGATCATGGTGTCATGCCGGTGACGAAGATGATCATGGCGCTCCGAAGATGGAGATCAAAGGAGCAATATGATATTGGCCATATCATGTCACTATTTGATTGCATGTGATGTTTATCATGTTTTGCTTCTTATTTGCTTAGTACGACGGTAGTAAATAAGATGATCCCTTATAATAATTTCAAGAAAGTGTTCCCCCTAACTGTGCGCCTTTGTGAAAGTTCGTTGTTTCAAAGCACCACGTGATGATCGGGTGTGATAGATTCTAACATTCACATACAACGGGTGTAAGACAGATTTACACATGCAAACTCTTAGGTTGACTTGACGAGCCTAGCATGTACAGACATGGCCTCGGAACACAAGAGACGGAAAGGTCGAACATGAGTCGTATGGAAGATACGATCAACATGGAGATGTTCACCGATGATGACTAGTCCGTCTCACGTGATGATCGGACATGGTCTAGTTGAGTCGGATCATGTATCACTTAGATGACTAGAGGGATGTCTAATCTGAGTGGGAGTTCATTAAATAATTTGATTAGATGAACTTAATTATCATGAACTTAGTCTAAAAAACCTTTGCAAAATGTCTTGTAGATCAAATGGCCAACGCTCATGTCAACCTCAACTTCAACGCGTTCCTAGAGAAAACCAAGCTGAAAGATGATGGCAGCAACTATTCGGACTGGGTCCGGAACCTGAGGATCATCCTCATAGCTGCCAAGAAAGCATATGTCCTAGAAGGACCGCTAGGTGAAGCACCCATCCCAGAGAACCAAGACGTTATGAACGCTTGGCAGTCACGTGCTGATGATTACTCCCTCGCTCAGTGTGGCATGCTTTACAGCTTAGAACCGGGGCTCCAAAAGCGTTTTGAGCAACACGGAGCATATGAGATGTTCGAAGAGCTGAAAATGGTTTTCCAAGCTCATGCCCAGGTCGAGAGATATGAAGTCTCCGACAAGTTCTATAGTTGTAAGATGGAGGGAAATAGTTCTATCAGTGAGCACATACTCAAAATGTCTGGGTTGCACAACCGCTTGTCCCGGCTGGACTCTAACCTCCCGGACGAGGCGGTCATTGACAGAATCCTTCAGTCGCTCCCACCTAGCTACAAGAGCTTTGTGATGAACTACAATATGCAGGGGATGGTGAAAACTATTCCTAAAGTATTTTCAATGCTGAAATCAGCGGAGGTGGAAATCAAAAAGGAACATCAAGTGTTGATGGTCAATAAAACCACTAGTTTCAAGAAAGGCAAGGGTCAGAAGAACTTCAAGAAGGACAGCAAGGGAGTTGTCGCGCCCGGTAAGGCAGTTGCCAGGAAGAAGCCAAAGAATGGACCAAACGTGAGACTGAGTGCTTTTATAGCAAGGGAAAGGGACACTGGAAGCGGAACTGCCCCAAATACTTAGCGGACAAGAAGGCCGGCAACACTAAAGGTATATGTGATATACATGTAATTGATGTGTACCTTACCAGTACTCGTAGTAGCTCCTGGGTATTTGATACCGGTGCGGTTGCTCATATTTGTAACTCAAAACAGGAGCTGCGGAATAAGCGGAGACTGGCGAAGGACGAGGTGACGATGCGCGTCGGGAATGGTTCCAAGGTCGATGTGATCGCCGTCGGCACGCTACCTCTACATTTACCTACGGGATTAGTTTTAAACCTCAATAATTGTTATTTAGTGCCAGCTTTGAGCATGAACATTGTATCTGGATCTCGTTTAATGCGAGATGGCTACTCATTTAAATCCGAGAATAATGGTTGTTCTATTTATATGAGAGATATGTTTTATGGTCATGCCCCGCTGGTCAATGGTTTATTCTTAATGAATCTCGAACGTGATGTTACACATATTCATAGTGTGAATACCAAAAGATGTAAAGTTGATAACGATAGTCCCACATACTTGTGGCACTGCCGCCTTGGTCACATTGGTGTCAAACGCATGAAGAAGCTCCATGCTGATGGACTTTTGGAGTCTCTTGATTACGAATCATTTGACACGTGCGAACCATGCCTTATGGGCAAAATGACCAAGACTCCGTTCTCCGGAACAATGGAGCGAGCAACCAACTTATTGGAAATCATACATACTGATGTGTGCGGTCCAATGAGCGTTGAGGCTCGCGGAGGATATCGTTATGTTCTCACTCTCACTGACGACTTGAGTAGATATGGGTATGTCTACTTGATGAAACACAAGTCTGAGACCTTTGAAAAGTTCAAGGAATTTCAGAATGAGGTAGAGAATCAACGTGACCGAAAGATAAAGTTCTTACGATCAGATCGTGGGGGAGAATATTTAAGTCACGAATTTGGTACGCACTTAAGGAAATGTGGAATCGTTTCACAACTCATGCCGCCTGGAACACCTCAGCGTAACGGTGTGTCCGAACGTCGTAATCGCACTCTATTGGATATGGTGCGATCTATGATGTCACTCACCGATTTACCGCTATCATTTTGGGGATACGCTCTAGAGACAGCTACATTCACTTTAAATAGGGCACCGTCTAAATCCGTTGAGACGACACCGTATGAATTATGGTTTGGGAAGAAACCTAAGCTGTCGTTTCTAAAAGTTTGGGGATGCGATGCTTATGTCAAGAAACTTCAACCTGAAAAGCTCGAACCCAAGTCAGAAAAATGCGTCTTCATAGGATACCCTAAGGAAACCATTGGGTATACCTTCTACCTCAGATCCGAAGGCAAGATCTTTGTTGCCAAGAACGGGTCCTTTCTGGAGAAAGAGTTTCTCTCGAAAGAAGTAAGTGGGAGGAAAGTGGAACTTGATGAAGTACTACCTCTTGAACCGGAAAGTAGCGCAGCTCAGGAAGATGTTCCTGTGGTGCCTGCACTGACTAGAGAGGAAACTAATGATGATGATCAAGGTACTTCGGATCAAGTTACTACTGAACTTCGTAGGTCCACGAGGACACGTTCCACACCAGAGTGGTATGGCAACCCTGTCCTAGAAATCATGTTGTTAGACAACGGTGAACCTTCGAACTATGAAGAAGCAATGGCGGGCCCAGATTCCAACAAATGGCTTGAAGCCATGCAATCCGAGATAGGATCCATGTATGAAAACAAAGTATGGACTTTGACAGACTTGCCCGATGATCGGCGAGCGATAGAAAACAAATGGATCTTTAAGAAGAAGACGGACGCGGATGGTAATGTTACCATCTATAAAGCTCGACTTGTCGCTAAGGGTTATCGACAAGTTCAAGGGGTTGACTACGATGAGACTTTCTCTCCCGTAGCGAAGCTGAAGTCCGTCCGAATCATGTTAGCAATTGCCGCATACTATGATTATGAGATATGGCAAATGGACGTCAAAACGGCATTCCTTAACGGCCATCTTAAGGAAGAACTGTATATGATGCAGCCGGAGGTTTTGTCGATCCTAAGAATGCTAACAAGGTATGCAAGCTCCAGCGCTCCATCTATGGGCTGGTGCAAGCATCTCGGAGTTGGAACATTCGCTTTAATGAAATGATCAAAGCGTTTGGGTTTATGCAGACTTATGGAGAAGCCTGCGTTTACAAGAAAGTGAGTGGGAGCTCTGTAGCATTTCTCATATTATATGTGGATGACATACTTTTGATGGGAAATGATATAGAACTTTTGGACAGCATTAAGGCCTACTTGAATAAGTGTTTTTCAATGAAGGACCTTGGAGAAGCTGCTTACATATTAGGCATCAAGATCTATAGAGATAGATCGAGATGCCTCATAGGTCTTTCACAAAGCACATACCTTGATAAGATATTGAAGAAGTTCAATATGGATCAGTACAAGAAGGGGTTCTTGCCTGTGTTGCAAGGTGTGAAATTGAGCTCGGCTCAATGTCCGACCACGGCAGAAGATAGAGAAAAGATGAGTGTCGTCTCCTATACCTCGGCCATAGGGTCTATCATGTATGCCATGCCGTGTACCAGACCTGATGTAAACATTGCCGTAAGTTTGGTAGGAAGGTACCAAAGTAATCCCGGCATGGAACACTGGACAGCGGTCAAGAATATCCTGAAGTACCTGAAAAGGACTAAGGATATGTTTCTCGTTTATGGAGGTGACGAAGAGCTCGTCGTAAAGGGTTACGTCGACGCTAGCTTTGACACAGATCTGGATGACTCTAAGTCACAAACCGGATACATGTATATTTTGAATGGTGGGGCAGTAAGCTGGTGCAGTTGCAAGCAAAGCGTCGTGGCAGGATCTACATGTGAAGCGGAGTACATGGCAGCCTCGGAGGCAGCGCATGAAGCAATCTGGGTGAAGGAGTTCATCACCGACCTAGGAGTCATACCCAATGCGTCGGGGCCGATCACACTCTTCTGTGACAACACTGGAGCTATTGCCCTTGCCAAGGAGCCCAGGTTTCACAAGAAGACCAGGCACATCAAGCGTCGCTTCAACTCCATTCGTGAAAATGTTCAAGATGGAGACATAGATATTTGCAAAGTGCATACAGATCTGAATGTCGCAGATCTGTTGACTAAACCTCTTCCGTGAGCAAAACATGATCAACACCAGAACTCTATGGGTGTTCGATTCATCACAATGTAAATAGATTATTGACTCTAGTGCAAGTGGGAGACTGTTGGAAATATGCCCTAGAGGCAATAATAAAATGGTTATTATTATATTTCCTCGTTCATGATAATTGTCTTTTATTCATGCTATAATTGTGTTATCCGGAAATCATAATACATGTGTGAATACATAGACCACAACATGTCCCTAGTGAGCCTCTAGTTGACTAGCTCGTTTATCAATAGATGGTCACGGTTTCCTGACCATGGACATTGGATGTCATTGATAACGGGATCACATCATTAGGAGAATGATGTGATGGACAAGACCCAATCCTAAGCATAGCACACGATCGTGTAGTTCGTTTGCTAGAGCTTTTCCAATGTCAAGTATCATTTCCTTAGACCATGAGATCGTGTAACTCCCGGATGCCATAGGAGTGCTTTGGGTGTACCAAACGTCACAACGTAACTGGGTGACTATAAAGGTATACTACAGGTATCCCTGAAAGTATCTGTTGGGTTGACACGGATCGAGACTGGGATTTGTTACTCCGTATGACGGAGAGGTATCTCTGGGCCCACTTGGTAATGCATCATCATAATGAGCTCAATGTGACCAATTGTTTGGTCACAGGATCATGCATTACGGTACGATTAAAGTGACTTGCCGGTAACGAGATTGAACAAGGTATTGGGATACCGACGATCGAATCTCGGGCAAGTAACGCACCGATTGACAAAGGGAATTGTATACGGGATTACTTGAATCCTCAACATCGTGGTTCATTCGATGAGATCATCGTGGAACATGTGGGAGCCAACATGGGTATACAGATCCCGTTGTTGGCTATTGGCCGGAGAGTCGTCTCGGTCATGTCTGCGTGTCTCCCGAACCCGTAGGGTCTACACACTTAAGGTTCGGTGACGCCAGGGTTATAAAGATATTAGTATGCAGTAACACGAAAGTTGTTCGGAGTCTCGGATGAGATCTCGGACGTCACGAGGAGTTCCGGAATGGCCCGGAGGTGAAGAATTGTATATAGGAAGTCCAGTTTCGGCCATCGGGAAAGTTTCGGGGGTCACCGGTATTGTACCGGGACCACCGGAAGGGTCCCGGGGGTCCACCGGGTGGGGCCAACTATCCCGGAGGGCCCCATGGGCTGAAGTGGGGAAGGGAACCAGCCCCTGGTGGGCTGGTGTGCCCCCCTTGGGCCCCCCTGCGCCTAGGGTTGGAAACACTAGGGGTGGGGGGCAAGTTCCCCCTTTGGCCGCCCCCCTTAAGATGGGATCTCTAGGAGGATGGCGCCCCCCAGGGCCCCTATATAAAGAGGGGGGGGGGGGGGGAGGGCTGCGCACCCCTGCTCCTGGCGCCTCCCTCTCCCTCCGCAACACCTCTCCCTCTCGTAGAGCTTGGCGAAGCCCTGCCGAGATCGCTGCTACTTCCACCACCACGCCGTCGTGCTGCTGGATCTCCATCAACCTCTCCCTCCCCCTTGCTGGATCAAGAAGGAGGAGATGTCTTCCCCAACCGTACATGTGTTGAACGCGGAGGTGCCGTCCGTTCGGCACTAAGATCTTCGGTGATTTGGATCACGACGAGTACGACTCCCTCAACCCCGTTCTCTTGAACGCTTCCACGCGTGATCTGCAAGGGTATGTAGATGCACTCCTCTCTCTCATTGCTAGATGACTCCATAGATTGATCTTGGTGAAGCATAGAATTTTTTTATTTTCTGCAACGTTCCCCAACAAAAATAGGGCCGACGGTTTACCCTGCCTATTAAAGGCCCAAATCTACTAGTGGGCCAATTTACATTTAGGCTTGTTAACGAACCAAGATGACGGGGCCCATGATGCGGATCATACATAGTGATTTGCATGATGGCCCGATTATGTACCGTAATTTTACGGTTTGGCCGGTTTACTACGAAGACAAGATATATGTACAGTAAAATAACTGTAGCATCATGAATAAGAAAAAACCTAGACTATACAATAAAGAAATTACGGCATATTACATCCACTGGGCATCAAAGTTTGCCACTATGATAATAAAGCACAAGCAGACAGTAGATTACATACACTGGGCATCAAAGATCGCCACCAGTGCAAATAAACATGTCGACAAAAGAATATACAAAACCGACAACACTTCAATAGATTTCAAGAAAGGTTAGCCCTGCTCGGGAGCTGTAGCGCAAGCAGCTGAGCAAGCTGATGAGACTGCGCTTGTTTGACACTTATGTCCTCCTCACACTGAAAGATAAACAAGCAGACAGATGACAGGTTTTGTACATATAAGTATCAATGCTGACAAGTCATCACATTTCTTACTAACAAATAAAGTGACACAGTTTGAAATAGCATTAACACAATATGGTATTGTTCAGGTCAAGACATGGCAGGAAATGACATTGTGAAGGAGTTGGCAGCTTCACGACACCACTGGATTACATATCAAGAACTCATAGGTATCAATGGTTAGTGTGTTGTCAATTTATCCCATTTCGGATTGGCAAATAAAGAGACAGTTTAAATAATAGTAGAATGATATGACATTGTTCATAGTTAAGACATTGCAGAATATGACATTGTGTTGTAGTGGGTAGATTCACCACACCACTGGGTTACGGATCAGGAACAGAAGCATACATGCAGTGAAAAAGAAGATCACTTGCTCTGTATAGTTTAATTTACATGGTATGAAGAAGGAACTTGGTTGTACAATTGAAAACTTAAATTGTGAAGGATAAACTTTTGTTTATGAACTACATAATAAACTTTAAACATGCAATTTGATGCAAACACCAAAAATAAACAGCTGTTGCAGTCATGTCTAACCAAATATACACAACAAAGTTTGAAGGCTTCAGAAGGACAAACTTACATTATTGGTGAAGACAGGCTCTATAAAGCCCTTGTCCATGCTGATGGGGGGGGGGAGCAATTCAAGAAGTTTACCACAAAATCTTCTTCATAAGCATTGCCTTTACTCTACATTTTGTTAAGAGTAAATATAGATGTGATAATATAAGAAAAAATGGAGAATATTTTAAGATAAGATGAAGAGTGATTCTACATAACCAAGTAGCTATAAATGTAAGTACATCGATACAGGCAAAAGGTACAGCCAAGTGGAATGCAGAGCTAAACTTCTTCAGTACCATCGGTGTTATCCAACCTTATGGTAAGAGTAAATATAGATCTGATGTGTAGAAAATGGAGGGCAAAGGAAAATAAGCTGCAGGGTGATGGTACATGAAAAACTACCAGTCAATATAAGTACATTGGTAAAGGACAACAGGTACTTACAAGAACAATGCAGAGCTAAAAATTTTCATTGGCATTGAATATATTCTACACTAATGTAACCATTCATATAGATCAGATTATTTGGAGCGAACAATTGATAAGCAAGCTATCATGCATACTGCTGTCACATAATGAACCAGATATGTATGCAAGTATAGTGATACAGCACAACAGGTACTAACAAGAGCAAAGCAGCGGGCAGCATATTTGCGATATCCTATCGTTCTTTTCAAAACGGAATTCTTCGTCGAGTAGATTTCCTGCAAAAAAGATCCGTAAGGCACATGCAAAAAAGTAGAAGTTCAAATTGTCATGTGATATCATAAACAGTACCTCATCCTAGGAACGAAACCAGTGCATAACAAGGTTTTCCCATTCAATTTGTTCTAAATTTAGCACATGAAACTTCACTAGAAATTCGTTTATAGACTTGCCATCAAAGTGTGATTTCCTCAGGTAACACCGATACTGCTGCAATGCTTCCTTGAAAAAGCGCAAGCAAGCTTTGCTCGTCATGACTATCCAGATTGACCCTCACCTACTTACAACAATGTAATGTAAATCATTGATGTGTTCAATCAGCAGAAAACAGGAAAATAATCACCATGAATAATAGCACTTACACGTAAGTGGGACAGGAAGATGTGAAAATAGTGTTTGTCTTCACTATAATCTTCCCATGATGGGAATATATGCACGTTGTCCCTAACAACATTGAAAGCATTGTCTTTTAAACTGGGAATAACTGGAATGGGGTTCCAATCTGCAGGAATTGGCCGTCTCTGTAGTTGGGAGAGGTCTTCGTCCGGTGGACTTGCTGTACTTTTTGTTGGAGTGGGATTTTTCTGTGGTACAGCTGGTGCTATGGCAACTGAAATCGGCATACCTTTTGCTGGAGTGCAGGTCCTGTGTGGTGGGGCTAGTGGTGTGGCCAGTGAAGTATGGGTACAGTCTGCTGGAGTCGGTCCTATGTTTTGTGTCACTGGTTGTACAGCCAATATAAGTGGGGTGCTGTCTGAATTCTTCGGCACCACCACGTTTTTCAAGGACTTTGCTGGTGCTCCTTCAGGTTCAGCAATCACCCTCTTCCTTTTTGATGTATGATGCACAAGAACAACATTTGAGTGGAAAAACATGGTATGATGACAGATGGAATATGTATTGATAATGGATGGGCATGGCATCTCGACATATATGATGAGTAAACTAAGCAGATGGCGGTGCAACAAAGTAGAAGAAATGCAAGACAACATATGCAAGATACGTGCAATCAATAAAACCTTGCCAAATTAGAATAGGCACCTTGATGGGTGAATAGGACAGGCCATCTGCCTTTGACTCCTTGAGGTTAGAATAGTCATTAGGATCATATTCTGAACAAGAATCAATAGGTGGGGAGCGTATGAGTTTCATTGCATCCAGAATGGCACTCAATGCCTTGCTACCAATTTTGTAAGTCATTGCGGTGTTTAGCTTCAAGAGTGGACTGCTGCTAGTGCAACACAAAGCAGCTACACAGATCATAGTGTAGATATAACGGAAAAACCGTAAGCATCAGAGTAAAATTAGCAAAGTGGAACTTGCTGGAATATATGTGCTAGTATTGTCGGCACGGCTAGAAAGGCTTCAGATACCAGGCTTCTTCAACTGAAGGTGCGGTACTGTTAATATCAGTCTAAGTCTCAAAGGCGACACAGCTCCCCGCATTTCCTTGCTATTCTTATAGGATTCAAGTGGGCAGGCCACTACAAATCCTATTCCTATGTTTACAAAATCCAACGAATCAAAGTGGCCCGAAGAGTTCAAAGTGTCCATCACAACCGACCGTATAGACCACTACACTGCAAATGTCGCTGCTCATCTTCACTACAAGGAACATACTGTACTACTATCATACTCCCTCCGTTCCAAAATATAAGTCTTGTTAGAGATTCCACTATGGATCACATACAGATGTATAGAGATACATTTTAGAGTGTAGAGTCACTCATTTTGCTCCATATGTAGTCCATGGTGGAATCTATAGAAAGACTTGTATTTAGGAACAGAGAGGGTACTTATTAAAGAAGAACGGAAGAGGAACATGCTAAAGAAGAGCAAGCAGATTTTGGATAATAAAATGTTCGTTGTGCAGTGCCCACACATGATGAAACAGAGCACATTAAGAATGCAACTCCATGTTGTCTCTCTATATGTGGTGCACATGCTTTTCGAAAGTAAAGTAGGAACATTAGCTGACCAATTAAATGTTATCTGTTTTAGTAATATTGGCATCATATCAGATTCGTATTTGAGCAACAAGTTTGGAATTATGAGTGGCACGTTGTTTAGCTTGATGCATTCAGGAGCAGAGCTAAGCAGGTACGATGATGGTACTGAATATAAAGGCATGTCTTCATGCAAGTCGCTTGACTTTTGTCATTTGGGTCAGTCAACCATTTCAGGCGGTTGGATGAAGATCCTACGTCTCCTAACCCTTCTTCTTCGTCGTCTCTGATTCTTCCCATACAAAACACCGCACGGGCCGGCTGGACCACCGGCCCCCATCACATGTGTTTCTCCACCACCCCCACCCCACCCTTTCCCCCGCCCACGTCCAGTTTTCTTCATTCAGCTAGGCCCCACCACCGCCCCCCACAACCACTGTCCCACCCGAGCCCCTTCCTTCGCACCGGCGAACTCCGGCGAGCTCTGAAAAATTGACTGAACCAATTTATAAATTTAGTCTACTTTCATTTAACTAGTGTGGAATATAAAAGGGGAAAACCATAAGCATTGCGAGTATAGTGTTGAGCATGCCATGGCGGATCTGAAGGTGCAAACCGGACAAAGGCAACTTTGCAACCAATGTTTGCTTTCAACTAGAAAGTAATTGATGGACAAGAAATTAGAGTAAAGCAGTGGCGATCTATTTTCTTGCTGTGATAAATAAGTTGAGCAGATACGGAAGAGTACCGCCTCTAGTGCGGCATCGTGTATGCATCTGCTAAGAATTTGACGGTGCTGCGATAGCGATGGCTGTCAGCAGCGTGGAAGCAGATCTAGGAGGGTAGACGGTGGCGGCGGGCACGGTGGATGAGATGGTCGTAGGAGCAGCGGTGACAAGGTGGACGACGGCGGGGATGAAGCGAGAGGAAGGGATGCAAGGATCTCGGTCTGAAGCTTTTTCGTGGATGAGAGAGGTCGATCTCTTGTAATGGACGACGACGGGGATGAAGCGAGAGGACGGGATGCAAGGATCTCGGTCTGAAGCTTTTTCGTGGATGAGAGAGGTCGATCTCTTGTAATGGACGACGGCCTCGGGGTATTAGCTCCGGCATGGTGGAGGAGGATGGCGGTGGATGGGGTGGCGGGCGGAGGAGGCTGGGGTGGAGAGGGTGTTTTGTCGCCCACGGAGTATGAATGGGGAAATGGAAGGAGAGAGGAAGGGGGAACCATGTCTTCAGGGCGCGCTTGTCTCAAATGCGAGGAAATTTACAAACTTAGCCCCCATTTCAAATTTCCTACATCACAGCAATATTAGTCGGTTGGGGATAGGACGGTAATCTCGCATACACCGAATATTTGCCAACGAGAGTTTGTTTTTGGCGCCCACCATGTATGAATCGGGGAGGGAGTCGATTTCGGCCGAGGAGACACTGTGTTTTGGCGCCCACCGTGTATGAATCCGGATGAGAGGTGGTTATGTCATGTTTGAGTGAAATTACAAACCTACCCCTATCGAAACCTATAGAAATCAAGCCGATAGGCTTTGCGTGTCAGGGATAGGCAGTAATTTCCTTCTCGCAGATTTTGGTTTCGGGCGGTTACTGCGACTTCCCCCGCTTCGTTAAATTTTTTGCAGAGCAAGAGTGCACATTTACCGTGCCAACTAAATTCGAATCCAGTTTGTATTCTGTTTTTATTCGGGCAGGATCCATTTTCGATTGGAATAAAATTCAGTATACATCATTTTTATATATACTTTCAAAAGCACAACAAAGAATTCTGCTCCTTTATATGTATAATATGATTTACAAATACAATGATCTCAAAATCATAAGGTTGAATTCAAAAAATCTAAACCAAATTATGTTCTACTAAAATGTATGGATCAGTAATATCTACATATTAAATAACATATATGCGTGTGAGTTCATATGAGTATGCATGTTTGATAGATCAATTTTGGTTTCGGGCGGTTACTGCGACTTTCCCCGCTTCGTTCAAATTTTGCAAAGTGCATGTTTACCGTGCCAACTCAATTCGAATCCCGTTTGTATTCTATTTTTGTTCGAGCAGGATCCATTTTCGATTGGAATAAATTCTATATACATCATTTTTTATATATACTTTCAAAAGCACAACACCCTTTATACATAAATATGGTTTACAAATGGCATGATCTTAGATTCATAAGGCTGTATCCATCTTAATTTGGATTTTCAATTATTTGAAACCACTTCATGTTGAAATCCAATGTATGCATTCCTCGCTAACTGTCTCCAATTAATGTGTGTTTCATGCGGTTTTTTTTACTTCTCAAACATGTATAATGTGTTTCACACACGCAACATATAGTGTAATCCCGTTTAGACATTAATTGCATATAAACCATGCATTGTCTCTAATTAAAGAATCTATGGATCACTAATATTGATAAACTATACAACATTACATGTGTCACCAAATTCAAATGAATATGCATGTTTGATACACCAATTTGCGTTATGATATTATCGATGTCGTGATCTCCAGTTTAAATATTTGAATCCCCTTTAATCCAGAGATTCATCTCATATAGCTATCACTCATGCTTATATAGGAGTATCTCTCTAGACCTATACGCGTTCATCGTCTCTCGGGTATCTCTCGTGCTACCTGTATGTCGACAATGATCTTTTATCTTCGTAACACACTGACGGTACTCTCTCCCTCGACCTTCATCACTCTATCTCTCTCTAAGTATATCTCGCTCCCTGCTATGTGTCTCTAACTATGATTCTCCATGTGGAATCTCTTTCTCTCACACAAACACAAAACTTTGTCTCTCGGGGTCTCATTTCTCTCTACCATTCCCCTGTGTGCCACTCGCACACCCCCTCTCACACAGAGATGTCTTTTGCTCCTTAGTTACGACTCTTCCTCTTAAATATCTCTTTCTCACACACAAACACAAACTCTGTCTCCCAGGGTCTCATATTTCTCCACCATTCTCTTGTATGTCGCTCACACACACTCTCTCTCCCTAGAGATATCTTGAGTTCCCTCATATGTCTCTCTAGCTATCACTCTTGTTGTGAAATATATTTCTCTCTCGCAGACACAAAATTCCGTCTCTCGGGATCTCATTTCTCTCTGAAATTTGTTTGTATGTGACTCACATGCACCCTCTCCCTATCTCTCTCACACCCACACACATAACTCAGCCTTCTGATCCACTCGACTCCTATATCTAACGCACACTAGCTAGCATCTTTATCTTTCTATTTATCCGTTTCTCCATCAACATTCTTTATCGCCCTCACTCTTGCTTCCTATCATGCACACTACATATGTTTCTCTCTACATGCAGTCAAGTGCCCTCTTTTTATCTTTCTCACTCACACACATAACTTCACCCTTTTAACCACCCAATGGTCATCTCCAAAACTCAAACTAGCGGATGTCCCTCTAGCTAGCATCTCCATCTCTGTATCTATCTGTAGTTTCTCCGTCAACATGTCTTTCTCGCATGCACTCTTGCTTCCTATCACCCACACTATATATGTCTCTCCATACATGCATTTATAGGTTGATATATTTTGCAGAATCGTTGTGTCTCACTCCCTCTGCTCGCCATAGATGCATGCTCTAGCCCACGCCACTATCTCTTAAAGACAAAAACACATGCTCAATTGTCGGGCCATCTTCCCTGCACTCTCACATGCATGCATATTGTCATACAGATCCGTCTCTCCCATGTCGTTGATCTTATGACTTATGTCTTCTTTCTTTTATCTCGATCATGCGTCCACACACACACACACACACATCCCACGTATACATGTATACCTCTCGCATATGCACGTTCAAGGTCTGTATGTCTCCATACATAGTTAATTACCCTCAACCCTAACGCCACATCGAATCGTTCTCTTCTTGTGTGCACATAACTTCTGCCTGGATGGGTAAAACACACACTCACACTTAACAATCTCCTTTTAGCTACCCTCCCCCTCTCACTCTTCCCTATATCCCCGAAACCAATAAGACCATCCCTTCGTTTAATTCCCGCCTACATGCACCATCGATATATAGTAGTCTTCCTCGGTGTCTCTCGAACAAACACGTTCTCTCGATGTCGACTCCTCTCACGCGCGCACACCTTCTCTTCCCTCTCTATGGGCCTTTTCTCTCTCACACCCCATCGTTGGTGGCCTTTGCCATACACATCACCTCTCTATGATGAAGCCACACACACTTAAATTACATCCACCACCGAGGACCATGCGTCACACACACACACACCTACACACATGCACGCACGCACCCACCCAACCCACCCCCCACACAAACACACACACACATGCACAGACGCACCCACCCCCACCCCCCTACACACACTAAGACTCCATCCGTCACACACACGCGCGCGCACACCCTCCCCCCCCACACACACTAATCAATCTCACACACACATGCTCTAGGCGGAGCATTTGTTACTACCACCCTTCATCCAACCTTACCCGTATGATAAAAAATCACCTTAATTTACTTGTATAACATGGACAAATCCCACTTTACTTTAGTAGTTAGCAAACTTATCATCTATACTCTTATAAAAAAACCGAGTTGGTGATGATGGTGTGCCTGCCATCTTGTAATATAGACCGTCCGATCTATATCCGACAGATAGAAAGCAAACTATGATAATTTTACAAAAGATACCCGCACCTCTCTCCACATCCTTATCTCCCACAACCTCATTGATGAGCAATTAAAAAAGGAAGTCTCTATAACAATCTAGCATGGTGGCTGCTGCCGCTTGCCGGCGCTGTCCATCCCCATGCCTCCGCCCAGTCCGACCACCAGTCACCACCATGCTCCACTCCTCCTCACCTTATCTCTCATCTTTCATTTTTTTGATGAAATTCTCGAGATACCAGTTTTTCGATAAAATTCCCAAGATATCATTAGTTTTTACACATGGGATTACTCCTGCATGGGTCAATCACAATAGGTGTTTTGTAAAAAAATGCATATTGATGTTCCATGCAATGCACGAGCATCTTGCTTGTAATTATATGACGCAAATCACGAGCAGAAAGTGACACTTTTTTTACACAACCACGTTAATATGGCCATGTAAATCACTAGCTAAAGTGCAATACCATTATACTTATATCCCGATGCAAAAGGTTGAGTACATGTCCGAAGAGTAGAGTCGCACATAGGCACTCTGTCTCTCAGAATCTCACACACACACCAGTTACATGACGCCCACTTAAGCAGACACGTATGTTACAATTTTTGCGCCCGCGGGTACACGTGATGGCGCGCATTTATTTAAGCTGGACGACGAACCCAAACAGTAGCTACATTCATTCCCCTCCCGCCACCTCTTCTCTGGTCGCTGTCGCCCGATAGCCATGGCCCGACCAAAGGTAACGACATACGCCATACTCCTGCCGGAGCGGCGCTTTAATCTAGAAATTTTAGTGGTCATGCATGCATCTTTTTGTGCTAGCACTCCTATATAAGGGTTGACCGGTCGCTTCCCTTGGATGTGCGCGGGTTGTGGAAGAGGAAGGAGAAGGGAAGCGGGTTGTGGAATAACGTTTTTACCAGAATCCTAGGAAACTGAGTGCAATAATTGAGTAGTTTTGCAAACTACTAGTACTACACCTGAAACGGTTCAAAACCAATACTCCCTTGCCAGCGCGCGCTTCCCACGTGAAACGGTCAGCGCCGCCTTGGAGTGTTAGTGCCGCATTAATGCCCGGCCAGAGTGGAGGAGACCTCTCGCTGGTGTAGGCTTTGAAGCAGCGTGACGGCCGAGAGAGCGCCGCTTCCCGGTGCACGCGACTGCTCCGTGTCGAGGCTGGCCATAGTCCCTGTTTGGATCCATGGGTTAGAGTTAGTTTGAGCTAGTTGGGGCTCAAATAGCCCCAAAGTATCCAAGCATGAGGGTTAAATTGGAGCAAGTTGCACCGAACCCACCAAAAAAACCATCCCACCCAAGAGGTGCTAATTGGAGATAGTTCTCATTGGGCCCACTGAAAAATCACTTTTGTCTCTCCATTAAGTGCATTTATTTTCAATCTAACCCTGTCACCCAAACACCTCTTTAGCTACAGTTAGTTAAGGGTTAGTCATGAGTTAGTCTAACCTCTAGCTAAGTTAGAGTATCCAAACAGGAGCAGTATAGGACATGCAAGTTGCTCAAAGCATACAGTCAAATTCGTACGTGAAAGGATCTTTTTTTTAAACGGAACGTGAAAGGATCTTCGAATGATATAATTTTCAAATTATATAAAATCTTATCAATAGTCAAAGGCATCCTCGAAGAATACATTAGGCCCTATATAAAATCTTATCAATAGTCAAAACCAAGTGTTCTAAACGAGTTCAAAACGAGAAACTGAACACACTCACGGTACGGCACGCCTGTCTCGTTTGGTCCATCGGTCAAAGCACTTCCTCTTCTTGGCATAACAATAGAGTATAGTATTTTTTTAGAATGCTCTTGGCATGTCGCTAAATTGATGAGTTAACCAACCTCAATAGACGGCAAAACGCTAGCCCACCGCACTTTGAGAGAGACGAGGAGCGAGAAGCGATACGGGCTGCTAGATTACTAGAGCTAGGTGTCGCACGGAAGCCAAGAAATATGGTGATAGCGTGGGTTAGCGATGTAGTATGATGTAACTACACTGGGTTGCCGTGTTTCGTACTCTTCCAGTCCACTATGGAGATGATTGGTTGATTTTATATCGCTGAATAATATAAAATATTATGAGTGCAGATACTCCACCACGAGGTTCCTTGGTCCTTCTTGGTTGTCGGGAATATATGTTCTTCCACTCTTTTTTTGACGTGAGCTTTGTTCATCCTTTTGCCAACACGCGAGACATCTAGCATCAAGGTGCACGTGTCATGCAAGAAAATGGAGATAATCAGATAAGCAGTGCGTAAGTGAGTCGTGCACTTTGATGGCACCTACTATGCAATATTGTTTCTCCTCGATGACATGTGAATAGTGCACGTACTCAACGACGGAGCACGGGATGGTAGCCATGACATGGTCAGCCCTTTTTTGGAGAGAGTACGTACTAAATAACTTTGATGTGTCCCGTCAACTCGCAGAACGATGAGAAGCTTGCTTACTACGCCTTCTCCCTCACGAACACGTGCGCGGTGGCTCATAGCACGAGGAGAAACCTTTGCTTACAAGCCGCCTGCCCACCTATAGAACCGCCTCGCGCTGGCCAATTCCTCTCCAAACACCTAGGGAGGCGGTTCAACCAAACACGTCTAACTTGCTCCAATTTAACCCTCATGTTTGGATACTTTAGGGCTATTTGAGCCCCAACTAGCTCAAACTAACTCTAACCCATGGATCCAAACAGGGCCATAGTTTGGATGAGTCTCCATCGTGGGGAGCCACACTAACTGCGATGATATGGATCGTTCCATCTATGAAGAACACGTGGGAATAGAACTACGAGACGAACATGTACCCAGGAGTGGACGTACGGACCTGAGTAATGTAGCACAGTAAGTGAAGTTGAAAGGCACAAATAGTATGAACATGTGTGGCATATAGGCATTTGTCTCTTACTACGTACCACTAAATGTTGTACGTGCAATGCACGGTGATGTTATGGAGTATGTGCCTAAGTACTCCACTACTACTATATTAATTGGAGGCACATATTAGCTTTTATATTTGTTTATGTGTATGCCCCAAGACCTTCCAACTAGACGTGTCTTTCTCTTCGGGTCACACTTTGTATCGTTCATACCACTAGTACTACTACATGTGGTCTCCGACCCAGAAGTGGAAGAAGTGGAGACGCTCTACCACGCTATTCATGTCCCACTCCTTTCGCTGACATGTGGGACATCCAACACGTGCCGTGTTTGGCACTTCTTCGTCGCAAGAGTTGAAACTCTAGCATTCATCAAAAATAAAAAATAAATATAAATCAGCAGTGATACTATACCACGCGGTTTCCTTGCTCCTCGATATTGGAAAGAGTACTTACGTTCACCAACATGTGGGACGTCGACCATCCTGGTCCACTTGCCATGCACGCAGAACTCCAAAGGAGAGTCACCCCGGTCGTCGCGCCGTAGTAATAATGACTAATGAGCCGTCAAACCACATGCCCAACGTTTCCCATTGTGAAGTTGCTCAGACGAAGGAACCATCATGACTTCGTTGAATTCCGCTTCTTGAAGAAAACTATTGTACCAGCAGTACTACTAGCTACAGTAGTTACTCCAGCAGAGGCCTCCTTTCGTTCATAGGATAGGAAATTTATAGGAATATGAAAATCATAAGAAGTGAGATGACATGCATCTCAATTCCTATAGAGAAAGAGTTGCCATTTGATGCATAGGATAGGAATTTTTCAATTGAGTCTAGGCTAATGTACTGGTAATTTGCTCTAAAAACTATAGTAGTAACTAGTAGTACTGGTACATGCTCGTACTGAGAAACAGACACACACACTAACTACTAGTACTACTACTTCTCACATGCTGGCCAGACGCCGTCGTTCTCCTTCCCAGCTTTGTCGGCGACACCCCGCCGTGCTTGGATCTCCGCTGACCTCTCCGCGGCAGCGCGTGCGTCCTCTTCTTTCTTGTGGTGGCGGGCCTCTCTTTTCTTGAGTGCTTTCTAACTTTTTTCGCTCCCTCTGTGCGGCTTTGGCCGCCTCTTGCTCTACCGCCCATTCGGCCTTGGCAGCTTCAAATTCTGCCCACATATGTGTGAGGTCGCGAGCGGCAATGAACTCGGCACAGCGGGATGCCATCGCTTCCCTACCATTTTGTGTGCGGTCATGGGCGACAAGGAACTTGGCATGGCGGGATGCCATCGCTTCCTTAACAGTTAGTGTGCGGCAGAGTGGCATGAACGACGCTTGGTGAGAGCTCCATGGTTGGTTTGTCAAGAGCTCAAGGACAGAAGACAAAGGAAATTTGGATTCTCCTTCAATCCTGGTCATTTATTACCAAGTAAAATGCATTGGCTGTCATCAAACTTGTCTTGATAGCTCACTTTGATCATTGTATACGAGATATGGTGATTATACGGTCACTAGCTCAACGTATAGCTCCGTTTTGTCTTGTTGTCCAGTCAAACAGTCCGCATGCGCCTCATCAGCTCGTGTTCTTTATCTAGCTATCTATGCAGGCCTACCTGTCAGTGGAGAAAGAAATAAAAACCAAAATTATGCGTATGTGAGGAATCAAACCACGGACTCGTCGCTGCAACGCACACTCGTCAGGCAAATGAAAATGATATACTTTGCGTTAAATGCACAAACGGATCTTTTAATATTATACGTGATGCACACATTAGCGCACACCGTCCATAGAGGAAAGTAGCATGTACACGTGCAGACACTCACGCTCACTCTGTCAAACCATGCTAATGCATGCACGTCGCCCTCTCAATCAAAGTCCTGCTCATGGCACAACGCAAACGGCAAGCCCATCACCTGCGCGCCTCGGTAGTGCGTGGCATTACTGTTTAGACGTTTGATGCAGGCCTCCGCGAACGCCGAGCATGTATGTATTCACCTGGCTCAACACAAACGGTCATACTCGGGAGTGCCTTGCTCATGTATATCGTCCATCACAACGACAATCTATAAAATAGCCTAGCTAGAGAGGGTGCTATGGTATAGAGTATGTACTATCGTGAGCGACCGATCATAGTGCCACTGCACATGAGTGTGTGTCTGATCGATTCGTCAATTATTCATAAGTTATGCATGCTTGTGTGGTGTCTAATGGTGGTCGTCGAAGGCTAGCTGGCGATAAGAGCGGTTGCATGGACGCCTGGTTGTCAATACGTGCTGCATACGCTTCAAAGGCTCGTCATCCATGAGTTCACATTTTACCACCACGCCAGCGTCTGACCGCCCTGGCCTACTGAAACCCCTTCCATCGCTAGCGTGCGCTTCCCGCCTGAAACGGTCATCGTCTGTCTAGAACGTCAATGCTGCATTCACCGGACTTAACTGTAGGTGTAGTTGGTGTGTCACTAACATGTGGGCCAGATGCCCGTTGGGCCCACATGTCAGTAACCCAGTGCACCTGCAGTTAAGTCACTATAGTAGCATCCGCATTCACGCCCCACGAACCTACTCCAGCGCCAGCCGTCCATCCGTTTGCTGCGGCTCATTGCCATTCGCCCGCTATATTAACTTGAGCCCCAGCTCCCAGCCATACCCAAAGACCCACACTCATTCTCCTCCGGTCCCTTCCTTCTGTCGGCACCACTCCAACCATGGCCTCCTGGCAGTCCAAAGCTCTCTTGGACGCACTGTCGCAGGAGCAGACAAAGGACATCGGTGGCTCCGCTTTGGGCGCGCTCCTAAGCTCTCTTGGACATACTGTCGTAGGAGCAGACGAAGGAGATCGCTGGCTCTCCCCCGGCCGCCCTCCTCCACCATGACCACGAAGCCGGCGCGCATGCGTGGGCGCAGCCGACAGCGAGGAAGAGTAGTACACGGTAGGTCACTGCCGCTCTGGTCCCAGGAAGGCCACCGCTACTCCACTCAGTAAACATCGGCGGCCGATTAGCCACTTGACGATGACATGGAGGCGGGAATCTTCAGAACCTCGTGCTCCGGAGGAGGAAGCTATCAAGGCGGATGAGGAGGAGGCAAAGACAATGGCCGGCTTTCTCGGGTTCATGGCCGGACATGGTGGTCGGGTGCCGGCGGTCATTTAGATTAGGTTTGCAGTAGGTTTTGGTACGGTTTGCACGAAATATGTAATGAATTTTGTCCAGTTTGTAGGAAAAGTTTTCGAAATGTAATAAATTTCATCCGGTTAATTTGAAATTTGCTTTGTTTGCACGAATTTCGTCAGGTTAGTTCATATAGTTGTCGATATGTATGCGGGCAGCATCGGATGGCATCCATTAGTGTCCTCGGACAGATGCCGGTGTAAATTTGTGGGACAGTGCTGGAGATGCCCTACCTATCATGCTATAATCGCTAATAGTGCTCCATTATTTGGCAGGGAATAGTTATCCCTTGGTCAAAATCAAATTCACCATGTTTCGCACTCCTCCCACGTAAGAGTGTAAACTCTTGCTTGCATAAAAATGGAGCAAGTGGACGGCACTGTAGCACGTCATATCACTCAAACTAGCTCGCCTAACGCGCGGGAAAGCACCACCCTCGTCATTTTGTTCTGGATTTCTATCGATCGATTGGACGAAAATGTTACACTTTGCAAGTTCATAAGGAAAAGGCGGCACACTTACGACTCGTATGCGTCGCACCCCCGACAGTCCGGCTCACACGCCGGTCAGCAGAGGGGACACGCCTTGTCTTACAATTTCACTGTCATGTGGGACTACAATTGAATAAATCGTCGATAGCCGAAATCTAATCGCTCGGCGGGCGTCAGCTGAGAAGAGAGAGACGGGGGAGGGAGAAGAGATCGCTCGCCCGCCATGCACAGACTCCAAGAAATATATGGTGATAATGTGAGGTGGGCCATGCGGGAGTCCGGACCGCTTCCAAGCCCGCTTCTGACTGCCCTGGCCCATCAGAAGCCCCCCACCTCCCCACGTGCACTTCCCCCTCAAATGCCTGCTGCCCAAATTCATAGCAAGTAGTGCCAGTAAAATACTTGGCTATAAGCTTGCTTATGTGGAGGAGAGAGAGGCATTGACAAATTTAAGGAGTGGGCTTTGTAAGAGCCCGTCTCTACATGTGCTCCTAGGTATAAAAAAACTAATTCTAAAAAAGGAGGCATAAAATACAATTGTGTCTAAAAAATAAAGGAAAAAACATTTGAGAGGAAATAGATGGAGAGAAAGTGAGAAAAAGTTGTAACCTTATAGCCAACCTTATAGTCAACACTATGGTAGTATTACATGAGGAAGGAGGGAGTGGTGCACATGCCAAGTTCACCGGGCTGCCGTGTTTCACACTCCTCCGTCGTAACAGTGGAGACAATAGCTTTCATCAAAAATAAACAATGAATACTCGTTGCTCGTCCTCTACATCGGAAATAATACTTTCATTCACCGACATGTGGGACGTCGACCATCCTGGTCCACCTGCCATGCACAAAATTATCCTGGTCCACCCCAGTCGTAGCGCAGGCCCAACCTTTCCCACTGTAAGTTGGTCGGAAGAAGGAACCATCATGACTTCGTTGAATTCCGCTTCAAGAAAACTTACTGTACCCGCAATACTGCTACACACGCGAAGACTGGGCGACACTGTACCACGTCATATCACTGAAACCCACTAGGCCAAACTAGCCCACCTAGGTCACCTATTTTGGAACGAAGGGAGTACGTCTCTGTACTGCTATGATTTTGTGTTGTACGTCTCTGTACTTTAGCTACAATTTTCCTACCCTATGAACTAAATGAGGCCTGAATGTATCCGTGTCGACTATTGTTTAATCGATCACTAAGCCTACAATTTTAGGAGCTTGGGCTATTAGCCGATTGATGACGGATAAGTATAAGCGTACCACGAGCTCATCAGCCCCAACATTTCTCTTTGGTGAGTGTTTTGCAAGTACTATAGCTCGCACAGTAGCTAGCCTACTAACACCAAGAATCATCAAACAAGCCCTACTGATATGATAAACAGTTCAAACTTACATCTAAGCATGCCATATATTACGTCAAAAGCTGGTGAGGATACATCTGTTTCCATAACTCGGAGAGGGTTCGCATGATTCACTATCAAACAAAAGTAGCAAGTACCGCCCACACAAGACAGTGCACTAGCCCTAAGATGGTTTGATAACATGCATCATTCTGGTAATTAAACACAGGGCAATGCAAACTACCCTGAAGGATTAGCGCGACCAACTATTTCTTGTCATCGATCTCTCGGGCAATGACCACAGCACGGACAACGGTATGGGAATCGATCTCTGGGTCGATGTCCACAGGACTGACCGTGACATCGCAATCGATCTTTGGGGCAATGTCCACAGGATGGACAATGGCATTGGAATCAATCTCTCGGGCGATGTCAACAGGACGGACCGCGACATCAAAAACGATCTCTGGGGCGTTGTCCATAGGACGGGCCGCAACATCAGAATCATCAAGGGCGTCCACCGGCATTTGCACAACCCTAACATATTAGCAAGCACATTGCAAATAATCAAAAACCACAACCATGGTAAGCCATTATTTTTACCTTGTGTAGCTCACCGGGGGATCCCATCCCTCCGGGGGCCATCTCCTCGTCCTCGATGGGGGCCATCACCTTGCCAAGGGAATACTGCTTCTCAACGGTGACTATCTCCTCAAACTCAGCCTTGAGCCTCGCATAGGTGGCCATTAGAGTTTCCGAGGTAGGCACGGTGGGGCCCTTGCTGTTCTTCCAACTTTCTTTGAGGAGTTCGTCTGCCAACTTCGTCAACTCTTTGGCCAGTGCTTGTTTCATGGAGTTCTTCGTCTCCATGGGTTCGCCCACCAACATGGCAAACTCGTTGGTCGGTGCTTGCTTCGTGGAGATCGCTATCTTCGGTGGGTTGTCCACCAGAAACTCTTTGCCTAGTGCTCCAGGATTCATCAATGAACTGACAAACAAAAAGCAATCGAAAGGAAAACCACAATCGCAATGAAAACGGGAAAAGAATAGGCTGTGAGAATCAGTTGGTGCTTCGCAAAAAGAAGATTCTTGGAAAGAAAATATAGCAGCATCACTAATTAGCCCACCTTTCCCTCGTCGGTACAGAAGAAAAATGGCAGAAGTGAGTAGCATGGAGTGAGGTTTTCTTCAAGAAAGGGGAGAAAGGGCTTCAACGAGCATTGTAGTGAAATGATGGTTGCTTCTATCGGCATTCTAGATATGGGGGTATCCAGACCTGCCTGCCTGTGGCCCACCACGTGGCTCCATCGACGGACTGGTACGGCCCAGCTTCAACATCAACAGCTCAGGACCCTCACGAGGGGCCAAGCCTCACGAGGCGGACGGAGCCAAGACCCCCAAGGGGATCGGCCTCCTCAGGCTGGCTCCCGAGGGGCGGAGAGTTCTATGCAAGGTGCACCTCAGAGGCTCAGCTGACATGAGCGATGACGACCAAGGCCAGGCGGGCGCAGAGCGCCAGTTTGCTCTTTGGTGCAAGGGAGGCAAGCCGCAGGCGCGGAGTCTCGAGGAATCAGCCAAAGGTTTCCATTCTAGTGCTACAAGATCAAGACCGCCAGGACGGCAAGACAGAGGTCATCACCGAGCCCACCGCAGCGTCACGGCCAGAGGCTTTTCGCAAGCGAAGACTACTTTTTTCTGGATAAGCTATACTACTTGTCCCCTTTCAAATTCGGCCATTGTGGGATCCCTTCCCGCCAACATTTGGGAAGAGGACCAAGTCCACTATAAATAGGACTTAGCCACCACCATAGAGGGCCAGCTAGTTCACACCCCACCAGCTCTCTCGAGCTCAAGAACACCTCACCTCCTGAGGCTAGTTCATCCACTATACTAGTTCATCCTCAGCCCTTCGAGGCAATCCACCAAAAATGCTGGAGTAGGGTATTACACCCCAAGGTGGCATGAACCAGGATAAACTGTTGTGTCTCCTTGTCTCTTCGAGCTTGTCGTGCTAGGCTTAGGAGAATCACGAGTAGGCGGGATGGGTAGGTTGAGATTTTCGCATGCACCCCAGAGTTCGAACCTCTCAAGGGTTTGCAGAACCTGTAATCCGACATTTGGCGCGCCAGGTAGGGGTGCTCGGATCTTCTCTTCCGTCGATCAATCCACTGTCACTCCAACGACACCATGGCCAACGCACGCCGAGCTCGCGCCGAGCGTCGGGCCGCAGTCGCCGCTCGAGTTGCCCAGACGGCTCCAGCGGGCGATGGTTGCGCTCGTCGTGCTCCGTCTCCTGTGGCCAATGCCACCACATGCCCTGCCGGCCACGAGCAGCAAGCTTCTTCGCTGCACCCCTCGGTGTGCCGCAACGGGCGCACCGCTACCCCTTCACTGACTCCAGCAGCTTCAACTTCCCACACGCGTCACGGCCTGGCGAACGCACAAGCCGCTCTGCTCATGGCGCGGGAGCTCCTTCGCTACCGCCCGGTCGACGACTTCTATGAGGAGTGGTTCGAGCGGATGGCTGAGCTTGTCAACGCGTCTGGGGGCTCTGTCACGCTGGCCCACTCCTTGCCTCAGCAGCCGCCCGTCGCAGGCGACGTGGCCTACGGGGCTCCTCCACCACTTCTGACCCAGGGTGCCATCATCAAGCCAAGGCGTGTGGCGCCGCGGCGACCCACCATGCCAGGCGCCTGTGCGGGAAGAAGTGAGCTGCCAGGTGGTGCAGGGACCTTAGGGAGAAGCGCGCGTACTTCCTGCTTCCCCGCGTCAGGCCCACGTGCCGCCACAGGAGGTGGCGGCGCGCGTGCACCAGGACCAAGTTCTACCTCCTCGGCAGGCCCCAGTGGCCACAGCGGGGTGCCGCGCATTCACCCCGGAGCTCTGCAACATCATCTGGCCGAGCAAGTTCAAGCCTGACCTGCCCCCATGCTATGATGGCACCGCCGACCCCGCCGAGTTCCTGCAGCTCTACGAGCTGAGCATCGAGGTGGCCAGCGGCGACGAGAAGATCATGGCAAACTGGTTCCCGATGGCCCTTAAGGACGACGCACGTTCATGGATCCTAAACCTTCTCGAGGGATGAGTCTCTTCCTGGGAGGAGATGCGCGGCCGCTTCATCGCCAACTTCCAGGGCACTCGCGACCGTCCATAGGCCGCGGGTGACCTGTGTTGTATCAAGCAGCAGCCCGGAGAGACCCTACAGAAGTATATCTAGCGCTTCAACAATGTTCGCCTCAAGATCCCCAAGGTGTCAGACGAGGCCATCATCTCAGCGTTCACTGATGGCGTCCATGCCGTCAATATGAAGGAGGAGCTCGCCATCCATGAGGATCTCTGCACAGCCTTGGAGATGTTCAACATGGCGAACAAGTGAGCCAGGGCTGAGGAGGGGCGCCTCTCCCTCCTCGAGCTCCCCGATGCAGACCCAGAAGACAAGAAGGCCAAGACCAAGGACGTGAAGCGCAAGGGGCCGGCCATGCTTGCGGCCGAGCCAGAGATGAAGCGCGGTTGCGATCACCCTGATTCGTCCAAGAGCAACCAACCATTCTGCGTCTTCCACAATGTTCACAACCACAACACCAACGACTGTCAGGAGGTCAGGGCTCTACGCGACGGGCGCCTCGGTGGATGCCCCAAGCACAATGATCGAGGCTATGGCCGTGGAGGTGGCCGAGGTGGAGGACGCTGGGATGGACGCAACCATCGCCAGGAGTGGCGCGACCATCCTCGGGAGGACCACTGGCAGGGCCAACCTTGCGAGGGTGCTTGGAGGGAGCAGCATCGTGAGGAGCGCCCACAGGGCAATGCCGGTCTGCCTCCACTGCCTCCACCACCAAGAAGGAACAAAGAGCACCACCAGGACGAGGGGGCTGGGGGCTTCCAGGAGCCACGAGCCATCGCCTCCATCTTCGGCGGCTCATAGGCCCCAGCTTCCTGCCGCATTCAAGCAGTTCGCGCGCGAGGTGAACGCAGCGCTCCCCAAGCTCGAAGCAACTCACCCTCTCAGGTGGTCCAAGTGCGCCATCACCTTCAGCTCCTCAGACCAGCTCAAGTGTGTGGCAATTGTCGGTGTGCTCCCCATGCTCTGCTCTCCCATCATCAGCAACATGGTCGTCACCAAGACTCTCATCGATGGTGGAGCGGGGCTCAATGTTCTCTCCGTTCAAACGCTCGACAGGCTCCAAGTACCGTACTACCAGCTTTAGCCTACTAAGCCGTTCTCAGGAGTGACCGATGGTTCCACACACCCGATAGGGCAGGTCCGGCTCCCTGTCATCTTCAGCGAACGCAACAACTACCGCACCGAGCTCATCGACTTCGATGTCGCCGACATTCGCCTGCCCTACAATGCCATCCTAGAGTACCCAACACTGTCAAAGTTCATGGCAGCAACACACCACGGCTACAACATCCTCAAGATGCCAGGAAGCAGCAGCGTCATCAAGAGAAGGATTCGGTGTGCTCCCTCGAGCATGCCTTCCAGGCTGCAGCAGTTGAGAACCTTGAAGATGAGGGCAGTGCCCTCCCTCCTAAGGTCACCTCCAAGATGAAGAAGCTGCAGCTGGGTCAGGGATCCCGTGAAGAATCATCGCCCGAGGACGCCACGCTGAGCCTCGCGTCCCAGGACGCGACGCCTTCATCCATCACATAGGAAGGCGTGCCCGGCGCCTCTCTCAGGTTGGGCTTGGGGGATCTCCTAAGGAGGGCCTCGGACCAGGCCAGGGTCATGAGGGAGGCGCTCGGGCACCATGTGGAGGCGCTCTTAAGAGCATGCTTCCCAGGAGAAGGCATCAGGAGGGAGGTGCCGGGCGTTCAGGAGTTCATCAGCAAGGCAATCGAGGAGATTCAAGAGGCAAGGGTTCTACAAGGCGATTTGTCACATCCCTAGCTTCTGGTAATGCTCTGAGCTAGCTAGTCATGTGTTGCATCATGTTTAAATTTTGCCTGAAATTGAAATGGGGATGTCCAAACCCTAGCATTAAATCAACTCAACTAGGGTAAGTTAAAATCTTTTCAATAAACCCAAAAGGCCCCTAAGAAAAGTTCATGATTTCTGGTTAAGGTGGAAACCTCTGCCAAAAATGATGAATATATCCTTAGGTCATTTTTGGATTTTTGAATTAAATCATATTGTATTTGACTTTAGGCATTTAAATACTATAAATATTTTAAATGCTCAAATAAATGTTGGAAATTGATAAGGGTCACTGGAATAATTCAGAAAGCACCCATATTTATTTCCAGGATTTTATAAAATGATTTGATATTTAAAACAAATCAAAAACAAATTGCAGAAATAGAAAAAAATAAAACAGAGCAAAAATAAAAAGGGAGACGGCCACCTGGGCCACTTACCTGCTCACTTACCTGGCCCATCTCCCCCGGCCGGCCCAGCCCAACTCCCCACCGTCTTCAACCTCTGCCAGTAGGCAGAGGCGTGTCGACGCGCCCGCGCCCGAGCGCCACCTCCTGCTTCCACCTCCTGCTGCCCCCCCTCATCGCCCTGGACTTCCTCCGCGACGCCACGCGACCCCGATGCTCTCTCACTCTCTGGTTCTCTCTCCCCCCTCGCTCCTCTGCTCTCTCTCTCTCTCACGGCCGCCCAAATCAGCCGGTGCCCGCCGCTGCAAGGCACCGCGCCCACCGCCGTCCCCTTGCCCCGTGGCTGTGACCCCTAGCTCCGCCTCGCTGTCGTGAAGCTCCACGCCGAAGAACACGCCTGCGGATGCCTAGCAGCGCCGTCGCCGACGCCATCTTCGTCCTCCGCACCGACGGCCGCCGTCGACCGATTCGTCATCACCAGGCCGTCCCCGAGCTCTCTGAGATCACCAACGACCCCGCCGTGAGCTCCTCTACCGACCCCCCTTCTTCCCTGTCCATTAGCTCGTCGTATCCGTCGTTTCCGTCGAGACCGAGACCTCACCGGCGCCGGACTTGTCGCCGTCGTCGTTTTGGTTCACCTCCGTCCAAACCGAGCACGCAGACGTACTCAGAGCGCTCCCAGGAGCCCGTAGCGCCCACCAGCCCCTCCTCCCATGCACCATAGCGCCATCTCCGCTGTTGCCCGAGCTCCGGCCGCCGCCGCGAGCTCGACTCCGGCGAGTACAGCGCACCCCGTCCGCTCCTTCCTGCTCCGTTGGATGCGGAAGAGCACGGGCTACGCCCCGGTGGTCTCCGCGCGCTTTTTCGCCGCCTGTAGCCCATTCCGGCGAAGCGCCGCCGCGCGGTTTGGTCGTCGCCGGCCGAACCCCGGCGAGGCTGACGTGGCGGCTTATTAGCACTAATCCCCACCATTAGCCACCTCACCAGCCGCTGACAGCGGGCCCCACCCCTGGTCAAACCCCAGTCAGCGCTGGGTTTGACCGGGATTAGCTCCTGTGTCACTGACGTGTGGCCCCCACACGTCAGATTTGACCCGGGGCAGCCCTGTTGACTTGCTGACGCAAGCATGACGCAGTGCTGATGTCATAACTCATTTTCTGGATTTAATTTAATTCTGGAATTCCAGAAAATAGCTAAAACTTCAATAAATCATAGAAAATTAACCGTAACTCCAAATTAAATAATTTATATATGAAAAATTATCAGAAAAATTCAAGGAATCCATCTGTACCATTTTCATGCATGTTAGAACAACTTATCACTACTGTTTAGGGCAAATGAAGTAAATGGCATTTAAATAATCACATATGGAGTTTGAATTTGAATCTTGTATTCAAACCAACTTCATTTAATCTGTTGCTAGTCGCATTAGCCCAAAACACATTCATATTGCCATGTCATAGCATGCATCATATTGTGCATTGCATTGATTGTATTTCTTCTTTGTTGCCGGTATTTGTCCCCTCTCGATAGACGTGATACCGATGATGTGATCGTTGACACTGATGAAGACTCAATGTTATCTTCAGAAGTGCCAGGCAAGCAAAACCCCCTTGTTCATTCCGATACAATCCTACTCTCTCGCTCCTGCTCTCTTTTACTGCATTAGGACAACACCGATTCATCTGTTACTTGCTGCGGTAGCTGAACCCCTTTATCCTTTGCATGACCTGTCATTGCCACAGTAAATAGATGAAACCCACTAGCATGAGTAGGAGTTGTTTGAGCCCTGTTGTGCCTACTCATTCATGTTTGTTTGTCATGCCTGCTACTGCTTAGAGTTGAGTCAGGTCTGATTCATCGGGGATGAATCAGAGGTGTGTGAACATGTCCTACTGTGTGTGAGCTAAGTGTGTGAACACGATTTGGTAAAGGTAGCGGTGAGAGGCCATGTAGGAGTACATGGTGGGTTGTCTCATTGCAGCCGTCCTCAGGAACTGAGTTCTGTGTTTGTGATCCATGATTCAGCTACTACCACGCATTGGGCCCGAAACCAATGGACCCTCTCGGCTTCTTAATCACCCTTGTCCTCTGTCCAGGAGTTGCAAGTAGTTTCTGGTGTTTGTAGTATGCTGGAGGCCGTGGACAGCGCTGACCGTAGGGGTGGGCTGTGATGCGGTAGGCACGTGGCCGGGTAAACCGGGCACCCGTTTGGTGTCACGGAACCCTGTACACATCGTTTGGGGCTGTGAGCGAAACTCCGGCCGGATCTCCTCATGGATGGAACCCGAATAGGCGATAAACCTGGACTAGAGACTTGAGTGTTTAGGCAGGCCGTGGCCGACACCCACGTTGGGCTTCCGCTTGAAGGTTGCCGAGTACATGTCGTGTAAACGGCGGTAAGTGGTGAGAGCGTGTGTGAAGAAGTACACCCCTGCAGGGTTAACCTAATCTATTCGAATAGCCGTGTCCACGGAAAAGGACCTCTGGGTTGCTTATATCAGTTCATAGACAAGTGAAAGTGGATACTTTAAAATACGCAAGATAAGCGTGAGTGCTATGGATGGCGTTCTCGTAGGGAGACGGGAGCGGATCCATAGTGGTGTATTGATATGGTGAATATGTGGACTCGTGTGCGCCACCTCAAAAAAGTTACTCGCAGTCGTAGTTCAGGATAGCCACCGAGTCAAAGCTGGCTTGCTGCAGTCAAACTCCACCATCCCCTTTGTTGATAATGATGCATATGTAGATAGTTCTGATGTAAGTCTTGCTGGGTACATTTGTACTCACGTTTGCCTATTTTATGTTTTTGCAGAGAGACTTCGGTCTCGCTAGTAGTTTCACGTGGACTTCGACGTTTAGCTTGATACCTCAGCTACGATCTTGTGCCCTCGGCAGGATCTGATAGATAGTCAGGCTTCTCAGCCTTTTTCATTTATAGTTGTCTGTACTCAGACATGATAGCTTCCGCTTGTGCTTTGACTTGTATGCTCTGAGTGTTGGGTCATGAGACCCATGTTTGTAATATCTCGCTCCTCGGAGCCTAATGAATTAAGTACTTGTGTCGTAGAGTCATATTGTGATGCTTCGTTGTATTTGCACATATCGAGCATATTGTGTGTGTGATTGAAATGCTTGGTATGTGTGGGATCTGACTATCTAGTTGTTTATCTTTAGTAGCCTCTCTTACCGGGAAATGTCTCCTAGTGTTACCGCTGAGCCATGGTAGCTTGCTACTGCTCTGGAACACTTAGGCTGGCCGGCATGTGTCCTTCTTCGTTCCTGTGTCTGTCCCTTCGGGGAAATGTCACGCTTTGAGTACCGGAGTCCTGTTAGCCCGCTACAGCCCGGTTTACCGGAGTCCTGCTAGCCCAGTGCTACAGCCCGGACCCACTTGCTGATGACCGACACGTTCGAAGCTGGGTCATGGATGCCTGTCCCTGTAAGTCTGTGCCACTTTGGGTTTACGACTAGTCATGTCAGCCCGGGCTCTTTATCATATGGATGCTAGCGACACTATCATATACGTGAGCCAAAAGGCGCAAACGGTCCCGGGCAAAGGTAAGGCGACACCCGTGGGAACACCGTGCGTGAGGCCGCAAAATGATATGAAGTGTTACCGGCTAGATCGATGTGACATCGAGTCGGGGTCCTGACAGCGTTGGTATCAGAGCTTGACTGCCTGTAGGATTACCAAGCCAAACTGGTCGAAGTTGAGTCTAGAAATTCTTAGTTATATAAGGGAATTGATTGTGGGATGGAACGTAAGGCTCTTTTTACTCCTTATACCTCATGGCCTTCTGATCTGAGTCATCATCTTCTCTTCTACGGGGATTAAGAACTAGGCTATCTCTTCTTTCTATTAGGATCACGTGTTACTAATCCGTAGACTTATAAGATTGTTGGATTTAAGCTTGAGTTCAGTTTCTACTACTTCCGTATGTTAATTGTTGATCTCGAAACCTTGATATCGTGCTTCTGAGTGGTTATGCCACCATTTTGTGAATGTCTCAAATCTTTTCTGAGCATTTACAGCCGTTATGCTGTCCGAGTCATCCCAGGTTTCTATACAATCTGATGCAATTTGCAAATCCTTTCTTCCCGTTTCGATGTTCCTTTGGGCCAGATTAGCCACACTAGTCAGTGAGTTGAGGTACTTTATTGCCTTGACATATATGTTGGAGCTAGTATTATGACCCTAGGTGTCTTAGGGGATCATCTAGTAATTTAGCCATGATTTGTGCTCCCAGTGTGAGGATTCTGGCCATCATTCTCGAAAGCATTCCGTGATGCTACTTAGTAGTAGGTATTCTATTCCTGGGTTCTTGAACCCGAGATTCACTCTACTTACTTCATGTCGATAGTAATTGCTAGCTCCCTTAGGTTATTAGTAACCTTTGCGATAGTCCTTGAAGCCCGTGGTATCTTCTTCTTCCAGGTACCATGAACTACTTATGGCAGAAGTTCCTCGTTGAACTGAAATATCACAACAGGATTATTCTTGAGGAGTTCTCCATTCATAAATCGTGACTCTGCCAGTTCTACCTTTCTGCATGGGTTATCCGGGAGAAATATGTTGAACTTGGTTCGACATACTAATCTATGCATCCACAACTCAGAAAATTATATGTTCCTTTGAGTTGTTCTCCTTAGTTGCATTCTGACCCTCGTCTATCAATTGATAGTCAAGAGTATGCGTGCGTTCGTTTATCGATGCCTATTACTCTTGTGGTCCGTCAAGCCATTCTGTCCTGAATGACTTGGAGAAACAAACTCCAGTACCTCTTCCATATCCAGGATTGGGTCAAAGAAGTTGTGCTCCGCAGATCAAATTGCTAATCCAGCTTTTGGTTCTGTTCTACCTTGGAGTATTACCATCTTTATATCAAGAATGTCATGGGAATTGCACCCCATCCTATGAACTCCTGGTACAGTGATACTTCTTGCCGTCATTAGTCATTCCTCGGTCTTCGTGTTGATGCAACCGGAATACCGACAAATGAATTGTGATGTGTGAAATCAATACGCCTAGCAACCTCGTTGCTGGGTAGTTAAAGGACAATAATTTCATTCTTAGTGTGTTGGTTATTGAATCATCATTCTAAGATTGATCGTGCTACCTAGTCCATTCTCCTGGTTCACTCCTTGATCGATGAGTTAGGATTATTTCAAATCCTTGCTCTATTGATCATATCGTCTTGCCCTGAAAAGCAGGATTGTTCTCGAGCTTAGTAACATACCGGTGGTTCGTGATTTTCTGAATATCTTCTCAGAAGTATTACCAGGTTGTCACCTGACCGCTATGTTGAGTTCGTGATCAAGTTGGTTTCTTGTGAACCACCTTCTCTCCAAGAATCGGTGTTAGGTATCCCTGAGCTAGTTGGTTAAGCTAGACAACAACTTGGAGAGTTGGAGGATAAAAGCTTGCCTGACTTAGTTCGTTCCAAAGGGATATTCTTGTGTAGTGTGTGTTGAAGAAAGGTGATATCTTCATTGATTGGTCCCTGTGATCGATTGTTGGATCTATTATCTTACCCGAACCTTTGATTTGAGTGTGGGCTATCGTCAAATCAAATCAGAACCAACGATATTCGTAATGTTGTCTTACTCGTGGTTGATTCCTCGAGCATACACCATTATATCTTTGGTCTGACCAATGCTATCACCGTGTTCACTTAACTATGGAATTCCTTTTAAAAGGAAACCTAGATGAATTGTTGTTGAGCCCATTGACAACATCCTTATCTCCTCCATAATTTTGTTGAACATTAAGTTAGTGTTGGAAACTTTTGAAAGCATTTCTTCATGCTAGTTCATGGAGCAAATGTTCGGATGTAAGAAGTGACTTCCTCCAGTCCATGTGCATTTGATGCAAGTTGCCGCCGTGGATTCGAGAAAGTCAATGTTGTTTCCTTTGGAATCATCCCAAATCAGTCATGCATACGTGCGAAGTATTCTGTGGTTCGGAGACTTGCAACCTCCATTCTATATGGGTCCCTAGCGCACCAAGCCACTGATTGATTTGTTCAAGATTAATAAGTTTTAAGTGCTAGTCCCGAAGGTACCAGATGGATTTGTACAAAACTTCGATATCCTCGCTGATGGTTCCCCCTCCTGAACTCGGTAGTGTTTTATTATAAGACTACTTTGTGGTCATGCTTGTCTTGGACAACGTGTTCACATGTTTGTAGCAGAACCAGCTCATGTTTTGGAGCTTGCTATCGTAGTTCATTTCCCGAGAATCTCGCAACGTCATCTCGTCGAATTGTGTTGCAAACTTTCATTTTTCTTCCTAGACTCGATGAGTCTGGATTATCCTGACACCAACCAGATCTGAATCTCAGGCAGATATGATGGTTTGGAACATTTCCCAAGAACTATAATATTGGTCCCTTGATAACCGGTAAAGTGGATGTCGTGGCCAGCACCACCCAGCCGAAGGACCTATTATTGTGGTATCTTGATTGAAGCAGTTGGCCACCTTCCCATAAGGACTTCGTAGGATTTACTTCCTAGTTGTGCGTTATGCTTATTGTGTTCCCGAAGTCCGACCTTTTACTTGATGTTCTAGTTATCAAACCATATCTATGAATGGGATACACTAGCACGTCAAGGAGAACATTAGAAGCGGAGTGCTAAATGTCTCTCGGTCGATCATCCAGATTTTGTTTCCTTGGCCTCGCTAAGGTGAAATCTGAGAAAGTGTTATCTTCCTTTGCATCTGCATCCTCCATCACCATTCATCATGGTAGTAAGTTGTGCTACCGGACCCTTGACACGGATGTTGGTAAAACCTTGATGAATGTGGAAATGCTTAAGTTCTTAAGAGCACGCACAAGCGCTACGTCTTATCATCGGCACTAGCTGGGATTGCCCTAGATTCTTCGGTTATGCTATAACCACTCCAACAGTGAATTCACTCTCTATTGTTGGGTTCTTTCCTAGTTATTAGAATCATTCCCAGCATTTGCATTTTGTTCCCAGCTTGCACCACCAATGTGCCATTCTACCATGGGTCTCATCCATTTCCGGTGATAAGCAAATTCATCCATTACGTTGTCTTCAACAAGGTAATCCACATCATCCATGTCCGAGTATGCCATTCTACTGACCCCCCTCCAAACGATCGCTCGAGAATTGCCTTAGGCTGGTTTAAAGAGTTTCAATGATCTTTGAATCAAAAGTAATTCTTTTTGCCACTTAAGGGGATATCTCTACGAGTCATCTTCCCTAAGGTGTATCGTTATGGTATCATGGCAACTCAACTCCTCGCTACGTTGACAATCGTTTACCACCTTCTTAAGCGTGGAATCGTTGTCTACCTAGTAAACCTTCGTCATCTGTTCCACTCCATTTCTTCAAATCTGTGCTTCGTCTCCCAGCTCAAGAGATGTTGCTATGTCTCATTCCGTGAGTTGTTCGATCTTCGAGAAGATTGACCCTTCTAGAGTCTCTTTCCCTCCAGGTCATGTTGGCAGGATTTCTCAGAGCAAGACGACAAGACAAAGATGGTGATCGAATCAACGCTTCTATGAAGTGCAACCTGGATCGTGAAGATTGTACTAGTTTGCGTTTCCCCTTCACCTTACCCTACGCTTGAATCTCGAGACGAGATTCTTGTTTAGTGGGGGTGAGTTGTCACATCCCTAGCTTCTGGTAATGCTCTGAGCTAGCTAGTCATGTGTTGCATCATGTTTAAATTTTGCCTGAAATTGAAATGGGGATGTCCAAACCCTAGCATTAAATCAACTCAACTAGGGTAAGTTAAAATCTTTTCAATAAACCCAAAAGGCCCCTAAGAAAAGTTCATGATTTCTGGTTAAGGTGGAAACCTCTGCCAAAAATGATGAATATATCCTTAGGTCATTTTTGGATTTTTGAATTAAATCATATTGTATTTGACTTTGGGCATTTAAATACTATAAATATTTTAAATGCTCAAATAAATGTTGGAAATTGATAAGGGTCACTGGAATAATTCAGAAAGCACCCATATTTATTTCCAGGATTTTATAAAATGATTTGATATTTAAAACAAATCAAAAACAAATTGCAGAAATAGAAAAAAAATAAAACAGAGCAAAAATAAAAAGGGAGACGGCCACCTGGGCCACTTACCTGCTCACTTACCTGGCCCATCTCCCCCGGCCGGCCCAGCCCAACTCCCCACCGTCTTCAACCTCTGCCAGTAGGCAGAGGCGTGTCGACGCGCCCGCGCCCGAGCGCCACCTCCTGCTTCCACCTCCTGCTGCCCCCCCTCATCGCCCTGGACTTCCTCCGCGACGCCACGCGACCCCGATGCTCTCTCACTCTCTGGTTCTCTCTCCCCCCTCGCTCCTCTGCTCTCTCTCTCTCTCTCACGGCCGCCCAAATCAGCCGGTGCCCGCCGCTGCAAGGCACCGCGCCCACCGCCGTCCCCTTGCCCCGTGGCTGTGACCCCTAGCTCCGCCTCGCTGTCGTGAAGCTCCACGCCGAAGAACACGCCTGCGGATGCCTAGCAGCGCCGTCGCCGACGCCATCTTCGTCCTCCGCACCGACGGCCGCCGTCGACCGATTCGTCATCACCAGGCCGTCCCCGAGCTCTCTGAGATCACCAACGCCCCCGCCGTGAGCTCCTCTACCGACCCCCCTTCTTCCCTGTCCATTAGCTCGTCGTATCCGTCGTTTCCGTCGAGACCGAGACCTCACCGGCGCCGGACTTGTCGCCGTCGTCGTTTTGGTTCACCTCCGTCCAAACCGAGCACGCAGACGTACTCAGAGCGCTCCCAGGAGCCCGTAGCGCCCACCAGCCCCTCCTCCCATGCACCATAGCGCCATCTCCGCTGTTGCCCGATCTCCGGCCGCCGCCGCGAGCTCGACTCCGGCGAGTACAGCGCACCCCGTCCGCTCCTTCCTGCTCCGTTGGATGCGGAAGAGCACGGGCTACGCCCCGGTGGTCTCCGCGCGCTTTTTCGCCGCCTGTAGCCCATTCCGGCGAAGCGCCGCCGCGCGGTTTGGTCGTCGCCGGCCGAACCCCGGCGAGGCTGACGTGGCGGCTTATTAGCACTAATCCCCACCATTAGCCACCTCACCAGCCGCTGACAGCGGGCCCCACCCCTGGTCAAACCCCAGTCAGCGCTGGGTTTGACCGGGATTAGCTCCTGTGTCACTGACGTGTGGCCCCCACACGTCAGATTTGACCCGGGGCAGCCCTGTTGACTTGCTGACGCAAGCATGACGCAGTGCTGATGTCATAACTCATTTTCTGGATTTAATTAATTCTGGAATTCCAGAAAATAGCTAAAACTTCAATAAATCATAGAAAATTAACCGTAACTCCAAATTAAATAAATTATATATGAAAAATTATCAGAAAAATTCAAGGAATCCATCTGTACCATTTTCATGCATGTTAGAACAACTTATCAGCTACTGTTTAGGGCAAATGAAGTAAATGGCATTTAAATAATCACATATGGAGTTTGAATTTGAATCTTGTATTCAAACCAACTTCATTTAATCTGTTGCTAGTTGCATTAGCCCAAAACACATTCATATTGCCATGTCATGAGCATGCATCATATTGTGCATTGCATTGATTGTATTTCCTTCTGTGTTGCCGGTATTTGTCCCCTCTCGATAGACGTGATACCGATGATGTGATCGTTGACACTGATGAAGACTCAATGTTATCTTCAGAAGTGCCAGGCAAGCAAAACCCCCTTGTTCATTCCGATACAATCCTACTCTCTCGCTCCTGCTCTCTTTTACTGCATTAGGACAACACCGATTCATCTGTTACTTGCTGCGGTAGCTGAACCCCTTTATCCTTTGCATGACCTGTCATTGCCACAGTAAATAGATGAAACCCACTAGCATGAGTAGGAGTTGTTTGAGCCCTGTTGTGCCTACTCATTCATGTTTGTTTGTCATGCCTGCTACTGCTTAGAGTTGAGTCAGGTCTGATTCATCGGGGATGAATCAGAGGTGTGTGAACATGTCCTACTGTGTGTGAGCTAAGTGTGTGAACACGATTTGGTAAAGGTAGCGGTGAGAGGCCATGTAGGAGTACATGGTGGGTTGTCTCATTGCAGCCGTCCTCAGGAACTGAGTTCTGTGTTTGTGATCCATGATTCAGCTACTACCACGCATTGGGCCCGAAACCAATGGACCCTCTCGGCTTCTTAATCACCCTTGTCCTCTGTCCAGGAGTTGCAAGTAGTTTCTGGTGTTTGTAGTATGCTGGAGGCCGTGGACAGCGCTGACCGTAGGGGTGGGCTGTGATGCGGTAGGCACGTGGCCGGGTAAACCGGGCACCCGTTTGGTGTCACGGAACCCTGTACACATCGTTTGGGGCTGTGAGCGAAACTCCGGCCGGATCTCCTCATGGATGGAACCCGAATAGGCGATAAACCTGGACTAGAGACTTGAGTGTTTAGGCAGGCCGTGGCCGACACCCACGTTGGGCTTCCGCTTGAAGGTTGCCGAGTACATGTCGTGTAAACGGCGGTAAGTGGTGAGAGCGTGTGTGAAGAAGTACACCCCTGCAGGGTTAATCTAATCTATTCGAATAGCCGTGTCCACGGAAAAGGACCTCTGGGTTGCTTATATCAGTTCATAGACAAGTGAAAGTGGATACTTTAAAATATGCAAGATAAGCGTGAGTGCTATGGATGGCGTTCTCGTAGGGAGACGGGAGCGGATCCATAGTGGTGTATTGATTTGGTGAATATGTGGACTCGTGTGCGCCACCTCAAAAGAGTCGCTTGCAGTCGTAGTTTAGGATAGCCACCGAGTCAAGCTGGCTTGCTGTAGTCAAACTCCACCATCCCCTTTGTTGATAATGATGCATATGTAGATAGTTCTGATGTAAGTCTTGCTGGGTACATTTGTACTCACGTTTGCCTATTTTATGTTTTTGCAGAGAGACTTCGGTCTCGCTAGTAGTTTCACGTGGACTTCGACGTTTAGCTTGATACCTCAGCTACGATCTTGTGCCCCGGCAGGATCTGATAGATAGTCAGGCTTCTCAGCCTTTTTCATTTATAGATGTCTGTACTCAGACATGATAGCTTCCGCTTGTGCTTTGACTTGTATGCTCTAAGTGTTGGGTCATGAGACCCATGTTTGTAATATCTCGCTCCTCGGAGCCTAATGAATAAAGTACTTGTGTCGTAGAGTCATGTTGTGATGCTTCGTTGTATTTGCACATATCGAGCATATTGTGTGTGTGATTGAAATGCTTGGTATGTGTGGGATCTGACTATCTAGTTGTTTATCTTTAGTAGCCTCTCTTACCGGGAAATGTCTCCTAGTGTTACCGCTGAGCCATGGTAGCTTGCTACTGCTCTGGAACACTTAGGCTGGCCGGCATGTGTCCTTCTTCGTTCCTGTGTCTGTCCCTTCGGGGAAATGTCACGCTTTGAGTACCGGAGTCCTGTTAGCCCGCTACAGCCCGGTTTACCGGAGTCCTGCTAGCCCAGTGCTACAGCCCGGACCCACTTGCTGATGACCGACACGTTCGAAGCTGGGTCATGGATGCCTGTCCCTGTAAGTCTGTGCCACTTTGGGTTTACGACTAGTCATGTCAGCCCGGGCTCTTTATCATATGGATGCTAGCGACACTATCATATACGTGAGCCAAAAGGCGCAAACGGTCCCGGGCAAAGGTAAGGCGACACCTGTGGGAACACCGTGCGTGAGGCCGCAAAGTGATATGAAGTGTTACCGGCTAGATCGATGTGACATCGAGTCGGGGTCCTGACACGATTGCCGCCTACTGCGAGGCACGGCTCACTGCCCTGGCGAGGGTAAGGAGTTCCACGTCTGCATCGACATTCCATGGCTCAACAGGGCCACGTCTCGGCAGCTCTTCTGGTCGTCTCATGTCGGCCGATGCAAGGGACCACCCCGCAGCTATGTCTGCATGCCTTTCGGCCTGCCCGGCGTGGCTGCGGTGTTCCACAGCTGCATGAGGGATGCCCTGGTGGCTCGCGAGGCTAGGCATCAGGCGATCCTGGTGGATATGGAGGAGCACCTCCAGGAGCCTCACGGGCCCTTTGGGCCTCCCGAGGCTCAGCACCAAGGAGGCTCATGAGGAACGATTCCGGCAACGCGCGTCTTCTGCTGCCCTCACACATCTTCAGCAACGGTACCAGGTGACATCTCTCAAGTTCGTTCAGTTTGGGGGCGCCCCTAAGGCTACAGCATCCCCAAGTCGCGTGGGTCTATCCCCGCAGCATGTACCATTTTGCATTCTCCAGGATTGTCTAACTACCTTCTATGAGTTTACATATGGTCTCCATCCTCCGGCCTTGAGCCTTAACCGCCTTGTGGCCTCCTGGTGTTGTTGGCTTGTCCCTCGCTCCCCCACTGCATGGTTACTCACATCAGCATGGCGCTTGTGCTCGGGTCCGTCCCTGCAACACTGACAAACCCAAGGATCGAGCTCTGGTTCGTGACCCGCCTCGCACACACCACCTCACCAGGTCCACGGTGCCTTCGTTTGGTGCCCAGGGCCCTGGGCTGACAGCCTGCTCCGCAGGGGTTCTCGGCCTCTTCTATCATCTAACCTGCAGGTTCATCTGGTCGAGGTCCACGGGCCAGCTTGGGCGACCGCCATCTTGCCCCGCGAGTCGCTTGCACGTTAAAGGGGGAGAACCTGAGCATCGCATCTCGGGAGCTCCTACTGGCTCTCCAGCCCTCACCCCCTGGTGTTTACCACGGCACCGTGACCTAGCATACCAGCGGCGACTGAGCTTGCTCGAGGGCCGGGACCCGAGGATGTACAGAACTTAGACGAGCAAGGCAAGAGGGTGGTCGTTGCGGGTTGTGCCTAACGACGCCACCACGAACGCAAGGACAGGAACCACCCTCCTGGTGGACCAGGACACCAAAAGATAAGTCATGATTCGCTGAGGCACCGGCCTCGCTCCCTGCACGCCCCAGCCTCGCAGTCCCACTCCGGCGGCTTCGCTCCCCTTTTCGATTCTCTGGGCGGCTACTTGTACGACAAGGGGGAAATCGTGAGCATCGCATCTCATGAGCTCTCACCGGACCTCGGGCCGCTCACCTCCTAGCCTTAACCACGACATCGCGACCTGGCATACTAGCGACGGCTGAAGCCTGCCTAGGGACTGGGTCTCGTCGGCGTAGAGCGTCGCACTGTCTAGAGAAAAGAAAAGGGAGGAATCGTGCCGAACTGTGATACGCGAATTCATCACAGAGTCAAAGAGGCAACACTGACATTAAATACATTCCAGCCCTAACAAACCCCACGGGAGCTGATTTTCATTCTGTGCAGGGAAAACAAAAGAAGGAAGGAAGCTACTAAGCTATCGGGCATCACTGGTGACGCCGGGCGGCAGCCATTGCCGTGCTCCGACCACGGCGGGAGCTTGGCGGCACATAGCTGTCGTCACTCGACTCCGGAGACTCATTGGGCACAGGAGAGCCACTAGACTCCCAGGAGCTGCCGCTGCTGCTAGAAGAGGCGCCGAAGGGGACAGAAGCAGGCCCAGCGCTTGCTGCTGCACTCTGCAGGCTAGTTCCTCCGGGGCAGCACTCCAGCCATTCGCCCTCCTCGTTGAAGACCTTGAAGAATAAGGTGGCCGCGCCATCATACTCAAAGTGAATCGCTAGGGCTCCCTTCTGCGCGGCAAGCCCGGGCGACCTCACCTCATCCACGTGTCATGAAGACATCTCCGGGGGGCACCACCACGACCTCAGCCCCGGTGGCCAGGCTGCAGCATCCAGCATGCTGCAGCCACAACTCAAGTGGCCCCCTCGGAGGCAGCTCACTAGCGAAGAACCTCGGGAGCCAGATCCAGGAGTAAGAAGGCATCGCCGCCCACACCACAAACTCGCGCGAGCTACCCTCGGCGTGAGTCCATGGCGCGGTCGGTAAGACAATGGCGGCCCTGCCACCATCATTGGGAACTGCTCGAGGCACATGCATACATGAGGAGGGAGATGCCAGGCGGAGACCTCGATTGCCAAGGCCTGGCCACCTCTCGCCCCATGCCGGTGTCATGAGGGAGGCGGAGTTGCTTCTTCGGCGGGAGAGGATCGGGCTTCTCCCTAGGTGCCTTCCCCTTTTCACCGCTGAAAGCCTCCTGATCGGCGCCATGGAAGCAAGAAAGAAAAGAAGCAAGCAGCAGTAAGACGAAGGAGAGATGAGCGGGGGGTTCTGCCACTCCCCCTCATTTATAGCTGAGGAAGGCCAACCGCCGGCCTCCACGACCTTGCGCCATCATGATCTTCTGCATGCCGCATCGTTCTGTCAAGTCAAACAGTTGTTGAGGCAGCGTGGGGAAGTGGAGACGCCCACGTCCCATCAAGCGCCACGCGTCATCAAGGCCGCATGCGGTTTGGGCCCGCGGCGCTCCGCACTTGCCCTTTGGCTTCTTCTGGAAGCCAAGTCCGAGTGCGCCTTGGGCCCGGCGACTACTGTCCGTGTTCTGGATATGGGGGGTATCTAGACCTGCCTGCCTGCGGCCCACCACGTGGCTCCATCGACGGCCTAGTATGGCCCAACTTTGACATCAATAGCTCAGGACCCTCGCGAGGGGCCAAGCCTTCGCGAGGCAGATGACGCCAAGACCCCCGAGGGGATCGACCTCCTCAGGCTGGATCCCAAGGGGCAGAGAGTTCTATGCAAAGTGCACCTCATGAGGCTCAGCTGACATGAGCCAGGACGACCAAGGCCAGGCGGGCGCCAGCGGGCGCAGAGCGCCAGTTTCCTCTTTGGTGCAAGGGAGGCGAGTCGCAGGCGCGGAGTCCCGAGGAATCAGCCAAAGGTTTCCATTCTGGTGCAACAAGACCAAGACCGCCAGGACGGCAAGACGGAGGTCATCACCGACCCCACCGCAGCGTCACGGCCAGAGGCTTTTCGCAGGCGAAGACTACTTTTGTTAGGATAATATGTACTACTTGTCCCCTTTCAAATCCGGCCGTTGTGGGATCCCTTCCCGCCAACATTTGGGAAGAGGACCAAGGCCACTGTGAATAGGACTTAGCCACCACCATAGAGGGCCAGTTAGTTCACACCCAACCAGCTCTCTCGAGCTCAAGAAAACCTCACCTCCTGAGGCTAGTTCATCCACTGTACTAGTTCATCCTCAGCCCTTTGAGGCAATCCACCAAAAACATTGGAGTAGGGTATTACACTGCAAGGTGGCCCTAACTAGGATAAACTGTTGTGTCTCCTGTCTCTTCGAGCTCATCACACTAGGCTCAGGAGAATCGTGAGTGGGCAGGCTGGGTAGGTTGAGATTTCCGCACGCACCCCAGAGTTCGAACCTCTCAAGGGTTTGCGGAACCCGTAATCCAACAGCTGCATCCAGTCCAACTTCGAGGCCACTTTACCACTGCTGGTAAAGGTGTGGGTTTTGTGATATGATGGGTCATGACGGCCATACCGGGGTGACCGGTGTGTCTCGACTGTAGCACCTCGCTGTGATTTGGTGGATGGCACGCGGGCCCGGATGCTATGATGTCCCGCATGTAGATAGAGCGGCTAGTCATATAGGAGTGCTCAATATTGTGCATCGCGACCAAGGAGGAGAGGAAAACGAGAGAATTACATAATTAATGCATGAGTTTAATTAGGGTAGTTTTGTAAAGTACGAGATACATTCCTCTAATCACAAAATGCCTTGGTTGATGAGATTTGAGCCCTATAAACCGGAAGGGAGGGAGTACTGCACGCGGTGTAGTCTAGTCACTTCTTGAAATCTCTAGAAAGGCAAATACTCCTTTCTGGTTTATAGGGCTATACTAGCAAGTACTAGTACTACAATAGTGGGCTCAAATAGCAATTTTGTCTCATGCAAGAGCCTGGCTATATGCGTGCTCCAAGGCACCGCACCACGCCCCACCCCTACACAAAGACTGCCACGCGAGCGTTCGCAACTGCCATGTTCGAGTTGCGCTTGGCTCTTCGCCTCTTCGAGAAGACGAACAATGATGTTACTACTACTTCTACAGTATTGAATCCAGTGCTGCATGTCTGTCCACCGCGTGCGGGAGGGATAGCGTGTAGCGAAAGCTTCTCCTAGTCCTGCCAGCCACCATGCTCATGCACGAGGGAGGGACGGAGCTTCATTGACTTACTGCTCCTGCCTTTGCGTCCATGACAGGTGGGCCCAACAGGTGGGTGGCACACCTGTCATGCAGCCAAAGGCAGGTGTAGTTAAGGCACCGGAGGTCAGTCCGCGAGGGAGAGGGCGTTGTAGTAATCAAACTTCTCGGTTGTACGAGTTGACGCGACACATCAAAGCACTGCACTCAATATATTTCAATAATTTGCGTTTACCGATGCATTATTTACTCCCTCCGTTCCTATAAGTCTTTTTAGACATTTCAAATGTACTACAACATACCGATGTATGTAGACATATTTTAGAGTGTAGATTCACTCATTTTGCTTCATATGTAGTCACTTGTTGCAATCTCTAAAAAGACTTATATTTGGAAATGGAGGAAGTACAAGGCATGCATGCATGTCGTGACTTTCCTTTTGATACTTGCATGTGTTGATTTGATGCACCTTGCCAAATTTTGACTATAAATTTAACTACCAAATGTTCATGCATGTCACAAAAAATTACGGGGCTGTTTGGATTATGACTACGTTTGTCTTATGTTGCCACATTATTTTTGCCACACTTGCCACACTTGCCTAACTTGAGTTGCTCAAATTGTTAGACACACTTTGGCTTGCCTAAGGGAATCTTGCCACACTTTTTGTGTCTATGACATGTGGGGTTCACTGCTAATAAAAAAATTCTTGTCTTAGGTGTGGCTAATAAAAAAGACTTATATTTAGGAACGGAGGGAGTAGAAAATATAAATAATAATGCATGTTGGGGCAGCCCACGTTTCCGATAATTTTAGCCGTGGGCTTGTTCACAATTTTTATGAGGGGTGGTTGTTCATTTAATGGAGGGACTTGTACCACACTTGAACGATACAAAGTGCGACCTGGCACACCGTAACACCACTTGGAATAAGCGGGTAGCTATCTCAAAAAAAAATCAACAACTAAAAAAACGGCGACCTGGCACGTACACAATTTTAAATGATTGTTTTGATGGAGTGAAAAAGGAAAACTACCCCACAACGTATATATAGGCCGGAGCCTCCGCGCTTGCTTGCTAGGTTTACTCTTTTCACACACTCCCATCCTCTCCAGATCTAAACAAGATAGCGGTGGTAACATTGTCTTTCTCCCATCAAAAAACACTGTCTTTCTATCCTCACCGCTGGTTACAGATCCGGATGTATCCCCCTCCGCCGGTGAAGGGGAGGAGGGGCAGCGTTTAGTCCATTGTCGACACCGAGGGAGGAGACCCACTGCCGGCCGCACTGTTATCTCTGGCCAAGTGCCGGTGCGGGAGGTCCTCCGATCCCTTCGTCGTTGCCCTAGTGTGGGCGGATCCGGCCTCCAGACGCCCACCTATTCACACCCCAACGACCTTCAGGTATATCTTCCTTCGAAACTGCCTTAGCTCTACTTCCCCAGCTCGCTACATCGCTGCATGTGCATCATTTTCTACCTCTCAGCCCCTCTCGATCGGATGGTCCAACGTCACCTATTTTTTTCTATTGTTAGAGGTAAAGCTACTTCACGGAGTCGAATCTTATACTTGGTTCAAACAAGAAATAAAGTGGGGGTGGGGGAATTTAGTATGTACATCGGACTTGGTACAAACAGGAAGGAAAGGGGGTGAAAGTAGTACAAACTAGTCATCCCCAACCGGTCTCTTGGTCGAAAAGGGAAATATAGGGTAATGTTGTACACAGTGGTATGACCAGGACTAGATTTGCTATCCACACATAGGAGTAGGTGGCTAGAGTGAACAAAAATGGGACCAACCCAGATATGTTTCTTGGATGTTTGTTTCTCGGGGCAACAAACTATGAACCACCACTTTATGTCCCTGTTTAGGTACATGGTGCTGGACTGCTGGTGACTGTCCCATGCCCTTATACAAAATATTTAGCTGTTCTTAATCTAATGCCCCTGGTAAAATGAAGCCATGCCACTGTTATAAGCCATGACAAGTTTAGCCAAATATTTTTGCCTATAATTGTTTGAGACTCTGACTGTTTCCTCTGTAGCTTGTTGTGCAAACAGGGATATCCATTTCACCTGGTTGCTGTTGTGACCCTTTGGTGCACTGCACAAAACACTTCTTAAAAGAAGTGACTTTTGTGCTGTTTAGCTGGAATGTCAGAATGGAACAGTTGGTTCATTTTGGTGGAACTGCACAAAGGGAGATCTGTGTTCCAATCCTCATCATCCATATTGGCACCATAACCTTCCTTTAGGTAAGAATGATATTTAATGCATGTGTTCATCTCTATTTTGTGACTGCCATGAGAAAATAATGCTATTTTTTACTAGTACACTTGTACTGCCTCACTGACAAAACCAATTTTGAAATAGAAGGCCAATCATGTACTTGGTTTCACCAACTAGTGAGGAGAAAGAGAAACAGAGCATGAAGAGGAAGAAGAAGAAGAATAAACAGTGCCAAGGTGATCTTGCTGAAGCCAAAGGCCTCAGTCGAGGCCATTCAAGGGCTCCGGCAACATCTAACTTACATGTGAGACGATTCTCCAGGGAGCCCTTCCACTTCTGCTGTCTCACTTAATTAATTAGGAGTACTTAGGTACCACTAATTTATTGTTGCCTAATTTTCCTGTTGGAGTTAAACAAATCTTTAGTAGCACCCTATGTTGAATCATGTACGTGTGTATGTTTGTCTATGGAGGTGAGTCATGTGGTGGAGCAGGGAGGGAATATTATTAGTGTCATGACATAATAGTGCTATTGTTTTGCATGTCAATTTATTGCCATTGTTCAATGAGGCAATGTTTTGCGTATTGTCCATCATGAATTTGATGCTACTGTTAGAGTAATATGCTAATGTCTTTCTATCCTTTCTCAGTAAGCTAATGAAGGTTTCACCTTGTTCCTACTTGTGCAAACAGGGATCATGTTGTGCCAATCATACATTTTAGTGGAACTACACAAGACAATACAATGAACTGTATCCCAGCCAGTGCTTTAACTCTGCGGAAGTTCTTGATAATCTTTCGATATAATCTCAGCACTGGTAAACAAGAGTGATTTCAACCATACATTTGAAGTGCACAAAAATACATACTATTGAGTGATTCCAGTGAGTGCTTTATCATCTCTTATGGGACTACATGAATAAGCTTTTTTCCTCAGGTTGGTACGGTCCTAAGGCCTTCATCCATATTAATTTGCTGTCATCTCTATTTGTATCATGCTACTGTCATGAGAAACTCCTTTATCTTGCACGTTAAAGTTTTGCAACCTATATTACATGGCAATGCTTTGAGTGTTGAGCTAATTGACACTGATTAAATAAAATAATACCTCTCTTTAAGTAAGACTACTATGTTGCTAACTTTACCCATTAAGATAATGAGGATGCTTCTATTTGTTAGTGTATGTTTCATCAACTAGTCCCACTATTATAGTAATCTCACTCTCTCAATATATGTGCCAACAGGGATGCTCGATTTTGGTGGAACTGCACAAAAACTTTGGGTGCTTCATTGCCTCGACAACTTCCGTCCTTTCTTGCCAGTCGCTAATCTGGGCTTGCTTCCTTCCTTTGCTGTCAGTCGTTTTGCTTATCTCGGCTTCCAGTAAAAGGAAATAGTAATTGATATGCTACCTCACACAGCTTGATACTGGTCTTTATCCTGATTATTGTGCTTGTCATATGTATTGGTAATTTGGTATTGTGCTACTGTTTGCCGATTTTATAAAGGAGTAACTTGGAGCCTGAACTCGCACGCAAATCATTACATTGGGTGATTTCAGTAGAACTGCACAAAAATATTAGATGGACAGATACTTATGCTGCTGCTATGTACTCCAAAGTTCACTCAGACAAGCATCGATGTTGACAAGAAGAAGTGCCTATATTCATTTGAGTATCAACCGGCGTCAACTAGTTGTCAAACTCCAAGTATTAGGAGAGTGAACGCCAAAAATATTGCTTGGCGCATAGCCCAGAAAAACACAGTCCCGTCTTTGGTCCCAACTTGTGCCTTTGGGTTATCAGTAGATATGGTAGCGAACTGTATGGCATGGAGTCTAAAGAGTCCAGACAGGTTGGTTGACGCGTATATTCATCTAGCACTTCATCAGTCTGCACGCCAGGGATGCTCCATTTCAGTTGAACCGCACAAAAAATTTGGGTGGTTCATTTTCTCAACTGCCTCCTTTCTTGTCTGCAATGTAGAATTTTGGCGAGCTACAGGACCAAGATGAGCCAGTAAACTAGTTGGATGAAAGTAGTGGCCAAGTTTCTCAAACCTCCCTCGGCACGAGGCCACTATTTGAGGATAAACCTACAAGCAAATTTCAGATTGTCTGTGCTGCCTCTTATGTACTCGAAAGTTTACTCGTACAAGCATTAATTTTAGCAAGAAGTACCTCCGACTGAACACCATTTACCAGTCTGTACCCTAGGTAATTAAAGTTCATCCATGGATGATATTGCCTTTGATCTCAATCATTTGGATGCATAAACATACTTAACATGTGTATATCTGAATCTTTTTGTGAATTATCTATGAATATTGTCGTGTGATCTATCAATCATTTGGATGCATACACATTCTGAACTTGTGTATATATGAATCTTTTGAGTTCTTGATTGTGAATGTTGGCTATGAATATGAACGTGTCATGTGCACCTGAGTTTGATACAAATGTTTACCTTTTCTGTTGTACTTGTGTGTGAACTTCTTAGTATGCCTACTGTGGGATATGTGATGTGTGGGTGTCAACGGCACACCTTCTTCCCGATAAGAACTGCACCTGCTTTGTTAGGGTAGCAACGGCGCATTAGCTCTCTTTAATCTTTTTGCTCTGTCCCGCCCCTCCCCCGCTCAACCCCTGGCTTAATGTTTTCGGCCTCAAAACAAACATAGTACTGCGTTGTTTTGGGGGCTTGATGAAAAATCAATTGCTGGTTTTTGTAGGTTGGCCCACCCAGCAAATGGGTTGCTAGTCCATGCTACATCTTGAGCTTGCGTTGGTTTTCCTTGAAGAGGATAGGGTGATGCAGCAATAGTAGCGTAAGTATTTCCCTCAGTTTTTGAGAACCAAGGTATCAATCCAGTAGGAGGCTCCTCAAAAGTCCCACGCACCTACACAAACAAACAAAGAACTCGCACCCAACGCAATAAAGGGGTTGTCAATCCCTTCACGGCCACTTGTGAAAGTGAGATCTAATAAAGATAGTATGATATAGATGCAAAAAGTAAAGATGCAAATAAAAGTAATTTGGAAGCAAATATGATAATAGATAGACCCGGGGGCCATAGGTTTCACTAGTGGCTTCTCCCAAGATAGCATAAGTATTACGGTGGGTGAACAAATTACTGTCGAGCAATTGATAGAAAAGCGAATATTTATGAGATTATCTAGGCATGATCATGTATATAGGCATCACGTCCGTGACAAGTAGACCGACTCCTGCCTGCATCTACTACTATTACTCCACACATTGACCGAATCCTGCCTGCATCTAGAGTATTAAGTTCATAAGAACAGAGTAACACATTAAGCAAGATGACATGATGTAGAGGAATAAACTCAAGCAATATGATATAAACCCCATCTTGTTATCCTCGATGGGAACAATACAATACGTGCCTTGCAACCCTTTCTGCCACTGGGTAAGGACACCGCAAGATTGAACCCAAAGCTAAGCACTTCTCCCATGGCAAGAAAGATCAATCTAGTAGGCCAAACCAAACTGATAATTCGAAGAGACTTGCAAAGATAACTCAATCATACATAAAAGAATTCAGAGAAGATTCAAATATTATTCATAGATAAACTTGATCATAAACCCACAATTCATCGGATCTCGACAAACACACCGCAAAAAGAGTTTACATCGAATAGATCTCCACAAGAGAGGGGGAGAACATTGTATTTTTTTCGCGAATACGCAAAATCTTTGCGCATCTTTGCATTGATAGATAGAGTAGCAATACATGGGAGTCTTACAAGATGAAGGATAGGCTAACTAGCTCGTGCGCAATGATGGCCAGCATCGGTAGCCTTGGCGCACAGACGATGGGGTGTGCTGCCCGATCAGACCTAGCCTACATCTCCGGCAGGATGAGGGCCATGCCCTTGGTGCCAGCGCGTTCCCATAGCCGCGCCTCCTCCTAGATCATATGCACTGCGCGTCCCACGGCAGGCTGGTCGCCGTCGAATAGGCACTCGTTCCGGTGTTTCCAAAGGTGCCATGCGGTGAGGACGGCAATGGAGGCAAGGCCGCGGCGAAGAGTAGCCGAGGTGTTTGAGATGGCCGTAGAGACCCAGCTGGCAAACTCGTCGTCGCGTGCTGGGATCGCAATGGTGAATCGGCACCACGAGAGAACCTCATGCCAGATTTGGCGAGAGAAGGAGCAGCCCGTCAGGATATGCTACATGGATTCCAGTTCTTGATCGCATAGTAGGCAGCGAGGCTCGTGGGGAAGGCCATGCCGTGCCAGACGGTCGGCAGTCCAGCACCTGCCCATTAGAGCAAGCCAGACGAAGAATTTGATGCGGAGCGGAGCCCATGGTCTCCAAGTGATACACCAATGCGGGTCGGCAATGGAGCCGACGAAAAGAGCCTGATAGCAGGAGCTGGCAGAGTAGATCCCTGATTCAGTCCATCGCCACGACAGTCGATCCTGATCGTCAGTCAGGTTCATGTGCCTGAGGCGCCGCCAGAGCTAATAACTATGGACCCGTAGGTCTGTGGTAAACTACTCACAAGTCATTGGAGGGGCAAGGATGTTGATGTAGAAGCCCTCCGTGGTCGATTCCCCCTCCGGTGGAGCGCCGGCGAAGGCTCCAAGATGAGATCTCGCGGATACAGAAGGTTACGGTGGTGGAAATTGTGTTTCGTCTGCTCCCTGGATGTTTTTGGGGTACGTAGGCTTATATAGGAGGAAGAAGTACGTCGGTGGACGCCCGAGGGGCCCACGAGACAGGGGGCGCGCCCTATAGGGGGGGGGGGGTGCGCCCTCCTATCTCGTGGAAGCCTCGGCTGCTTCTTGACTTGCACTCCAAGTCCTCTGGATCATGTTCGTTCCAAAAATCACGCTCCCAAAGGTTTCATTCCGTTTGGACTCCGTTTGATATTCCTTTTCTTCGAAATACTGAAATAGGCAAAAAAACAGCAATACGGGCTGGGCCTCCGGTTAGTAGGTTAGTCCCAAAAATGATATAAATGTGTAAAATAAAGCCCATAAACATCCAAAAGGGGTAATAAATAGCATGGAACAATCAAAAATTATAGATACGTTGGAGACGTATCAGTCCACCACGGACTGGGAAGCTAAAAATACAAGTTGTATGGTGCAGAGGCAAGTAAAAAACGCCATCGAGAGCCATCCACTGAAGAAAAAAAATGGCTCCTGATGTGCTTCTTCAGTCGTGCGTTGGCCCCCTTTTAAAACAGTTTGCTCGGGGATCTAGCTGGTATCATTTTTTCCAGAGGGCGAACAAGTATCAGCTAGGCCTAGGTTTTGTTTTTTAACATGCGTAGCCCACGACATACGGAGACAGTGGTTTCAACTTATTTTTTGAGGTCCATACCGTCCTATGGGGTTTTTCTTAAAGATCGGCAGCCAAATGTATTTTTTTCATAAAACGCAGATCTCTTTTCTATTTATCTATATATAAGAATAATAATGTTGTGTCCAATTTATGTTTTCCCTTCTAACCGCATTATATATATATATATATTTATATTATTACTATTATCGTATATTTTATAGAGACTTATATATACATTATAAAAACATCCCATGTGGTATTAACTTATAAAAGTAAATGTTTAACAGAAGTTGGCAAGGAAAATCCTGGTTGTTTTTGACTCACAGGCAAGGAAAATCCTGGTGATTGCGTACAAAAGCTTGCGAAGATTTTTAGGACCAATGCAATAATAACGCGTTCATTTTTTATTTTGAGCAATAACTCGCTAATTTGTTAATTTTATATATAAAAATGTCTCTCCGGTTTATTTTTTGATATTAATTGCTCCTTCTAACATAATATTATATATAGAACGAGCCCAGCTAATTCGTGTATTTCAAGAAAGTGCAAATGGGCTGGGATTTCTTAGAAAATATAAATGGGCCACATTGACACAAAATTATTTGTTCACCCAGCCCAGCAAATGGACTGTACATTCTAGAAAACATGGGTTAAATATATGCGACATTTTTGCAGGCCGACATGTGGGCCAATAGGTCGAAGCCTACGCAGGGCATTGTCAACTTGGTCAACAAATGATTATGACATCCATAGCCATTGGATTTATATCCAATGGCCGCCATGCACCTTCAATCTCTCGTCTTTTTCCTCCAGCGTCGCCGGGACCACCTGGTCCGGCCTCCAATGGCTAGCGGCTCTACTTAGCACGCATCGCTGCGAAGCGCTACCCCACCGCCGGCCAGGCTATCCCTCCACCCCTCCACACCTCCTATTATTCTCCACCGACTGCAGCCCCACGCCGCACCAGAACCAGTTATAACCCTTCTCCTCCTCTCAATCTGCGACTCCACTGCCGCGTCTTCCCATCTCTGGGTCGTTCCCGTTCGGGGCCTCGCCATCGTCCACCGCCTCACTGCGCTCGGTGCGGTGTGGTCAACAAACGAGAGTCATCGGAAGAGGACTGTACGTGGAGAGCCTGACAGCTGGGACCCACGAGGTCCATGGTCGCATGCAAGGAAAGTTCCTCCTTATTAAGCTGAAAAAAATGTTTCCTCCCCCTGACAGCTGGGATCCACCGGTTGTATCTTCACATGGAAGGAAGTGCCTCCTTCTTATGCGAAAAAATTTATTCCTCCCGTTGACAGCTGGGACCCGTCAGATTTGGTGGCTGACTTGTGGGCCTACAAAGCGGACGTGTACGCAGGGCTTTGTCAACTTATAATCAGCAAATGATTCTAGCAGCTAGACCGTTGGATGTTAATCCAACAGCCGTGCTCCTTCTTCAACCTCTGTTCTTGCTCCTGTCTCCCATGGGCGGCACCGCGGCAGTGCTTCCGCGTAGCCGAACCAGTCAAGCTTCCCACTCCTCTCCATCTGCAACTTCACTGCCGCGTCTTCCCCACCTTCGGGTTGTTCTAGTCTGGGGCCTCGCCATCGTCCACCGGCCTTGATGCGCTCGACACGGTGTGGTCAACGTGGTCAACAACCGAGAGTCATCGTAAGATGACTGTATGTGAGAGGCTGACAGTGGGGACGCACCACGCCCATGGACGCACGCATGCAACTGCATCATTTTTACCCTAAAAAATAATCTTTTCTCCCCCTGACTACTGGGACCCACTAGCTACATCTTTGCATGCAAGGAAGTGCGTCCATATTACGGGCAAACAAAAAACGATTCGCCCCCTGACTGCTGGGACCCACCAGCTACATCTTCGCATGCAAGGAAGTGCCTGGCAGTCGGGACCCACCTGGTCAAAGTGTACGTAGTGTTGTCATTCTGGTCGCGAATGTGTATGTACATACTGGTTGATGTAGAGGCGCGCACGTGTCATAGTAGAGGCGCGCACGTGTCATAGTAGACGCGCGCACTTAGCATGTACACGTACGTACAACGACAAGGGTGCAAGAAAGAAAATACGGCCACATACATACATACGGGCGGGGTCTCGATCGCCTACTTGTGCAGACGTACGGCCAGGGTTTGTGTACATGGCTGGGTCGGAACGGAGAAACTGCGTCTTCACGGGGAGCCAACTGGCTGGGTCGGAACGGAATGCGTCATCCTGTTCATCGGGAGGGCTTGGACGGAACAGCCGATGGAAACGAGGCCTGGCGTACCGTAGAATGGATGAAATGGCCTTGTGTTCGACCGGCCACAGTCGAAACGGGATCCTTTTCATCGGGAGGGGTCTAGCATACCGCAAAAAACAGAACTGACTTCTGTTGGACCTTCTACAGTCGAAACGGGGTCATGTTGATCGGGAGGTGAAAGCACAAGTGCTCCCTGGGTGATTTTGGTAATTAATGTCAACATATCTCTTGTTGGACTAACACTTTTACCTAGTATGTTTCAGATAAGTTCAACAATGAAGTGGCATGGACTAGAGGATGTGGAACCCCTTCAAGATGCTAAGGACAAAGGATTGGCTCAAGCTCCAAGAACAAGACTCTACATTTTCTATTTTAGTGATCCAAGATCACATTGAGTCTATAGGAAAAGCCAATACTATCAAGAAGGCATGAGGTATTGCTTAATGGCTTGCTTGCTCAAAGTGCTTAGTGATATGCTCCAAAGCCCTCAACTACCTTCTCACATCCACATATGACCCAAAACAAAAGTCCAACTCGGCCCTACCAATTCTTTCTATCCGGCGCCATCGAGTTTAGTTGTCATAGCCACTGCCACAAACCCTAGGCAAATCGGTCTCACCGATTGGGATCTCGGTCTCGCCGAGATGGGATTGTAATCTCTCTGTGTATGTCCATTACCAAAATCAGTCCCACCGAGTTTGTGTAATCGGTCCTACCGAGATTACAATGCAAACTCTCTGTTCCTCTTCATAACATTTCGGTCAAACCGAGATGAGCGAATCGGTCCCAGCGAGTTTTCCTAACCAACTCTATGGTTAGCTTATTACCAAAATCGGTCTCACCGAGTTTGTGTAATCCGTCTCATCGAGATTACGTTATGCCCTAACCCTAATCATATTGGTCCTACCGAGTTGCATGTCGGTCCCACCGAAAATCCTAACGGTCACATGATTTGCTAAATCGGTCCGACCGAGTTTAACGATTCGGTCCCACCGAGATTGGTAAGTTGTGTGTAACGGTTAGATTTTGTGTGGAGGCTATATATACCCCTCCACCCACTCGTCATTCGTGGAGAGAGCCATCAGAACGTGCGTAAACTTCCAACTTACATTTTCTAAGAGAGAACCACCTACACTTGTGTTCAGGCCAAGATATTCCATTCCTACCATATGAATCTTGATCTCTAGCCTTCCCCAAGTTGCTTTCCACTCAAATATTCTTTCCACCAAATCCAAATCCTGTGAGAGAGAGTTGAGTGTTGGGGAGACTATCATTTGAAGCACAAGAGCAAGGAGTTCATCATCAAAACACCATTTGTTACTTCTTGGAGAGTGTTGTCTCCTAGATGGGCTAGGTGTCACTTGGGAGCCTCCGACAAGATTGTGGAGTTGAACCAAGGAGTTTGTAAGGGCAAGGAGATCGCCTACTTCATGAAGATCTACCCTAGTGAGGCAAGTCCTTCGTGGGCGACGACCATGGTGGGATAGACAAGGTTGCTTCTTCGTGGACCCTTCGTGGGTGGAGCCCTCCATGGACTCGCGCAGCCGTTACCCTTCGTGGGTTGAAGTCTCCATCAACGTGGATGTACGATAGCACCACCTATCGGAACCGCGTCTCAAAAATCTCCGTGTCTCCAAATTGCGTTTGCACACTCCAATCCCATACCTTTACATTCTCGCAAGTTGCATGCTTTACTTTCCGCTGCTCATATACTCTTTGCATGCTTGCTTGATATGTATTGTGATTGTTAAACTTGTGCCAAAACTCCACTTCAACTTAAAGAAATTAAAAACCGCACCTTTTCTCACTTTGTGTCTAATCGCCCCCCTCTAGACACCTCTTCTCGATCCTTTCAATTGTATCAGAGCTTTGGTCTTCATTGCTTTGGTTTAAACACCATTGGAGGAAGATGGATGAGTCTACTTTGGGGAGTCTTAGACATAGAGTGCCTATACTTGATGGAGAGTACTTTCATGAGTGGAAAATGAGATGCTTGTGATTTTCAGTGAATATCATTTGAACAAGTACATTGCTAGCCCTTGTGCACCTCATGTTGATCCTATGCATCATACCCTTGATGAGTCAATTGACATGGTTCACAATCTTAGAACTGTTAATCTTATCACTAGAGGCTTGCCTAGGAACTTGATTGGATGTTTGCCTACTCTTAAGTGTGCCTACACCATATGGAAATTTCTGAGGAACGTTTTCCAAATTATTCCTTAAAAAATCTAGATGAAATTCGCCATAAGTCTATTGCCTTGAGTAAGATGAATTCCAATGATCCTATGTCTGGTGATTGTCTATTTGAGCTTACAAACCTTATGCGTGCCAAAGGAGATGTTGGAATTATTATTGATATTATTTCCGAAGCTATTAAAATTCATAAAGAAGATCATTGTCAAACTCACTCTAACCAATCACCCTCTCTAGGATTTGATCCACCACGACAAGAGAACGACAACGTCAACAATGAAGAAGGCCAAGAAGAAGAACAAGATGAAGAAGATGTTCCACCTAGATCCAAGCAAAAGCTTTCACGAATTCGAGCAAGAGTTGCTAAGGACCATCCCGTCGAGCAAATCTACGATTATATCCAAACCGGAGAATCACTCGCTCTAAAACTCATTTAGCTAACTTTTGTGAACACTATTCATTCATCTCTGGCATTGAACCTATGAAGGTTGAAGAAGCTTTGGAGGATCCGGATTGGATAAATGCCATGCATGAAGAGCTACACACCTTTGAGAGAAATCAAGTTTGGACATTGGTCGAGAAGCCCGACAACAACCACAACATCATCTGTACCAAATGGGTGTTTCACAACAAGCAAGACGAAGATGGACAAGTAGTTCGCAACAAAGCACGTCTCGTCGCCCAAGGCTACACTCAAGTCGAAGGTATCGACTATGGTGAGACATATGCCCCCGTTGCTAGACCTGAGTCCATTCGCATCTTACTTGCCTGTGCTAATCACCATGATATCACCTTGTACCAAATTGACATTAAAAGTGCTTTTCTAAATGGTGAAATAGAGGAGGAAGTTTATGTTAAGCAACCTCCCGGCTTTGTCAATCCTAAGAAACCTAATCATGTTTACAAACTTCACAAAGCTCTTTATGGTCTTAAACAAGCTCCTAGAGCATGGTATAAATGCTTGACCAAGTTCCTTATTGAAAAAGGATTTGAAATTGGAAAATTGAGTCTACTCATTTTACTAAAAGGGTTAATGGAGAACTATTTGTGTGACAAATCTATGTTGATGATATTATATTTGGTTCAACTAACCCTCACTTTAGTGAAAAGTTTGGAAAACTAATGTCGGAGAAGTTTGAGATGTCGATGATGAGTGAACTCAAATTCTTTATCGGTTTGCAAATCAAGCAAACTAAGGAAGGTACCTTTGTTTCTCAAACAAAGTACACCAAGGACTTATTCAAGAATTTCAATATGCAAGAATGCAAAGGTATGACTACACCCTTGCCTACTAGTGGACATCTTGATTTGACCAAAGATGGTGAACCAGTTGACCAAAAGGTTTATCGCTCTATGATTGGTTCATTATTATATCTATGTGCTTCACGTCCCGATATTATGCTAAGCGTGTGCATGTGTGCATGATATCAAGCTGCTCCTAAAGAATGTCATCTTAAGGCCGTGAAAAGGATAGTGAGAGACTTAATTCATACACCAAATTTTGGCATTCGGTATCCAAAGAGGGCCTCTTTTAATCTTGTTGGCTACTCCGATTCGGATATGCCAGTGACAAGGTTGATAGAAAGTCCACTTCGGGTACTTGTCAATTTCTTGGTAGATCTCTTGTGTCTTGGTCTTCCAAGAAACAAAACTTGATATCCTTATCCACCACCGAAGCGGAATACATTGCCGCTGGTTCATGTTGTGCTCAATTACTTTGGATGACCCAAACTCTTAAAGATTATGGGATATATGTGAAACATGTTCCATTGCTTTGTGACAATGAAAGTGCTATCAAGATTTCTCACAATCCCGTGCAACACTCTCGAACTAAGAACATTGAAGTTCGTCATCATTACATTCGAGATCATCTTGCCGAAGGGGACATTAATCTTAAGCACGTTCGCACCGAAAAGCAATTAGCGGATATATTCACTAAACCACTTGATGAGAAAGTGTTTTGCAGGTTAAGAGGTGAATTGAACATCATTGATGCTTCAAACTTGGAGTAGAACTCCATTTGATACATGCAAGACATGAGTCTATGACTAATCCTTGATATTTCCCTTATGATGATAATCTTATGTCTTGGATATATTTGCACCTTGCATGTTATCTAACCCGTGTAGGTACTTGGATAAAACTAAATCTATGAGATTGCAACTCACTCACATCTTGAGCAATCTCTACATCACCAAGTCTCTACACAATGGTGGTTGAAGACAAGGAAGCACGGAACCATTCAAACATATCCTTTGACAAATTTGTTATTGAGTATCATGATTGTCATTTTGGATACACAAGTGCTCTTCCTTGCAAAACTAACCCATGTAGGTAGACGAACACAAATTCCAAAGTGGTGCTCCCAACTCTTGATGAGCTACATCAACCTTGAGCAACCCACATAAGTTCAACTACATGATCACGATCAACACCACCACCCAAGGTATGTTATTCCATCTTTGAGAAGCTTTACTCCAAGTCATGAGTCAAAGCAACTCGACAAGATGTGAATACATCAAGATGCTTGAACGAAAAATGGTAACCCCATTTTGAGCTTAAACGATGAGTATGACCCATGATCAAGTGATCTCACTTGACTCCTAAGTCAATATACTCTAACATAGGTGACTATGTCGCCGACCATTTCTAGATGAAGTTCTCTCGTATTTTCTATCTGTGCTCTTGCATTTGTCTCATGCATATTTGTTTCCCCTTTCAAAAAAACTTCATCTAGATTTTCTTAATGTTTCTTTTTGTTCTGCATTCCCTGCATCCAATTCATTGCAAATCTTTCAGTTAATTCCTTGCAAATCCTTGTGATATCTTCTTGTCTAGTGAGCTGAGGTGACAAGTGTTTTCTGTGTGATGAACTCGGTCACACCGGTCTGTTGTTTTCGGTCTAACCGAATCCTTTCGGTGCAACCGAAGCATAAAACTCGGAGCCACCGACTTCACAACAGGAAAGATATTTTGCCACTTGTTCATGCATTCTTTTTGATCCAGCTCCACTCAATGAATATTGTCCTCTACTAGCATCACATTCAACTTGCTGCTTTGTTCTATGACTCTAGGACCAAACCATTCATGACAAATATCCAGAAGAACCCTTCTTGGAAATTGATGTCAAAGGGGGAGAGAGAGATCACATCAAAGCTTAATCATAACCATAGGGGGAGAGAATACTCAAGGGGAGAGAGAGAGTGATCATCAAGGACCCCAGATGCTTGATGTTCAAGAGGAGAGAAGTCACATGTCTTTAAGAGGGGAAAGACATGTTCATATTTATCTGTTGGTTTGCATTAGCTCTGTTTATTTCTCTCTGAGCTCTGAGTTTCTGTTCCCTATCTTCTCCCAGTATACCATGCTAGATTCAAGGGGAGCAAGACATCTAAGGGAAGGAAATTCCTGAATTCAATGCACATCTTTACCTTTGGGGACATGTCTATGTTCAATGTGGTACTTAGTACTCACTCTCTACATGTCATCCCAGTCTTGGTTCTCTTGTGGTTTCTTTTGTCTGCTCTGGCTAGTAGGTGTATCTGTGTTATCTAACCTTGTTTACGCAGGTTCATTTCTTCCTAATCCAACTCAATACCACAAGGTAAGTATATGCATCACAGTCATGTGTATGAGGAATTCTTGCTGATGTACATACTGTTTGCAAGAAGGACTCATGGGCATGAAGGTACATTTCCCATATTCACATCTTTTGCTCTGATGCATATAGCCAAGATACATGTAACACATTGCTTACTCTGTCATGCTTATGCATTCACATGCTCCTATATTCTATATTCACATGATTGCATATATGTAGGGGGAGCCTATGCATGTTACATGTCTTTCCAAAGCTTTACCTGTTACTCTCTATATCTTTATCTAAAGCTTTGATATATGTTGCCATCAATTACCAAAAAGGGGGAGATTGAAAGCACAAGTGCTCCCTGGGTGATTTTGGTAATTAATGTCAACATGTCTCTTGTTGGCCTAAAACTTTTACCTAGTATGTTTCAGATAAGTTCAACAATGGAGTGGCATGGACTAGAGGACGTGGAACCCCTTCAAGATGCTAAGGACAAAGGATTGTCTCAAGATCCAAGAACAAGACTCTACATTTTCTATTTTAGTGATCCAAGATCACATTGAGTCTATAGGAAAAGCCAATACTAACAAGAAGGGATGAGGTATTGCTTAATGGCTTGCTTGCTCAAAGTGCTTAGTGATATGCTCCAAAGCCCTCAACTACCTCCTCACATCCACATATGACCCAAACCAAAAGTCCAACTCAACCCTACCAATTCTTTCTATCCGGCACCACCGAGTTCAGTTGTCATAGCCACTGCCACAAACCCTAGGCAAATCGGTCTCACCGATTGGGATCTCGGTCTCACCGAGATGGGATTGTAATCTCTCTGGGTATGTCCATTACCAAAATCGGTCGCACCGAGTTTGTGTAATCGGTCCTACCGAGATTACAATGCAAACTCTCTGTTCCTCTTCGTAACATTTCGGTCAAACCGAGATGAGCGAATCGGTCCCACCGAGTTTGCCTGACCAACTCTCTGGTTAGCTTATTACCAAAATCGGTCTAACCGAGTTTGTGTAATCCGTCTCACTGAGATTACGTTATGCCCTAACCCTAATCATATCGGTCCTACCGAGTTGCATGCCGGTCCCACCGAAAATCCTAACGGTCACATGATTTTCTAAATCGGTCCGACCGAGTTTAATGATTTGGTCCCACCGAGATTGGTAAGTTGTGTGGAATGGTTAGATTTTGTGTGCAAGCTATATATACCCCTCCACCCACTCTTCATTCATGGAGAGAGCCATCAGAACGTGCCTACACTTCCAACCTACATTTTCTGAGAGAGAACCACCTACACTTGTGTTGAGGCCAAGATATTCCATTCCTACCATATGAATCTTGATCCCTAGCCTTCCCCAAGTTGCTTTCCACTCAAATCTTCTTTCCACCAAATCCAAATCCTGTGAGAAAGAGGTGAGTGTTGGGGAGACTATCATTTGAAGCACAAGAGCAAGGAGTTCATCATCAACACACCATTTATTACTTCTTGGAGAGTGGTGTCTCCTAGATTGGCTAGGTGTCACTTGGGAGCCTCCAACAAGATTGTGGAGTTGAACCAAGGAGTTTGTAAGGGCAAGGAGATCACCTACTTCGTGAAGATCTACCCTAGTGAGGCAAGTCCTTCGTGGGCGACGGTCGTGGTGGGATAGACAAGGTTGCTTCTTTGTGGACCCTTCATGGGTGGAGCCCTCCGTGGACTCGCGCAGCCGTTACCCTTCGTGGGTTGAAGTCTCCATCAATGTGGATGTACGATAGCACCACCTATCGGAACCACGTCTCAAAAATCTCCGTGTCTCCAAATTGCGTTTGCACACTCCAATCCCATCCCTTTACATTCTCGCAAGTTGCATGCTTTACTTTCCGCTGCTCATATACTCTTTGCATGCTTGCTTGATATGTATTGTGATTGTTAAACTTGTGCCAAAACTCCACTTCAACTTAAAGAAATTAAAACTGCACGTTTTCTCACTTAGTGTCTAATCACCCCCCTCTAGACACCTCTTCTCGATCCTTTTAGGAGGGGTGTGGCGTACCGCAAAACATAGGAAACTGACTTGTGTTGGAGCGCTACGGTCAAAATGGGGGTCCTGTTCATCAGGAGGGGTGTGGCGTACCACAAAACAGGACTTCACGGGGTACTGTTCATCTCCACCGTCGACCTCCTCTAGCCTCCACGGGCTACTGTTCATCCACCGTCGACCTCCTCCAGCCTTCATATGTGACTGTTCATCCACGGGCTCCTGTTCATCCAGCCTCCACCGCTTGCTCCTCCACCGGCTACTCTTCAACCAGCCCTCTCCACGCGGCCCTGTTCAACCACCCCTCCACGGGCTACTGTTCATCCATCCCTCCACCGACTACTATTCAACCAGCCCTCCACTGGCTATTGTACAACCTTCCCTCCACGGGGTCCTGTTCATCCAGTCCTCCACGGGGTCCTGTTCATCCACGCCAAACCGGCTCGACCGATTGGGGTCCTGTTCATCCAGCGGCAACACCACGGGGTCCTGATCATCCAACCCCCATCGAGAACTGTTCATCCATACCCCCAAGAAACGCTCACTGTTCATCCAGAGGCAGCATCGATCTGCTTTAGTTAGCAGCAGTAGCGAAGGAATCACTCGATCGCTCGGGTTCAGTAACGCGTAGCCTGCAGTGCAATCGCTCGGGTTCAGTTAGAGCCCAATGCCTCGCACCCACGCGCATACGTGTATGAGAGAAACATGCATCGCTCGGCCCCCGACCACCCATCGTAACCAGGAACTCCCTAAAATTTTCCTCGCCCTCACTTCTACCATGGTTTTTTCAGTAATGGACGACCCAAAGAATGTCATGCAGCTACATCTCCGGCCCGCCCAGGAGGAATAACCCATTTTCTGTCATGAGTTTTTGTCATAGAAGTAGGAGCCCACCACATCTATGATGATGCCGGGTTTTGTCACAATTATCGTCATAGAAGTGTCATAAGCATGACAGAAAAAAATTCGTTCGGCCCAAAATGTCATAGATGTGTCTTTTTTTTGTAGCGAGTGTCGCAACCCTAAGAAACGACAGCTTAGGTTTCTTGCTAAACCATAGTTCATACGGTGTCCTCTCAACGGATTTAGATGGTGCCCTATTTAACGTGAATGCAGCTGTCTCTAATGCATAACCCCAAAACAATAGTGGTAAATCGGTAAGAGACATCATAGATCGCACCATATCTAATAAAGTATGGTTACAACGTTCGGACACACCATTATGTTGTGGTGTTCCAGGTGGCGTGAGTTGTGAAACTATTCCACATTGTTTTAAATGAAGGCAAAACTCGTAACTCAAATATTCGCCTCTGCGATCAGATGGTAGAAATTTATTTTTCTTGTTACGATGATTGTCCACTTCACTCTGAAATTCTTTGAACTTTTCAAATGTTTCAGACTTGTGTTTCATTAAGTAGATATACCCAATATCTGCTCAAATCATCTGTGAAGGTCAGAAAATAACGATAACCGCCACGAGCCTCAATACTCATCGGACCGCATACATCGGTATGTATTATTTCCAACAAGTCATTAGCTTGCTCCATTGTTCCGGAGAACGGAGTTTTAGTCATCTTGCCCATGAGGCATGGTTCGCAAGTATCAAATGATTCATAATCAAAGGATTCCAGAATCCCATCTGCATGGAGTTTCTTCATGCTTTACACCAATATGACCTAAACGGCAGTGCCACAAGTATGTTGCACTATCATTATCAACTTTGTATCTTTTGGCATCAGTAATATGAATATGTGTCTCACTATGATCGGGATTCAATAAACCATTTAGATTGGGTGTATAACCGTAGATGGTTTTATTCATGTAAACAGAACAATGATTATTCTCTAACTTAAATGAATAACCGTATTGCAATAAACATGATCCAATCATATTCATGCTCAATGCAAACGCCAAATAACATTTAGTTAGGTCCACCACTAATCCCGAAGGTAGAGGGAGTGTGCGATGGTGATCTTATCAACCTTGGAATCACTTCCAACACACATCGTCACCTCACCCCTAACTAGTCTTTGTTCATTTTGCAACTCCTGTTTCGAGTTAGTAATCTTTGCAACTGAACCGGTATCATGTACCCAGGGGTTACTATGAACACTAGTAAAGTACCCATCAATAACATGTATATCAAATATACCTTTGTTCACTTTGCCATCCTTCTTATCCGCCAAGTATTTGGGGTAGTTCCGCTTCCAGTAACCTTTCCCTTTGAAGTAGAATCACTCAGTTTTAGGCATAGGTCTAGTTTTGGGCTTCTTCACGGGAGTGGCAACTTGCTTGTCATTCTTCTTGAAGTTCCCTTTCTTTTCCTTTGCCCTTTTTCTTGAAACTAGTGCTCTTGTTAACCATCAACACTTGATGCACTTTCTTGATTTCTACCTTCGCCGATTTCAGCATCGCAAAGAGCTCGGGAATCTTTTTCGTTATCCCTTGCACATTATAGTTCATCACGAAGTTCTAGACGCTTGGTGATAGTGACTAGAGAACTCTGTCAATCACTATCTTATCTGGAAGATTAACTCCCACTTGATTCAAGTGATTGTAGTGCCCAGACATTCTGAGCACATGCTCACTAGCTGAGCTATTCTCCTCCATCTTGTAGGCAAACTACTTGTCAGAGGTATCATACCTCTCGACACGGGCATGAGTCTGAAATACCAATTTTAGCTCTTGGAACATCTTATATCCTCCATGGCGTTCAAAATGTTTTTGAAGTCCCGGTTCTAAGCCATAAAGCATGGTGCACTAAACTATCAAGTAGTCATCATATCGAGCTTGCCAAACATTCATAACGTCTGCATCTGCTCCTGCAATAGGTCTGTCACCTAGCGGTGCATTAAGGACATAATTCTTCTGTGCAACAATGAGGATAATCCTTAGATCACGCACCCTGCCTGCATCATTGCTAATATCATCTTTCAACTTAGTTTTCTCTAGGAACATATCAAAAAAATAGGGAGCTATAATGCGAGCTATTGATCTACAACATAATTTGCAAATACTATGAGGACTAAGTTCACGATAAGTTAAAGTTCAATTAATCAAATTACTTAAGAACTCCCACTTAAACTGACATCCCTCAAGTCATCTAAGTGTAATGTGATCCAAATCAACTAAACCATGTCCTATTATCATGTGAGATGGAGTAGTCATCAATGGTGAACATCTCTATGTTGATCATATCTACTATATGATTCACGTTCGACCTTTCAGTCTCTAGTGTTCTGAGGCCATGTCTGTACATGCTAGGCTCGTCGAGTTTAACCCGAGTATTCCGCATGTGCAAAACTATCTTGCACCTATTGTATGTGAATGTAGAGCCTATCACACCCGATCATCACATGGTGTCTCAGCACGAAGAACTGTCACAACGGTGCATACTCAGGGAGAACACTTATACCTTGAAATTTTAGTTAAGGGGTCATCTTATAATGCTACTGACGTAATAAGCAAAATAAGATGCATAAAAGATAAACATCACTTGCAATCAAAATATGTGACGTGATATGGCCATCAAAATCTTGTGCTTTTTATTTCCATGTCCAAAGCAACTTCATGACCTCCATCGTTACCGGCTCGACTCCTTGATCTCCAATGTTGTGTCGTGGTCGTCTTGCCAACTATTGCTTCTACAACTATCGCTAACACATCGTGATAAAGTAAAGCAATTACATGGCATTTGCATTCCATACAATAAAGAGACAACCATAACGCTCCTACCGGTTGTGGTAACTTTTACAAAATATGATCATCTCATACAATAACGTATATCACATCATGTCTTGACTATATCACATCACAAGCATGCCCTGCAAAAACAAGTTAGACGTCCTCTACTTTGTTGTTGCAAGTTTTACGTGGCTCCTACGGGCTTCTAGCAAGAACTTTTCTTACCTACGCATCAGAACCACAACGGTGATTTATCAAGTTTGCTGTTTTAACCTTCAACAAGGACCGACCGTAGTCAAATTCGATTCGACTAAAGTAGGAGAAACAAACACCTGCTAGCCACCTTTATGCAAAACTAGTTGCATGTCTGTCGGTGGACCCGGTCTCATGAACGTGGTCATGTAAGGTTGGTCTGGGACGCTTCATCCAACAATACCGCCGAATGAAAATAAGATATTGGTGGTAAGCAGTATGACGATCACCGCCCACAACTCTTTGTGTTCTACTCGTGCATACTACACATAGACCTGGCTCTGATGCCACTGTTGGGAAATGTAGCATGCAATTTCAAAAAATATTCCTACGCTCATGCAAGATCTATCTAGGAGATGCATAGCAACGAGAGGGGGAGACTGTGTCCACGTACCCTCATAGACTAAAAGCAGAAGCATTTGACAACACGGTTGATGTAGTCAAACTTCTTCTAGATCCGACCGATCAAGCACTGAACGTACGACACCTCCGATTTCTGCACACGTTCAGCTCGATGACGTCCCTCGTCCTCCTGATCCAGAAAAGGTGTCGAGGAAGAAGATGAGTTCTGTCAGCACGACGGCGTGGTTATGGTAATGGTGAAGTGATCCGCGCAGGGCTTCGCCTAAGCACTACGAAGATATGACCGGAGGCGTAAACTGTGGAGGGGGGCGCCGCACACGGCTAGCGATTGTTGTTGTTCTATGTTGTAGGCGCCCCCCTCCCCACATATATATAGGTTGGAGGGGAAGAGAGGCAGCCAAGGGGGCGCCCCAATTAGGAGGAATCCTACTTGGAGTCCTCTCCCAATTCGGCCAACCCCCCTCTCCTATTCCTATTCGGAGTAGGAAGGGAAGAGTGGGAAGGGGGAATCCTATTCCCTTTTTCCTTTCCTTCTCCAATTTGGCCAGCCCATATGGGGGGAACCATCCCCTTTGTGGCTGGTGTGTTTCCCCTCTTGGCCCATAAGGCCCATATCTTTTGCCGGGGGTGCCCGGAACCCCTTCCGGTGACCCGATATGTACCCGGTACACTCCGGAACACTTCCGGTGTCCGAATACTATCATCCTATATATCAATCTTTACCTCTAGACCATTTCAAGACTCATTGTCATGTCCGTGATCTCATCTGGGACTCCGAACAACATTCTATCACCAAATCACATAACTCATATAATACAATATCGTCATCGAACGTTAAGCATGCAGACCCTATGGGTTCAAGAACTATGTAGACATGACCGAGACACCTATCCGGTCAATATCCAACAGCAGAACCTACATTCTCATATTGGCTCCTACATATTCTAAGAAGATCTTTATCGGTTGAACCGTTATGACAACATACGTCATTCCCTTTGTCATCGGTATGTTACTTGCCCGAGATTGGATCGTCGGTATCTTCATACCTAGTTCAATCTCGTTACCGGCAAGTCTCTTTACTCGTTCCGTAATACATCATCCTGCAACTAACTCATTAGTCACTTTGCTTGCAAGGGTTCTTATGATGTGTATTACCGAGAGGGCCCAGAAATACCTCTCCGATACTAATCTTGATCTATGCCAACCCAACAAACACCTTCGGAGATACCTGTAGAGCATCTTTATTATCACCCAGTTACGTTGTGATGTTTGATAGCACACAAGGCATTCCTTCGGTATCCGGGAGTTGCATAATCTCATAGTCGGAGGAATATGTATTTGACATGAAGAAAGCAATAGTAATAAAACTCAATGATCATTATGTTAAGCTAACATATGGGTCTTGTCCATCACATCATTCTCCTAATGATGTGACCCGGTTTATCAAATGACAACACATGTCTATGTTTAGGAAACTTAACCATCTTTGATCAATGAGCTGGTCTAGTAGAGGCTTACTAGGGACACATTATTTTGTCTATGTATCCACACATGTATCAAGTTTCCGGTTAATACAATTCTAGCATGAATAATAAACATTTATCATGAAATAAGGAAATATAAAATAAAAACTTTATTATGGCCTCTAGGGAATATTTCCTTCAAGATTAGTAATATGCAAGCAATGAAACAAGGTCTTATTCTTGTTGCCTAGAGAATTGTAGATGGTAATGAGTGACACATATACAAAGTTTTGAAATTCAAATACTTACCTCATTCTTCCATTTGAAATATTAAATAAAATATCCCAAATTACACTTTATGGACCTCCATTCTTAAAGTTTCGCCTTTGCTTAAAGCCTTTTCTTTCTATCAACTTACACAACACAATGTCTCCATTTTGAGCTCTCCATGGTTCCCAACTTGGACAGATGTTTATTACCATCTAGTCATCCAGCCTTATAACTTTGTTTACCCTATCAAAGTGAATGGTGGTTGGGTTACATGTCAAAAAGGATGCAAATGCCCAGCTCATCCATTATTTGTTTGAGGAACCTATTGCTTCCACTATTATAAGTGCCCCATTTATTCTTGATGATGGCAGGGACATTTTTTATTGGGACCTTACTTCAAATGGCAAATGTAACTTCAAGATTACTTATAAACTTTGTATGCAGAAAACTCAAGATTTGCAGGTGAATAAATGAGGCAGGTCTCCTCCTTGTTATAAAACACTCTTCCGTAGGTTTGGAAGAAAAATTATATGGCCCACATGATTCAAACATTTGCTTGGAGGTTGCTGAGAAAAGCATTTCATACTAGAGCAAGAGCATGCAGGTCATCCATGCATATCAGCAAGGACTACAGGTGCAGTATTGAGGAAAATGAGGTACTCCCTCCGTTCCTTTTTACTCCGCATATAAGAGTCGAGTCAAACTTTACAAACTCTGACTAAATTTGTATAAAAAAATATAAACATCTACAGTATCAAATATACATAATATGAAACTGCATTTTATAATGAATCTAAAGATATTCCTTTGGCATTGTAAATGTTGATACTTTTTTCTACAAGTTTGGTCGAACTAGAGATAGTTTGACTTCAGACAAAAGTTATATGCAGACTAAAAAGAAACAGAGGGAGTACACTCTTTGTCAGGTGCACCTTTTTCCAGTTCCGCTTGATTTGCACACCCTTGGTACATCGAAGTTGGCTACATTTTTTACTTTACGACCCTTATATCTACTTTTAGTTATTTCTAATGTTGAGGATATCACTTATCATTAGTGCTTCGTTCGACTAGGGATTAGAGATTAATCGAAAATCAACGATTAATCTATTTTATCGGTCGACTACTAACCAGTCAGTTTTTACTTGAAATTCCCAGGTTCCAAGCACTAACAAAGTAAATGTGGAAACAACCATCAATGTGGTGTAAGACTTTAAAGAGGACAATACTATATCAATACACAACTACATATTACATGTCAAAGAATGAGTCAATGACAGATAAATAGGAAAACATTACAACACATGTCCCATCGAACGGGGGATGAAGTGTGATGTGCGACGGTCTACTGAAGAGGAGGCCAAGTTTTACAGTTTCTGACAAGAGGGGACTGGCTTGATTCGCTAGATTCCCGATTAATCTCTTGTCAAAGTAAAAAATAGACCCAAATGATAAATAACAAAGATATGGTATAATATTAGTGGTCACCCACCGATAAGCGATAAATTGAATCGGATGATATTTTGAATATTGGTTATTTCAATGGCTTTTTCATTGCCTTTTGAATTCAGGAACACATTTCCATCCATGCAATCATCCACTGTCTCCTCTCTACGAAACATCTGCATGCTTCCATTTCAAATATCTTTACCTCCCTTTGGAGTATGTGGAAAGCTGGGAATGATGTTGTCTTTTGCACGAAACACTCTATATCTCATCATGTTCATCAGGTGCGCAAGATATATCTAATAACGAATCTTTGTAGATTTCTGCACAACCTATAGGAACTCGTCAAAACATAAAGGAGAAGCAACAATCAAACTCTCACCCTGTCCAAGGTTCTAATCTTAAATCTGACTTGCGTATCACATGTACCAAAATCTATTTTGATGCTTTATGATAGAACACAACAAAAATCCTTGAACAGGGAATCAAACAAGATCATGATATTGGAGTGTACATCCTGACAAGCCACACAAACGCAAAGCTCATAGTTCAGGCTTCCTCGACTACATCTCCCTCCCCTCTTGTAGCAGAAGCTTCTGCACTTCATCTTGTTGTAGAACTAGATGCATCACTTCCACTCTAGCAGGTCACTTTCATCAGTGGTAATTTGACACTAGTAATTGCTAAAACTAGCATAGATATCACATTTGAGAATGGCACTATGAGAATTCAAGCCTTTCTCAATAGCTTCCTCCACAAATCAGCCCACTTCACCAGCTCTATTTACAATATTTACAAGGTGTGGCTCATAATTGTGCTCATCAGATTCTGAACACATCTTTAGAACCTGTTTTCAGATGTATCAACTCAATTCATAGACCTAGCCCTTGTACAAATTTTCAACTATTGCATAATGTTGGGTTTAAGGCTTTTGAATTACGTGATGTACTTTGTACCTAAGTTGAATGAATATTGACGCTTGTTGGCACATTTACCTTGTTCAATTTAGAAAAAACACTAACATGAAGCTGGAATATCATAACATCGTCATAATGTCAAACATGGCCTAAACTTATATGTATTTTTTAGCCATATCTCTTGAGTCTTGAGACTGGGAGGACATAATGTACATATGTCAATATATACGTATATATGCAGTTTGTTTGCATGAAACACATATTTGCGATCTAGTGTCTGAAATTCAGAAGAAATGTATCTTCTGTTTTTCTTTACCAGACTTATGTACAATATGTGCACTCAAACAATCCTAACTAATCTTGGCATGCAAAATCACTTTGTCATAGAGAGAAATTAGATTTAGTTGTTAATTCTTGAAAGGAAATAGGACCAACGTTATTACCTCATTGGTATCAAGGAAAGAAATAAAACGATTCCAAACATTGCAGTAGGTCAGGTGTTTTCGCCGCATCACAAATTTGACCTTGTTTAGCATTATGTCTTCCATTCCAGTTTGTTTTATGCATGCAAATCCATCACACGACCCAACTTTTTTGTGATTATCTCTTCCACTCAAATTCGCTCTTCGAAAATCCAAATATGTGTGTTAGTCTCCAAGAAAGAAGGAACAAGTATTTGTATGGAGGCATGATATTTACTATCCCCGATAGATATTATCTTTTTTATGTTGTCAATTCCACCGAGCTTTGTTCTTTAAAAGTGTAGATATGGCGTAATGATCTCAAAGAAGAAAATATTGAGATTATACTTGCACGTATCTGCTTTAGGGAGGTGAGATATTTATTTTCTATCACAAATTCGATGACATCACATATCCATTTTGAAAAAGCAGACAACATGGCTATGCCGCTTCATAAACTTGATCTTATTCATTGTGTTGTGATGATATGGTTGGTGCCAATGCGTTGTACTGCATTTCATTGATCACTGCTTTGATAGCTTCTGTTTTTTCACGTAGGCATAGTTTTAGTTTTATATGACTTTGTTTTTTGTCAGGCAATCATTTATTTGTGTGTGTGTGTGTGTATGTATTGGGGGGGGGGGGGATACACTAATTGGCTCCAAAAAATAAAAATAAAAAACTTCTTCTCCTCCACAAATTTGATCATGGTACCACATCTATTGCATCTAATTTTGTTCATTTGAAGTTTAGACACGCATAGAAGTCTCGTAAAAGTAAGAAATAATTTTTGTATGCATCTAGATACAAAATGTAGGTTACATATTTATCGCCCTTCAATAATTCGATCATGTTTACTATTATCTTTTTTCCATTTGTGAAATTCAAATATGTGTATATGTCTCAAAGAAAGCTGCTGCTTGCTCTCTAACTGCTCTTACCTCTTCTTCTTCTTCCTCTGAAGGAGAATGAATATGTACGTTGCCTAGTATTTATCCTCTGTCAAAATTTTGATCTTCTTACCATTGTCCTTTCCATCCAATTTTATCATTAAGAAACTCAAATAGGTTCATGGACCTCAACTAGGCGCACATTATTTTTGAAAAGGAATGTTTATAGTGCTTACAAGTGGCTTTTCATCTTAATTTTGGCATCTTAATTGATGAAAAATTCAAGGGGAATAATTTGTATTAGCGACTAATCAAGAAAAAAATGATTGCCTCACTGGAGAAAAAAAATGCATTGTCCCTATCGCACATTTCCATTTTCTTATCTCATGTGTGTTCTCTCCTCCTTTTCTATCACGGAGCTCCTTTTTTTACCTTCCCGTGGTCCCTGTTAGCTCAACGCTCGTTCCTTTCTCTTCGGAGCTCCTCTTCGATCGAATCTCCCCCAATTCCCACATTATATCCTTCCTCAAAGCCTTCTCCTCCCAACCACCATGATACCTTGATATACGTCTCCAATGTATCTATAATTTTTTATTGTTCCATGCTATTATATTACCTGTCTTGGATTTTTTATATGCATTAATATGCTATTTTATATTATTTTTGGGACTAACCTATTAACCTTGAGCCCAGTGCCAGTTTCTATTTTCTCCTTGTTCTGAGTTTCGCAGAAAAGGAATACCAAACGGAGTCCAAACGGAATGAAACCTTTTTGATGATTTTTCTTGGACCAGAAGACAACCAAGAGACTTGGAGATGAAGTCGGAGGAGCCACGAGGCGGCCACAAGGGTGGAGGGCGCGCCCAGGGGGTAGGGCGCTCCCCCAGCCTTGTGGGACCCCCGTGACTCCCCTGACCTAATTGTTTTGCCTATATATTCCCAACTATCCCCAAACCACCAGGGGCATCCACGAAAACACTTTTCAGCCGCCGAAACCTTCTGTACCCGTGAGATCCCATCTAGGGACCTTTTCCAGCACCCTGCCGGAGGGGGATTCAATCACGGAGGGCTTCTACATCAACCCTATTGCCCTTCCGATGAAGCATGAGTAGTTTACCACAGACCGACGGGTCCATAGCTAGTATCTAGATGGCTTATCTCTCTTTGATTCTCAATACCATGTTCTCCTCGATGTTCTTGGAGATCTATTCGATGTAATACTTTTTGCGGTGTGCTTGCCGAGATCCAATGAATTGTGGATTTATGATCACCTTATCTATGAATATTAATTGAATCTTCTCTAAATTCTTCTATACATGATTTGATATCTTTTTAATTCTCTTCGAACTATCGGTTTGGTTTGGCCAACTAGATTGGTTTTTCCTGCAATGGGAGAAGTGCTTAGCTTTGGTTTCAATCTTGCGGTGTCCTTTCCCAGTGATAGTAGGGGAAGCAAGGCACATATTGTATTGTTGCCATCGAGGATAAAAAGATGGGTTTTCATCATATTGCTTGAGTTAATTCCTCTACATCATGTCATCTTACTTAATGCGTTACTCTGTTCTTCATGAACTTAATACTCTAGATGCAGGCAAGAGTCGGTCGATGCGTGGAGTAATAGTAGTAGATGCAAAATCGTTCCGGTCTACTTGACATGGACGTGATGCCTATATTCATGATCATTTCCTTAGATATCGTCATAACTTTGCACTTTTCTATCAATTGCTCGGCAGTAATTTGCTCACCCACCGTATTATTTGCTATCTTTAGAGAAGCCTCAAGTGAAACCGATGGCCCCGGGTCTATTTCCCATCATATAAGTTTCCGATCTACAATCTTAGTTTCCATTCTACTATTGTAATCTTTTACTTTCCGATCTATAAATAAAAAATATCAAAATATTTACTTTACCGTTTATCTATATCTATCATATCTCACTTTTGCAAGTAACTGTGAAGGGATTGACAACCCCTTTATCGCATTGGGTGCAAGTTGCTTGATTGTTTATGCAGGTATTCAGTGATTTGTGCGTTTTCTCCTACTGGATTGATACCTTGGTTCTCAAAACCGAGGGAAATACTTATCTCTACTTTCCCGCATCACCCTTTCCTCTACAAGGGAAAAACCAACACAAGCTCAAGAAGTAGCATACATCCTGTGGAGTCTGGGCCTATGCCCCTGAGGTCTAGTAGACACTAAGACACAGGAAATGGGCATAGGTCGCTCGATTTAGCGGGGACGGGACTCCAACTAGCTAGATTCATGGCCGATGAGATCAAGTAAGTAGAAAGCGTCACCACTATTATTGATGTTTAGCTTTGATTAGAATTCGTGAACTTCTGATGTAGCATATGGTGTTTCAACATGCTTCAAATGTTTATGGTGTTTGTTGTGCACAAACGACCGATTTGTTGCAATAGGTTATGGACTCATGTTGGGAAGGTCTGAAGCACTTCTTCATTATTGTTTCTGCATGGTCTTTCATGCCGTAATAGTTATGATCCATTTTAAAATGTAAACATTGTTTCTGCATGATCATTTGTTGCAATAGGTTATGTAAGCATGTCGTGCAGTAAATGGAAATGTGTTGCATTCATGCATATATTTTGTTATTGTCATGTATCTATACCAATATAAAAAGACCCAAAGGTGCAGATCCAACTGATCTCGGCCATCCAACTAAGTCAATCCAACGACCTAGACTACTCCAATGGCGAGCGTTCAACGTGCAATTAATATCATACCAAATATTGCACTAATCATAGAATTAAAACAAAAATAATAGCATACCAAATATCCGCGTTCAATTAATATATTGCCTAAATAATAACGTGCATTGCATGTGTGCATTTACTAGTTCCTCACAAAATGGCGAGATGAGGCGACCATAAATCTTTGTAATCTGGTAAAGATTTAAATCCGTCCATCGCCAATACATGCATATCTTCCCAGAAAGCACCACATACATGTCACACAAAGACCTAAGTACGTTATCGAACACTTATCTGTCCTAACTTATCTTTCATGCTTTGCCAATCCATTTCTAAACATACATGCTACAATGAATGGAAATTTGTTGCATGCATGCCTACATTTTATTGTTGTGTGGTACTATAGAAAATATTCTGACATTCTCCTCACAATTTTTTCACCAAAATGTGAAGGAAAATGCAACAATGTAGAAAATATATAACACATATTGCATGCGGGGTTTTAACCGGATGTCTCGTGATTGCGACTTGAGTAAAATCTAATGGTTAAGGAAGCGCCATTTGTTTAAGATTCAGTCGGCTGACCGCTACCATATCCTGAATTAAATGGAAAGATGATGGCGTACATGAATATATAATCTCAAATGCAAAGATTTAGATTTGTCCTCCATCAATGCATGCATATCACCCCGAAAGCAGTAGTGGAGAACGTAGATCTTGTCCACAGAGGATGCCAACCTTCTCACTTGCAACAAAAATACCAAGTATAATCATAAAACATGCCAATTTGTCATTCAACTATTATAATACACACAGTATTAGACAAAAAATAAAAGGTATCTTTTTTGGCATTTTTGGAGGGGTGTACATACGTTTCACACGAAGACTAAGTACATTGACGAAGACTTATCCGCCATAACAAACACATCACATATCCCTCATCAATGCCCTAGATCACGCCAACACAAAACCCAATGACACCCCGACCGTCAGATCATCCATCGACACGATGGTGACTTGATCACCAAGTGAGACACAGGCGCGCACACACGACCTCTTGGTCGCATACGTGCGCCCCACCCTGCTGCCCTGGCATCGTGTAACCACTGGAGGAGAGCACAATGCCACACCCCGCAATCCGCTACCATCGCTTCCCCAGTGGCACTATATATGGCAACCCCAAACCACACCTCCATCTCAATTGCTCGCGCACCCCCACACCCACAACTCTCCTACTTGTCCACCTCCGTCTTGCTCCGGTCAACCCTGCGTTGGGGCTGATCTCCGCCAGCCATGTCGCCCGACGACGTTTCCAAAAATTCGCCCGTGCCGCCGCCGTCCCTGCCGCCAATGGACTCGTGGGCTCGTCCGGACTCATCATCATTGAAGCCTGGTTCATTGGATACTGAGGGAGTCCAGGATTCAGGGGTCCTCGGACAGCCGGACTATATTCTTATGCCGGACTGTTGGACTATGAAGATACAAGATTGAAGACTTTGTCCCGTGTCCGGGTGGGACTCTCCTTTGCATTGAAGGCAAGCTTGGCAATTCGGATATGTAGATTTCCTTCTCTGTAACCGACTCTGTGTAACCCTAGCCCCCTCCGGTGTCTATATAAACCATAGGGTTTAGTCCGTAGGACAAAAACATTCATGATCATAGGCTAGCTTCTAGGGTTAGCCTCTATGATCTCGTGGTAGATCAACTCTTGTAATACTCATATCATTAAGATCAATCAAGCAGGAAGTAGGGTATTACCTCCATCGAGAGGGCCCAAACCTGGGTAAACATTGCGTCCCCCACCTCCTGTTACCATTAGCCTTAGACGCATAGTTCGGGACCCCCTACCCGAGATCCGCCGGTTTTGACACCGACACCCGGGTCTATTTTCCATCATATAAGTTTTTGATCTACAATATTAGTTTCCGATCTAATATTTTAGCAATATTTTACTTTCCGATCTATAAATAAATAAATACCAAAAATATTTACTTTACCGTTTATCTATCTCTATCAGATGTCACTTTTGCAAGTAACCAGGAAGGGATTGACAACCCCTTCATCATGTTAGTGCAAGTTGTTTGATTGTTTGTGCAGGTATTCAGTGATTTGTGTCTTGTCTCCTACTGGATTGATACCTTGGTTCTCAAAATTGAGGGACATAATTATCTCTACCGACGCAAGCTCAAGAAGTAGCAGGAAGAATTTCTAGCACTGTTGCCGGGGAGATCTATGCCAAGTCAAGACATACCAAGTCAAAACGATTTTCAAGAAGATTTTCCTTTTCTTTGCCCCTCTTCTGTTCGTCTTCTTCGTTTGCTTTTTGTGTGCTCGTGTGTTGGATTGCTTGTTTGTCACGATGGCTCAAGAGAATACCAAATTGTGTGACTTCTCCAACACCAATAACAATGATTTTATTATTACTCCGATTGCTCCCGCCACTAGTGCATAATCTTATGAAATTAATGCCGCTTTGCTTAATCTTGTTATGAAAGATCAATTTTCTGGCCTTCCTAGTGAAGATGCCACATCCCAACTTAATAGTTCCATTGAGTTATGTGATATGCAAAAGAAAAAAGATGTGGATAATGACATTGTTAAATTGAAGCTATTTCCGTTCTCACTACGAGATCATGCTAAAACTTGGTTTTCATCTTTGCCTAAAATAGTATTGATTCATGGAACAAGTGTAAAGATGCTTTTATTTCCAAGTATTTTCCTCCCACTAAGATCATCTACCTTAGGAACGATATTATGAATTTTAAGCAACTTGATCATGAACATGTTGCACAATCTTCGGAGAGGATGAAATTAATGATACAAAATTGCCCTACTCATGGTTTGAATCTGTGGATGATTATACAAAAAATTTATGCCAGATTGAATTTTGCTCCTAGAAATCTTTTATATTCGGCCGCGGGAGGCACTTTTATGGAAATTACTTTAGGAGAAACTACTAAACTCCTAGACAATATTATGGTTAATTATTCTCAGTGTCATACCGAAAGATCTTCCACTAGTAAAAAAGTGCATGCCATTAAAGAGATTAATGTTTTGAGTGGAATGATGGATGAGCTTATGAAATTATTTGCTAGCAAGAGTGCTTATATTGATCCTAATGATATGCCTTTGTCTACTTTGATTGATAATAATAATGAATCTATGGATGTGAATTTTTTTTGGTAGGAACAACTTTGGTAATAACGCGTATAGAGGTAATTTTAACACTAGGCCGTTTCCTCGTAATTCCTCTAATAATTATGGTAATTCCTACAACAATTCTCATGGAAATTATAATAAGATGCCCTCTGATTTTGAGATTAGTGTTAAAGAATTTATGAGTTCGCAAAAGAATTTCAATGCTTTGATTGAAGAAAAATTGCTTAAGATTGATGATTTGGCTAGGAATGTGGATATAATTTCTCTTGATGTTGATTCTTTGAAACTTAGATCTATTCCACCCAATCATGATATTAATGAGTCTCTCAAAGCTATGAGAATTTCCATTGATGAGTGCAAAGAAAGAACCGCTAAGATCCGTGCTAAACGAGAATGGTTTGTAAAAACATGTTCTTCTAGTTTCCGTGAAAATATGACGAAGATCCTAATGTGATTGATGTGAATCCTATTGAATCTTTGTTTTGCAATATAAATATTGATTAATATGGGACTGGAGATGAGTCAACTTTAGTTAAAAGGCGTCCCAATGATTCGTAGTTTTTAGATCTTGATGCAAAAATTGATAAAAGTGGGACTGGAGAGGTCAAAACTTTAATTAGCAATGAACCAACTCTTTTGGATTTTAAGGAATTTAATTATGATAATTGTTCTTTAATAGATTGTATTTCCTTGTTGAATTTTCCTCATGCTTTTGATCAAAACAAAGCTTTTACTAAACATATCGTTGATGCTATGATGCAATCTTTTGAAGAAAAGCTTGAATTGTAAGTTTCTATCCCTAGAAAACTTTATGATGAGTGGGAACCTAATATTAAGATTAAGATTAAATATTATGAGTACCATGCTTTGTGTGATTTGGGTGCTAGTGTTTCCACGATTCCAAAAACTTCATGTGATGTGCTAGGTTTCCGTGAATTTGATGATTGTTCTTTAAATTTGCATCTTGCGGATTCCACTATTAAGAAACCTATGGGAATAATTAATGATGTTCTTATTGTTGCAAATAGGAATTATGTGCCCATAGATTTGATTGTTCTTGATATAGATTGCAATCCTACATGTCCTATTATTCTTTTAGACCTTTCCTTAGAACGATTAGTGCAATTATTGATATGAAAGAAGGACACATTATATTTCAATTTACATTAAGGAAGGGCATGGAACACTTTCCAAGAAAGGAAATTAAATTGCCATATGAATCTATTATGAGAGCCACTTATGGATTGCATACCAAAGATGACAATACCTATATCTATTCGTGTTTTATGCCTATCTAAGGGTGTTAAACAATAGCGCTTGTTGGTAGGCAACCCAAGTTTATTTTTCTTTTTTCTTTTTAGGTTATGTTTTGCAATAAATAATTCATCTAGCCTCTGGTTAGATGTGGTTTTGTGTTTTAATTAGTGTTTGTTCCAAGTAAGACCTTTGGGATGGCTTACGGTTATAGTTGTTTTGATCTTGCTGAGAAACAGAAACTTTTGCGCCTAGGAAAATAATTTTAATAATTCATAGAAGCATGCTTTTGATATGATACTTTTTGCACTAGATTGGTACACAAATTGCCTAGGTTTTCCTAAGTTTTCAGAATTTTTGGAGTTACAGAAGTATTCGAGAGTTACAAATTACTACAGACTGTTTTGTTTTTGACAGATTCTATTTTCTACGTGTTGTTTGTTTATTTTGATGATTCTATGGGTAGTATCGGGGGGTATGAACCATGGAAAATTTACAATGCAGTAGATATTACACCAATATAAATAAAGAATGAGTTCACAACAGTACCAAAAGTGGTGATTTATTTTCGTATACTAACGGAGCTTATGAGATTTTCTGTTGAGTTTTGTGTTATGAAGTTTTCAAGTTTTGGGTAAGGATTTGATGAACTATGAAATAAGGAGTGGAAAGATCCTAAGATTGGGGATGCCCAAGGCACCCCAAGGTAATATTCAAGGACAACCAAGAGCCTAAGCTTGGGGATGCCCCGGAAGGCATCCCCTCTTTCATCTTCGTCTATCGGTAACTCTACTTGAGGCTATATTTTTATTCACCACATGATATGTGTTTTGCTTGGAGCATCTTGTATGATTTGAGTCTTTCTTTTTAGTTTGCCACAATCATCCTTTCTGTACACACCTTTTGGGAGGGACACACATGAATCGTGATTTATTAGAATACTCTATGTGCTTCACTTATATCTTTTGAGCTAGGCAATTTTGCTCTAGTGCTTCACTTATATCTTTTTAGAGAACGGCGGTGGTTTTATTTTATAGAAATTAATGGACTCTCATGCTTCACTTATATTATTTTGAGAGTCTTTAAACAGCATGGCAATTTGCTTTGGTTATAAATTTAGTCCTAATATGATAGGCATCCAAGAGGGATATAATAAAACCTTTCATATAAACTGCATTGAATACTATGAGAAGTTTGATTCCTTTATTGTTTTGAGATGCAAAGATGGTGATACTAGAGTCATGCTAGTGAGTAATCGTGAATTTGAGAAATACTTGTGTTAAGGTTTGTGAGTCCCGTAGCATGCATGTATGGTGAACCGTTATGTAACGAAGTTGGAGCATGAGATATTTTTTGATTGTCTTCCTTATGAGTGGCGGTCGGGGACGAGCGATGGTCTTTTCCTACCAGTCTATCCCCCTAGGAGCATGCGCATGATACTTTGTTTCGATGACTAATAAATGTTTGCAATAAGTATGTGAGTTCTTTATGGCTAATGTTGAGTCCATGGATTATATGCACTCTCACCCTTCCACCATTGCTAGCCTCTCTAGTACCGCGCAACTTTTGCCGGTACCATACACCCACCATATACCTTCCTCAAAATATCCACCATACCTACCTATTATGGCATTTCCATAGCCATTCGAAGATATATTGCCATGCAACTTTCCAGCGTTCCGTTTATTATGACACACTTCATCATTGTCATATTGCTTTGCATGATCATGTAGTTGACATCATATTTGTGGCAAAGCCACCATTAATAATTCTTTCATACATGTCACTCTTGATTCATTGCACATCTTGGTACACCACCGGAGGCATTCATATAGAGTCATATCTTGTTCTTGTATCGAGTTGTAATTTTTGAGTTGTAAGTAATTAAAAGTGTGATGATCTAGATTATTAGAGCATTGTCCCATGTGAGGAAAAAAAAGAAAAAAAAAGAGAAAAGGCCAAATAAAAAAAGGAGAAGGCCCAAAAAAAGGAGAAGAAAAAAATTGAGAGAAAAAGAGAGAAGGGGCAATGTTACTATCCTTTTTCCACACTTGTGCTTCAAAGTAGCACCACGATCTCCATGATAGAGAGTCTCCTATGATGTCACTTTCATATACTAGTGGGAATTTTTCATTATAGAACTTGGCTTGTATATTCCAACGATGGGCTTCCTTAAATTTCCCTAGGTCTTCATGAGCAAGCAAGTTGGATGCACACCCACTTAGTTTTCTTTTTTAGCTTTCATAAACTTACAGCTCTAGTGCATCTGTTGGATGGCAATCTCGACTCATTCACATTGATATCTATTGATGGGCATCTCCATAGCCTGTTGATACGCCTAGTTGATGTGAGACTATCTCCCTCATTTTGTCTTCTCCACAACCACCATATTCTATTCCACCTATAGTGCTATGTCCATGGCTCACGCTCATGTATTGCATGAAAGTTGAAAAAGTTTGAGAACATCAAAAGTATGAAACAATTGCTTGGCTTGTCATCGGGGTTGTGCATGATTTGAATAGTTTGTGTGATGAAGATGGAGCATAGCCAGAATATATGGTTTTGTAGGGATAAGCTTTCTTTGGCCATGTTATTTTGAGAAGACATAATTGCCTTGTTTATACTATTTCGGGGATGTTTTATATCCATTAGTATGCTATTTAATATTATTTTTGGGACTAACCTATTAACCTAGAGCCCAGTGCCAGTTTCTATTTTTTCCTTGTTTTTGAGTTTCGCAGAAAAGGAATACCAAATGGAGTACAAATGGAATGAAACATTTGCGATGATTTTTCTTGGACCAGAAGACAACCAGGAGACTTGGAGATGAAGTCGGAGGAGCCACAACGCGGCCACTAGGGTGGAGGGCATTCCCAGGGGGATAGGGCATGCCCCCTACCTTGTGGGCCCCCCATGACTCCCCTGACCTAATTCTTTTGCCTATATATTCCTAAATATCCCCAAACCACCAGGGGCATCCACGAAAACACTTTTCAGCCGCCGAAACCTTCTGTACCCGTGAGATCCCATCTAGGGACCTTTTCCAGCACCCTGCCGGAGGGGGATTCAATGACGGAGGGCTTCTACATCAACCCTATTGCCCTTCCGATGAAGCATGAGTAGTTTACCACAGACCTACGGGTCCATAGCTAGTATCTAGATGGCTTATCTCTCTTTGATTCTCAATACCATGTTCTCCTCGATGTTCTTGGAGATGTATTCGATGTAATACTTTTTGCGGTGTGTTTGCCGAGATCCGATGAATTGTGGATTTATGATCAGCTTATCTATGAATATTAATTGAATCTTCTCTAAATTCTTTTATACATGATTTGATATCTTTTTAATTCTCTTCGAACTATCGGTTTGGTTTGGCCAACTAGATTCGTTTTTCCTGCAATGGGAGAAGTGCTTAGCTTTGGTTTCAATCTTGCGGTGTCCTTTCCCAGTGATAGTAGGGGAAGAAAGGCACATATTGTATTGTTTCCATCGAGGATAAAAAGATGGGTTTTCATCATATTTCTTGAGTTAATTCCTCTACATCATGTCATCTTACTTAATGTGTTAATCTGTTCTTCATGAACTTAATACTCTAGATGCAAGCAGGAGTCGATCGATGTGTGGATTAATAGTAGTAGATGCAGAATCGTTGCGGTTTACTTGACACGGACCCGATGCCTATATTCATGATCATTTCCTTAGATATCGTCATAACTTTGCGCTTTTCTATCAATTGCTCGGCAGTAATTTGTTCACCCACCATATTATTTGCTATCTTGAGAGAAACCTCTAGTGAAACCTATGGCCCCCGGTGAGGGAGTCTAGGATTAGGGGGTCCTCGAACAGCCGAACTATATGCTTATGCCGGACTATTGCACTATGAAGATACAAGATTGAAGACTTCGTCCCATGTCTGGGTGGGACTCTCCTTTGCGTGAAAGGCAAGCTTGGCAATTTGGATATGTAGATTTCCTTCTCTGTAATCGACTTCGTGTAACCCTAGCCCCCTCTGGTGTCTATATAAACCGGAGGGTTTATTCCGTAGGACAACAACAATCATGATCATAGGCTAGCTTCTAGGGTTAGCCTCTATGATCTCATGGTAGATCAGCTCTTGTAATACTCATATCATCAAGATCAATCAAGCAAGAAGTAGGGTATTACCTCCATCGAGAGGGTCCGAACCTGGGTAAACATTGTGTCCCCCGCCTCCTATTACCATTAGCCTTAGACGCACAGTTCAGGACCCCCTACCCGAGATCCGCCGGTTTTGACACCGACACTGGTGCTTTCATTGAGAGTTCCACTGTGACATTGACAAAAAGGTTTGATGGCTCACCTTGTTATCAAGGACAACATCACCTCTAGGGGAGCCCTGGCTTTAGGCCAAACCCTCCGATTGGGCGGCTTCGTCATGACCGCCCGCTCGGCCGCCGTGTCGACGATGACTTCTCGGGTCATCAAAAACAGCCTCCACGTCAGCTCGGAATACACCGAGCAGATGGATCCAACGGAACTCTCGTCCTTGAACAAAGCTCTTGGATCGCATCGCCTCCTTGGGAGTCGCTACGGACTATGATTGGATTGGGCTTAAACCCAATCAAAGGGAGATTAACTCTCCGCCGATCACACATCAGATAGCGGTGGCGGAGGAGCAATGCAGCAATTCTGCCTCTATTTTGAGGACGAACTATGTCCGGATTCCCAAGCTTTCCGAGCCGGATACCCATTTGCGGGAGGACGTGACCCAAACTGCGAGCTTAGAATCGCACAATGGGTCGGAAAAATTGGGCAATATCCTGGAACCTGAACTGCCGAGTTCGGAAGTTCCTCTGCCCCTGGGTCTCAGATCGGGTCAAGGTTCGGACTTAAATCCACCCACCCACCCAAATACAAGCGATCTTTCCCATGTTAGACAACAATCCCAAGAGACAGTACATCACTTTTGGGCCAGATTCCTCCTTGCAATGAGCAAGGTCAAGGACTGTCGCGAGGAAGAAGCAATCTCATTCTTTTGCAAAAATTGCACGGACAAGGGAATCCTTAACGCCATAAGTCGCCGTGACATATCACACTTTGCTGACTTGGCTGCAATAGTACAGAAGTACTGTGCAATGGAAAGCGCCTGGAAAACCCAGGCATTCTGGGATCCTCCGGCTCTCACTAAATCCCTCGCCCAAACTAAAAGGGTGCACTCTCGCAAGTCGCCCGATCCAATTACATAGAAGCAAAAGCCCACTAAAGAGCGTGGAACCGTATTGGAGGGATGGCTCAATGGGCCATGCAAGATTCACACCACACCGGATACCATACCAACACACAACCTTAGAGCATGTTGGATACTTCGGCAGGTGGCCAAGAGCAGCGAGGATCTCCACATTAACAATACAGCAGAGCATCATCCCACAGGAAACAGCAATACAGTGTTCACAGTCTTCAAGACTTTCCCTCAAATAACAGGCGCAAGAGAGCACTCCGCGGCCTAACCAAAGTCTACCATGTTGCAGCAATAAATCCATGGAACGACACGACCATAACCTTCAATGCCAGTGACGAACCTCAAATCCGAACAGTCCGAGCACCAGCCGCTCTGGTCCTTAGTCCAATTGTGGACGACTTCCGACTTACCAAAGTGCTCATGGATGGTGGCAGCGGATTAAACCTCATCTATGAGGAAACCCTCCACAAAATGGAAATAGAGAAGAGCCGCATTGAGCAAAGCAGCACGACCTTTAAAGGAATTATCCCTAGTCGGGAGGCACGATGTGCGGGAAAAATTACACTAGATGTGGTAATCGGCACGCCGGAGAATTACTGGTCCAAAGAGATAACATTCCAAGTGGCCCCGTTTAGTAGTGGATACCACGCCCTTTTAGGGCGGAACGCATTCGCGAGCTTCCAAGCTATACCCCATTACGGTTACATGAAGCTCAAGATGCCCGAGCCCAACGGAATCATCACTCTAGCCAGTGATCCGGACGTAGCACTCCGCACCGACAATAAAACCGCCGCCATGGCCCTTGAGGCATTATCCGAAGCCCTCGCGGCCAAAGAACTAACTGCGCTGCGCTCGACAATGGACATGGACGACATGATACTCGACAAATGACCCAAGTCCACCTCTTTCAAACCAGCGGACGAAATAGTCAAATTCCAAGTCGACCCAACGGACTCTACAAAAACAGCATCCATCGGGGCACAGCTGAACCCCACAATAGACGCTGCACTGCGGGCGTTCTTACGCGAGAATTGGGACATCTTCGCATGGCACCCTTCAGACATGCCAGGGATCCCACGCAGGCTGGCCGAGCATAGCCTAAACATATTGAAGGGATACAAGTCGATCAAGCAGACTCTACGACGCTTCTCAGAGCCCAAGCGGCAAGCCATGGGAGAGGAGCTAGCCAAGTTACTCGAAGCGAGATTCATCAGAGAAATAAAACACCCGGACTGGCTAGCAAACCTGGTGATGGTACCAAAGAAGGACAAATCCTGGCGCCTATGTGTCGATTTCAAGGACCTCAATAAGGCTTGCCCCAAGGATCCCTTCCCTCTCCCCCGCATCGATCAAATCATCGATGCTACCGCAAGACACGACTCATTGTGCTTCCTCGATGCATACTTCGGATACCATCAAATCAAGATGGCGGAGTCCGATCAAGCCGCAACGTCATTCATAACTCCATACGGACCTTTCTGTTTCAACACTATGCCTTTCGGGCTCAAAAATGCCGGTGCAACCTACCAATGAATGATTCAGACATGCCTGGGAAAACAAATCGGCAAAACAGTTGAGGCATACGTGGACGACGTGGTCATCAAGACCAGACACATTGAATCTTTAATAAACGACCTGAGGCTCACGTTCTACAACCTCTGAACATATGACATCAAGCTCAATCCGGAAAAATGCATTTTTGGCGTTCCTGCCGGAAAGCTCCTAGGCTTCATTGTTTCCAATAGAGGAATTGAAGCAAACCCGACTAAAATCTGAGCTTTGTCATAGTTGGCTACCCCAACAAACCTCAAGAAAATCCAGAAATTAACTGGATGTGCGGCTGCCTTAAGCCGCTTTATCTCCCAATTGGGGGAAAAGGCACTACCTCTTTATCGCTTCTTCGATGCACCGAATACTTTGAGTGGATGGATGCGTCTACGGCCGGACCGGAAGAAATAAAGGCCCTTTTGGCCAGCAACCCAATCCTGGCCACACCGAACATTGGCGAACCCATGCTATTATATATAGCTGCAACTCACCAAGTTGTAAGCGCAGTGCTCGTCGTCGAACAAGAGGAGGACGGACATAAGTTCCCGCTTCAAAAGCCGGTATACTACATATCTACTGTCCTCACACCATGCAAGTCACGGTACCCACATTATCAAAAGATAGCATACGTGGTCTTCATGGTATCCCGGAAACTACGACACTACTTTCAAGAGTGTTCAATTACGGTGGCCTCCGAAGTACCACTCAATGATATAATAAATAACCGCGATGCCACGGGCGGATTGCTAAATGGGCCATCGAGCTCCTCCCGGTCGACATTATATATAAACCACGGCGAACCATTAAATCGCAAGTACTGGCTGACTTCATCGTTGAATGGACAGAAGCCGAACTCCCTAAAGAGTACGGCGCATACTCCAATTGGATCATGCACTTTGACGGCTCTAAGATGCTGGCTGGTCTGGGAGCGGGCGTGGTCCTGACATCCCCCACGGGAGATAAAGTCCAATACATACTCCAAATACTATACACAGACTCCAGCAATGCAGCCGAATACGAGGCACTGCTGCACGGTCTTTGGATGGCAGTCTCCATGGGTATTCAACGCCTAGAAGTGCATGGGGACACGAACCTTGCAAAATCTCAAATAAACGGAGATTTCGACGCCAAGGACCCAAAAATGGCGGCTTATCGTAATGCCGTCCTCAAAATGTCAGCTCGGTTCGAGGGGCTTGAATTTCATCATGTGGTCCGAGAAATAAATAAAGCGGCGGATATCCTCGCCCGCATCGGTGCTAAGCGCAACCCTGTCCCACCTAATATCTTCTTGGAAAGGCTGTTCAAGCCATCCATGGTGTGGCAAGGGGAGACCGGCAATACTAGTCCGGATCCAATCACAACCCCAGAGCCCGAACACTCTGACATAATTGGAGGCTCCGCCAACGAAATAACACCTTCGGCCACGTAATCATGGCTGTCATCGCCCCCTGGACCGAACCCTTCTTAGCCTACCTAAATAGGCAAGAACTCCCCGAGTACCAAAATGAGGCACGTTGCATTGTGCGGCGCTCTAAAGCCTACAAGGTCCATGAGGGACAGCTTTATGAGAAAAGCGCTATCGGAGTACTCCAAAGATGTATCTCCGAAGAGGAAGGGCGGCAGCTCTTGGCCGAAATTCATGCTGGACTCGGCGGCCATCACGCCGCAACTTGGGCCCTTGTAAGCAAGGCCTTCCGGACAGGTTTTACTGGCCGACAGCCCGAGCAGACGCACAGGACCTCGTCCAACATTGCGTCGGTTGCCATCTCTTCGCCAACCAAAGCCATATGCCACCTACTGCTCTCCAAACAATACCCATAACTTGGCCCTTTGCGGTCTGGGGGCTCGATATGGTCGGACCCCTTAAAGGAGGAAGCCATAAGAAAAAGTACCTATTGGTCATGGTGAATAAATTCACCAAATGGATAGAGGCCAAACCAGTTAAAACGGCCGAATCCGGACCAGTGATAAACTTCATATCAGGGGTCGTATACCATTATGGTGTCCCCCACAGCTCATCACCGATAATGGCTCCAACTTCACAGCCGACTAGGTGAAAACTTGGTCCGGCAACATGGGCATTAAGCTCGATTACGCCTCCGTCTATACCCCCAAACAAACGGTCAAGTCAAACGAGCAAATGGTCTTATTATGAGCGGCATCAAACCCAGACTAGTGCGATCCTTGAAGGAATCAGACACACACTGGGTCGAGGAGCTCGACTCCGTACTATGGGGACTGCGGACCATGCCGAATCGCACCACCGGATACACACCATTCTTCATGGTGTACGGCGCAGAGGCGTAATTGCCCTGCGATATCATTCATGACTCACCTCGAGTGCGCATGTATGAAGAGAGAGAAGCCGAGCTTGATCGGCAGGACAATTTAGATGCCCTGGAGGAGGAGCGCGACGTCGCAAAAGCCCGTTCCACATTCTATCAGCAATAGGCTCGAAGGTATCAAAGCAGAGAAGTACGGGCCAAAACTTATAATGTTGGCGAACTAGTTTTACACCTACCGGAGAAGAAAAAGGACAAGCTCAAGCCCAAGTTGGAGGGTCCCTTCAGCATTAATAAAGTTCTCACCGGAGGAGCGTACCGTCTGCGTGATGCATCAGATAATCGACTCGAGCCGAACCCATGGAACGTGGCCAGACTACAAAGATTCTACACCTAGCGCCAAACTCTCTGTTCATCTCCTTCCCTCCGCCTTTTTTCATTAATATTTTATATATCCTCTCTCTTTGCTTTTATGGTTAAACAGCTTTAAGTGTGCCTCGACTGCACACTCTTGATGCGCTATGCGCGCTCACTATACCTGGGGGCTTCTTATACAGAAGCTTAATATAATTATCTTCTGGGCTTCATGCCCACTACATATGTGTCACTTTTCCTTATGTACCTTTTCTTCGCCATTATATGCATCAATATGACTTAAGTTTTGGCCAAGCTGGGTTGCCTGGCTCATGTGTTTATGCCCTACGTTCCCGTTAATTCGGCTAGGGCATAAGGGGAGCACCTCTACGATTGTTACTGCCGGGTCCGCCAGACGTGTACCTCAGACTGGGTGAAGCCGAAAGCTAGCGTTCTTAAGGGAATATTTGGTCAGTGAACAAAAGATGTTTCTTACCTATTACAATATAAACCCCCAGATGTTTCATATTTTGCGTCTCTGTTCACAGTTCGGACATGCACATTAATGCATGCGTACCCAGGGAAAGGAACCCTTAACAGAACTATTCTCCCTGGAAGATGTTTCTTACTATCCATGTAATATAACATAGCTAGTTGGGTACTTGTCTGTTCAAGCACTTATGACCCCTACGCCTGGTTTCCACGCGTACCCCGGTTTACATAACTGAGCAGGTATTCGGATACACTCCGGACTGTCGGGTCCGGAGGTTGAAGCAAAAAGGTCCGCCATGACAAATGATTTACAATCCAGCTACAGACAAAATATGTCAATTTAAGTACACAGTCACTTAGACTGACTAAATTCTTCTTCTATACCATCCAATAGGCTGTCTAGCCTACAATCCTGTTGGGAATACTTTGCGGCTAATCCTACCTGGTCATATACCAGACTAACGGGAATCTCTTTCCCATCTGACCCTACAGGTCTGACTAGGGCCATGTGATTCGGATCAACCTTGGTGTACCGCGTCTTTACCATGGCCCAGGCTTCCCTCGCACCTTGTCGATAGGCCGATATCTTCCATAATCGGAAGCGCCGCCCCGCTCCCTTGAGAAGCTCTACAAGCTCCCCCATGCTTTCTGGCAGGGAGGCGGACACCCACAAGGCCTGGGCAATACCTTGCATCACCTGCCGAACTTGTTCGTGTAGTTGTGAAAGCTCTTGCAGAAGATTGCCTGCAGATCCGGGCATCTCCTCTTCGGGATGGCCTGTCAGTATACCTACAGACATAACTCTGTTAGCCCGCTTCTTCGCCGAACTGTATAAAGGTTCGTTTGAGCACATACTAAAAATGCCGCCTCGAAGCCTCCTATTCTCCTTCATGAGTTACCAAGCTGGGCCCGAACATCTTTCAATTCAACGCCCAGCCGGGTATTGGAATCATGGAGATCGTTTTTCTCTCGCCTAACCCATGTAAGCATGCGCTCGCCAGCCTCTAGCTATTGTTGAGCTCGTTGCTCATCCTCTTGTACGATCTTCGGATTCACTCCGGGATTGTCTGCAGAATCTATTGTAAGATTTGCAAGCATGCCGAATACCAACTAGTACACGTAATTACGTTCTTGTTGATTGAGACAAGTATTACCAGATGAGGCCTTCTTGGATTCCTCCATTTCGGTAGTTGCAACCCTTAGCTGGGCTTTGCACTCCTCCAGCTCTTGAGACAAATGTGTGTTCTTCTCTGTAAGAACCTATTCATGCAATGATCCTTAAATCAGTTGTGCCAACTGTTTCAAGTCTCAGGGGCTACTGATATACATAATTATCAGATTTTTCTTACCCGTATATCCTTTAAATACTGGTCTGTGGCTCTAGCAAGCCCATCTTGAGCAGCTCGGATGTACGCGTCTCCCGAGTTGAAGGCATTGAACGCCTCTTCGGAGAAGTTAGGGTCGCAGAGTACGGCCCAACGATGCCGGTGATTCATAGCGCTCTCCACTTCGGAATTCATAGTGGATATTCTATCCGCATCCTTTGTAGGAGGACCGTTCGGTGTTGTCCCCATGTTAGCCTCCACCCTTGAGGTCAGTTCTGGAGTCCGGCTGGTGGAGGCGTGGCCGACAGGATCTCCGGACACAGTCCGGCGAGTACTCTTTCTGCCAGGGCACAATGGACGTTGTTATATTTCAAAGACGATAATCACGGAGCAGGTTTTAAATCATACCTCTGCGATGGCATCTCGGTCCTGACCACCTTCCTTTTAAGCCTACCCGTCTTGGGCGCCCCTTGTTGGTGAGTCGCCACGGGTTCGGTACGGCGCCCCGATGGCCTTCCCTATAAAGCGCAATACATGTGCGGTGCGTAAGTCGTAAAGAAGGGATCCTTCTCGGAAGTTAGGACTCTAGTTTTACTTACATATGATGTAGGGAGTAGGCCAGGATAGTCGGCAATGATGGCCACCAAGGCACCATCACGGCTTGCCTGGTAAAACATCCTGTTGACGAGCTCCACAAATGTGTCCGGATCTTCTTCAAGTCCGAGGTCGGGGACCGGTTGTGGTCCTCTGGCTGTGGAGGCGGGCTGTGGACCTCCCTCACAACTTTTCGCAGTTCCTGCTATGAACTAGCAAGGTAAGTATTTGTGATGAAAGACTGCGGGAATGAATGGAGTTGAGTAAATGGTAGCAGCTCACCCAGCTAGGGGGGTTGTACATCGAAAGTCCATCCCGTGGCTAAATGAGGATAAACTCCTCTTCTTCTCCTTTATACAAATCGGACAATATTTTCGCCAGGGCGGTGGCGGAGTCCGGACCTTTCCGACCGCAGTGGGTGGCATCATCCTCTCCATTGAAGTGCCACATGGGACGCCCCCGATACTGGAGTGTCTGCATCCCTGCATTATGCATATTGACATAACCTCGATTATTGTCAATCCTGATTTGGCCATCGTTTTTATCCTGCCCATCAGTTGAAGGACCTCTCTGCTATCTTCCTCCTGGTGGCTCTGAGGACGCCAGCTTCGGAGTTTCTTGAATGGGGCGTTTGCGAACTCGGAAGGACCCATCCAGATAGGGCCAGGAAGGGAGACATCCTCTACATAAAACCACTCGGAAGGCCAGTCTTCAGATGTCTTCTTCGGAGTGCTGGATAAGTATCCAGTCCCGGCGATGCGCCATATTTCGGCTCCGCCCACTTGGTATATTGATCCCTCCTGATTGCTAGGGACAATACAGAACAGCCTTTTCCATAGCTCGAAATGAGCTTCACAGCCCAGAAATAGCTCACAAAGGGCAACATAACCTGCGATGTGCATGATAGAGTCAGGAGTGAAGTTGTGCAGCTGGAGGCCATAATATTCTAGGAGCCCGCAGAGGAATGGATGGATTGGAAATCCGATGCCCCTCAGCAAGTAAGGGACAAGGCACACTCACTCCCCCCTGGATGGGTTGTGGAAACTCTCCGCTTGCTCCCTGCCGTCATAAGTAGCTAATCCGGCTATGACGGAGACAAGATATGCAGGTGGGAGAAACCCCTGGGTCTGCAACTCCACTAATTGACCGTGGGATACGATGCACTTGTCCCAATCACCTGGCTTAGTGCTATGGGAACAAGAGGAGGAGCTGCGGCGGACGACCATGATAGGATGGTTTTTTTGGGCGCGCTCTGATGGATCCTCGCTTGGGGAAGATGGTGTGATTTGGATCTGACGATCCCTGTCTCTTTAACAGACCATTTATTTACATGGTCAGGTTGGCAAGGGTAAAAATGCCCTGACTTCTCGCATTCGCTCGACACGTGGAGACTGCCATTATTAAGATATAGAAGCTGAGGAGTGCAACATTAATGGGAAGCCAGACACTACTCGTTACAACAGGTACTCTGGGATTTGGAGAAGAACCCGCCTTGCAATGCCGAAGACAATCTGCACGCCGGACTCATCGTCATTGAAGCTTGGTTCATTGGATACTGAGGGAGTCCAGGATTCAGGGGTCCTCGGACAACCGGACTATATGCTTATGCCGGACTGTTGGACTATGAAGATACAAGATTGAAGACTTTGTCCCGTGTCCGGGTGGGACTCTCCTTTGCATTGAAGGCAAGCTTGGCAATTCGGATATGTAGATTTCCTTCTCTGTAACCGACTCTGTGTAACCCTAGCCCCCTCCGGTGTCTATATAAACCATAGGGTTTAGTCCGTAGGACAAAAACAATCATGATCATAGGCTAGCTTCTAGGGTTAGCCTCTATGATCTCGTGGTAGATCAACTCTTGTAATACTCATATCATTAAGATCAATCAAGCAGGAAGTAGGGTATTACCTCCATCGAGAGGGCCCAAACCTGGGTAAACATTGCGTCCCCCACCTCCTGTTACCATTAGCCTTAGACGCATAGTTCGGGACCCCCTACCCGAGATCCGCCGGTTTTGACACCGACACCCGGGTCTATTTTCCATCATATAAGTTTTTGATCTACAATATTAGTTTCCGATCTAATATTTTAACAATATTTTTCTTTCCGATCTATAAATAAATAAATACCAAAAATATTTACTTTACCGTTTATCTATCTCTATCAGATGTCACTTTTGCAAGTAACCAGGAAGGGATTGACAACCCCTTCATCATGTTAGTGCAAGTTGTTTGATTGTTTGTGCAGGTATTCAGTGATTTGTGTGTTGTCTCCTACTGGATTGATACATTGGTTCTCAAAATTGAGGGACATAATTATCTCTACCGACGCAAGCTCAAGAAGTAGCAGGAAGAATTTCTAGCACTGTTGCCGGGGAGATCTATGCCAAGTCAAGACATACCAAGTCAAAACGATTTTCAAGAAGATTTTCCTTTTCTTTGCCCCTCTTCCGTTCGTCTTCTTCGTTTGCTTTTTGTGTGCTCGTGTGTTGGATTGCTTGTTTGTCACGATGGCTCAAGAGAATACCAAATTGTGTGACTTCTCCAACACCAATAACAATGATTTTATTATTACTCCGATTGCTCCCGCCACTAGTGCGTAATCTTATGAAATTAATGCTGCTTTGCTGAATCTTGTTATGAAAGATCAATTTTCTGGCCTTCCTAGTGAAGATGCCACATCCCAACTTAATAGTTTCATTGAGTTATGTGATATGCAAAAGAAAAAAGATGTGGATAATGACATTGTTAAATTGAAGCTATTTCTGTTCTCACTATGAGATCATGCTAAAACTTGGTTTTCATCTTTGCCTAAAATAGTATTGATTCATGGAACAAGTGTAAAGATGCTTTTATTTCCAAGTATTTTCCTCCCACTAAGATCATCTACCTTAGGAACGATATTATGAATTTTAAGCAACTTGATCATGAACATGTTGCACAATCTTCGGAGAGGATGAAATTAATGATACAAAATTGCCCTACTCATGGTTTGAATCTGTGGATGATTACACAAAAAATTTATGCCAGATTGAATTTTGCTTCTAGAAATCTTTTATATTCGGCTGCGGGAGGCACTTTTATGGAAATTACTTTAGGAGAAACTACTAAACTCCTAGACAATATTATGGCTAATTATTCTCAGTGTCATACCGAAAGATCTTCCACTAGTAAAAAGTGCATGCCATTAAAGAGATTAATGTTTTGAGTGGAATGATGGATGAGCTTATGAAATTATTTGCTAGCAAGAGTGCTTATATTGATCCTAATGATATATGCCTTTGTCTACTTTGATTGATAATAATAATGAATCTATGGATGTGAATTTTTTTGGTAGGAACAACTTTGGTAATAACACGTATAGAGGTAATTTTAACACTAGGCCGTTTCCTAGTAATTCCTCTAATAATTATGGTAATTCCTACAACAATTCTCATGGAAATTATAATAAGATGCCCTCTGATTTTGAGATTAGTGTTAAAGAATTTATGAGTTCGCAAAAGAATTTCAATGCTTTGATTGAAGAAAAATTGCTTAAGATTGATGATTTGGCTAGGAATGTGGATATAATTTCTCTTGATGTTGATTCTTTGAAACTTAGATCTATTCCACCCAATCATGATATTAATGAGTCTCTCAAAGCTATGATAATTTCCATTGATGAGTGCAAAGAAAGAACCGCTAAGATCCGTGCTAAATGAGATTGGTTTGTAAAAACATGTTCTTCTAGTTTCCGTGAAAATATGACGAAGATCTTAATGTGATTGATGTGAATCCTATTGAATCTTTGTTTTCCAATATAAATATTGATTAATATGGGACTGGAGATGAGTCAACTTTAGTTAAAAGGCGTCCCAATGATTCGTAGTTTTTAGATCTTGATGCAAAAATTGATAAAAGTGGGACTGGAGAGGTCAAAACTTTAAGTAGCAATGAACCAACTCTTTTGGATTTTAAGGAATTTAATTATGATAATTGTTCTTTAATAGATTGTATTTCCTTGTTGAATTCTCCTCATGCTTTTAATCAAAACAAAGCTTTTACTAAACATATCGTTCATGCTATGATGCAATCTTTTGAAGAAAAGCTTGAATTGTAAGTTTCTATCCCTAGAAAACTTTATGATGAGTGGGAACCTAATATTAAGATTAAGATTAAATATTATGAGTACCATGCATTGTGTGATTTGGGTGCTAGTGTTTCCATGATTCCAAAAACTTCATGTGATGTGCTAGGTTTCCGTGAATTTGATGATTGTTCTTTAAATTTGCATCTTGCGGATTCCACTATTAAGAAACCTATGGGAAGAATTAATGATGTTCTTATTGTTGCAAATAGGAATTATGTGCCCATAGATTTGATTGTTCTTGATATAGATTGCAATCCTACATGTCCTATTATTCTTTGTAGACCTTTCCTTAGAACGATTAGTGCAATTATTGATATGAAAGAAGGACACATTATATTTCAATTTACATTAAGGAAGGGCATGGAACACTTTCCAAGAAAGGAAATTAAATTGCCATATGACTCTATTATGAGAGCCACTTATGGATTGCATACCAAAGATGACAATACCTATATCTATTCGTGTTTTATGCCTAGCTAAGGGTGTTAAACAATAGCGCTTGTTGGTAGGCAACCCAAGTTTATTTTTGTTTTTGCTTTTTAGGTTCTGTTTTGCAATAAATAATTCATCTAGCCTCTGGTTAGATGTGGTTTTGTGTTTTAATTAGTGTTTGTTCCAAGTAAGACCTTTGTGATGGCTTACGGTTATAGCTGTTTTGATCTTGCTGAGAAACACAAACCTTTGCGCCTAGGAAAATAATTTTCATAATTCATAGAAGCATGCTTTTGATATGATACTTTTTGCACTAGATTGGTACATAAATTGCCCAGGTTTTCCTAAGTTTTTAGAATATTTGGAGTTACAGAAGTATTCAAGAGTTACAAATTACTACAGACTGTTTTGTTTTTGACAGATTCTATTTTCTACGTGTTGTTTGTTTATTTTGATGATTCTATGGGTAGTATCGGGGGGTATGAACCATGGAAAATTTACAATACAGTAGATATTACACCAATATAAATAAAGAATGAGTTCACAACAGTACCAAAAGTGGTGATTTATTTTCGTATACTAACGGAGCCTATGAGATTTTCTGTTGAGTTTTGTGTTATGAAGTTGTCAAGTTTTGGGTAAGGATTTGATTAACTATGAAATAAGGAGTGGCAAGATCCTAAGATTGGGGATGCCCAAGGCACCCCAAGGTAATATTCAAGGACAACCAAGAGCCTAAGCTTGGGGATGCCCCGGAAGGCATCCCCTCTTTCATCTTCGTCTATCGGTAACTTTACTTGAGGCTATATTTTTATTCACCACATGATATGTGTTTTGCTTGGAGCGTCTTGTATGATTTGAGTCTTTATTTTTAGTTTGCCACAATCATACTTTCTGTACACACCTTTTGGGAGGGACACACATGAATCGTGATTTATTAGAATACTCTATGTGATTCACTTATATCTTTTGAGCTAGGCAATTTTGCTCTAGTGCTTCACTTATATCTTTTTAGAGAACGGCGGTGGTTTTATTTTATAGAAATTAATGGACTCTCATGCTTCACTTATATTATTTTGAGATTCTTTAAACAGCATGGTAATTTGCTTTGGTTATAAATTTAGTCCTAATATGATAGGCATCCAAGAGGGATATAATAAAACCTTTCATATAAACTGCATTGAATACTATGAGAAGTTTGATTCCTTTATTGTTTTGAGATGCAAAGATGGTGATACTAGAGTCATGCTAGTGAGTAATCGTGAATTTGAGAAATACTTGTGTTAAGGTTTGTGAGTCCCGTAGCATGCATGTATGGTGAACCGTTATGTAACGAAGTTGGAGCATGAGATATTTTTTGATTGTCTTCCTTATGAGTGGCGGTCGGGGACGAGCGATGGTCTTTTCCTACCAGTCTATCCCCCTAGGAGCATGCGCGTGATACTTTGTTTCGATGACTAATAAATTTTTGCAATAAGTATGTGAGTTCTTTATGGCTAATGTTGAGTCCATGGATTATATGCACTCTCACCCTTCCACCATTGCTAGCCTCTCTAGTACCGCGCAACTTTTGCCGGTACCATACACCCACCATATACCTTCCTCAAAATATCCACCATACCTACCTATTATGGCATTTCCATAGCCATTCCAAGATATATTGCCATGCAACTTTCCAACGTTCCGTTTATTATGACACGCTTCATCATTGTCATACTGCTTTGCATGATCATGTAGTTGACATCATATTTGTGGCAAAGCCACCATCAATAATTCTTTCATACATGTCACTCTTGATTCATTGCACATCTCGGTACACCACCGGAGGCATTCATATAGAGTCATATCTTGTTCTTGTATCGAGTTGTAATTTTTGAGTTGTAAGTAATTAAAAGTGTGATGATCTACATTATTAGAGCATTGTCCCATGTGAGGAAATAAAAAAGAAAAAAAATAGAGAAAAGGCCAAATAAAAAAAGGAGAAGGCCCAAAAAAAGGAGAAGAAAAAAATTGAGAGAAAAAGAGAGAAGGGGCAATGTTACTATCCTTATTCCACACTTGTGCTTCAAAGTAGCACCACGATCTCCATGATAGAGAGTCTCCTATGATGTCACTTTCATATACTAGTGGGAATTTTTCATTATAGAACTTGGCTTGTATATTCCAACGATGGGCTTCCTCAAATTGCCCTAGGTCTTCATGAGCAAGCAAGTTGGATGCACAGCCACTTAGTTTTCTTTTTTAGCTTTCATAAACTTACATCTCTAGTGCATCTGTTGCATGGCAATCTCGACTCATTCACATTGATATCTATTGATGGGCATCTCCATAGCCTGTTGATACGCCTAGTTGATGTGAGACTATCTCCCTCATTTTGTCTTCTCCACAACCACCATATTATATTCCACCTATAGTTCTATGTCCATGGCTCACGCTCATGTATTGCATGAAAGTTGAAAAAGTTTGAGAACATCAAAAGTATGAAACAATTGCTTGGCTTGTCATCGGGGTTGTGCATGATTTGAATAGTTTGTGTGATGAAGATGGAGCATAGCCAGACTATATGGTTTTTTAGGGATAAGCTTTCTTTGGCCATGTTATTTTGAGAAGACATAATTGCCTTGTTTATACTATTTCGGGGATGTTTTATATCCATTAGTATGCTATTTAATATTATTTTTGGGACTAACCTATTAACCTAGAGCCCAGTGCCAGTTTCTATTTTTTCCTTGTTTTTGAGTTTCGCAGAAAAGGAATACCAAACGGAGTCCAAATGGAATGAAACATTTGCGATGATTTTTCTTGGACCAGAAGACAACCAGGAGACTTGGAGATGAAGTCGGAGGAGCCACAACGCGGCCACAAGGGTGGAGGGCATTCCCAGGGGGATAGGGTGTGCCCCCTACCTTGTGGGCCCCCCATGACTCCCCTGACCTAATTCTTTTGCCTATATATTCCCAAATATCCCCAAACCACCAGGGGCATCCACGAAAACACTTTTCAGCCGCCGAAACCTTCTGTACCCGTGAGATCCCATCTAGGGACCTTTTCCAGCACCCTGCCGGAGGGGGATTCAATCACGGAGGGCTTCTACATCAACCCTATTGCCCTTCCGATGAAGCATGAGTAGTTTACCATAGACCTATGGGTCCATAGCTAGTATCTAGATGTCTTATCTCTCTTTGATTCTCAATACCATGTTCTCCTCGATGTTCTTGGAGATCTATTCGATGTAATACTTTTTGCCGTGTGCTTGCCGAGATCCGATGAATTGTGGATTTATGATCAGCTTATCTATGAATATTAATTGAATCTTCTCTAAATTATTTTATACATGATTTGATATCTTTTTAATTCTCTTCGAACTATCGGTTTGGTTTGGCCAACTAGATTGGTTTTTCCTGCAATGGGAGAAGTGCTTAGCTTTGGTTTCAATCTCGCGGTGTCCTTTCCCAGTGATAGTAGGGGAAGCAAGGCACATATTGTATTGTTGCCATCGAGGATAAAAAGATGGTTTTTCATCATATTGCTTGAGTTAATTCCTCTACATCATGTCATCTTACTTAATGCGTTACTCTGTTCTTCATGAACTTAATACTCTAGATGCAGGCAAGAGTTGGTCGATGCATGGAGTAATAGTAGTAGATGCAAAATCGTTCTGGTCTACTTGACATGGACGTGATGCCTATATTCATGATCATTGCCTTAGATATCGTCATAACTTTGCACTTTTCTATCAATTGCTCGGCAGTAATTTGCTCACCCACCGTATTATTTGCTATCTTGAGAGAAGCCTCAAGTGAAACCGATGGCCCCGGGTCTATTTCCCATCATATAAGTTTCCGATCTACAATCTTAGTTTCCATTCTACTATTGTAATCTTTTACTTTCCGATCTATAAATAAAAAATACCAAAATATTTACTTTACCGTTTATCTATATCTATTATATCTCACTTTTGCAAGTAACCGTGAAGGGATTGACAACCCCTTTATCGCATTGGGTGCAAGTTGTTTGATTGTTTATGCAGGTATTCAGTGATTTGTGCGTTTTCTCCTACTGGATTGCTATCTTCGTTCTCAAAACCGAGGGAGATACTTATCTCTACTTTCCTGCATCACCCTTTCCTCTACAAGGGAAAAACCAACGCAAGCTCAAGAAGTAGCATACATCCTGTGGAGTCTAGGCCTACGCCCCTGAGGTCTAGTAGACACTAAGACACAGGAAATGGGCCTAGGTCGCTCGATTTAGCTGGGACGGGACTCCAACTAGCCAGATTCATGGCCGATGAGATCAAGTAAGTAGAAAGCGTCACCACTATTATTGATGTTTAGCTTTGATTAGAATTCATGAACTTCTGATGTAGCATATGGTGTTTCAACATGCTTCAAATGTTTATGGTGTTTGTCGTGCACAAACGACCGATTTGTTGCAATAGGTTATGGACTCATGCTGGGAAGGTCCGAAGCATTTCTTCATTATTGTTTCTGCATGGTCTTTCATGTCGTGATAGTTATGATCCATTTTAAAATGTAAACATTGTTTCTCCATGATCATTTGTTGCAATAGGTTATGTAAGCATGTCGTACAGTAAATGGAAATGTGTTGCATTCATGCATATATTTTGTTATTGTCATGTATCTATACCAATATAAAAAGACCCAAAGGTGCAGATCCAACTGATCTCGGCCATCCAACAAAGTCAATCCAACGACCTAGACTGCTCCAATGGAGAGCGTTCAACGTGCAATTAATATCATACCAAATATTGCACTAATCACAGAATTAAAACAAAAATAATAGCATACCAAATATCCGCGTGCAATTAATATATTGCCTAAATATTAACGTGCATTGCATGTGTGCATTTACTAGTTCCTCACAAAATGGCGAGATGAGGCGACCATAAATCTTTGTAATCTGGTAAAGATTTAAATCCGTCCATCGCCAATACATGCATATCTTCCCAGAAAGCACCACATACATGTCACACAAAGACCTAAGTACGTTATCGAACACTTATCTGTCCTAACTTATCTTTCATGCTTTGCCAATCCATTTGTAAACATACATGCTACAATGAATGGAAATTTGTTGCATGCATGCCTAAATTTTATTGTTGTGTGGTAGTATAGAAAATATTCTGACATTCTCCTCACAATTTTTTCACCAAAATGTGAAGGAAAATGCAACAATGTAGAAAATATATAACACATATTGCATGCGGGGTTTTAACCGGATGTCTCGTGATTGCGACTTGAGTAAAATCTAATGGTTAAGGAAGCGCCATTTGTTTAAGATTCAGTCGGCTGACCGCTACCATATCCTGAATTAAATGGAAAGATGATGGCATACATGAATATATAATCTCAAATGCAAAGATTTAGATTTGTCCTCCATCAATGCATGCATATCACCCCGAAAGCAGTAGTGGCGAACGTAGATCTTGTCCACAGAGGATGCCAACCTTCTCACTTGCAACAAAAATACCAAGTATAATCATAAAACATGCCAATTTGTCATTCAACTATTATAATACACATAGTATTAGACAAAAAATAAAAGGTATCTTTTTTGGCATTTTTGGAGGGGTGTACATATGTTTCACACGAAGACTAAGTACGTTGACGAAGACTTATCCGCCATAACAAACACACCACATATCCCTCATGAATGCCCTAGATCACGCCAACACAGAACCCAATGACACCCCGACCGTCAGATCATCCATCGACATGATGATGACTTGATCACCAAGTGAGACACAGGCGCGCACACACGACCTCTTGGTCGCATACGTGCGCCCCACCCTGCTGCCCTGGCATCGTGTAACCACTAGAGGAGAGCACAGTGCCACACCCTGCAATCCGCTACCATCGCTTCCCCAGTGGCACTATATATGGCAACCCCAAACCACACCTCCATCTCAATTGCTCGCGCACCCCCACACCCACAACTCTCCTACTTGTCCACCTCCGTCTTGCTCTGGTCAACCCTGCGTCGGGGCTGATCTCCGCCAGCCATGACGCCCGACGACGTTTCCAAAAATTCGCCCGTGCCGCCGCCGTCCCTGCCGCCAATCGACTCGTGGGCTCGGGGAGGGCGTCGCTCCAGGCGCTGTCGCGGCAGCGGCAGCATCAGATCTGTCGACAGCGCCGAGTCCGAGGAGGAGTACCTAGCACTCTCTCTCCTCATGTTGGCACGCGGCAAGGTCGAGGACGGCGGCGTCGGAGGCGTCAAGGGCATGGGAATGGCGCCAACCAAGGCGCAGGGGTACGGGTGCTCCGTGTGCGGCAAGATCTATGCGTCCTACCAAGCACTGGGCGGCCACAAGAAGAGCCATAGGAAGCCGCCCACACTGCCAGCAGCATCGGCAGGCGGCGACGAGGCGTCCGGCGGCGCCCCCGTGGTGGCCAAGATGCACCAGTGCTTGCTCTGCCGCCGCACATTCCCGTCAGGGCCAGCGCTGGGCGGGCACAAGCGCCTGCACTACGAGGGTGGCGCCGCGGCTGACGGGATCGGCAAGGACAAGGAGGCTGCCAAGGCGAAGGCGGCGTCACTACTGAGGGACTTCGACCAGAACCTGCCAGCATCGGCGGTGGCCGGGTACGAGGTCGAGAGCCCATCTCAGGGTGCGAAGAGGGTGAGGTTGATGCTACTAGCAGTTTGATCACTGATTAGTGGCGGCCGAGGTGGTGGTGAGAGATTTAGGTTTTTGATTGATGGCTTTAGGAGGAATTCCTCTCTAGGTTTCGATTCTTATTGGGTTGGTTCAATTTTTCTCGCCCCGGATTGGAATTGGGGTGTTGATATGGTAAGTTCTTAGCGCTGGCGTTGCTAGCTGGTAATGTTATACTAAATTTGCTCACTAGTCCATATTTTGACTCCAGCTATTTGATAAAGAATCTGACGGCTAGCTGGGAATGGGATAGGACTTGTTTTGTAAACCTTTGATCAAAACCATATAGAAACTTTTGAATACCTTATTGGGTAATGCTATGCATGATGAACTACAAAACCTCGAGAGGAATCAAGTGTGGACATTGGTTGAGAAGGCCAAGGATTAGCAAAACATCATCGGAACCAAATGTGTATTTCGTAACAAGCAAGATAAAGATGGAAAAGTCATATGCAACAAAGTTCGTCTTGTAGCTCAAGGTTACACAAGTCGAAGGTATGGACTATGGTGAGACCTATGCCCCGTTGCTAGACTTGAGCCCATTCGAATTTTTCTTGCTTATGCCCATCACCATGACATCACCCTCTACCAAATGGACATTAAAAGTGCTTTCTTAAATGGTTAAATTGAGTAGGAAGTTTATGTTAAACAACCTCCCGGTGTTGTTAATCCCAAGAAACCAAACCATCTCTATAAACTTCATAAAGCTCTCTATGGTCTCAAACAAGCTCCTAGAGCTTGGTGCAAATGCTTGACAAAGTTTCTTCTTACAAAAGGCTTTGAGATTGGTAAAATTGATTCAACCTTGTTTACTAAGAGAGTTAATGGTGAACTATTTGTATGACAAATATATGTTGATGATATCATATTTGGTTCTATTGACCCTCTCTTTAGTGAAAAGTTTGGAAGGTTGATGTTAGAAAAATATGAGATGTCAATGATGTATCAACTCAAATTCTTTGTTGGTTTGCAAATCAAGCAAACTAGAGATGGTACTTTTGTTTCACAAACAAAGTATACCAAGGACTTATTCAAGAATTTCAACATTAAAGAAAGCAAAGGTATGAAAACTCCCATGCCTACAACCGGACATCTTGACTTGACAAGGATGGCAAACCAGTTGATCAAAAGGTTTACTGTTCCATGATTGGTTCATTGCTATATCTATGTGCCTCCCGTCCCGAAATTATGCTAAGTGTGTGCATGTGTGCATGACATCCAGCGACACCAAAAGATGTCATCTTGAGGTCGCGAAAAGAATTGTGAGATACTTGATACATACACCAATCTTTGGCATTTGGTATCCGAAAGAATCTTCTTTCAAACTTGTTGGCTATTCTGACTCGGACTATGCCGGAGACAAGCTTGATAGAAAATCCACTTTGGATACATGTCAATTTCTTGGTAGACCTCTTGTGTCTTGGTCCTCCAAGAAACAAAATTCAGTATCTCTATCCACCGCCGAAGTGGAATACATTACAATCGAATTGTGTTGTGCTCAATTACTATGGATTACACAAACTCTCAAAGATTATGGGATACATGTGAAACATGTGTCGTCAATATGTGACAATGAGAGTGCTATTAAGATTGCGCACAATCCCATGCAACATTCTCGAACTAAGCATATTGAGGTTCGTCACCATTGCATTCGAGATCATGTTGCTAAAGGTGACATTGACCTCTAGCATGTTCATATTGTTGGGAAACATTGCATGGAAAACAGAAAAAAATTCTACGCACATGCAAGATCTATCCATGGAGATGCATTATGCATATCAACGAGAGGGGAGAGTATATCTACGTACCCTCGTAGATCGTAAGCAAAAGCGTTTAGTAATGCGGTTGATGTAGTCGAACTTCTTTGTGATCCAACTGATCGAGTACCGAACGTCCGGCACCTCTACGTTCAGCTCGGTAGCGGCCTCCGCATTCTTGATCCAGTAAGACGGCGAGGTAGTGGATGAGTTCCAGCAGCACGATGACATGGTGACTGATACGTCTCCAATGTATCTATAACTTTTGATTGTTCCATGCTATTATATTATCTGTTTTGGATGTTTTATATGCATTAATATGCTATTTTGTATTATTTTTGGGACTAACTTATTAACCCAGATCCTAGTGTCAGTTTTTGTTTTCCCTTGTCTTTGGAGTTTCCCAGAAAAGGAATATCAAACGGAGTCCAAATAGAATAAAACTTTATGATGATTTTTCTTGGACCAGAAGACACACGTAGTACTTGAGAACCAAGTCTAAAGATTCCCGAGGCAACGGCAAGGGTGCAAGGCACGCCCCATGGGGGTGCCCCTGCCTTGTGGGTCCCTCGGAGCTCCTCTAACCCTATTCTTTGGCCTATAAATTCCCAAATATTCCCAAACCCTCAGAGGCAACCACGAAAATAATTTTCGCTGCCGCAACCTTCTGTTCCCGTTAGATCCCATCTTGGGGCCTTTTCCGGTGATCTACTGGAGGGGGATTCGATCACGGAGGGCATCTACATCAACCCTATTGCCCTTCTGATGAAGCATGAGTAGTTTACCTCAAACCTACGGGTCCATAGCTAGTAGCTAGATGGCTTCTTCTCTCTTTATGTTCTTCTACCATGTTCTCCTTGATGTTCTTGGTGTTCTATCCGATGTAATATTCTTTTGTGGTGTGTTTGTCGAGATCCGATGAATTGTGGATTTATGATATGATTATCTATGAATATTATTTGAATCTCCTCTGAATTCTTATATGCATGATTTGATATCTTTGTATTTCTCTTCAAATGATCGTTTTTTTGGTTTGGCCAACTAGATTTTTATTTCTTGCAATAGGAGAGGTGCATAGTTTTGGGTTCAATCTTGCCGTGTCCTCACCCAGTGACATAGCCGTGTGTTTGTCGAGATCCAATGAATTGTGGGTTTATGATCAAGTTTATCTATGAATAATATTTGAATCTTCTTTGAATTCTTTTATGTATGATTGAGTTATCTTTGCAAGTCTCTTCGAATTATCAGTTTGGTTAGGCCTACTAGATTGATCTTTCTTGCCATGGGAGAAGTGCTTAGCTTTGGGTTCAATCTTGCGGTGTCCTTACCCAGCGGCAGAAAGGGTTGCAAGGCACGTATTGTATTGTTGCCATCAAGGATAAAAAGATGGGGTTTTCATCACATTGCCTGAGTTTATCCCTCTACATCATGTCATCTTACTTAATGTGTTACTCTGTTCTCTTGAACCTAATACTCTAGATGCAGGCAGGAGTCGGTCGATGTGTGTAGTAATAGTAGTATGCAGAATTGTTTCGGTCTACTTGACACGGACGTGATGCCTATATGCATAATCATTGCCTTGGATATCATCATAACTTTGTGGTTTTCTATCAATTGCTTGACAGTAATTTGTTCACCCACCATATTATTTGCCTTCAAGAGAGAAGCCTCTAGTGATCATATCTATGGCCCCTGGGACTATTTTCCATCATATATTTTCATATCTATAAACCAAAAAACCCAAAAATACCTTGCTGGAATTTATTTACTTTTATTTAGTTCTATGTTTTAGTAATCTTATATATCTATCTCTATCAAATCTCACCATTGCAATTGACCGTGAAGGGATTGACAACCCCTTTATCGTGTTGGGTACAAGTGTTTGATTGCTTGTGCAGCTGCATAGATTGGAGACTTGCTTGTACCTCCTAATGGATTGATACCATGGTTCTCTAACTGAGGGAAATACTTATCTCTACTTTGCTGCATCACCCTTTCCTCTTCAAGGGAAAAACCAACGCAAGCTCAAGAAGTAGCAGTGACGGTGATGGTGAACGTATCTCCACAGGGCTTCGCTTAAGCACAACAAAAATATGACTGGGGTGTAAATGGTGGAGGGGGGCGCCACACACGGCTAAGACAATGTTGTGTTGTGCTAGGAGCCCCCTACCACATATATATATATATAGGTGGGAGGGAGAGAGGAGACGCCAAGGGGCACCCCAAGTAGGTCTGAATCCTACTTGGGCTCCTACCCTTGGTCGCGCCCCCTGCCATATTTGTCAAAGGGGGGAAGGAAAGGGGGCGAGGGAAGGAAGGGGGAGGCCGATTCCCCCCTTTCCTTTCTTCCACTTGGTAGGCTACCATGGGGGTGCGCCAGCCCCTTGTGGGCTGGTGTGCTCCCTTCTAATGGCCCAATAGGCCCACTAACCTCCTGGGGGTGTTCGGTACCTAAGGGAGTCCTGGACTAGGGGGTGTCCGGATAGCCGGACTATCATCATCGGCCGGACTCCAAGACTATAAAGATACAAGATTGAAGACTTCGTCCCGTGTCCGGATGGGACTTTCCTTGGCGTGGAAGGCAAGCTTGGCGATACGGATATGTAGATCTCCTACCATTGTAACCGACTCTGTGTAACCCTAGCCCTCTCCGGTGTCTATATAAACCGGAGGGTTTTAGTCCATAGGACACACAACCATTACAACAATCATACCATAGGCTAGCTTCTAGGGTTTAGCCTCCTTGATCTCGTGGTAGATCCACTCTTGTACTAAACATATCATCAATATCAATCAAGCAGGAGTAGGGTTTTACCTCCATCGAGAGGGCCCGAACCTAGGTAAAAACATCGTGTCCCTTGTCTCCTGTTACCATCTGCCTAGACGCACAGTTCGGGACCCCCTACCCGAGATCCGCTGGTTTTGACACCGACATTGGTGCTTTCATTGAGAGTTCCTCTATGTCGCCACCGATAGGCTTGATGGCTTCTTCAATCAACAACAACACAGTCCAGGGTGAGAATTTTCTCCCCGGACAGATCTTCGTGTTCGGCGGCTTTGCACTGCAGGCCAATTCACTTGGCCATCTGGAGCAGATCGAAAGCTACGCCCCTGGCCATCAGGTCAGATTTGGAAGCCTAAACTTCACGGCTGACATCCGCGGAGATTTGATCTTTGATGGATTCGAGCCACAGCCGAGCGTGCCGCACTGTCACGATGGGCATGATTTAGCTCTGCTGCCGGACAGAACCTTGGAGGCCGCACACGAATCCGCTCCGACCCATAGTTCGGAGCCGACCGCGCAGATCGAGGACAGGTGGCTGGACACCGCCTCGGGAGCTGCAACTTCTACGACGATGGAGCCGAATACTGACCTTCTCCCTTATAAAGCTCGTGACTCCGAGGTGTCGGACTCCTTGCCGGACTCCGAACCTCCTGCGCCCCTACCAATCGAATCCGATTGGGCGCCGATCATGGAATTCACCACTGCGGACATCTTTCAGCACTCACCCTTTGGCGACATCCTAAATTCGCTAAAGCATCTCTCGTTATCAGGAGAGCCCTGGCCGGACTGCGGTCAGGATGGTTGGGATGCGGATGACGAAGAAATTCAAATCCCACCCACCACCCACTTTGTAGCCACTGTCGATGATCTAACCGACATGCTAGACTACGACTCCGAAGACATCGACGGCATGGACGACGATGCCAGAGACGACCAAGAACCAGCGCCTATAGGGCACTGGAAGACCACCTCGTCATACGACATATACATGGTGGACACCCCAAAGGATGGGGACGGCGAAGAAGCAGCGGAGGCAGATTCCTCTAAGAAACAGCCCAAGCGCCGATGTCAGCGGCGCCGCTCTAAATCCCGCCACAGCAAGAATGGAGATTCTGGCACCGGAGATAATAACACCCCAGAGAGTGCCGAAGACAACCCCCTCCAGCAAGATTCAGCACAGGAGGACGGAGAAGCCAGCCCTCAAGAGAGAGCGACAGACGAGGAGATAGAGGATGACAATTACATACCTCCCTCCGGAGACGAGGCAAGCCTCAACGACGACGAATTTGTCGTGCCCGAGGATCCCGTCGAACAAGAGCGTTTTAAACGCAGGCTAATGGCCAGGGCGAACAGCCTAAAAAATAAGCAGCAACAGCTTCGAGCTAATCAAGACCTGCTGGCCGACAGATGGACCAAGGTCCTCGCGGCTGAAGAGTATGCACTCGAACGCCCCTCCAAAAGCTACCCAAAACGCAAGTTGCTCCCCCGACTAGAGGAGGAAGCATACAAACCTTCATCACCAGCGCACAATACGGCAGACCGACCACCTCGTGGCCGCGACAGAGAGGCATCTAGGCCCTCCGCCAGAACCGTACCCCGGCACCGCTCGAAAAGCGCGAAGCCACGGGGGAATGCGCCGGACTTGCGGGATATATTGGAGGACAAGGCAAGACAATCCAGATCCATCTACGGATCACGTGGGCGCCCCACGACCCACGACGACTACCGTCGCGCCGGATACAGCAACTCCGGCCGGGCCGAACACAGCAGACAACGCTCTCTTGAGCTACGTCGTGATATTGCTCAATATAGAGGCGCCGCACACCCACTATGCTTCACAGACGAAGTAATGGATCATCAAATCCGTGAAGGGTTCAAACCCGTAAACATTGAATCCTACGATGGCACAACAGACCCCGCGGTTTGGATCGAAGATTATCTCCTTCATATCCATATGGCCCGCGGCGACGATCTCCATGCCATCAAGTATCTCCCACTCAAGCTTAAAGGACCAGCTCGGCATTGGCTTAACAGCTTGCCCGCAGAGTCAATTGGATGTTGGGAGGACCTGGAAGCCGCATTCCTCGACAACTTCCAGGGCACATATGTGCGACCACCAGACGCCGATGACCTAAGCCACATAATTCAGCAGCCAGACGAATCGGCCAGACAGTTCTGGACACGGTTCCTAACAAAGAAAAATCAAATCGTCGACTGTCCGGATGCAGAGGCCCTCGCAGCCTTCAAACATAACATCCGCGACGAGTGGCTGGCCCGGCACCTAGGACAGGAAAAGCCGAAATCCATGGCAGCCCTCACATCACTCATGACCCGCTTCTGTGCGGGAGAGGACAGCTGGCTAGCTCGCAGTAACAACCTCAGCAAAAATTCTGGCAGTCCGGACAACAAGGACCACAATGGCAGGTCGCGTCGCAACAAAAACAAACGCCGCGTTAACGGCGACAACACTGAGGATACGACAGTCAACGCCGGATTCAGAGGCTCTAAACCCGGTCAGCGGAAAAAGCCATTCAAAAGAACTACTCCGGGTCCGTCCAATTTGGACCGAATACTCGACCGCTCTTGCCAGATACATGGCACCCCCGAAAAGCCAGCCAACCACACCAACAGGGATTGTTGGGTATTCAAGCAGGCAGGCAAGTTAATTGCCGAAAACAATGACAAGGGGCTGCACAGCGATGACGAGGAAGAGACTCGGCCGCCGAACAGTAGAGGACAGAAGGGTTTCCCCCCACAAGTGCGGACGGTAAACATGATATACGCAACCCACATACCCAAGAGGGAGCGGAAGCGTGCACTTAGGGACGTATATGCGATGGAGCCAGTCGCCCCGAAGTTCAATCCGTGGTCCTCTTGCCCGATCACTTTCGATCGAAGGGACCACCCCACCAGTATCCGCCATGGCGGATTCGCCGCATTGGTTTTAGACCCAATCGTCGATGGATTTCACCTCACTAGAGTCCTGATGGACGGCGGCAGCAGCCTGAACCTGCTTTATCAGGATACAGTGCGCAAGATGGGCATAGACCCCTCAAGGATTAAACCTACAAAGACGACCTTCAAAGGCGTCATACCAGGTATTGAGGCCAATTGTACAGGCTCAGTCACACTGGAAGTGGTCTTCGGATCCCTGGATAATTTCCAAAGCGAGGAGTTAATCTTCTACATAGTCCCGTTCCACAGTGGCTATCACGCTCTGCTCGGACGAACCGCGTTTGCAAAATTCAATGCGGTGCCGCATTAGGCATACCTCAAGCTCAAGATGCCAGGCCCTCGTGGAGTCATCACAGTCAACGGAAACACTGAATGTTCCCTCCGAACGGAGGAACACACAGCAGCTCTTGCGGCAGAAGTACAGAGCAGCCTCTTAAGGCAATTCTCGAGTCCGGCCGTTAAACGACCGAACATGGCCAAACGCGCCTGGAGTAACATACATCAATACCACCTGGCATGTTCTGAGCACGCGTAGCAATGCGGCCCCAACCCCAGACCTCGCATGACTGCAAGACTAGCCCTTCGTGAACATCATTACGCTCTGGAGATACCATGGGCATTGGGGGAGGGGCACGACCACGACAGGCCCAGAGTACAGCTTAGCCACACAAGGGGCTCCCAAGTGTGTCACTCTTTTTTTTCTTCTTTTTTATTTTTTCCACAGGACTCCGTTCACCAGAGGCCCTGTCCGGCAGTAGATCTACCGAACTCACGATGCAACAGCCAGGGAGGGACAATGGCTATGACGAACACCCAGGTGGTCTCCATTATGAGCATTACATCTGTTTAATACACTATTCCGCAGCTTACCCCTGGAGGGAGACACTTTTAATAGTCGAACCCTTGCTTACCGCACTATTTGTATCGTTCTGCACCCATGGCAGAATTCCTCGAATAAACAATGCATCACTTTTTGTTTATAATTGCATTTCTATTTTTACATATATGTTCATTTATGACATCTTGCACCCGTACATTTTGGTACGGCCGAATACAACAGGGGCTTATGTTCCCCGCATTACGGTGTGATAAGTCCGAACACTTTCACAAGTGCGGCACCCCGAACTTATAGCATTATATGCATCGGCTCCGAATCATGTCTTGGGTCAATAGTTGGGTTTGCCCGGCTCCCATGTTTTGGTACCTTACGTTCCGTTCTATCGGCTAAGGTAGCACTGGGAGAACCACTGCGATTGCGCCCCGGTTGAGCTGGGCGAGCGCCTCAGTGGAGAAAGCTAAAACTGACTGTCATGATAAGGCGAGAGCTGGTCACTGTTCGAGAGGTCTTTTCGAGTCCCTAAAGACTTATGCCGCTTAGAGCGAGGAACCGGCTGTGTTCGGCCTAGGCGTGGATAGCGCCCCGAATTCGGTCTTCCGAACACTAGAGGCTTCGCCGAAATTTAAAATTATAGAATTCTATGGCTAAGTGAGAGTGTTCAAGCATTATAAGTCCGGTTGCCTTGTTCGTTGGGTTGAGCGCCTCCCTAGATGGACCCAAAAATGGGAACAAGAGCGCTCAAGTTTATCCCGAACACCCCAGCACTCGTGGCATGGGGGCTGAAGCCGACGACTTGCCATCTCTTAGATTTGATAAACGGCTGCACAGAAGGTAATATTTTAAATCAATAAGCGTTGCTTAGCTCATATGAACAAAGTTTTCAGCGCACAGGATAACACATTGCGAGTCTACTCAAGAATTACATCTTTGGGGCACTCATCCACAATCTTGCGGGCACCCTTCAGGACACTCTTATAGTACATTTCGGGCGTACGATACTCCTTGCCCACCGGCGGCGCGTCCGTGATAAGCCTCTCAGCATCAAGCCTGCCCTATTGCACCTTTGCGCGGGCAAGGGCCCGACGGGCACCTTCGATACAGGCGGAGCGCTTGATGACTTCCACCCAGGGGCACGCATCCACCAGCCGCCGCATGAGGCCGAAGTAGCTCCCAGGCATGGCCTCTTCAGGCCACAACCGGACTATGAGGCCCTTCATAGCCTTCTCGGCTACCTTGTGGAGCTTGACCAGCTGCTTCAGCTGGTCGCTAAGGGGCACCGGATGTCCAGCCTCAGCATACTGAGACCAGAAGACCTTCTCCATTGAGCTCCCCTCCTCGGCCCAGTAGAATGCGGCGGCATCGGACACGCTGTGAGGCAGATCTGCAAACGCCCCTGGAGAGCTCCGAATTCGGGTAAGTAACAGGTAATTCGCATTCACATGCTTGCTTTGCATGAAAAATGCCTTACCCGCCGCTAATTTCTTGACTGCCTCAATCTCCTAGAGGGCCTTATGGGCCTCGGCCTTAGCGGCTTTGGCACTTTCAAGAGTCGAGGCAAGCTCGGACTCTCGAGTCTTCAAGTCGCGCTCCAAACTCTCATGCTTTTCCATGAGAGCCTGGAGCTCTTGCCGCACCTCCGCCACCCGCGCCTCTTGCTTCTCTCACTCCACCCGTTCCGCGGCCGCATTACGTTCGGCCGCGGACACGGCCTCCTTTAGGGTCGCCACCTCGTTCGTGGCCCCTGCAGTGCCCACGTTATCCTTGTCATTTCTATTGCAACCAAAATCCTTTTCTGTAAGGTACAACTTTAATACGGTGTTACTCACCTTCTTTTTCCTCGAGCTGCTTCTTGGCAAGGCCGAGCTCGTTCTCGGTCCGCTCGAGGTCTTGCTTCAAAGCACCGACCTCCGCAGTCAATGCGGCAGAGGTCAGCAGCGCAGCCTGCAATCCCATATTGACATAATTTTTAGAACTCCTGCGTATATCTTCTTTAGATCCTCAGTCCGTTTTTTCCTTCCGAACACCAAACCGAGCATCGGGGGCTACTATCTATGCAGTATTACATTACATATTTTAAAAACTTCTTACCTCAAAGCCTGTTAAAAGGCTGCTGCAGGCTTCGGTCAGCCCTCTCTTGGAGAGCTGAACCTTCTGAATCACCACACTCTTGATAGTGCGGTGTTCTTCCTCGATGGAAGCGCCGTTGAGCGCCTCCAACAAGTTGTCTGGCGCCTCCAGTTGGATGGAGGCTGCCGGTGTCACGGTCTTGCCCTTCTTACGAAGGGGCCGCCTGCCGGACTCCGGAACCACTGCGGGTTCCGGCATGGAGTCCGGCGCAAAGTCCGGGAGGCTGCCTTGTGGCACCTTCGGAGCCTCCTCCTGATGGGTCCCCTCCTGGGATCCCACCTCGGCGTCCTCAGCGTCGCGAGGGGTGGAGGCAGTCGGAATGGAATCTATATCCGACGGAGCCAAGGACCCGCTTGATAAAGCGGGAAGATCATCCTCGGCCGGACTACAGGTAGTGTGCGGCATTAGAAGGACACTACGTGACACAAAAGAGAAATTATAAATCATTCAGGAATCCGGATACTTACGATCTTGCCAGAGGCTTGGCCCTTGAGGGCCACCCTTCGTCGCCAATGTTGGCGTTGGCGGAGCTGTCCGGAGGAAGGGTCCTTCCCCTCTTGGACCCTTCGGCCTCCCCCGTTGGGGAAGCCTTCCTCTTCCTCTCTCCCCCCTCCTGGGGAGAGTTCTCTTTCTCCTCCTCGTCTTCGGGGGAGGAGTCCGCCTCGGAGCCATCGGACGATGAGTCCGATACCACCTCGCCGGGAACTCTTTCGGGTTCCCGTGGCCTTCTTCTTGGCCTTCTTCTCCGGCACCACGTAAAGGGCCGGAACCAGCAGCCCCGTCAAACGGGTGTTCGCTGGGTCTTCGGGAAGGGGAGCCGGACAGTCTACCTGTCCGGACGTCCTCTGCCAGTCCTGTTAAAGGCATTGGGAGTTTTAAATCCCACATAGAGTCAAACTATGAAAGAAAATAAGTGTCCCATAGAGGATAACAAAGCTTACCTCGCCGGCCGGGCGCTTGGTGCTGAATCCGCGGTCCTCCGTCGCGGACGTGGGGGCTTCTCCGCCCTTGAACAGCACCCTCCAGGCAGCTTCGTACGTCGTGTCAAAGAGCCCGCTCAGGGTCCGGTGCTGTGCTGTGATATAGACCCACCCCGATTGCCACCCCTTGACGGACTCCACGAAGGCCCCCTCGAGCCAGATGACGTTGGGCATTTTGCCCACCATGGCGCCTCCGCACTCCGCTTGGACACCCTTCACTACCTTCGGCTTGACATTGAAGGTCTTTAGCCACAAGCCGAAGTGGGGCCGGATGCAGAGGAAGGCCTCGCACACGACGATAAACGCCGAGATGTTGAGGATGAAGTTTGGCGCCAGATCGTGGAAATCCAGGCCGTAGTAGTACATGAGCCCCCGGACGAAGGGATGAAGTGGGAAACCCAGTCCGCGGAGGAAGAGGGGAAGGAATACGACCCTCTCATGGGGCCTGGGGGTGGGGATGAGCTGCCCCTCATCGGGCAGCCGGTGCGCGATGTCGCTGGACAGGTATCCGGCGCCACGCAGTTTTTCGATGTGCCCCTCCGTAACGGAGGAGGCCATCCACTTGCCTCCCGCTCCGGACATGGCTGGAGAAGGTTGAGGCGAGGTGAGCGAACTTGGGCGCTGGAGCTCGAGTGCGCGGAGATGGATAAGCAAAGGAGGAAGAAGGCGTAGGTAAAAAGGTGGATCCTTATCCCCTTATATATGGGCGGACGAAGACTATGCGTCCCCACCAGCCTGGTAAAACTCGCTTATCTCCCAAGCGCCACCATCAATGGCGCGGTTGGGTTACCCACGTCCGTATTGATGGGTATCCCGGAATAAGGGGAACACGATCTCTGCTTCGACAAGACGTGCCAAGGAAACCGCTTCGCTAAACGTGCTGAGGTGGTATAATAAAAAATGATTCAAGTAAAGGCTTGGTGGTGGTATGACATCATGCCGCAAAATACGTTAGCAGATTGAACTTGTGTACATACTATTCTCCCTACGGTGGAATGTGGAATTTATTTTGCAGAGCCGGACACTATCCTGGTGTTCACAAATCTTCTATGAATTATTCGGAGGAGGAACCCGCCTTGCAATGTCGAACAATATGCGCACCAGACTCATCGTCATTGAAGCCTGGTTCAGGGGCTACTGAGGGAGTCCTGGACTAGGGGGTGTCCGGATAGCCGGACTATCATCATCGGCCGGACTCCAAGACTATTAAGACACAAAATTGAAGACTTCGTCCCGTGTCCGGATGGTACTTTCCTTGGCGTGGAAGGCAAGCTTGGCGATACGGATATGTAGATCTTCTACCATTGTAACCGACTCTGTGTAACCCTAGCCCTCTCCGGTGTCTATATAAACCGGAGGGTTTTATTCTGTAGGACACACAACCATTACAACAATCATACCATAGGCTAGCTTCTAGGGTTTAGCCTCCTTGATCTCGTGGTAGATCCACTCTTGTACTACCCATATCATCAACATCAATCAAGCAGGAGCAGGGTTTTACCTCCATCGAGAGGGCCCGAACCTGGGTAAAAACATCGTGTCCCTTGTCTCCTGTTACCATCCGCCTAGACGCACAGTTCGGGACCCCCTACCCGAGATCCGCCGGTTTTGACACTGACAGTACCCCCTCCAGTACTCCGATGACTACCCGGTACACTCCGTAACACTTCCAGTGTCCGAATACCATCATCCTATATATCAATCTTTACCTCTCGACCATTTCAAGACTCCTCGTCATGTCTGTGATCTCACCCGGGACTCTGAACAACATTCGGTCACCAAATGATATATCTCATATAACACTATATCGTTAACGTGCGTTAAGCGTGCGAACCCTATGGGTTCGAGAAGTATGTAGACATGACTAAGACACCTCTCCTGTCAATAACCAATAGCGGAACCTGGATGCCCATATTGGTTCCTACATATTGTAAGAAGATCTTTATCGGTCGAACCATTATGACAACATGGGTAATTCCCTTTGTCTATCGGTATGTTACTTGCCCGAGATTCGATCGTTGGTATCTTTATACCTATTTCAATATTGTTACCGGCAAGTCTTTTTACTCGTTCTGTAATACATCATCTTGCAATTAACTCATTAGTCACTCTTCTTGCAAGGCTTCTTATGATGTGTATTACCGAGAGGGCCTAGAGATACCTCTCTGATACTTGGAGTGACAAATCCTAATCTTGATCTATGCCAACTCAACAAACACCTTTGGAGATACGAGATACCAGTAGAGCATGTTTATGATCACCCAGTTACGTTGTGATGTTTTATAGCACATATGGTATTCCTCAGGTATCCGGGAGTTGCATAATCTCATAGTCGAAGGAATATGTATTTGACATTAAGAAAGCAATAGCAATAAACTGAACGATCAATATGCTAAGCTAACGGATGGGTATTGTCCATCACATAATCTCCTAATGATGTGATCCCGTTATCAAATGACAACACATGTCTATGGTTAGGAAACCTTAACCATATTTGATCAACGAGGTATTCTAGTAGAGGCTCACTAGGGACACGGTATTTGTTTGTGTATTCACAAATGTATTTAACTTTCTAATCAATACAATTCTAGCATGAATAATAAACCTTGATCATGAATAAGGAAATATAAAATAACAACTTTATTATTGCCTCTAAGGTATATTTCCTTCAGTCTCCCACTTGCACTAGAGTCAATAATCTAGATTACATTATAGTGAATCTAACACCCATGGAGTCTTGGTGTTGATCATGCTTTGCTCGCAGAAGAGGCTTAGTCAAGGAGTGTGCTACATTCAGATCCATATGTATTTTGCAAACTTCTATGTCTCCATCCTTGACCTTTTCACGAATAGAGTTGAAGCGTCTATTGATGTGTTTGGTTCTTCTAGGAAACCTGGATTCCTTCACCAAGGCAATTGCTCCAGTGTTGTCACAAAAGATTTTTGTTGGACCCGATGCACTAGGTATTACACCTAGATCGGATATGAACTCCTTCATCCAGAATCCTTAATGTGCTGCTTCTGAAGAAGCTATGTACTCCGCTTCACATGTAGATCCTGCCACGACGCTCTACTTGGAACTGCACCAACTGACAGCTCCACCATTCAATATAAAAATGTATCCGATCTGACTTAGAGTCATACGGATCAGTGTCAAAACTAGCATCAACGTAACCATTTACGACGAGCTCTTCATCACCTCCATAAACGAGAAACATATCCTTGGTCCTTTTCAGGTACTCAAGGATGTTCTTGACCGCTTTCCAGTGATCCGCTCCCGGATTACTTTGGTACCTCCCTGCCAAACTTATGTCAAGGCACACTTCAGGTCTGGTACACAGCATAGCATACATGATAGAACCAACGGCTGAGGCATAGGGAATGAATTTCATTTTATCTCTATCTTCTGTAGTGGTTGGGCTTTGAGTCTAACTCAATTTCACACCTTGTAACACAGGCAAGAACCCTTTCTTTGACTGATCCATTTTGAACTTCTTCAAAACTTTATCAAGGTATGTGCCTTGTGAAAGTCCTATTAAGCGTCTCGATCTATCCCTGCAGATCTTGATGCCCAATATATAAGTAGCTTTATCGAGGTATTCTATTGAAAAATTCTTATTCAAGTATCGTTTTATGCTAACTAGAAATTCTATATCATTTCCAATCAACAATATGCCATCCACATATAATATCAGAAATGCTACAGAGATCCCACTCACTTTCTTGTAAATACAAGTTTCACCATAAGTCTGTATAAAACCATATGCTTTGATCTCCTCATCAAAGCATATATTCCAACTCCGAGATGTTGGCACCGGTCCATAGATGGATCACTGGAGCTTGCACACTTTGATAGCACCTTTAGGATTGACAAAACATTCTGGTTGCATAACATACAACTCTTCTCTAAGAAATCCACTAAGGAATGCAGTTTTGACGTCCATTTGCCAGATTTCATAATTATAAAATGCGCAAATTGCTAACATGATTTGGACTGACTTAAGTATCGCTACGGGTGAGAAGGTCTCATTGTAGTCAACCCCTTGAACTTGTCGAAAACATTTTGTGACAAGTCGAGCTTTGGAGATGGTGACATTACCATCAGCATATGTCTTCTTCTTGGAGATCCTTTTATTCTCAATGGCTTGCCGTTCATCTGGCAAATCCACCAAAGTCCACACTTTGTTCTCATACATGGATCCTATCTCGGATTTCATGGCCTCAAGCCATTTATCAGAATTTGGGCTCATCATAGCTTCTTCATAGTTCGTAGGTTCGCCATGGTCTAATAACATGATTTCCAGGACAGGATTACCGTACAACTCTGGTGCGGAACGTGGTCCATTCGACCTACGAGGTCCATTAGTAACTTGATCCGAAGTTTCATGATCATCATCATTAGCTTCCTCTCTAGTTGGTGTAGGCATCACGGGAACGGATTTCTCTGATGTGCTACTTTCCAATTCGAGAGAAGGTACAATTACCTCATCAGGTTCTACTTTCCTCCCACTCACTTCTTTTGAGAGAAACTCCTTCTCTAGAAAGGTTCCATTCTTGGCAACAAAGATCTTGCCTTCGGATCAGTGGTAGAAGGTGTACCTGATACGTCCATTTTGCATCATGTTTACCTACTATTATTTATAATGTTTTTTGGAGTATTTCTAATACCTTTTCTCTCATAATATGCAAGGTTCACACAAAGAGGGAGAATTCCGGCAGCTGGAAATCTGGACCTCTAAAATCTACGTCAGGCTACCTAGTCTGCACAACTCCAAATGAGCTAAAACTTCATGAGGAATTTTTATGGAATAAATAAGAACTATTGGAGCGAATAACTACTAGAGGGGGCCCACCAGGTGGGCACAACCCACCTAGGCGCGCCCTAGTGGGTTGTGCCCTCCTCGGCCCACGTACGGTGCCCATCTTCTGGTATATAAGTCATTTTGACCTAGAAAAAAAAAATAAGGAGATGACTTTTGGTACGAAGTGCCGCCGTCTCGAGGCGGAACTTGGGCAGGAGCTCTTTTGCCCTCCGACGGAGCGATTCCACCGGGGGAACTTCCCTCCCAGAGGCAGAAATCATCGTCATCATCATCACCAACAGCCCTCTCATCTTGGGGAGGCCAATCTTCATCAACATCTTCACCAGCACCATCTCCTCTCAAACCCTAGTTCATCTCTTGTGTTCAATCTTTTTACCCGAACCTCAGATTGGTACCTATGTGTGACTAGTAGTGCTGATTACATCTTGTAGTTGATCACTATATGGTTTATTTGGTGGAATACTATATGTTCAGATCCATCATGCTATTTAATACACCTCTAATCATGAACATGTTTATCACTTGTGAGTAGTTACTTTTGTTCTTGATGTCACGGGAGAAATCATGTTGCAAGTAATCATGTGAACTTGATATGTGTTCGATATTTTGATGATATGTATGTTGTGATTCCCTTACTGGTGTCATGTGAACATCGACTACATGACACTTCACCATATTTGGGCCTAAGGGAATGCATCTTCGAGTAGTTATTAGATGATGGTTGCTAGAGTGACAGAAGCTTAAACCCTAGTTTATGCGCTAATTCATAAGGGACCGATTTGGATCCAAAAGTTTAATGCTATGGTTAGATTCTATCTTAATACTTTTCTTGTAGTTGTGGATGCTTGCGAGGGGGTTAATCATAAGTAGGAGGATTGTTCAAGTAATAAGAACACCTAAGCATCGATCCACCCACATATCAAATTATCAAAGTAGTGAACACAAATCAAGCCAACATGGTGAAAGTGACTAGATGAAATCCCCGTGTGCCCTCAAGAACACTTTGCTTATTATAAGAAACTGTTTTGGCATGTCCTTTGCCACAAAATGATTGGGCTATCTTGCTTCATATTATTTGCCTTTATCGTTACATGCTCTTTACAAATTATCCTGCTACCAAATTATTTGTTACTTATAATTTTAGCGCTTGCAGACATTACCTTGCTGAAAACCACTTGTCATTTCCTTCTGCTCCTCATTGGGTTCGACACTCTTGCTTATCGAAAGGACTATGATTGATCCACATACTTGTGGGTCATCAAGCCTCTTTTCTGGCGCCGTTGCCAGCGAGTGAAGCGCTCTTGGTAAGTGGAAATTTGTAAGGAAAAATTATTTCTACATGCTGAAATTTATTGTCACTTGTTACTATGGAGAACAATCCTTGGAGGGGTTTGTTCGGGGTATCTTCCCCTTGATCAGAACCACAATTAGTGGCCCCTCAACCCATAGAACCTACTGAAAATTTTGAATATGAAATACCTTCGGGTATGATAGAACAACTGCTAGCTAATCCTTATGTAGGAGATGGAACCGAACATCCTGATATGCCTTGATATATGTGGATGAAATTTGTGGATTGTTTAAGCTTGCAGGTTTACCCGGAGATGAAGCTAAGAAGAAGGTTTTCCCTTTATCTTTAAAGGTATAGGCATTGACATGGTATAGGCTATGCAATGATATTGGATCTTGGAATTGGAATCAGTTGAAATTGGAATTCCATCAAAAAAATATCCTATGCATCTAGTTCATCGTGATCGGAATTATATATATGATTTTTAGCCTCGTGAAGGAGAAAGTATTGCTCTAGCTTGGGGGGAGGCTTAAGTCAATGTTATATTCATGCCCCAATCATGAGCTCTCGAGAGAAATTATCATTTAGAACTTCTATGCTTGGCTTTCTCGTAATGATCAATCCATGCTTGATACTTCTTGTGGCGGTTCTTTTATGAAGAAGACTATTGAATTTAGGTGGGACCTCTTGGAAAGAATTAAATGCAACTCTGAAGATTGGGAACTCGATGAATGTAAAGAGTATGGTATTAAGATTAAGTTCGATTGTGTTAAATCTTTTATGAATACTGATGCTTTTCAAAAGTCTAGCACTAAATATGGACTTGATTATGAGATAGTAGCCTCTTTCTGTGATTCTTTTGCTACTCATGTTGATATCCCTAAATAGAAGTGGTTTAAATATCATCCCCATATTAAATAAGAAATTAAAGAACCAGTAGTTTCTAAAGAAGAAACTATCATCTACAATGTTGATCCAGTTGTTCCTACTGGTAACATCGAGAAACCACCTTTTCCTGCTAAGATAAAAGACCATGCTAAGGTTTCAACTGTGGTCCGTAGAAGTAATATCAAAGCACCTAAACCCTCTGAGAAAATCAAAGTAGAACCTAGTGTTGCTTTGGTTAAGGATCTCTTGGTTGATAATATTGATGGGCATGTTATTTACTTCGTTGGTGAAGCTGCTAGAATTACCAAACCCGATGGGAAAGATAAACATTGACCCATTTTGGGCATGCTTGTTGTCTCAGTTAAACTAGGAGATCATTGCTATCATGGTTTATGTGATGTAGCTGCTACTGTAAGTGCTATCCCTTTTACTTTGTACCAAGAAATTATGAATGACATAGCACCCGCTGAAATAGAAGACTTAGATTTTACTATTAAACTTGCTAATAGAGACACCATCACACCACTTGGGATTGTTAGAGATGCTGAAGTCTTGTGTGGGAAAACAAAATACCCTACTGATTTTCTAATACTTGGTTCCCCACGAGATGACTTTTGTCCCATAATTTTTGGTAGACCTTTATTGAACACCATCAATGCTACTATAGATTGCACTAAACAAATTGTTGGTGTTAGCTTTGGTGATGAGTCTCAAGAGTTCAAATTTTCCAAGTTTAGTAGAAAACCTAAAAAAAGAATTGTCTACTAAGGATGAGATTATTGGTCTTGCTTCTATTGTTGTACCTCCTACTGATCCTTTAGAACAATATCTGCTAGACCATGAAAATGATTTGCATATGCACGAAAGAAATGAAATAGATAGAATCTTGTTCGAACAACAACCTCTGGTTAAGCACAATTTTCCTATTGAAACTCCAGGAGGTCCTCCTCCACCTAAAGGTGATCCTGTGTTTGAACTAAAACAGTTACCTGACACTTTGAAATATGCTTATCTTGATGAGAAAAATATATATCCTATTATTATTAGTGCTAACCTTTCAGAACATGAAGAAGAAAGATTATTGAAAGTTCTAAAGAAGCACCGAGCTGCTATTGGATATACTCTTGATGATCTTAAGGGCATCAGTCCCACTCTATGTCAGCACAAGATTAATATGGAACCTAATTTTAAACCCGTTGTTGATCACCAACGTCGGTTAAATCTGAATATGAAAGAAGTGGTAAGAACGGAAATATTAAAACTTATGGAAGCATGTATAATCTATCCTATAGCTGATAGTAGATGGGTAAGTCCTGTCCATTGTGTCCCTAAGAAAGGAGGTATTACTATTCTTCCTAATGATAAGAATGACCTTATTCCACAAATAATTGTTACATGCTATAGAATGGTAATTGATTTTAGAAAATTAAACAAAGCAACTAGAAAAGATTATTACCCTTTGCCTTTTATTCATCAAATGCTAGAAAGATTATCTAAGCACACACATTTTTGCTTCCATGATGGATATTCTGGTTTTTCACAAATACCTGTTTCTCAACCTAATCAAGCAAATACCATTTTTACTTGTCCTTTTGGAACTTATGCTTATAGACGTATGCCTTTTGGTTTATACAATGCACCTGCTACCTTTCAAAGATGTATGACTGCTATATTCTCTGACTTTTGCGAAAAGATTGTTGAGGTTTTCATGGATGACTTCTCTGCTTATGGGAAGTCTTTTGATGATTGTTTAACCAATCTTGATCAAGTTTTGCGGAGATGTGAGCAAACAAATCTTGTCTTGAATTGGGAGAAGTGCCACTTTATGGTTAACAAAGGTATTGTTTTGGGCCATAAAATTTCTGAAAGAGGTATTGAGGTGGACAAAGCTAAGGTTGATGCAATTGAGAAAATGCCATGTCCTAAAGATATCAAAGGTATTCGTAATTTCCTTGGTCATGCTGGTTTCTATAGGAGATTTATCAAAGACTTTTCTAAAATTTCTAGGCCTCTTACAAATCTTTTGCAAAAGGATATTCCTTTTGTTTTTGATGATAATTGTTTAGAAGCCTTCAAAACACTCAAGAAAGCCTTGATTTCTGCACCTATTGTTCAACCACCTGATTGGAACTTGCCTTTTGAAATTATGTGTGATGCTAGTGATTATATTGTTGGTGTTGTTCTAGGACAAAGAGTTGATAACAAACTGAATGTTATTCACTATGCAAGTAAAACTCTAGACAGTGCACAAAGAAATTATGCTACTGCTGAAAAAGAATTTCTAGTAGTGGTGTTTGCTTGTGATAAATTTAGATCCCATATTCTAGACTCAAAAGTAATTGTTCACACTGATCATGCTGCAATAAAGTATATTATGGAAAAGAAAGATGCCAAACCTAGGTTTATTTGATGGGTTCTCTCGCTACAAGAATTTGATTTGCATATCACTGATAGAAAAGGAGCGGAGAACCCCGTAGCTGATAACCTTTCTAGGTTGGAGAATTTTCTTGATGACCCACTACCTATTGATGATAGTTTTCCTGATGAGCAATTAGCTGCAATAAATGTTTCTAATGGTACACCTTGGTATGCCGACTATGCTAATTATATTGTTGCTAAATACATACCCCCTAGCTTTACTTACCAACAAAAGAAAAATTCTTTATGGTTTAAGACATTACTTTTGGGATGACCCACATCTTTATAAACAAGGAGTAGATGGTATTATTAGATGTTGTGTACCTAAGCATGAACACGAACAAATCTTACGGAAATGTCACTCTGAAGCTTATGGAGGACATCATGCGGGAGACAGAACTGCTCAGAAGGTATTGCAATCTGGGTTTTATTGGCCTACTCTCTTCCAGGATGCTCGTAAGATCGTCTTATCTTGTGATGAATGTCAAAGAATAGGTAATATTGGTAAGGGTCAAGAAATGCCTATGAATTATTCACTTGCTTTTGAACCATTTGATGTTTGGGGATTTGATTACATGGGACCTTTTCCTTCCTCTAATGGGTATACTCATATTTTGGTTGCTGTTGATTATGTTACTAAGTGGGTAGAAGCTATTCCAACTAGTAGTGCTGATCACAACACCTCTATTAAATGCTTAAAGAAGTTATTTTCCCAAGGTTTGGAGTCTCTAGAGATCGGTGAATTGAAGGAGCAGAATTCCATCCTCAAGCGTAAGCTAAGGAAGAAGGACAAACCCTCTACATCGTCACCACCTCCTCCTTCTTCATCACCAAAAGAAAATTGAGTATCGGGTATGGGCATTCCCCTTGGCTTGCGCCAAGCTTGGGGGAGGTGCCCCGGTATCGTATCACCTCCACTATCTTTTTCCTTTATTTACCTTAGTTCGATCCATAGTTATCTTTTGCTTTAGATGAATAAAAGTTTAGTTTGATCCTTTCTTTTCGAGAGTTTGCTTAGTGATCTATCTTTGTAATCGTATGCGAGATATATAATAAAGGTTAGTTGGAATTTTGTTTTCTTTACTTTCATGTTCAACAAAAAATAAAGGAAATAAATGATAAAGATCGTATGCTAATCTTATGGTAAGTAATGAAATCACATAAGGAAGAGTACAAGTAGAAAATTTTATTGGAGATTGACAAACATAGCATTGCCCAATTGTAGCGACCAGACCTCAAATAGTCTGATCTCTGTGCATCAGTGTCATCCCTGGATCAGTAATGCTGACACGCACAGTACTTGAAGGATTTATAACAGAGTAGCAATCACACACTTATTACATCGAATGTCTCCAAAGAGAACTTATTACAATAAATATGTCTTAAGGCCATCTAATATCGATAACCGCGGAAGGCTTAGAAGATAAGTGAGCCCATTAACTCCAACGACATCACTGAGTATAGAACCACGACCTAAGGCACCTTACTCGTCGTCTGAAAAGTCTGCAACAAGAATGTTGCAGCCCGAAATGGGTCAGCGCATGGAATATGTTGGCAATGTAATACATAGAGAGTAATGAAAGAGTAAAGCTATACTACATGCATGTATGGCTTGGTGGAAAAGCTCTATGGTTACAGTTTTGCGTAAAGCCATATTTTCCCTACTTCAAAGGAATAAATTTTATTTAACTATCATGGTGGTTGTTAAACATTGAGAGCGTAGACACCCTCTCAATCCCAATTAAGCATCAACATTAAAAACCCAACAATATTAATTAAAGTAACATGATGAGATTCACATGATAATCCAAGTACTAGATACTCAAGATGTCCATAACCGAGGACACCGCTAACCATGATTAGTTTATACACTCTGCACAGGTTTGCGCACTTTTCCCCACAAGACTCGATCTCCTCCATTGGGATTCTCGCACTACATGGTGTTTGAGAAACGGATGATCGAGACATAGTCTTTCAGAAGCGCTAGCACCTTACGATCGGGTAGACAGTACCAACCTACATCCCCTACATTTTCTAGTCTACCACTGTAAGAGTCCGCACAACTTAGTCAACTATGCTAGAGCCCATAGTAGCTTGTGGCTGCACACGGAAGTTTCTAGCATGAATAATCTCATGATCCCTTTGAGCCTTGGTGGCGGTCCATAAAGAAAAATAGGCAATCTCTGGAATACCCAGGTGCCTCAATTCACCCAGATGTGTATTAAAGTTGCCACCTTAAATAAACCATTAAATTAACAATCTCACATCTGTCATGGATACACTCACCCAATCCACGTCTACTAGCATAGCATGGCATAATAAGCAAACGTAGAGTAACTCCCAAGGGTTTGATGATAAAATGGGTAATAGGTACTACCTCATCTACTTCCCAAAACCCACATATTAAATCAGATCCTAATCATGTAATTGTTTGAGGATTGATCTAATGCAATAAAACTAGGTAGTAAAAGGGTATGATGAAACTGTTACTTGCCTTGCTGATGATCCGCGAAACCTAGAGATTCAAAGTAGCAAGCGGCGCACTCCGAGTACTCTATCGCAAATAAACAAGCATACAATAAGTACTCATCTAATGCATAGGTAAAACTCAAATAAGAGATCTAACTAGAAAGTTCAACTTAAGAACTCCGGTTTGCAAAAAGAATCAAATCAAACGAAGCAACGAAAATCAAACGGCGAAAGAAACAAGCTTCGTTTACTAATCTGGACCTAAGTCAAATTTTACAGTAGCAAAATCTTGTTTAAGTTGGTTAAACGGAAAGAGGGTTTCGAGACGAAACTCTAGGCGCTTGAATCGCCTGATTCCGATAAACGAGCGAAAAGTTATACTAGAACGAAAATCGGATCAGAAATCGCGATCAGAAATAATCGCGGAAAATCTGGTAAAAAGAAAAACGGACGAACAGGCTAATGAACGAACATTCACTGTCTGCGAAAAAAAAAATCGTTCGTTAAAATGAACAAATGAACGGGCGTTCACTAAATAACTAAACCGGGAAAAAATAAAACTGATCTAAAAAACAACCGGCGGCGGCGGCTACCTCGGGTCGGGGTCCGGCGAGGCGGCGGCGGGCTCCGGCGGGGCTGGCGGTGAGAGCGGACGGCGGCGGGGCGTTCGGGTGATGGAGCGGTGGCGGCGGCGGATGTCGACGGCGGTGGGATCCGGCGGCGGGGCGTCAGGGCGGCGCGGCGCGGGCGGCGGCGGCGAACTCCAGCGGCGGCGGGCGGCGGCGGGAGGCGGGCGGCGCTAGGGTTCGGGGGCATGGGCTGGCAGCTCGGGCCTCCGGCTCTTAAAGGGCTGGCCGGGTCGGAGTCCCGGACGGACACGGCCCGGTTAGGTCAGTTCGTTCTTTTTTAAACATTACGCGCAGAAAAACAACTATAAGATATACTAAACGGACTCCAAAAATCCCAAAATAAAATTTCCCCGACTTCTAAAATCAAGTCGGTTTAGATGAACATTTATTTGGGGCCTAAATGCAATTTGGAATAACGCGCATTTTTCCTAAATTCAAATAAAATAGCAATAAAATCCAGAATAAAATCTTATTTGATTTTATTATTAAATCCTCAATATTTCTTTATTTTGGGAAATTCATTTTATTCCCTCACTCATATTTTTATAATTGAAATAATTGAAGATAAAATAAATAAAATCAAATGATCCTATTTTCAAAATTTGAGAAAACTCAAATATGAAAATAATGAAATCCCCAACTCGCTCCGTGGGTCCTTGAGTTGCGTAGAATTTCTACGATCGAGCCAAAATGCAATAAATATGATATGCAATAATGATCTATGGTATAACATTCCAAATTGAAAATTTGGGATGTTACAAACCTACCCCCCTTAAGATGAATCTCGCCCTCGAGATTCGGGTTGGCTAGAAAATAGGTGAGGGTGGTCCTTCAGCAGATCTTCCTCTCGCTCCCAGGTGGCTTCATCCTCTGTGTGGTGGCTCCATTGAACTTTGCAAAACTTGATAACCTTGCTGCGGGTGACTCGGCTGGCATACTCAAGAATCTTAACTGGTTTCTCCTCATAGGTCAAATCACTGTCCAACTGAATCGCTTCCAGCGGCACTGTATCTCTTAGTGGTATATCAGCCATCTCTGCATGGCACTTCTTCAACTGGGAAACGTGGAACACGTTGTGAACTCCTGACAATCCCTTAGGCAATTCCCACTTGTAGCAACTTCTCCCATACGCTCCAAAACTTTGTATGGTTCCACAAAACGTGGTGCTAACTTTCCCTTAACTCCAAAGCGCTTAACTCCCTGAAGTGGTGATACACGAAGATAGACTCTATCTCCGACTTCGTAAATAGTCTCCTTGTGTTTAGAATCTGCATAGCTTTTCTGCCTGTACTGGGCTACCTTGAGCCTATCGCGAATCAACTTCACTTTCTGTTCAGACTCCTTAATGAGCTGGGTCCAAACAACGGGCGGTCTCCAACTTCATCCCATGATAACGGGATCCTGCACCTCCTTCTGTATAAGGCTTCGAAAGGGGCCATCTTCAAACTGGATTGATAACTGTTGTTGTAACAGAGCTCTGCATATGGCAAATTGTCATCCCAACTAGATCCGTAATCTAGCGCACAAGCTCTCAGCATATCCTACAAAATCTGATTGACTCTCTCGGTCTGTCCATCTGTCTGCGGATGAAAGGCTGTACTGAACTCTAGCCTGGTACCCATAGTTTCGTGCAACTGATTCCAGAACTTTGAGGTAAACTGGGTTCCTCTATCTGATACAATACTCCTCGGAACTCCATGCAGACATACGATCCTAGTCATGTATATCTTTGCGAACTTACCAGTGGTGTAAGTGGTCTTCACTGGGATGAAATGAGCTACCTTCATCAAACGATCGACTACAACCCAAATCGAGTCGTAGCCCGAATGAGTCCTGGGCAATCCCGTGATAAAATCCATGCCTAACTTATCCCACTTCCATTCGGGTATTGGCAATGGCTCTAAAAATCCTGCTGGCTTCTGATGCTCTGCCTTACTCTCTGACATACTACACAAACTGCTACATACTCCGCAATATCCTTCTTCATTCCGGTCCACCAGAAAGTATCCTTCAAATCCAAATACATCTTGGTATTTCCTGGGTGAATCGAATATGGTGAATCATGGGCCTCTTGTAGAATCAATTTCCTGATCTCCGGTCATTAGGCACATAAACGCGGTCTTCAAACCATAGGGTATCGTGCTCATCCTCACGAAATCCTTTAGCTTTTCCTTTGCTCATCTTCTCCTTTATAGAGGCAATCTCCTTGTCAGTCTTCTCAGCTTCTCGGATCTTATCCATCAAAGTAGATTGAATCTCCAATGCTGCTACATAGCCTCTCAGAACTATTTCCAAACATAGCTCACGAAGATCCTCGGGTAACTCTTTCGGTAAATCTCCGGTCATTAGTGTGTTCACATGGCTCTTATGGCTCAACGCATCGGCTACTATGTTAGCCTTTTCGGGGTGATAATGCAATCTCATATCATAATCCTTGATCAGCGCCAACCATCTCCTTTGCCTGAGATTCAACTCCTTCTGTGTGAAGATGTACTTCAAACTCTTGTGATCCGTGTACACCTCACAATGGTTTCCGATGAGAAAATGTCTCCAAGTCTTCAACACATGCACTACGGCTGCTAACTCCAAATCATGGGTGGCTTAATTCAACTCATGAGGTTTCTGTTGTCTGGAGGCATACGAAACAACTCTTCCCTCCTGCATAAGCACTGCTCCAAGTCCTCGACGTGAAGCATTGCAAAACACCTCGTAATCCTTGCTCTGATCTAGCAGAATCAACACTGGCGAGGTAACCAAACGTTTCTTCAACTCCTGGAAAACTGGCCTCACATTCCTCAGTCCATTTGAACTTGGTATCCTTCTTCAACAACTCCGTCATGGGCTTCTCAATCTTCGAGAAATTCTCAATGAATCTCCGGTAGTATCCTGCCAGTCCAAGAAAACTCCGGATCTCTCCAACTGTCGTTGGTGCTACCCAATTGGTCACAGTGACAACTTTGGTGGGATCTACAGCTATTCCTTCTCCGGATATAACATATCCGAGGAATCCAACTTCCTTCAACCAAAATTCACATTTGCTGAACTTGGCATATAACTGATGTTCTCTGATCTTCTCAAGTACCAAACACAAATGCTCCTTATGCTCCTCTTCGTTCTTCGAGTAGACCAAAATATCATCAATGAACACCATGACAAACTTATCCAGAAACTCCATAAATACCTTGTTCATCATGTTCATGAAATAGGCATGTGCGTTAGTCAGACCAAATGATATAACTGTATACTCGTACGCCCCATACCTGGTGGTAAAAGCCGTCTTAGGTATATCCTGCTCTCGAATCTTCAACTGATGGTATCCTGATCGCAAATCGATCTTGGAAAATATCTTAGCTCCTTGCAATCGGTCGAACAAATCATTGATCATCGGCAGTGGGTACTTGTTCTTGATTGTTACTGCATTCAATCGTCGATAATCAACAACCATCCTCAATGATCTATCCTTCTTCTCCACTAGAAGTACTGGCGATCCCCAAGGCGAAGAACATGGGCGAATATAGCCTTTATCTAGTAACTCCTTAATCCGCTTCTTAATCTCCTCCAAATCTTTTGCAGGCATCCTTTATGGTCTCTTAGATATCGTCCCTATGCCTAGCAAAAGCTCAATCAAAACTCAATGTCTCTATCCGGTGGCATGCCTGGCAACTCTTCTGGAAATACTTCAGGAAAATCCTTCACCACTGGTACTTCCTCCTGCACAACTCCTGATAAGGAATTTACTTGAGTCCTCTTCGGCACATGCCGGGATACATACTCGATCCTTCTTCCTTCTGGCGTTGTGAGCAAAATCGTCTTACTGGCGCATTCAATGTTCCCTCCATACTTCGATAACCAATCCATGCCTAATATCACATCCAATCCTTGCGATTCCAATACTATTAGGTCCGAGGGAAACACGTAGTTACCAATCCTTAATGGTAACCGATCACACCATAGACTCGCCATATATTCTGCTCCAGGCGAGGTTACTAACATGGGTGACCTAAGGGCTTGGGTTGGCAGTTTATACTTATCCACAAATCTCCTTGATATGTATGAATGTGATGCACCAGAATCAAAAAGAACGACTGCAGTAAATGACTTAACCAAAAACTTACCTATTACTGCATCGGGTTGGGCTTCAACCTCCTCCACGTTAACGTGGTTCACTTGTCCCCTGTTGAAAGGGTTCGGCTTCTTCCCAGATCTTCCATTGCCATTTCCATTCCAGGCTTCAGGACATTCATTGGCATAATGTCCAGTCTTCTAACACTTATAGCAAGTGACTTGGCTCAGGTCTCTCTTGGCTGTTGTTGAGGGATTGATATGGTTCTGGCCATTGCTTCCTCTATTCCCGTTACCATTCCTGGAACCATTATGGTTGTGTGAGCTACCACCTCCATGGGTATGCTGGAACTGTCCTCCCGATTTTGGGGTAAAACGTGGCTTCTGCTGAGCTCCAGAATTGTACTTCCCTTGTCCGTACTTCCTCTTGCGGTTTTCAATCTGCTGCTGCTTCCCTTCAATCATGAGAGCTCTATATACCAACTCCTGGTAGTTATTGAAAGTTGCTACCATCAGCTGCATGCTTAGCTCATCATTCAGTCCTTCCAGAAACTTCTCCAGCTTAGCTGCATCCATAGCAACGTCATCTGGGGCATAACGTGCTAGCTTACTAAAGTCATCCACATATTGGCCGACTGTACGTCCTCCCTGGCGTAAGTTGCAAAACTCACGCTTCTTCATGGCCATTGCTCCTGCTGAAACATGGGCAGTACAGAAAGCCTACTGAAACTGATCCCATGTGACAGTGTCGATGGGGTAAGTGGCTGTGAAATTCTCCCACCATGATGTTGCGGGTCCTTCAAGCTGATGTGCGGCAAAATGCACCCTTTCCGCATCTGTGCATACTGCAGTGGTCAACTCCCTTGCTGTCTTGCGGAGCCAATCATCTGCAACAATCGGCTCGATGCTACTGGAGAACATCAGTGGATTTAGCCTAAGAAATCGGGTTAAGTGATCAACCGGTGGTGGCGGTGGTGGGTTGTTGTTGTTGTTGTTCCCCTGATTCTGATTCTGGACTAGCAACTACATCAACGCATTCTGCTGCTGGATCAACTGAGTGAGCTCCGGTGGGAAAGCAAATCCATTGTCATGTCTCGGAGGCATCTGAGGGTTTAGAAAAGATGAGAATATAGAATAGAATGAGATCTAGAGAGAAAACACTACCCATATGCACATGAGACAAAAGCAAACAATATCACTTCAATCAATTCAAACAAGGGCGTACAACGGTCTAACTATCGTTATAAAAGTGCTCGGACTATACTAGATACATGGGGGAATACTACTACTGTTATGGTGGTCGACTAGAAAAACTGCTCCGATGAAGACTCCATGATATCTGCTCCAGCTTCATCAACATAGTCATCATCACTATAATCTGGGTCCGAGTCGGTGTCGTCGATGATGATGTAGTTCTCTGGACAAGTGCAATCATCTTCTCCTCCAGTTGCTGGAAATCCCATAAACACTCTTAGCTTCTTCTTCAGATCATCATTCTTCTCCACTAGTGTTGCTATTTCCTCCTCATATCCATCGTGTGTAGACTTGAGTTCTTCCTCCAGTTCCGTGATTTTGGTCATGGCCTTCTTCAGATCCATCATGCCTGCGCACATCTAGTTCTCCTGGCGTCGAATGTGCTGGTTTAACTCCTGGATGAAAGCTGCAATTGATCTATCCTTCCTGGTGCTGATCATCTCCCATTTCTCATCTCGGCGCCCACAAATCTGGTAGATAGTATCCTTGAGATACTTGTGGTGAACTTCTCCAATGTGCCCCATTGTGATGTGGGCTACCATGCTCTTTCCTAGGCTCCAGGTTGGTGCATCAAAGGAAAACTCTATGGGCTCAGTGACGGGCATGAATGTCCTTCCAGGTACTTGAACCCGAATCATCCAGCGCTCCTCTTCAGGTAAAGTGGCATTGTAGGTCCCGGTGAAACTTGGTACTCCGATGTTCAGGTATCTAGTGACTTCCTTCAGGTGACGTCCAAAGGGTGTCTCTTCATCCGGTTGCGTGAACTTGTTCCTTGCATCCGCCATCCTAAAAGAGTAGAAAAGATGAGGGGTCCGAAATGAGAAGAGAGAGTAGTGATCTAGGGCTTTAGCTTAGTGGTTGTCTCCTACAGTTAGCGTGTGCTCTGATACCATCTTATAGCGACCAGACCTCAAACAGTCTGATCTCAGTGCATCGGTGTCATCCCTGGATCATTAATGCTGGCACGCACAGTACTTGAAGGATTTATAACAGAGTAGCAATCACACACTTATTACATCGAATGTCTCCAAAGAGAACTTATTACAATAAATATGGCTTAAGGCCATCTAATAATAATAACAGCGGAAGGCTTAGAAGATAAGTGAGTCCATCAACTCCAACAGCATCACTGAGTATAGAACCACGACCTAAGGCACCTTACTCATCGTCTGAAAAGTCTGCAACATGAACGTTGCAGCCCGAAACGGGTCAGCACATGGAATATGCTGGCAATGTAACACATAGAGAGTAATGAAAGAGTAAAGCTATACTACATGCATGTATGGCTTGGTGGAAAAGCTCTACGGTTACAGTTTTGCGTAAAGCCAATTTTTCCCTACTTCAAAGGAATAAATTTTATTTAACTATCATGGTGGTTGTTAAACATTGAGAGCATAGACACCCTCTCAATCCCAATTAAGCATCAACATTAAAAACCCAACAATATTAATTAAAGTAACATGATGAGATTCACATGATAATCCAAGTACTAGATACTCAAGATGTCCATAACCGGGGACACAGCTAACCATGTTTAGTTTATACACTCTGCAGAGTTTTGCGCACTTTTCCCCACAAGACTTGATCTCCTCCGTTGGGATTCTCGCACTACATGGTGTTTGAGAAACGGATGACCGAGACATAGTCTTTCAGAAGCGCTAGCACCTTACGATTGGGTAGACAGTACCAACCTACATCCCCTACATCTGCTAGTCTACCACTGTAAGAGTTCGCACAACTTAGTCAACTATGCTAGAGCCCATAGTAGCTTGTGGCTGCACACGAAAGTTTCTAGCATGAATAATCTCATGATCCCTTTGAGCTTGGGTGGCGGTCCATAAAGAAAAATAGGCAATCGCTGGAATACTCAGGTGCCTCAATCCACCCAGATGTGTATTAAAGTTGCCACCTTAAATAAACCATTAACTTAACAATCTCACATCTGTCATGGATACACTCACCCAATCCACGTCTACTAGCATAGCATGGCATAATAAGCAAACGTAGAGTAACTCCCAAGGGTTTGATGATAAAACGGGTAATAGGTGCTACCTCATCTACTTCCCAAAACCCACATATTAAATCAGATCCTAATCATGCAATTGTTTGAGGATTGATCTAATGCAATAAAATTGGGTAGTAAAAGGGTATGATCGAAGTGTTACTTGCCTTGCTGATGATCCGCGAAACCTAGAGATTCAAAGTAGCAAGCGGCGCACTCCGGGTACTCTATCGCAAACAAACAAGCATACAATAAGTACTCATCTAATGCACAGGTAAAACTCAAATAAGAGATCTAACCAGAAAGTTCAACTTAAGAACTCCTGTTTGCCAAAAGAATCAAATCAAACGAAGCAATGAAAATCAAACGGCGAAAGAAACAAGCTTCGTTAACTAATCTGGACCTAAGTCAAATTTTACAGTAGCAAAAACTTGTTTAAGTTGGTTAAACGGAAAGAGGGTTTCGAGACAAAACTCTAGGTGCTTGATCGCCTGATTCCGATAAACGAGCGGAAAGTTATACTAGAACAAAAATCGGATCAGAAATCGCGATCAAAAATAATCACGGAAAATCTGGTAAAAAGAAAAATGGACGAACAGGCTAACGAACGAACGTTCGCTGTCTGCGAAAAAAACGAAACTCGTTCGTTAAAGCGAACGAACGAACGGGCGTTCACTAAATAACTAAACTGGGAAAAAAAACAGATCTAAAAAAAACCGCGGTTTTATAAAAAAAACGAGCGGTTAACCAGCGAAAACCGGCGGCGGCGGCTACCTCTGTCGGGGTCCGGCGAGGCGGCGGCGGGCTCCGGCGTGGCTGGCGGCGCCGGCGGGGGGGCGGTCGGGCGGTGGGGCGGAGGCGGCAGCGGACGGCGGTGGCGGCGGGATCCGGCGTCGGGGCGGCGCGGCGCGGGCGGCGGCGGCGAACTCCGGCGGCGGAACGCGGCGGCGGCGGCGGGAGGCGGGCGGCGCTAGGGTTCGGGGGCGGGGGCTGGTGGCTTGGGCCTCCGGCTCTTAAAGGGCCGGCCGGGTCGGAGTCCCGGACAGACACGGCCCGGTTAGGTCGGTTCGTTTTTTTAAAACATTACGTGCAGAAAAATAATTAAAAGAAATACTAAACGGACTCCAAAAATCCCAAAATAAATTTTCCCTGACTTCTAAAATCAAGCCGGTTTAGATGAACATTTATTTGGGGCCTAAATGCCATTTTAAAAAACGCGCATTTTTCCTAAATTCAAATAAAATAGCAATAAAATCCAAAATAAAATCTTATTTGATTTTATTATTAAATCCTCAATATTTCTTTATTTCGGGAAAGTCATTTTATTCCCTCTCTCATATTTTTATAATTCAAATAATTGAAGATAAAATAAATAAAATCAAATGATCCTTTTTTCTCTCATAAGAAAACTCAAATGTGAAAGTAACGAAATCCCCAACTCTCTCCGTGGGTCCTTGAGTTGCGTAGAATTTCTAGGATCGAGCCAAAATGCAATAAATATGATATGCAATAATGATCTATGGTATAACATGCCAAATTGAAAATTTGGGATGTTACACCAATGATGCAATTCATGAAAGAATTAATAAGGGAAGAGAAGATTCACATGCAGATACACTATCTTGGAAATCTTTTGCGATTGTGAGCCCCCATCAAAATATTATATGCCAAAATTGTTGACGTTGGACAAGGAAGACAGCATAATGATTTATGTTTGTTCATATTCACATAGAAGTTATATTGTCATGAATCCTTTACCATGTGGTGCTTTTCCCCCATCTTTGCTAGCCAAAAATTCCGCACTAAGTAGAGATACTACTTGTGCATCCAAACACCCGTAAACCAAAATCTTATTTTCAAGAGTCCACCATACCAACCTAAGGATTGAGTAAGATCCTTCAAGTAAGTTGTCGTCGGTGCAATAAGAAAATAAAAATTGCTTCTAGAAGTGTTAGATCATTTAGTGTAAGAGAAAATTGAGTGTTGTACGAGCTTATGATGGCAAAAAATAAAAGTGACAGACTGCATAATAAAGGTTGCTATCATAAGGGGCAATATAATGTGATGTTCTTTTGCACTAAGGGTGTCGGAGTAATGGGCCATGGGTAGGCTGACCCGGGACCCTAGATCTTTCAAGACATCGGGGCAAGCCGCGCCCCTTCAGCCGAGTCCCAGCTGGCGGCCTCCAGAGAGGCCGAGTCCCAGCTGGGGATCCCCAGAGATGCCGAGTCCCAGCTGGCGATCTCCAAAGAAGCCGAGTCCCAAATGATGACTCCAAGGCAAGCCGACTCCAGGCCGGCGACCTCCAGGGAAGCTGGCTATGGGAGTCGGCCCATGACGCTTCACGAAGCCCGATGCGGGGTACGGTCACGACGTGGCCGTCCCTCCCTGCCTACGAGGGGCTGGCATGGCTACAGTGAGCCGTATCGCCGGAAGATCCCCGGCGGGGTGCGACACTGTTGCCATGCCTGCCCTGACCTCAGCCACAGTGCGCGACGCACAGTACCCATGACGCCGGCCTATACGGCCCGAAGACCGCGAGGCCGCCTGTCAGTGGGTGGACCGAAGGCGGCCAGAGCGCCCGAAGACGGCCCTGTGGGAGTCGGCCTCCCCGGAGTCGGCCGTCTCCCCTCCAGGGTCCCACAAGCCATTAACCAGATTGGATGGGGAATGGCGACAGTGATCGCCCGATAGACGGCGGCACTATCGCCACGACCCAATGACCAAGCATGCGTCATCAGGAGCGCCGCACAGTGTCGGGCATGTCCGCGGGGCCCACCAGTCGGCGGGCCCCAGAAGCCGGCGGGGAGAACGGCGGTGTGAGAGACAGACGGCTGGGGCCCGCACCCAGCCGGATTACCATTGTACCCCCGGGGGGTAGGCCTATATAAACCCCCGAGGCACCCATGCAAAGGGTTCGGACCTTGATAGAGTTAGACCAGATAGCCCAGGGAGGAGAGAACTGGCCTTGCTCTCTCCTACCTCCCGAAACATCTCTAGGAGCACCTTTGTAGCCTTTTCACTTGAGTGATCATGCGGAGACCCCGCAGAGCAGCAGTAGGGGTGTTATCTCCCCGGAGAACCCCGAAGCTGGGTAAGATTCACTGGCATGCATGTCTGCGCCTTATCCCGTTTCCAGGCACCGGCGACGTTCTCCTCGCTCCCACCATGATAAGCCATCCTTTGGCATATGTCGCACCCAACCCCCGACAAAGGGATTGAGCATACAAACAAAAAGCGCATAGCTACCCCTGCTTCCCTCTGCGATGGGCCTACCTTTTACTTTTATGTATTTACTTTTTATGCAAGAGTCAAAGTTTTTCTCTCTATTCCTTTTTATTTTTCTCTTTTGGCAAGCATCATGTGGTGAGGAAAGATCTAGGCACATATATCCAGTTGGATATGGGTAGCATGAGTTATTATTGTTGACATCACCCTTGAGGTGAATACGTTGGGAGGCGAAATTATAAGCCCCTATCTTTCTATGTGTCCGATTAAAACGTTTTTCTCATGTGTATGCGGTGAGTGTTAGCAATCATAGAAGACTATATGACGGTTGAGTATGTGGACTTGCCTAAAGGATCTGATACATAACCCTTCCTGAAAAGATGATGAATTGTAGTTGCAAAGTTGACTGAGAACATAGTTTGTTGGTTTCCAATAGATTTTATGCTTTATACTTTGATGTTGTGATGATTTGTTACTTATTCATGAGAAATCTATGATAAAAGTTCTATGATAAAAGTTTTATGTTAAAGTTTGTTGCTGTTATAATAATATACATGATGCTTCTATGTTCGTATTTTGTTTTTATCGACACCTCTCTCTCTCTCTCTAAGCATGTGGACATGTTTTTTGTTTTCGGTTTTCGCTTGAGGACAAGCGAGGTCTAAGATTGGGGGAGTTGATACATCCATTTTGCATCATGTTTACCTACTGTTATTTATAATGTTTTTATGCATAATAATGATTTTTGGAGTAATTTTAATGCTTTTTCTCTCATAATGCAAGGTTCACACAAAGAGGGAGAATTCTGGCAGCTGGAAATCTGGACCTGAAAAAGCTACATTAGGCTACCTATTCTGCACAACTCCAAATGAGCTGAAACTTCATGAGGAATTTTTATGGAATAAATAAGAATTATTGGAGCGAATAACTACCAGAGGGGGCGCACCATGGAGCCCAGGCGCGCCCTAGTGGGTTGTGCCCTCCTCGGCCCACCTCCGGTGCCCATCTTCTAGTATATAAGTCATTTTGACCTAGAAGAAATAAGGAGAGGACTTTCGGGACGGAGCGCCGCCTTCTCGAGGCGGAACTTGGGTAGGAGCACTTTTTCCCTCCGACGGAGTGATTCCGCCCAGGGAACTTCCCTCCCGGAGGGGGAAATCATCGTCATCATCATCGCCAACAACCCTCTCATCTTGGGGAGGCCAATCATCATCAACATCTTCACCAGCACCATCTCCTCTCAAACCCTAGTTCATCTCTTGTGTTCAATCTTTGTACCGGAACCTCGGATTGGTACCTGTGGGTGACTAGTAGTGTTGATTACATCTTGTAGTTGATCACTATATGGTTTATTTGGTGGAAGACTATATGTTCAGATCCATCATGCTATTTAATACTCATCTGATCATGAACATGTTTATCACTTGTGAGTAGTTACTTTTGTTCTTGAGGTCACGGGAGAAATCGTGTTGCAAGTAATCATGCGAACTTGATATGTGTTCGATATTTTGATGATATGTATGTTGTGATTCCCTTAGTGGTGTCATGTGAACGTCGACTACATGGAACTTCACCATATTTGGGCCTAAGGGAGTGCACTATGGAGTAGCTATTAGATGATGGGTTGCTAGAGTGACAGAAGCTTAAACCCTAGTTTATGCGTTACTTCGTAAGGGACCGATTTGGATCCAAAAGTTTAATGCTATGGTTAGATTCTATCTTAATACTTTTCTCGTAGTTGTGGATGCTTGTGAGGGGGTTAATCATAAGTAGTAGGATTGTTCAAGTAAGAATAACACCTAAGCATCGATCCACCCACATATCAAATTATCAAAGTAGTGAACACAAATCAAGCCAACATGGTGAAAGTGACTAGATGAAATCCCCATGTGCCCTCAATAACACTTTGCTTATTATAAGTAACCGTTTTGGCTTGTCCTTTGCCACAAAAGGATTGGGCTATCTTTCTTCATATTATTTGCCGTTATCGTTACATGCTCGTTACAAATTATCCTGCTACCAAATTATCTGTTACTTACAATTTCAGCGCTTGCAGACATTACCTTGCTGAAAACCACTTGTCATTTCCTTCTGCTCCTCGTTGGGTTCGACACTCTTACTTATCGAAAGGACTATGATTGATCCCCTATACTTGTGGGTCATCAGTACCCAATTGTTTCCTTAGGGTATCCTATGAACACACACTTCTCCGATTTGGGTTCGAGCTTATCAGGCTAAAGCCTTTTGACATAACTATCACAACCCCAGACTTGAAGAAATGACAGCTTAGGTTTCTTGACAAACCACAATTCATACGGTGTCGTCTCAATAGATTTAGATGGTACCCTATTTAACGTGAATGCAGGTGTCTCTAATGCATAACCCCAAAATGATAGTGGTAAATGAGTAAGTGACATCATAGAACGCACCATATCCAATAAAGCATGGTTACGACATTTGGACACACCATTACGCTGTGGTGTTCCAGGTGGCGTGAGTTGTGAAACAATTCCACATTGTTTTAAATGAAGGCCAAACTCGTAACTCAAATATTCACCTCCGCGATCAGATCGTAGAAACTTTATTTTCTTGTTACGATGATTCTCCACTTTACTATGAAATTCTTTGAACTTTTCAAATGTTTCAGACTTGTGTTTCATCAAGTAGATATACCCATACCTAATCAAATCATCTGTGAAGGTCAGAAAATAACGATCCCCGCCATGTGCTTCAACACTCATCGGACTGCATACATTGGTATGTATTATTTCCAATAAGTCATTAGCTTGTTGCATTGTTCCGGAGAATGGAGTTTTACTCATCTTGCCCACGAGGCATGGTTCGCAAGTATCAAATGATTCATAATCAACTGATTCCAAAAGTCCATCTGTATGGAGTTTCTTCATGTGTTTACACCAATATGACCTAAACAGTAGTGCCACCAATATGTTGCACTATCATTATCAACTTTGCATCTTTTGGCATCAATATTATGAATATGTGTATCACTACGATCGAGATTCAACAATAATAGACCATTCATCAAGGGTGGATGACCATAAAATATATTACTCATATAAATAGAACAACTATTATTCTCTAATTTAAATGAATAACTGTCTCGCACTAAACAAGATCCAGATATAATGTTCATGCTCAATGCTGGCACCAAATAACAATTATTCGGGTCTAAAACTAATCCTGAAGGTAGATGTAGAGGTAGCGTGCCGACGACGATCACATCGACCATGGAACCATTCCCGATGTGCATCGTCACCTCGTCCTTAGCCAATCTTCGTTTATTCCGTAGCTCCCGTTTCGAGTTACATATATGAGCAACCGAACCAGTATCAAATACCCAGGCGCTACTACGAGCATTAGTAAGGTACACATAATAACATGTTATCAAATATACCTTTGTTCACTTTGCCACCCTTCTTATCCACCAAGTATTTGGGGCAATTCTGCTTCCAGTGACCAGTCCCTTTGCAGTAGAAGCACTCAGTTTCAGGCTTGGGTTTAGCTTTGGGCTTCTTCCCGGGAGTGGCAACTTGCTTGCCATTCTTCTTGAAGTTCCCTTTCTTTCCCTTGCCCTTTTTCTTGAAACTAGTGGTCTTGTTAACCATCAGCACTTGATGCACCTTCTTGATTTCTACCTTCACAGCCTTAAGCATTGCGAAGAGCTCAGGAATCGTTTTATTCATCCATTGCATATTATAGTTCATCACGAAGCCTTTGTAGCTTGGTGGCAGTGATTGAAGAACTCTGTCAATAACACTATCAACTGGAAGTTCAACTCCCGGCTGAGTCAAGTGATTATTATACCCAGACATTTTGAGTACATGTTCACTGACAGAACTGTTCTCCTCCATCTTGCAGCTATAGAACTTGTTGAAGACTTCATATCTCTCAACCCGGGCATTTGCTTGAAATATTAAATTCAACTGTTGGAACATCTCATATGCTCCATGGCGTTCAAAATGTCTTTGAAGTCCCGGTGCTAAGCTGTAAAGCATGGCACACTCAACTATCGAGTAGTCATGAGATCGAGCTTGGAAGACGTTCATAACATCTACTTTAGCTCCTGCAATAGGTCTGTCACCTAGCGGTGCATCAAGGACATAATTCTTCTGTGCAGCAATGAGGGTAATCCTCAAGTTACAGACCCAGTCCATTGTAGTTGGTACCATCAACTTTCAACTTTGCTTTCTCTAGGAACGCATTAAAATTCAGGGGAATGGTAGCTCGGGCCATTGATCTACAACATAGATACGCAAACTATAAGACTAAGCTCATGATAAATTAAGTTCAATTAATCAAATTACTTAAGAACTCCCACTTAAATAAACATCCCTCAAGTTATCTAAGTGATTCATGATCCAAATCAACTAACCCATGTCCGATCATAACGTGAGATGGGGTAGTAATCAATGGTGAACATCTCTATGTTAATCATATCTACTATATGACTCATGTTCGACCTTTCGGTCTCTAGTGTTCCGGGACCATGTATGTACATGCTAGGCTCGGCAAGTTTAACCCAAGTATTATGCATGTGCAAAACTGTCTTACACCTGTTGTATGTGAACATAGAGTCTATCACACCTTATTATCATGTGGTGCTTCAAAATGACGAACTTTGGCAATGGTGTATACTCGGGGAGAACACTTCTTGAAATTTAGTGAAGGGGTCATCTTATAATGCTACCACCGTTCTAAGCAAAATAAGATGCATAAAAGATAAACATCACATGCAATCAAAATATGTGACATGATATGGCCATCATCATCTTGTGCTTTTGATCTCCATATCCAAAGCATCGTCATGATCTCCATCGTCACCGGCTCGACACCTTGATCTCCAACATTGCGTCGGGGTGGTCTCACCAACTATTGCTTCTACAACTATTGCTAACGCATAGTGATAAAGTAAAGCAATTGCATCGCGCTTGCATTTCATACAATAAAGAGACAACCCTGAGGCTCCTGCCAGTTGTCAATATTACAAAACATGATCATCTCATACATCAACATATATCACATCACGTCTTGACTATATCACATCACAACATGCCCTGCAAAAACAAGTTAGACGTCCTCTACTTTGTTGTTGCAAGTTTTATGTGGCTGCTACGGGCTTCTAGCAAGAACCGCTCTTAACTAGGCAAAAACCACAATGGTGATTCATCAAGTTTGTTGTTTTAACCTTCTTCAAGGACCAGCTATGGTCAAATTCGATTAAACTAAAGTATGAGAAATAGACACCTGCCAACCACCTTTATGCAAAACTAGTTGCATGTCTGTCGGTGGAACCGGTCTCATGTGCATGGACATGTAAGGTTGGTCCGGACCGCTTCATCCCACAATACCGCCGAATCAAAATAAGACACTGGTGGTAAGCAGTATGACTATCACCGCCTACAACCCTTTGTGTTCTACTCGCGCATATCATCTATGCATAGAGCTGGCTCGGATGGCACTGTTGGGAAATGTTGCATGGAAAACAAAAAAAATTCTATGCACATACAAGATCTATCCATGGAGATGCATAGCAACGAGAGGGGAGAGTATGTCTACGAACCCTCGTAGACTGTAAGCAGAAGCGTTTAGTAACGCGGTTGATGTAGTCGAACTTCTTCACGGTCCAACCAATCGAGTACTGAACGTACGACACCTCCGCGTTCAGCACACGTTCAGCTCGGTGACATCCTCCGCCTTCTTGATCTAGCAAGACGGCGAGGTAGTTGATGAGTTCCGGCAGCACGCCGGCATGGTGATGGTGATGGTGAAGGTATCTCCGCGGAGCTTCACCTAAGCACAACGAAAATATGACCGGGGGTGTAAATGGTGGAGGGGGGCGCCACACACGGCTAAGACAATGTTGTGTTGTGCTAGGCGCCCCCCTCCCACACACACACACACACACACACACACATATATATATATATATATATATATGTATATATATATATATATAGGTGGGAGGGAGAGGGGAGAGGCCAAGGGGCGCCCCAAGTAGGTTTGAATCCTACTTGGGCTCCTGCCCTTGGCCGCGGCACCCTCCCATATTTGTCAGAGGGGGGAAGGAAAGGGGGAGATGGAAGGAAGGGGGAGGCCGAATCCCCCGGCCCCTTTCCTTTCCCCCACTTGGGCGGCTACCATGGGGGGTGCACCAGCCCCTTGTGAGCTGGTGTGGTCCCCTGTAATGGCCTAATAGGCTCACTAACCTCCCGGGGGTGTCTGGTACCCCCTCCGGTACTCCAATGACTACCCGGTACACTCCGAAACACTTTCGATGTCCAAATACCATCGCCCTATATATCAATCTTTACCTCTAGACCATTTTGATACTCCTCGTCATGTCTGTGATCTCACCCGGGACTCTGAACAACATTTGGTCACCAAATCATATAACTCATATAACACTATATCGTCAACGAACTTTAAACGTGCAGGCCCGATGGGTTCGAGAACTATGTAGACATGACCGAGACACCTCTCCGGTCAATAACCAATAGTGGAACATGGATGCCCATATTGGTTCCTACATATTCTATGAAGATCTTTATCGGTCGAACCATTATGACAACATACGTAATTCCCTTTGTGTATCGGTATGTTACTTGCCCGAGATTCGATCGTCGGTATCTTCATACCTAGTTCAATCTCGTTACCGGCAAGTCTCTTTACTCATTCTGTAATACATCATCTTGCCACTAGCTCATTACTCACTCTACTTGCAAGGCTTGATGTGTATTACCGAGAGGGCCCAGAGATACCTCTCCGATACTCAAAGTGACAAATCCTAATATCGATCTATGCCAACTCAACAAACACCTTCGGATATACCTATAGAGCATCTTTATGATCACCCAGTGATGTTTGATAGCACACAAGGTATTCCTCTGGTATCCAATAATTGCATAATCTCATAGTCGAAGGAATATGTATTTGACATTAAGAAAGCAATAGCAATAAATTGAATGATCAACATGCTAAGCTAACAGATGAGTCTTGTCCATCACATCATTCTTCTAATGATGTGATCCTGTTATCAAATGACAACACATGTCTATGGTTAGGAAACCTTAACCATCTTTGATCAACGAGCTAGTCTAGTAGACGCTCACTAGGGACACGGTATTTGTTTATGTATTCACACATGTATTTAAGTTTCCAATCAATACAACTCTAGCATGAATAATAAACCTTTATCATGAATAAGGTAAAATAAAATAACAAGTTTATTATTTCCTCTAAGGCATATTTCCTTCACATATCGACAAACAATTGGTGGATACCTTCACTAAATCTCTTGATGAGAAGATATTTTGTCACTCGAGAAGTGAGCTGGATTTCATTGATGCCTCCAACGGGAACTAGAAACTCACTTGGATGCATGCAATGGCATGAGCTTTCATGACTAATCCTTGATAATTCTCTTATGATGATCATTTCATATCTTGGATACATTGCTCCCTTGTATTGCATCTAACCCCTTGTAGGTACCTAGATATACGTCATTCCATAAGTTTGCTCTCAAACTCCCATTTAGAGTAAACAAAGTTGGACCAAGTATCTAGACCTTTTATGTGCCCAGGGATCAAGACAACTCAAATGTCTCCTATGACAACATATGACTCTATCACTGGTATGCGTCGGTGCTATACAAACGGCTTTTAACCCCTTTCTGCGACGGCATTTGGAACCGTCGCCAAGTGAGTGTGGGTGATAGGGGGGGTCCTTCCCACATGACCCAGAAATCGTCGGGGATAGGCCCTCCTGGGACACAGGCTGTGGAAAAATGAGCTTGTGTGCGACCAGGCAAGGCATCAAAACCCAATCATTTCTGTTTGTATGTACATCCAACACGGTGAATCCCAGAAAAACATTTATGTTCATATGTATATCACACATAGTCAATCCAAGGAATATGTTTCCGTTCTTATGTACATCCCACACAGTCAATCCAGGGAAAATGTTTCTGTTCGTATTTATATCACACATAGTCAATCCAAGGAATACGTTTCCATTCTTATGTACATCCCACACAGTCAATCCAGGGAAAATGTTTCCGTTCGTATGTACATCCCACACAGTTTTATGTGTAGGCTCGTGTGTGAAAGGTGTAACTATCACACACGCTCTGCCTTGGTTAACTGTTTGCCTTTATCAACTACATTACACACGATTTGATGAAGAAACTGTGTGGCATTGGGATATCCATCACAAGCGCTTTTACAGCTAGAACCGTTTGCAAAGTTCCATCACACATTTAGCAGGTTTATTAGTTTACAATTAATAATTCTAGTGTTACGCAAATTCACATTTCATATCGAACAGTTGTTTGCCAATTTCATATCAGGCACATAAATATATTTTAACATCACAGTACAATAGCTACATGAAAACAACACAGTACAAGATATATCTAGTTCAACTTCATAAGAACAATATTATAACAATATATTCATTTCCCTAATCGAGATTATCCAGGCTCGTCTTATCCACATATGCTTTCAGTTCAGTAAGAACCTGTTTTGCACTGGCCAACTGGGAAAATGCCTCCTCCTTCGCCAACACCATCTTAGCAAAGTCTAATTTAAAAATTTGAGCTCATTCTCCACCTTCCTCTTTTTATCCCGCATCTTCAAATATTCTTCAGCGTTGACAACACTTTCTCTATTCTCTTCCTCATACATGCTCCAGAGCTTCGCTAGGCACATCTTCAAAGACTTTGGCCACTCTTGATCAACCCACTCCAAGTAAGAACACTTCCATTCATCCTATAATATTTAAAACTAGATTAGTCATAACTGTAGGGGCAATCTGTTTATAGCAACATAGAAAATCACCAATGATTATTTTGAAAAACTGAAGAAACATGTTAATTATGACATATCTTCTCAAAAAGATCAATGTGCAAATGAATTAATTGCTACTGAGACAACAACGAAATTCTGGACCATCAGAAGCTATAATTAACTACAACAACGCTACAAGTTCTTACTCATGTACGATAAATAACAAATTGAACATTTTATGAGGAAGGTAAATACAACTGCAACAGCATAGCGACAGTGTTTGGATGACAGCAAATTGATACTAATAGGTGTATGTACACGTACAAATTTAGTAACATAGAACTAATAACACTGAGGCCGTCCACTATGTATGCCAAAACTGGTGTAAAGACAACTGTTGCTACATCTCGCACCGGTGCCCTGCACCGGCAAGCCGATGCAGCGAAAAAAATTAGGGACCCGGACTCCGGAGCACCTAGTTGCTCTGATGCCCAGTTCATTCGTGCCATAAAGATTTAGTATTTTACTGCTTGGCTGCTTGGATGTGTGGACCAAAGTTGGCTGCACAAACTGCTGAAGCGGTGCCAAATAATTTTCTAATGGCACTACTAATGAGATGGCAACATTTTTAGATACTAGGTACAAACTATGACACTGTCTTAGGATGTGTTTGGTTGAAGGTGTGGTATGAATGGGTTGGGACCGTGACAGTGTCTGAATCACATCTAACAAATGATTTGTAACAACGAAAGAGGGTCTAACCTTATCTGCACATGCCAGAAACTTCCTCCCACTGTCCACAGATTCAAACGCAACTAGCTTCACGCATGGAGATTGATGGTGACAACGAGCAGATAGATCTTCAGCCACCCTGCTCCATTCGTTGCCATTGATGGTCCTAGGGAGCTACAAGAGGAAGAAATGACTCAAATCGACCGCTGGGTAAAAATCCTTCATTCCAAGTCATAGCCCGAGAGAGAGAGAAGAGAGGCATACTCGGGTGGTGAAGGAGTCATCGCTGGAGGAGGAACTGCTAGAGAGGTCTTTGGAGAAGACCATGGCGACCCTGGCGGTAGCATGCAAGATGGCGAGAGCGAGGAAGCAGCTATAGCTTAGGAAGGAAGGAAGGAAGGAAGGAGGAAACAGGGGAAATGTGACTTGTGGTCGGGGAGAAAAGGGGGTGGGAAAGGGGGGAGGGGGAGGGGGTAGATATTTTGGCAGTAGTCCAAAATTTTGGAAATGTGGAGGGAAACTTTGCGTCGGTGCCGCCGGACCATTCACATTGAACGATTGTGTGCATCACAAATGATTCTTCTGCTTTACGCGCATGGGATGAGTTTGATAATTCAAATTTTGGTGGAAATTTCCCCGGGTATGTCATCACATAATTTAACATCACTTGCTAATTTGGGCACACAAAAGAGCGTACAGCAGACAGACCACACTTACTGAATTGAGCAATTTTAATAATTAAATAGAGCCAGTTGACCTAAACATTGCTCTAAAAAAAGACCAGCATTAAAAACAAAGCCTAAGTACGCATAATTTTAACAAATCCGCTGCCGTGTCGGCCTATGCATCGCCGGTGTGAGATGAGACATCGATGACTTTTCCTGGCTGCCGCCATTGGTGGACTCCGCGTCCCCCCTGCTGAAGTCGACCGCGTCCTCGTCCTTGTCCTCGGCGCCGCCCTCAAGGTTGTGGTACTCGTAGTAGTGGCTGCGCCAGAGCTCGTGTTGGTACTCCATCATCGATTCCTTGACGGACAAACTCTTCTCTACCTCGACCTCGGCAACGCGCAACTCCTCCTACCGGCGCTCCTCGATTTCCGCCGCCTCCAGCATCTCCAGCTCCCACTCGGCGACCTCATGAGGAAGCAGGTGCTCCATGGCGACCGGCGAGTTTTCGGACGTGAGTTGCATGCTGGAGTCCAAGGTGGCCTGGAATATCTTGGCGTGTGCATCCTTGATCTTTGCATGGATAGCCTCGACCCGGTCCAGGGCAATATCGGCGGCACGAACGGCAGCTCGAGCGCTCTCGGTGTTTAAATCCATCGTCGCAGCAGCTGCTGCAGCCGTCTCGGTTGCTGCAGCTGCCCTGTCGGCTGCCGCAAACGCCCTTTCGGCGGAAGCGGCCGCGCTCAATGCGGATGCGGTGGCACTCTCGGTGTACGCAGCCGCACTCTCGGCGCAGGCGGCGACGCTCGGGTGGAGGGGGGACGCGACCATCGTACGGGCCTTCATGAAGCATTTCCACGACGTCATCTTTGCAAGAAGGGGCTGTGGGAATGGGGATCGGGGTTCGTGGATTCGGGGGTTGCCGGCACTGGAGCAGACGAGCCGGCGAAGCTTAAGGAGGGAGACTTAAATAGACCCAGATATTTTCATCGCAAACGGTTCCTAGAAAACAACTGTGTGTGATGTTGTAGATATTTTGTTATTAGTTGTGAAAGACGAATTTGGAGTAAAGTGGCAACGGATGGTGTTTTAAATATACAAGAAAAATTGTAGTACTAATACAACTGTCATGTCATATTTTGGAAAATTTCAAGGGTCATTTAACCTTTTAAAACATTTAAGTGATTTTCTAGCCATTTAATGACCATAATTGAAATTTGAACTACATGTACATGCAACAGCTAACCATAACGGTTTTAAAAGTCATATCCTGTGTACTTGTGTGCGATTCAATTCCATGTGCAATAAGTTGGAAGGAATTTTCAAACATATCGGTCTAACAACTATGACAAAATTAAGCATGGAGTGCCATGGCATTTAAATTCCAAAAAAACTAAAAAGATATCAGAAACACATGAAACCTTGGTTGATGTAATATCATGCCACCAAGATGATGTGGTAAAACATTTGGCATGTGTGACGAAAGTTTGGACACACACCCCTCATAAACCGGGGCAACTCACTGGAAGACTCGTGGTTCCGAGAGGTAACAATGCATGTTTGATGACAAACGGGAGATAGCTTCCTCTTACAGCCTTCAATTTTTTTCTACGTGTAACATGCACTAATACAACGGTCATGTGAAAATTTGGAAAATTTCAGGGGTCATTTGACCTTTTAAGGACATTTAAGTGATTTTCTAGCCATTTAATGACCGTAATTCAAATTTGAACTACATCTACATGCAATGGCTAACCATAACAGTTTGAAAAATCATATTTGTGTACTTGTGTGCAAGTTAAATTCCATGTGCAGTAAATTATAAGAATTTTTCAAACATATTGGTCTCACGACATGGACACATGCATATGTATGCATGGAGTGCCATGGCATTTAAATTCCAAAAAATAAAAAATGATCAGAAACACATGAAACCTTGGTTGATGTAATGTCATGCCACCGAGATGATGTGGTAAAAATTGGCATGTTTGACGAAAGTTTGGACACACAGCCCTCACAAACTGGAGCAACTCACTAGAAGGCTCGTGGTTCCAAGGGGGAATAATGCATGTTTGATGATGAATAGGAGATAGCTTCCTCTTACGGCCTTCAAATTGTTTTCTACGTTTAACGTGCACTACTACAACTGTAATGTGAAATTTTTGAAAATTCTAGGGGTCATTTTACCTTTTAAGGACATTTAAGTGATTTTCTAGCCATTTAATGACCATAATTCAAATTTGAACTACATCTACATGCAACGCCTAACCATAAAGGTTTGAAAAATCATATTTGTGTACTTGTGTGCGAGTTAATTCCATGTGCAGTAAATTAGAAGGAATTTTCAAACATATTGGTCTCACGACATGGACACATGCATATGTATGCATGGAGTGCCATGGCATTTAAATCCAAAAAATATAAAAAATGATCAGAAACACATGAAACCTTGGTTGATGTAATGTCATGCCACCAAGATGATGTGGTAAAAAATTTGGCATGTTTGACGAAAGTTTGGACACACACCCCTCAAAAAGCAGAGAACTCACTAGAAGGCTCGTGGTTCCGAGAGGGAACAATGCATGTTTGATGACGAACGGGAGATAACTTCCTCTTACGGCCTTCAAATTTTTTCTATGTTTAACGTGCACTACTACAACTTTAATGTGAAAATTTGGAAAATTCTAGGGGTTTTTTGACCTTTAAAGACATTTATGTGATTTTCTAGGCATTTAATGACCGTAATTCAAATTTGAACTACATCTACATGCAACGCCTAACCATAATGGTTTGAAAAATCATATTTGTGTACTTATGTGAGAGTTAATTCCATGTGTGGTAAATTAGAAGGAATTTTCAAACATATTGGTCTCACGACATGGACACATGCATATGTATGCATGGAGTGCCATGGCATTTTAGTTCCAAAAAATTAAAAAATGGTCAGACAAACATGAAACCTTGCTTGATGTAATGTCATGCCACCAAGATGATGTGGTAAAAAATTGGCCTGTTTGACAAAAGTTTGGACACACCCCCTCACAAACCGAAGCAACTCACTAGAAGGCTCGTGGTTCCGAGAGGGAACAATGCATGTTTGATGACGAACGGGAGATAGCTTGATCATACGGCCTTCAATTTTTTTCTATGTTTAACATGCACTACTACAACTATAATGTGAAAAATTAGAAAAATCTAGGGGTCATTTGACCTTTTAAAGACATGTAAGTGATTTTCTAGCCATTTAATGACTATATTTCAAATTTGAACTACATCTACATGCAACACCTAACCATAACAGTTTGAAAAATCATATTTGTGTACTTATGTGCGAGTTAATTCCATGTGCAGTAAATTAGAAGGAATTTTCAAACATATGGGTCTCACGACATGGACACATGCATAAGTATGCATGGAGTGCCATGGCATTTTAATTCCAAAAATTAAAAATATTTAGATAATCATGAAACCTTGCTTGATGTAATGTCATGCCACCAAGATGATGTGGTAAAAAAATTGGCCTGTTTGACGAAATTTTGGACACACCCTCCCTCACAAACCGGAGCAACTCACTAGAAGGTTCATGGTTCCGAGAGGGAACAATGCATGTTTGATAACGAACGGGAGATAGCTTCCTCTTACTGCTTTCAAATTTTTTTTCTACGTTTAACGTGCAATAATACACATGTCATGTGAAAATTTGGAAACTTTCAGGGGTCATTTGACCTTTTGAAGACATTTAATTTATTTTCTAGCCATTTAATGACCGTAATTCAAATTTGAACTACATCTACATGCAACGGCTAACCATAACAGTTTGAAAAATCATATTTGTGTACTTATGTGAGAGTTAATTCCGAGTGCAGTAAATTAGAAGGAATTTTTAGACATATTGGTCTCACGACATGGACACATGCATATGTATGCATGGAGTGCCATGGCATTTTAGTTCCAAAAAATTAAAAAATGGTCAGAAAAACATGAAACCTTGCTTGATGTGATGTCATGCCACCAAGATGATGTGGTAAAAAAATTGGCCTTTTTGACAAAAGTTTGGACACACCCCCTTACAAACCGAAGCACCTCACTAGAAGGCTCGTGGTTCCGAGAGGGAACAATGCATGTTTGATGACGAACGGGAGATAGCTTGATCTTACGGCCTTCAATTTTTTTCTATGTTTAACGTGCACTACTACAACTATAATGTGAAAAATTAGAAAATTCTAGGGGTCATTTGACCTTTTAAAAACATTTAATTGATTTTCTAGCCATTTAATGACCGTAATTCAAATTTAAACTACATCTACATGCAACGGCTAACCATAACAGTTTGAAAAATCATATTTGTTTACTTATGTGCGAGTTAATTCCATGTGCAGTAAATTAGAAGGAAGTTTCAGACATATTGGTCTCACGACATGGACACATGCATAAGTATGCATGGAGTGCCATGGCATTTTAATTCCAAAAAATTAAAAATTGTCAGATAATCATGAAACCTTGCTTGATGTAATGTCATGCCACCGGGATGATGTGGTAAAAAAATTGGCCTGTTTGACAAAATTTTGGACACACCCTCTGAGGGAGTCCTGGACTAGGGGGTGTCCGGATAGCCGGACTATCATCATCGGCCGGACTCCAAGACTATGAAGATACAAGATGGAAGACTTCGTCCCATGTCCGGATGGGACTTTCCTTGGCGTGGAAGGCAAGCTTGGCGATACGGATATGTAGATCTCCTACCATTGTAACCGACTCTGTGTAACCCTAGCCGTCTCCGATGTCTATATAAACCGGAGGGTTTTAGTCCGTAGGACGGACAACCATTACAACAATCATACCATAGGCTAGCTTCTAGGGTTTAGCCTCCTTGATCTCGTTGTAGATCCACTCTTGTACTACCCATATCATCAATATCAATCAAGCAGGAGTAGGGTTTCACCTCCATCGAGAGGGCCCGAACCTGGGTAAAAACATCGTGTCCCTTGTCTCCTGTTACCATCCGCCTAGACGCACAGTTCGGGACCCCCTACCCGAGATCCGCCGGTTTTGACACCGACATTGGTGCTTTCATTGAGAGTTCCTCTGTGTCATCACCGATAGGCTTGATGGCTTCTTCAATCAACAACAACGCAGTCCAGGGTGAGAATTTTTCTCCCCGGACAGATCTTCATGATCAGCGGCTTTACACTGCAGGCCAATTCACTTGGCCATCTGGAGCAGATCGAAAGCTACGCCCCTGGCCATCAGGTCAGATTTGGAAGCCTAAACTTCACGGCTGATATCCGCGGAGATTTGATCTTCGATGGATTCGAGCCACAGCCGAGCGTGCCGCACTGTCACGATGGGCATGATTTAGCTCTGCCACCGGACAGTGCCCTGGAGGCCGCACACGAGTCCGCTCTGACCCATAGTTCGGAGCAGACTGCGCAGATCGAGGACAGGTGGCTGGACACCGCCTCGGGAGCTGCAACTTCTACGGCGATGGAGCCGAATACTGACCTTGTCCCTTATAAAGCTCGTGACTCCAAGGTGTCGGACTCCTTGCCGGACTCCGAACCTCCTGCGCCCCTGCCAATCGAATCCAATTGGGCGCCGATCATGGATTTCACCACCGCGGACATCTTTCAGCACTCACCCTTTGGCGACATCCTAAATTCGCTAAAGCATCTCTCGCTGTCAGGAGAGCCCTGGCCGGACTGCGGTCAGGATGGTTGGGATGCGTACGATGAAGAAATTCAAAGCCCACCCACCACCCACTTTGTAGCCACTGTCGACGATCTAACCGACATGCTAGACTACGACTCCGAAGACATCGACGGTATGGACGACGATGTCGAAGACGATCAAGAACCAGCGCCTACAGGGCACTGGAAGACCACCTCGTCATATGACATATACATGGTGGACACCCCAAAGGATGGGGACGGCGAAGAAGTAGCGGAGGAAGATTCCTCTAAGAAACAGCCCAAGCGCCGACGTCAGCGGCGCCGCTCTAAATCCCGCCACAGCAAGAATGGAGATTCCTGCACCGGAGATAATAACACCCCAGAGAGTGCCGAAGACAACCCCCTCCAGCAAGATTCAGCACAGGAGGACGGAGAAGCCAGCCCTCAAGAGAGAGCGGCAGACGAGGAGATAGGGGATGACAATTACATGCCTCCCTCCAGAGACGAGGCAAGCCTCAACGACGACGAATTTGTCGTGCCCGAGGATCCCGTCGATCAAGAGTGTTTTAAATGCAGGCTAATGGCCACGGCGAATAGCCTAAAAAAGAAGCAGCAATAGCTTCAAGCTGATCAAGACCTGCTAGCCGATAGATGGACCGAGGTCCTCGAGGCTGAAGAGTATGAACTCGAACGCCCCTCCAAAAGCTACCCAAAACGCAAGTTGCTCCCCCGACTAGAGGAGGAAGCATACAAACCTTCATCACCAGCGCACAATACGGTAGACCGACCACCTCGTGGCCGCGACAGAGAGGCATCTAGGCCCTCCGCCAGAACCGTACCCCGGCACCGCTCGAAAAGTGCGAAGCCACGGGGGAATGCACCGGACTTGCGGGATATATTGGAGGACAAGGCAAGACAATCCAGATCCATCTACGGATCACGTGGGTGCCCCACGACCCACGACGACTACCGTCGCGCCGGATACAGCAACTCCGGCCGGGCCGAACACAGCAGACAACGCTCTCTTGAGCTACGTCGTGATATTGCTCAATATAGAGGCGCCGCACACTCACTATGCTTCACAGACGAAGTAATGGATCATCAAATCCCTGAAGGGTTTAAACCCGTGAACATTGAATCCTACGATGGCACAACAGACCCCGCGGTTTGGATCGAAGATTATCTCCTTCATATCCATATGGCCCGCGGTGACGATCTCCACGCCATCAAGTATCTCCCACTCAAGCTTAAGGGGCCAGCTCGGCATTGGCTTAACAGCTTGCCAGCAGAATCAATTGGGTGTTGGGAGGACCTGGAAGCCGCATTCCTTGACAACTTCCAGGGCACATATGTGCGACCACCAGACGCCGATGACCTATGCCACATAATTCAGCAGCCAGACGAATTGGCCAGACAATTCTGGACACGGTTCTTAACAAAGAAAAATCAAATCATCGACTGTCCGGATGCAGAGGCCCTCGCAGCCTTCAAACATAACATCCGCGATGAGTGGCTGGCCCGGCACCTAGGACAGGAAAAGCCAAAATCCATGGCAGCCCTCACATCACTCATGACCCTCTTCTGTGCGGGAGAGGGCAGCTGGCTAGCTCGCAGTAACAACCTCAGCAAAAATTCTGGCTGCCCGGACAACAAGGACCACAATGGCAGGTCGCGTCACAACAAAAACAAACGCCGCGTTAACGGCGACAACACTGAGGATACGGCAGTCAACGCCGGATTCAGAGGCTCTAAACCCGGTCAGCGAAAAAAGCCATTCAAAAGAACTACTCCGGGTCCGTCCAATTTGGACGGAATACTCGACCGCTCTTGCCAGATACATGGCACCCCCGAAAAGCCAGCTAATCACACCAACAGAGATTATTGGGTATTCAAGCAGGCGGGCAAGTTAATTGCCAAAAACAATGACAAGGGGCTGCATAGCGATGACGAGGAAGAGACCCGGCCGTCGAACAGTAGAGGACAGAAGGGTTTTCCCCCACAAGTGCGGACGGTAAACATGATATACGCAACCCACATACCCAAGAGGGAGCGGAAGCGTGCACTTAGGGATGTGTATGCGATGGAGCCAGTCGCCCCGAAGTTCAACCCATGGTCCTCTTGCCCGATCACTTTTGATCGAAGGGACCACCCTACCAGTATCCGCCATGGTGGATTCGCCGCATTGGTTTTAGACCCAATCGTCAATGGATTTCACCTCACTAGAGTCCTGATGGACGGCGGCAGCAGCCTGAACCTGCTTTATCAGGATACAGTGCGCAAGATGGGCATAGACCCCTCAAGGATTAAACCTACAAAGACGACCTTCAAAGGCGTCATACCAGGTGTTGAGGCCAATTGTACAGGCTCAGTCACACTGGAAGTGGTCTTCGGATCCCCGGATAATTTCCGAAGCGAGGAGTTAATCTTCGACATAGTCCCGTTCCACAGTGGCTATCACGCTCTGCTCGGACGAACCGCGTTTGCAAAATTCAACGCGGTGCCGCATTACGCATACCTCAAGCTCAAGATGCCAGGCCCTCGTGGAGTCATCACGGTCAACGGAAACACTGAACGCTCCCTCCGAACGGAGGAACACACAGCGGCTCTCGCGGCAGAAGTACAGAGCAACCTCTTAAGGCAATTCTCCAGTCCGGCCGTTAAACGACCGGACATGGCCAAACGCGCCCGGAGTAACATACATCAAGACCACCTGGCACGTTCCGAGCACGCGTAGCAATGCGGCCCAAACCCCAGCCCTTGCATGATTGCAAGACAAGCTCTCCGCGTACATCATTACGCTCTGGAGATACCATGGGCATAGGGGGAGGGGCACGACCACGATAGGCCCAAAGTGCGGCTTAACCACACCAGGGGCTCCCAAGTGTGTCACTCTTTTTTTTCTTCTTTTTTATTTTTTCCACAGGACTCCATTCACCAGAGGCCCTGTCCAGCAGTAGATCTGCCGAACTCACGATGCAACAGCCAGGGAGGGACAATGGCTACAACGAACACCCAGGTGGTCTCCATTATGAGCATTACATCTGTTTAATACACTATTCCGCAGCCTACCCCTGGAGGGAGATACTTTTAATAGTCCAACCCTTGCTTACCGCACTATTTGTATCGTTCTGCACCCATGGTAGAATTCCTCGAATAAACAATGCATCACTTTTTGTTTATAATTGCATTTCTTTTTTACATATATGTTCATTTATGACATCTTGCACCCGTACATTTTGGTACGGCCGAATACACCAGGGGCTTATGTTCCCCGCATTATGGTGTGATAAGTCCGAACACTTTCACAAGTGCGGCACCCCGAACTTATAGCATTATATGCATCGGCTCCGAATCATGTCTTGGGTCAATAGTTGGGTTTGCCCGGCTCCCATGTTTTGGTACCTTACGTTCCGTTCCGTCGGCTAAGGTAGCACTGGGAGAACCACTGCGATTGCGCCCCGGTTGAGCTGGGCGAGCGCCTCAGTGGAGAAAGCTAAAACTGACCGTCATGATAAAGCGAGAGCTGGTCACTGTTCGAGAGGTCTTTTCGAGTCCCTAAAGAATTATGCCGCTTAGAGCGAGGAACCGGCTGTGTCCGGCCCAGGCGTGGATAGCGCCCCGAATTCGGTCTTCCGAACACTAGGGGCTTCGCCGAAATTTAAAATTATAGAATTCTATGGCTAAGTGAGAGTGTTCAAGCATTATAAGTCCGGTTGCCTTGTTCGTTGTGTTGAGCGCCTCCCTATATGGACCCAAAAATGGGAACAAGAGTGCTCAAGTTTATCCCGAACACCCCAGCACTCGTGGCATGGGGGCTGAAGCCGACGACTTGCCATCTCTCAGATTTGATAAACGGCCGCACAGAAGGTAATATTTTAAATTAATAAGCGTTGCTTAACGCATATGAACAAAGTTTTCAGCGCATAGGATAACACATTGCGAGTCTACTAAAAAATTACATCTTTGGGGCATTCATCCGCAATCTTGCGGGCACCCTTCAGGACACTCTTATAGTACATCTCGGGCGTACGATATTCCTTGCCCGTCGGCGGTGCGTCCGTGATAAGCCTCTCAGCATCCAGCCTGCCCCAGTGCACCTTTGCGCGGGCAAGGGCCCGATGGGCACCTTCAATGCAGGCGGAGCGCTTGATGACTTCCACCCAGGGGCACGCATCCACCAGCCGCCGCACGAGGCCGAAGTAGCTCCCAGGCATGGCCTCTTTAGGCCACAGCCGGACTATGAGGCCCTTCATGGCCTGCTCGGCTACCTTGTGGAGCTCGACCAGCTGCTTCAGCTGGTCGCTAAGGGGCACCGGATGTCCGGCCTCAGCATACTGAGACCAGAAGACCTTCTCCGTTGAGCTCCCCTCCTCGGCCCGGTAGAATGTGGCGGCATCGGACACGCTGCGAGGCAGATCTGCAAACGCCCCTGGAGAGCTCCGAATTTGGGTAAGTAACAGGTAATTTACATTCACATGCTTGCTTTGCATGAAAAATGCCTTACCCGCCGCTATTTTCTTCACCGCCTCAATCTCCTGGAGGGCCTTATGGGCCTCGGCCTTAGCGTCTTTGGCACTTTCAAGAGCCGAGGCAAGATCGGACTCTCGAGTCTTCGAGTCGCGCTCCAAACTCTCATGCTTTTCCATGAGAGCCTGGAGCTCTTGCCGCACCTCCGCCACCCGCGCCTCCTGCTTCTCTCGATCCGCTTGTTCCGCGGCCGCATTATGTTTGGCCGCGGACACGGCCTCCTTCAGGGTCGCCACCTCGTTCGTGGCCCCTGTAGTGCCCACGTTATCCTTGTCATTTCCATTGCAACCAAAATCCTTTTCTGTAAGGTACAACTTTAATACGGTGTTACTCACCTTCTTTGTCCTCGAGCTGCTTCTTGGCAAGGCCGAGCTCGTTCTCGGACCGCTCGAGGTCTGCTTCAAAGCACCGACCTCCGCAGTCAGTGCGGCAGAGGTCAGCAGCGCAGCCTGCAAACCCATATTGACATAATTTTTAGAACTCCTGCGTATATCTTTTTAGATCCTCAGTCCGGTTTTCTTTCCGAACACCGAACCGAGCATCAGGGGCTACTGTCTATGCGGTATTACATTACATATTTTAAAACTTCTTACCTCAAAGCCTGTTAGAAGGCTGCTGCAGGCTTCGGTCAGCCCGCTTTTGGCGAGCTGAACCTTCTGTATCACCGCACTCATGATAGTGCGGTGCTCTTCCTCGATGGAAGCGCCATTGAGCGCTTCCAACAAGTTGTCCGGCGCCTCCGGTTGGACGGAGGCTGCCGGTGTCACGGTCTTGCCCTTCTTACGAAGGGGCCGCCTGCCGGACTCCGGAACCACTGCGGGTTCCGGCATGGAGTCCGGCGCAAAGTCCGGGAGGCTGCCTTGTGGCACCTCCGGAGCCTCCTCCTGATGGGTCCCCTCCTGGGATCCCACCTCGGCGTCCTCAGCGTCGCGAGGGGTGGAGGCAGTCGGAATGGAATCTACATCCGACGGAGCCAAGGACCCGCTTGATGAAGCGGGAAGATCATCCTCTGCCGGACTACAGGTAGTGTGCGGCATTAGAAGGACACTATGTGACACAAAAGAGAAATTATAAATCATTCAGGAATCCGGATACTAACGATCTTGCCGGAGGCTTGGCCCTTGAGGGCCACCCTTCGTCGCCAACGTTGGCATTGGCGGAGCTGTCCGGAGGAAGGGTCCTTCCCCTCTTGGACCCTTCGGCCTCCCCCGTTGGGGAAGCCTTCCTTTTCCTCTCTCCCCCTCCTGGGGAGAGTCCTCTTTCTCCTCGTCTTCGGGGGAGGAGTCCGCCTCGGAGCCATCGGACGATGAGTCCGATACCACCTGGCACCGGGAAATCTTTCGGGTTCCCATGGCCTTCTTCTTGGCCTTCTTCTCCGGCACCACGTAAAGGGCCGGAACCAGCAGCCCCGTCAAACGGGTGTCCGCTGGGGTCCTCGGGAAGGGGAGCCGGATAGTCTACCTGTCCGGACGTCCTCCGCCAGTCCTGTTAAAGGCATTGGGAGTTTTAAATCCCACATAGAGTCAAACTATGAAAGAAAATAAGTGTCCCATAGAGGATAACAAAGCTTACCTCGCCTGCCGGGCGCTTGGTGCTGAATCTGCGGTCTTCCATCGCGGATGCGGGGGCTTCTCCGCCCTTGAACAGCACCCTCCAGGCAGCTTCGTACGTCGTGTCGAAGAGCCCGCTCAGGGTCCGGTGCTGTGCCGGATCAAACTCCCACAAATTAAAGGCCCGCTGTTGGCAGGGAGAATCCGGCGGACGAGCATGACTTGGATCACATTGACAAGCTTAAGCTTCTTGTTCACCAGGGTCTGGAGACAGGACTGGAGTCCTATCAGCTCCTCCGAACTGCCCCATAGCAAGCCCTTCTCTTTCCAGGAGGTGAGCTGCATGGGGATACCAGATCTGAACTCGGGGGCCGCTGCCCATTTAGGGTCACGCGGCTCGGTGATATAGAACCACCCCGATAGCCACCCCTTGACGAACTCCATGAAGGCCCCCTCGAGCCAGATGACGTTGGGCATTTTTCCCACCATGGAGCCTCCGCACTCCGCTTGGACGCCCTTCACTACCTTCGGCTTGACATTGAAGGTCTTTAGACACAAGCCGAAGTGGGGCCGGATGCAGAGGAAGGCCTCGCACACGACAATAAACGCCGAGATGTTGAGGATGAAGTTTGGCGCCAGATTGTGGAAATCCAGGCCGTAGTAGTACATGATCCCCCGGACAAAGGGATGAAGTGGGAAACCCAGTCCACGGAGGAAGTGGGGAAGGAATACGACCCTCTCATGGGGCCTGGGGTGGGGAAGAGCTGCCCCTCGTCAGGCAGCCGGTGCGCGATGTCGCTGGAAAGGTATCCGGCACCGCGCAGCTTTTCGATGTGCCCCTCCATAACGGAGGAGGCCATCCACTTGCCTCCCGCTCCGGACATGGATGGAGAAGGCTGAGACGAGATGTGCGGACTTGGGCGCTGGAGCTCGATTGCGCGGAGATGGATGAGCAAAGGAAGAAGAAGGCGTAGGTAAAAAGGTGGATCCTTATCCCCTATATATGGGTGGACGAAGACTATGCGTCCCCACCAGCCTGGTAAAACTCGCTTATCTCCCAAGCGCCACCATCAATGGCGCGGTTGGGTTACCCACGTCCGTATTGATGGGAATCCCGAAATAAGGGGAACACGATCTTTGCTTTGACAAGACGTGCGAAGGAAACCGCTTCGCTAAGCGCGCTGAGGTGTTATGATAAAAAACGATTCAAGTAAAGGCTTGTGGTGGTATGACGTCATTGCCACAAAATACTGTCAGCAGATTGAACTTGTGTACATATTATTTTCTCTACGGTGGAATGTGGAATTTATTTTGCAGAGCCTTGACCACTATCCTGGCGTTCACAATCTTCTATGAATTATTCGGAGGAGGAACCTGCCTTGCAATGTCGAACAATATGTGCGCTGGACTCATCGTCATTGAAGCCTGGTTCAGGGGCTACTGAGGGAGTCCTGGACTAGGGGGTGTCCGGATAGCCGGACTATCATCATCGGCCGGACTCCAAGACTATGAAGATACCAAGATTGAAGACTTTGTCCCGTGTCCGGATGGGACTTTCCTTGGCGTGGAAGGCAAGCTTGGTGATACGGATATGTAGATCTCCTACCATTGTAACCGACTCTGTGTAACCCTAGCCCTCTCCGGTGTCTATATAAACCGGAGGATTTTAGTCTGTAGGACGGACAACCATTACAACAATCATACCATAGGCTAGCTTCTAGGGTTTAGCCTCCTTGATCTCGTGGTAGATCCACTCTTGTACTACCCATATCATCAGTATCAATCAAGCAGGAGTAGGGTTTTACCTCCATCGAGAGGGCCCGAACCTGGGTAAAAACATCGTGTCCCTTGTCTCCTGTTACCATCTGCCTAGATGCATAGTTCGGGACCCCCTACCCGTGATCCGCCGGTTTTGACACCGACACCCTCCCTCACAAATCGGAGCAACTCACTAGAAGGTTTATGGTTCCGAGAGGGAATAATGCATGTTTGATGACGAATGGGAGATAGCTTCCTCTTACGGCTTTCAAATTTTTTTCTACGTTTAAAGTGCAATAAGACAACTGTCATGTGAAAATTTGGAAACTTTCAGGGGCCATTTGACCTTTTGAAGACATTTAATTTATTTTCTAGCCATTTAATGACCGTAATTCAAATTTGAACTACATCTACATGCAACGGCTAACCATAACAGTTTGAAAAATCATATTTGTGTACTTGTGTGCGAGTTAATTCCATGTGCAGTAAATTAGAAGGAATTTTCAAACATATTGGTCTCACGGCATGGGCATATTGGTCTCAATTCCAAAAAATTAAAAAATGATCAGAAAAACATGAAACCTTGCTTGATGTAATGTCATGCAAATTGGCCTGTTTGACGAAAGTTTGGACACACCCCCCTCACAAACTGGAGCAACTCACTAGAAGGTTCGTGGTTCCGAGAGGGAACAATGCATGTTTGATGACGAATGGGAGATAGCTTGCTCTTACAGCCTTCAATTTTTTTCTACGTTTAACGTGCACTAATACAACTGTCATGTGAAAATTTGGAAAATTTCAGGGGTCATTTGAGCTTTTAAAGACATTCAAGTGATTTTGTACCCATTTAATGACCATAATTCAAATTTGAACTACATCTAAAGGCAACGGGTAATCATAATGGTTTGAAAAATCATATTTTTGTGTACTTGTGTGCGAGTTAAAAAATCATCAGATGATGTAAATATCTAGTGTTCAAAAAAGAAAATGTAAATATCTGGCAAGACAACCGGCCCCCACACGATTGGCACTCTATCTCGCGGCTCGAGCTAATTTGGTAGGTGAGTGGCGGGGATCATTAATCAGACACGGTTCTGTATTGGAAACCGTCAGCTATTATGTATGTTCACACATGAATTTTTTTGCGGGAATCCTGTGTAATTCATACTACAGTACTCATGAATTCCGGCGACCGGCGTGTGTACTGTTCCCGTCGATCTAGATTCTGGCTGCCAATAAATACTACCTTGCTCTCGTCGTCCCGCCTGCATTCTCATCTACATCCTCCACTCGTTCGCCCTCTCTCTCTCTCTCTGTCTCTGTCTCTCTCTGTCTCTCAAATCTCTGTCATGGTGCCGCCGGTCTGCCCACGCGCTGACGAGGAGTCATCGCCCCCCAAGGACGCTCACTCGAATAGCAGCGACCAGGACCCCTACGTGCCACCGGACGAGGTTGCGCCAAACCCCCCAACTTTGGGTTGGTTTTGGGGCCAGTACAATCTTTGTCTGTGGAAGTCGCTGCCGCTGGCTGTGAAAGCCAGGCAAGTAGCATTCAAGAAGGAGATGGTGGAGGAGGAAGCCAGGTACCAGGTGGCCTGTGAAGCCCGTGGTGCCGCCTAGAAAAAGTAGGCGGTGGAGCTTTGGAGGCGGGCGCTTTGTCGTGTGGAGGAGGTGTACAAAGACAGGTACTTCATGAGGAAGGTCAAAGGAGCTGGGCGCCTCATCGCTGCGTGGAGGTGGGCCAATAAGCTCCAGTGTGCCACTGGCGAGGAGCTCCAGTGGGCGCCCAATGAAATGGCAAGATTGTTCGCTCTTGTCCGCCAGCAAGAGGCAGATCGGTACATCAAGCGCTGCGAGGCGGAGGAGGGGGAGTACTGCCTCCACTATGAAGACGCCGCGCACCAGAGAGCTGTTGGCGAGGGGCTGCCGGAATACTGGCCCCAGGAGGGATTATTAGTTTTAGTATTTTTCGTTTTCATTTTATGCATTTTACCTAGTAGTTAAGTATCATCACATATATGTGATGATATTATATATATTCTGTGATGAACTAATGAACAATTAATATATATATATATATATATATTATAAATTACAATTTCTATTTGTTTTTGTATACTAATTTGAATCTAGCTGTTATCATCAACATATACAAAATGGAAAGTATATACACACATTGAAACAGAACATATAAGAACGGAAAACAGAGTACACACATTGAAACAGAGCAATAAACAGAGCAATACTATGATTACTGTGAATAGATAGCTATCCACGTCGAAATGACTCAACAAAATAAAACGCGTCCATGAGATCATGACCAACAGCCCTTGCCTACGGTAGCTCTTGGCTCTGCCTGAACTCGTGCAGGCGTTCGTCCAAGCGGTCGACACGCTCACGGTACATCTAGAGCACGATCTCGAGCTCCAACTTGGCTATTTCATCGGAGATCACCAGCTCGAGGATGCGACGGCCATGTTCCTCTACTGCGCCCAGGTGGACACCTGGGCCAAGGAGGCGGTCGAGCCTACCGACCAGCATGTTGGCATCGAGCGGGTCGCGGACAAGGCAAACGGCGCGACCCATGCTAACGGCACGGCGGGCGTCCGGTGCAAGTACGGTGCGGCCGACCTCTGGTGCAAGTATGATGCAGATGGCCTCTGTCCACTCCTGGCAAGGAATAGGGGTACTGACGGGACGTGTACCCACCTGCGACACCGTGTCGACAACAGGCAAGCATGATGGATCCGTTCTTGTTATACATCGCGCCGCGCCTCTCGCTCTGCGGTGCTCCAACAGTCTCGTCGTGCGGCGAGCCGCAGCCTATCAGCGCGGACGCACCTAGCTTGCTCTGAGGCGCGCCATCAATCATGTTGTGCGGCGAGCTGCAGCCTGTCGGCGCTAACATGCCTATCTTGATCCACAGTGCTCAAGCGCCATGCGCAAAAGGTCTGCTCAACCCTGGCTATGACACACATCACGGTGTTGTCCGTCGCGTTTCCGGGGAGCCTCGGCCTCGATGGGCCGTGGTGCCTGCTTGTTTTCCTCGTCGACTAGGTTGATGGCAGAGGCGACGCTTTGGTGGGTTGGCATGCGTGGAAAAGGTGGTGTGATATAGGCTCCGCTTGTCGCCTCCATGCGCCGCGTGCCACCTAGGTTTATGCGCAATATCGCTGGGTGGCGGGAAACACGTGAGGAAATGGCGGGAAACGGTAGCGTGTTCATAAAACGCCATCAATTAATGGAAACTTAGCATAGAAGGAACATTGAGCTAGCACAAGAAGTCGATGATGATCTGATGAACACGGACCACACTAGGGAACCCATCGGTGATGAATTCATCAATCCCAAATGGTTGAATACTAGCAAGCGTTTGCCCACAACACACACGGCTTATTCCATCACAAACAGGTCGGATGGATAAACTGTATGCCACGTATCGCACATTGTCAAAAAGTAATGCGATAGACCTTCTTTAAAATGTGTTAAAAAAATTAAAAACAAGGACCTCGAGGTTAAATTAACTCATGGGATGCGTCATATCAGTCATTTAATTTGACAGATATGACCCATCCTATCAGTTAATTTTACATCAACACAACTTCCCATCCAGTCACCCATCTGATGGCTGCTCTAGCCTGAGCACACTTAACTTGATAGTTCTCTTACATGAGCTACTGGTGGAACAGCTAGTCCTTTGTAATGCCCGGATAATTAGGCTACAGTAAAACTCTTCTAATGATGCCATGTCATCCATGTTACTGTTGCTAATCAAGTGGTAGTTCAAAATCATTGCAAATTCAAAATATGAATTAGTGACAAACACCCTAAGTTCTAAAAAGGCAAAGCGAAAATGTTCGGGGGTTGCCAAATATTGCACTGGTAATTATGGTGAAGCAAACACCATTTTATAAAATGCCTAAATGCCCTAAAACTAAATAAAATAGAAAGGGAAAATAAATAAAAGAAAGAAATTACAAAAAAAGAAAAAAAGAAAAAAAAAGGGGGGAAGCCCCCTGGACCAGGCAGCCCAACCCACCCGCACGGCCACCGCCCAACCCCCTGGCCCGCAGCCAGCCTGGCCGGCCCAGCCGGCCCAGCTCCCGCACCGCGTCTCCTTCCCCTGTTCCCCCGACCCGGGTCGGAACAGGGCACGTCCTAGCCGAACCCCCCTCGCCGGCGACGAGACGAGGGGATAAGGAGGCCGACGCCGCGCCCCCTCGGTCTCTCCTCCCACTCGCCCCCACTCTCCCCTCGGTCCTTGCGCCTTCCCCCTCAGATCCACCGCGCTCCCCTTCGTTCCCCTCCGTAACCGAGCGCCGCCGTCGCCATGGCTGCGCCATAACCGCGGCCACCGGCCACCCCGTGCCTCGCTAGCACGTCCACGAGACGCGCCGACGACCTCTACTTTGGCTACGCCTCGCCATCGAGCTCGAGGAGCACCGCAGGCCACGGATCGAGTCGTCTGCTTCCTCGACGGCCGTTGGCGATCCCCTTCCTCCCCGACGAGCTCTGCTGCTCCTAAGCCACCACGGGTCTTTCTTGACCGCTCGGTGAGCTCCACTCCGTCCTCTCCCCTCTCCTTCTTCGCCTCATTGCGCCCTAGCTAGCTGCCGCCGTAGCACCCGACCTCGCCGCCGCCTGCGCGCGTCGCCGGCGCTCTTCCGGTGACCAAATGGTCACGGGGCCGAGCCCCTTGTGCTCAGCGCGTCGCGCAGCTCCCCCCTGGCCTTCCCGTTAGCCCCGAAGCGCGCTGAGTCGCCGTGGTCGTCTCGCGCCCGAACCACCTCACTGCCGATGAGCTCGCCACGCTCGTTTCCGGCCACCACTGCCCGCGCAACCACCACATACCGACGCGTCGTCGTCTCGCCGTTCTAACGCGCCCGGCCGCGCTCGCTTTGGTGCTCCGTAGCACGATTCCGGCCAACTCCCGCGAGGCACCGCCACTGTTTTGGTCGCCGGAGTCACTCCGGCGCCGGCCGCTGACGTGGCTGGCCTGGGGCCACCCCAGAGCCACTGCCAGTGGGCCCTGCGGGTCCTAGTTGACTGGGTTGACCCAGTCAACTGCTGACATGGCAGCTACTGCCACTGACATGCGGGCCCCATGTCTTAAACGAATAAAAATAAATATATAAATTGCTAATTAATTAAATTAGTTAATTAAACACTAATCTCTCACTGACTACCGGGCCCCACCCACTAATTAACCCAATTTAGTTAGTTTTAGAATTCTGTTAATGTCCCTGACAATGACATGTGGGTCCCACTGGACCCACCTGTCTGGTTTGACTGGTCAACTGACCAGTTGACCTGCTGACATCACTCTGATGTCATGCTGACGTCATCATTCACTATTTTGGATAATGTTGGAATTATATAACTAGTTAAAATCAGAAAATGATTTAAATCTTTAGAAAATCATATCTTTTAATCCGTAACTCGGATGAAAATACTTTCTACATGAAAGTTGCTCAGAACGACGGGACGATTCCGGATACGCAGTCCGTTCGTCCGCCACACACCCCTAACCTATCGAACTCGCAACTTTCCCCCTTCGGCTCCTCTGCCTGAAAACGCGAAACCCCGGGAATACTTTCCCGGATGTTTCCCCCCTTCGTCGGTATCACCTACTACCGCGATTGGGCACACCTAGCATCGTTACTTGTCATGTCATGCATCGATATGCATTTTCTTGCATTGTATTCATTGTTTCTTCCCCCTCTTCTCTCCGGTAGACTACGAGACCGACGCTGTTGCTGCCCAGTTCGACTACGGAGTTGACGACCCCTCCTTCTTGCCAGAGCAACCAGGCAAGCCCCCCCCCCCTTGATCACCAGATATCGCCTATTCTCTTCTATACTGCTTGCATTAGAGTAGCGTAGCCTGTTACTGCTTTCCGTTGATCCTATTCTGATGCATAGCCTGACATTGTTGCTACATCTGTTGATACCTTACCTGCAATCCTAAATGCTTAGTATAGGATGCTAGTTTATCATCATTGGCCCTACATTCTTGTCAGTCTGCCTTGCTATACTATTGGGCCGTGATCACTCGGGAGGTGATCACGGGTATATACTATATACTTTATACATGATACATGTGGAGACTAAAGTCGGGTCGGCTGGTGGAGCACTCGCGAGTGGATCTTTGAGGCAGAGCGGCAGGGCAGGTTGAGACCGCCTAGGAGAGAGGTGGGCCTGGCCCTGTTCGGCGTTCGCGGATACTTAACACGCTTAACGAGATCTTGGTATTTGATCTGAGTTGGCTACGAGCCTATACGCACTAACCATCTACGCGGGAGTAGTTATGGGTATCCCGACGTCGTGGTATCAGCCGAAGCACTTCAGACGTCAGCGACGGAGCGGCGCGCGCCGGATTGGAACGTAAGCCTGTTCTTGTATTAAGGGGGCTAGTTCTGCTTCCGGCCGCCCACGCAACGTGCAGGTGTGCTATGGGCGATGGGCCCAGACCCCTGTGCGCTTAGGTTTAGACCGGCGTGCTGGCCTCTCTGTTTTGCCTAGGTGGGGCTGCGACGTGTTGATCTTCCGCGGCCGGGCATGACCCCGGAAAGTGTGTCCGGCCAAATGGGATCAAGCGTGTTGGGTTATGTGGTGCACCCCTGCAGGGAAGTTAATCTATTCGAATAGTCGTGATCTTCGGTAACAGGACGACTTGGAGTTGTACCTTGACCTTATGACAACTAGAACCAAATACTTAAGAAAACACACCCTTCCAAGTGCCAGATACAACGGGGGGTCGCTCTACCTCAGGGATATGAGGAGGGGATCGCCGGGTAGGATTATGCTATGATGATGCTATTTGGAGATGCTACTTGGAGATGCTACTTGGAGGACTTCAATCTACTCTCTTCTACTTGATGCAAGACAGTGGCTGCGAGAAGCGTAGTCTTCGACAGGATTAGTTATCCCCCTCTTATTCTGGCATTCTGCAGTTCAGTCCACTGATATGGCCTCTTTACACATATACCCATGCATATGTAGTGTAGTTCCTTGCTTGCGAGTACTTTGGATGAGTACTCACGGTTGCTTTCTCCCCCCTTTTTCCCCTTTCCTTTCTTTCTGGTTGTCGCAACTAGATGCTGGAGTCCAGGAGCCAGACGCCACCGTCGACGATGACCCCTACTACACTGGAGGTGCCTACTAGTACGTGTTGCCCGCTGATGACGACCTGGAGTAGTTTAGGAGGATCCCAGGCAGGAGGCCTGCGCCTCTTTCGATCTGTATCCCAGTTTGTGCTAGCCTTCTTAAGGCAAACTTGTTTAACTTATGTCTGTACTCAGATATTGTTGCTTCCGCTGACTCGTCTATGATCGAGCACTTGTATTCGAGCCCTCGAGGCCCCTGGCTTGTATTATGATGCTTGTATGACTTATTTATGTTATAGAGTTGTGTTGTGATATCTTCCCGTGAATCCCTGATCTTGATCGTACACATTTGCGTGCATGATTAGTGTACGATTGAATCGGGGGCGTCACAAGTTGGTATCAGAGCCGACTGCCTGTAGGAATCCCCCTTCCACACTCCTTGGCCGAAGTCGAGTCTAGACATTACAAAAACTTTTACTAACTTGGCTGTGTGCCTTACGGGCCCACGTCGCCATCGGGTGGTACTAGGATCTTTTACTCCTCGACCTTTACTCTGGGACTCTGAACTCTTTTCTACTCGGGTTAAACGAATTTACTAACTCTGACATTAGGATCCCGTTACCACGTTCACCCCAAAGTTGAATAAGCCATAGTTATTCTGTAGGATAGCATTTTGAATAGTGCCCATGTTGTCATTTGACTCCATTGAAACATCTTTGTTTTCAGATGGAACCCACGAGGCAGGTCGTGGGCCACACTGCGGCCATTCGTGCCTCAGGATCACCTGCTGTGCTAGCTGATATGATGACCTATCTGGGTTATCGCTGGCACCCTGAGTACACCGTCTATGAGGAGTACCAGGACTTTAACCAGGAGCAGTACCGTGCCATCGTCCACCTCTACTCTCGGGAGTATGAGTCCACTACCGTGCTGCACACCGCTCATGGTGTTGGAGTGACCATCGAGATGGCAGTCCACGATGCTGCTCATGCTGCTCTGACACGTCTTCGTGGAGAGTATCAGGCGTTGGACACATCCCCTTTCAGACACATTCCTATCGCATCTGACTTTGGTGCGGAGGGATACTACACTGCCGCCTACTCCACCGTCACCCGAGAGCCCTTCCACCATCAGCGCCTGGCTCTGCATGCTGATGGGCTGGACCGAGCTAACAGAGCTCTTCGCCACGAGTTGTACACCACTCGTCAGCACCTTTACAGGGCTCTGACGCTGTTGCACCCCTTTGTCCGGTCTAGACAGCTGCCGCATTCTGCGATCTACCCAGCCAGGACCGTGATGCCCCACGGTGTCGGATGGCCAGAGGTGGGAGGCTACTCTCCCGCACTTGGTCCTCTTCTGCCACCTGAGCGTCGGGTTCTACACCAGAGTATCCGCGGCCCCCAGGCCACTGACGTGGAGGACTATCCGTTGCCTCACTACCAGCTGTCAGGTTACAGCTACCTTCACAGTACCTCCTGGGACTGATGTAGTCTTGCTCATTAGTATTAGATGCATTCGCGAGCCTGCGTGCCACCTATAATGACTTAGTCTATGTACTGGACTCTGTGTACTGAGCTCTATGTCCGACCCCTTTTGTAAGTTATGCCGACTATCTATGTGGTATCTGTTGTGCTCCTTTCATTATGCATGTTTCATCATGAATGATTCTTGTCTATGCAAATTTCTCAATACTGAGCTACCCCTGCTATATACTAGCAGGATGGTTAGACCAGCTGGTCGTGGTCGTGGTGGCAACTTCCCACCACCGCCTGAGTACATGGCTGGTATGATCCAACAGCTTGAGATGAATCACCAGTTCATGGAAAACGTGATGGCTCAGTTTCCTCGCCCCAATATGAACCAGCATCCAAACACAACAACTCTGCAGGATTTCATACGCCTCAACCCAAGTGTGTACCGCAGCTCAACCCAGCCGCTGGATGCTGATGACTGGCTCCGTGACATCACCTATGAGATGGAGTCTGCTGATGTAGCCCCTGCCAGCTATGTCACTTTTGCTTCCTTCTTCCTGAAGGGACCCGCAGCTCAATGGTGGGACAGCCACAGGCGTACTCTGCCAGTTGGAACAATCATCACCTGGCCAGACTTCCAGGCTGCTTTCCATGCCTGCTTCATCCCACAAGGAGTCATGGACCGGAAGAAGCGTGAGTTTCGCAACCTCACCCAAGGCAACAAGACTGTTGAAGCTTATCAGCGAGAGTTTCTGGACTTGTCTCGCTATGCTAAAGAGGACATTGCAACTGATGCACGTAGGCAGGAGAAGTTCCGTGACGGCCTTCAAGCTGACATCAAGCTCGCACTTCTAGTGCACGACTTTGCTGATTTCGCCACCTTGGTGAATAAGGCCATCAATGTTGAGACTGGTCTGCAGGAACACCAGAGCTCTCAAAGGCGCAACCATGACACGGGCTCATCTTCGGGCCCGCCCTCGCAGAAGCGTAAGATATGGATCCCGAATAGCATGTACCGTCCAAATGCACCTGCCCCAAGGCAGTCTTACGCTGCACCTCGTCTGCCTACTGCTCCAACTAGGCAGCCAAGGCTTCCAGCTCCGCCACCCAGAGCTCATGTTCCCACTCCCAATAATGGCCTGTGCTACAAGTGTGGTCAACCAGGTCACCGTGCTAGGGATTGCATTCAGAATCAGAATCAACTGGCCCTTCCAGCCGCTGGCCGTGGAAACAACCAGACCCGCAATAACAATGCCAAGTCTTGTGGCCGTGTTCATGCCAACCACGTTGATCTGAATGAAGCTCAAGACCAGCCTGCTACTGTGATGGGTACACTATTCGTAAATTCAGTACCTGCATCTGTTTTATTCGATACAGGTGCATCGCATTCATTCATGTCAGAAGATTTTGCATGCTTGCACGACATTAAATGTGAGGACATGAATGCTTCACTATTAGTACACACTCCTGTGGGCCAATGTCGAACCTCCATGATTTGCAACGACGTCCCTGTAGAAATCGAAGGACTGGAATTCCTTGTCTCTCCCATCGTACTGAAGTCCTGTAGCATTGATCTCATTCTGGGAATGAATTGGTTAAAAGCGCATACTGCTTCTATTGTTTGCGCCACCAAGACCGTCCATCTGCTACACCCTTCTGATGAGATAATAAGCTACAATGCCCATCTGGTTAAGAATGCCGAGGTAAGGCTCTATGCATTGAATGCATTGAACGCCGCACCACTCGAGGGCATTGAAAACATTCCCGTCGTGCATGACTTCCTCGACGTCTTTCCAGAAGAACTCCCAGGGATTCCCCCCGCTAGAGCTGTCGAATTCGTCATCGACTTGAAACCAGGCACTACTCCTATAGCCAAGCGACCCTACAAGATGCCGCCGCATGAACTCCTTGAGCTTAAGGAGGAAATCAATAAATCTCTTCGGTGATTTCATTCGCCCAAGTTGCTCTCCTTGGGGAGCACCTTCTCTCTTTGTCAAGAAGAAAGATGGGACAAACCGATTGGTCCAAGACTACCGTCCTATAAACCAAGCTACCATTCAGAATAAGTATCCTCTTCCTCGGATCAATGATCTGTATGATCAATTGTCTGGTTCATCAGTGTTCTCTAAACTCGACTTGAGGTTGGGTTACCACCAGATCCGTGTTCGTGAGGAGGATATCCCCAAGACCGCCTTTGTGACTCGTTATGGTTCATACGAGTACACCGTCATGTCTTTCGGCTTGACCAATGCTCCAGTCACCTTCTCTCGCCTGATGAACTATATATTCATGGATTACCTCGACAAGTTCGTCGTGGTTTATCTGGATGATATCCTGATATTTTCCAAGAGTGAAGAAGAACATGCTGAACATCTTCGTCTTGTGCTGGAAAAGCTACGAGAGCATCAGCTATATGCCAAGTTCTCCAAGTGTGAATTCTGGCTTCCCGAAGTAACCTATCTCGGGCATGTCATCTCTAAGGATGGTATTGCCGTCAAACCTGAACGAGTTCAGACTATTCTCGATTGGACTCCTCCGAAGAACGTTAAGCAAGTCAGAATTTTTCTCGGTCTCGCCAGCTACTGCCGTCGATTCGTCGAGAACTTCTCCAAGATTGCCAGGCCTCTGACTAACCTATTGCATAAGGGCGTCAAGTTCCAATGGACAGATAAATGTCAGGAAAGTTTCCAGGCACTCAAGGACAAGTTGACTTCTGCCCCAGTACTAGCTCCTCCTGATACTAAGAAGGACTTCGTCATTTACTGCGACGCTTCCCGTCAAGGACTAGGCTGTGTCCTAATGCAAGAGCGCAAAGTGGTTGCTTATGCCTCTCGGCAATTGCGCCCTCACGAAGAGAACTACCCAGTTCACGACCTTGAACTTGCTGCTGTCATTCATGCGCTAAAACAGTGGCGACATTACCTACTCGGTAATCGTTGCGAGATCTTCACTGACCACCAAAGTCTGAAGTATCTGTTTACTCAGCCAGACCTGAACCTCCGTCAGCAGAGATGGATGGAGACTGTTGCAGACTTTGATTTGGGTATTTCCTATACCCCAGGCAAGGCTAATGTAATGGCTGATGCCTTGAGCCGCAAGTCTTACTGCAACCACCTCCAGGTTCACAAAGTTCAGCCCTCACTTGTTGAAGAATTCAGAAATCTAAACCTCCATATTGTTCCTCCGGGTGCACTCGCTCCCCCTCCTCCGGAGTTCCGCAAGATGAATCTCCATGTTGTTTCCCAGGGTTCCCTCTATACCCTGGCTGTTGAACCCGATCTCGTGGGCACCATAAAGACAATGCAGGGATTTGACTCTGAAGTCTCCAAGATTAAGCAAGACCTCAAAGAAGGAAGTCCCTCATCCTTCACTATTGCTGATGATGGCGCCTTGTACTTCAAAGGACGCCTAGTGGTGTCGTGTAAGAAGGAAAACCTGAATATGACTCAGGAGGTTATGAAAGAAGCTCATGATACGCCTCTATGTATCCACCCTGGTAGTACAAAGATGTACCAAGACATCCGCCAGAGATTCTGGTGGTCTAACATGAAGCAAGACATTGCTCGTTATGTTGCTGAATGTGACGTTTGCCGTCGTATCAAAGCAGAACATCAAAGGCCTGCTGGAACTCTGCAACCTATATCTATTCCTGAATGGAAATGGGACCATGTCGAGATGGACTTCGTTACTGGATTTCCCAAATCGCAAAAGGGTAATGATGCTATTCTTGTCGTCATTGACCGACTTTCTAAGGTTGCACATTTTCTGGCGGTCAAAGAAACGATCACTGCTAGTCAGCTTGCAACTCTCTACATGTCCAGAATTGTTTCGCTTCACGGTATTCCACTGGTTATCAGTTCAGACCGTGGCAGTTTATTCACTTCAAGATTCTGGGCAAGTTTCCAAGAAGCTATGGGCACTCATCTGTCTTTCAGCACTGCGTTTCATCCGCAGTCACAAGGGCAAGTTGAACGTGTCAACCAAGTTCTCGAAGACATGCTTCGAGCTTGTGTTATTTCCTTCGGCAAGAAATGGGAGGAATCTCTCCCGTATGCTGAGTTCTCTTATAATAATAGCTATCAAGCTAGTCTGAAGATGGCCCCCTTCGAAGTGTTATATGGACGAAAGTGCCGAACCCCTCTGTACTGGTCAGAAACTGGGGAACGTCCACTCTTCGGTCCGGATATTATCCAACATGCCGAAGAGCAAGTCCGCATTATTCGCGAGAATCTCAAGACTGCTCAGTCACGCCAAAAGAGTAATTATGACCGTCATCATAAAGACATCGTCTATCAACCTGGTGAAAAGGCCTATCTTCGCGTTACACCAATGAAGCGTGCTCACCACTTCGGGATCAAGGGCAAGCTAGCTCCTCGCTATATTGGCCCATTCACTATTCTCGAGAGGCGTGGAAAAGTGGAATATCAACTGGAGCTTCCGTCGAACCTTTCTCAGGTTCACGATGTGTTCCACGTGTCGCAGCTCCGTCGCTGCTTCAAGGACCCAATCCGAGCAGTGGATCATGAAGTGCTCGAATTGCAACAGGACCTCTCCTATAAAGAGCATCCGGTCCGCATTCTCGACCAAGCTGAACGCCGCACACGCCAGAAGGCGATCAAGTTCCTCAAAGTCCAGTGCTCGCACCATTCTGAAGATGAAGCCACTTGGGAACGTGAGGATCGCCTGCGTGATGAATACCCCGCACTGTTTCCTTCTACCTCCTAAATCTCGGGACGAGATTTCTTGTAGTGGAGGAGATTTGTAACGCCCGGATAATTAGGCTACAGTAAAACTCTTCTAATGATGCCATGTCATCCATGTTACTGTTGCTAATCAAGTGGTAGTTCAAAATCATTGCAAATTCAAAATATGAATTAGTGACAAACACCCTAAGTTTTAAAAAGGCAAAGCGAAAATGTTCGGGGGTTGCCAAATATTGCACTGGTAATTATGGTGAAGCAAACACCATTTTATAAAATGCCTAAATGCCCTAAAACTAAATAAAATAGAAAGGGAAAATAAATAAAAGAAAGAAATTACAAAAAAAGAAAAAAAGAAAAAAAGGGGGGAAGCCCCCTGGACCAGGAAGCCCAACCCACCCGCACGGCCACCGCCCAACCCCCTGGCCCGCAGCCAGCCTGGCCGGCCCAGCCGGCCCAGCTCCCGCACCGCGTCCCCTTCCCCTATTCCCCCGACCCGGGTCGGAACAGGGCACGTCCCAGCCGAACCCCCCTCGCCGGCGACGAGACGAGGGGATAAGGAGGCCGACGCCGCGCCCCCTCGGTCTCTCCTCCCACTCGCCCCCACTCTCCCCTCGGTCCTTGCGCCTTCCCCCTCAGATCCACCGCGCTCCCCTTCGTTCCCCTCCGTAACCGAGCGCCGCCGTCGCCATGGCTGCGCCATAACCGCGGCCACCGGCCACCCCGCGCCTTGCTAGCACGTCCACGAGACGCGCCGACGACCTCTACTTCGGCTACACCTCGCCATCGAGCTCGAGGAGCACCGCAGGCCACGGATCGAGTCGTCTGCTTCCTCGACGGCTGCCGGCGATCCCCTTCCTCCCCGGCGAGCTCTGCTGCTCCTAAGCCACCACGGGTCTTTCTTGACCGCTCGGTGAGCTCCACTCCGTCCTCTCCCCTCTCCTTCTTCGCCTCATTGCGCCCTAGCTAGCTGCCGCCGAAGCACCCGACCGCGCAGCCGCCTGCGCGCGTCGTCGGCGCCCTTTCGTTGACCAAATGGTCACGGGGCCGAGCCCCTTGTGCTCAGCGCATCGCGCAGCTCCCCCCTGGCGTTCCCGTTAGCCCCGAAGCGCGCTGAGTCGCCGTGGTCGTCTCGCGCCCGAACCACCTCACCGCGGATGAGCTCACCACGCTCGTTTCCGGCCACCACTGCCCGCGCAACCACCACATACCGACGCGTCGTCGTCTCGCCGTTCTAACGCGCCCGGCCGCGCTCGCTTTGGTGCTCCGTAGCACGATTCCGGCCAACTCCGGCGAGGCACCGCCACTGTTTTGGTCGCCGGAGTCACTCCGGCGCCGGCCGCTGACGTGGCTGGCCTGGGGCCACCCCAGAGCCACTGCCAGTGGGCCCTGCGGGTCCTAGTTGACTGGGTTGACCCAGTCAACTGCTGACATGGCAGCTACTGCCACTGACATGCGGGCCCCATGTCTTAAACGAATAAAAATAAATAGATAAATTGCTAATTAATTAAATTAGTTAATTAAACACTAATCTCTCACTGACTACCGGGCCCCACCCACTAATTAACCCAATTTAGTTAGTTTTAGAATTCTGTTAATGTCCCTGACAATGACATGTGGGTCCCACTGGACCCACCTGTCTGGTTTGACTGGTCAACTGACCAGTTGACCTGCTGACATCACTCTGATGTCATGCTGACGTCATCATTCACTGTTCTGGATAATGTTGGAATTAAATAACTAGTTAAAATCGGAAAATGATTTAAATCTTTAGAAAATCATATCTTTTCATCCGTAACTCGGATGAAAATACTTTCTACATGAAAGTTGCTCAGAACGACGGGACGATTCCGGATATGCAGTCCGTTCGTCCGCCACACACCCCTAACCTATCGAACTCGCAACTTTCCCCCTCCGGCTCCTCTGCCCAAAAACGAGAAACCCCGGGAATACTTTCCCGGATGTTTCCCCCCTTCGTCGGTATCACCTACTACCGCGATTGGGCACACCTAGCATCGTTACTTGTCATGTCATGCATCGATATGCATTTGTTTGCATTGTATTCATTGTTTCTTCCCCCTCTTCTCTCCGGTAGACTACGAGACCGACGCTGCTGCTGCCCAGTTCGACTACGGAGTTGACGACCCCTCCTTCTTGCCAGAGCAACCAGGCAAGCCCCCCCCCCTTGATCACCAGATATCGCCTATTCTCTTCTATACTGCTTGCATTAGAGTAGTGTAGCCTGTTACTGCTTTCCGTTGATCCTATTCTGATGCATAGCCTGACATTGTTGCTACATCTGTTGATACCTTACCTGCAATCCTAAATGCTTAGTATAGGATGCTAGTTTATCATCATTGGCCCTACATTCTTGTCAGTCTACCTTGCTATACTATTGGGCCCTGATCACTCGGGAGGTGATCACGGGTATATACTATATACTTTATACATGATACATGTGGAGACTAAAGTCGGGTCGGCTGGTGGAGCACCCGCGAGTGGATCTTTGAGGCGGAGCGGCAGGGCAGGTTGAGACCGCCTAGGAGAGAGGTGGGCCTGGCCCTGTTCGGCGTTCGCGGATACTTAACACGCTTAACGAGATCTTGGTATTTGATCTGAGTTGGCTACGAGCCTATACGCACTAACCATCTACGCGGGAGTAGTTATGGGTATCCCGACGTCGTGGTATCAGCCGAAGCACTTCAGACGTCAGCGACGGAGCGGCGCGCGCCGGATTGGAACGTAAGCCTGCTCTTGTATTAAGGGGGCTAGTTCTGCTTCCGGCCGCCCACGCAACGTGCAGGTGTGCTATGGGCGATGGGCCCAGACCCCTGTGTGCTTAGGTTTAGACCGGCGTGCTGGCCTCTCTGTTTTGCCTAGGTGGGGCTGCAACGTGTTGATCTTCCGCGGCCGGGCATGACCCCGGAAAGTGTGTCCGGCCAAATGGGATCAAGCGTGTTGGGTTATGTGGTGCACCCCTGCAGGGAAGTTAATCTATTCGAATAGCCGTGATCTTCGGTAACAGGACGACTTGGAGTTGTACCTTGTCCTTATGACAACTAGAACCGGATACTTAATAAAACACACCCTTCCAAGTGCCAGATACAACCGGGGGTCGCTCTACCTCAGGGATATGAGGAGGGGATCGCCGGGTAGGATTATGCTATGATGATGCTATTTGGAGATGCTACTTGGAGATGCTACTTGGAGGACTTCAATCTACTCTCTTCTACTTGATGCAAGACGGTGGCTGCGAGAAGCGTAGTCTTCGACAGGATTAGTTATCCCCCTCTTATTCTGGCATTCTGCAGTTCAGTCCACTGATATGGCCTCCTTACACATATACCCATGCATATGTAGTGTAGTTCCTTGCTTGCGAGTACTTTGGATGAGTACTCACGGTTGCTTTCTCCCCCCCCCCTTTTCCCCTTTCCTTTCTTTCTGGTTGTCGCAACCAGATGCTGGAGTCCAGGAGCCAGACGCCACCGTCGACGACGACCCCTACTACACTGGAGGTGCCTACTACTACGTGCTGCCCGCTGATGACGACCTGGAGTAGTTTAGGAGGATCCCAGGCAGGAGGCCTGCGCCTCTTTCGATCTGTATCCCAGTTTGTGCTAGCCTTCTTAAGGCAAACTTGTTTAACTTATGTCTATACTCAGATATTGTTGCTTCCGCTGACTCGTCTATGATCGAGCACTTGTATTCGAGCCCTCGAGGCCCCTGGCTTGTATTATGATGCTTGTATGACTTATTTATGTTTTAGAGTTGTGTTGTGATATCTTCCCGTGAGTCCCTGATCTTGATCGTACACATTTGCGTGCATGATTAGTGTACGATTGAATCGGGGGCGTCACATCCTTGCTGATATAGGATGCCTCTTCACATCCTTATGGCGTATCCGGATGACCGCCCATCCCCCAATGGCCAATAGATGTTGTGTAGATAGAGGATATCACATACGTCTTATTAGAAGCAATCGCCTGTGTTATTATCGGTCTTCGCACACATTTCTGATTACAGACCTGTTTGCCGTGTATCACACACATCTTGCTATATTGAACCGTTTCTGTTCTCTTGTCTCAATGCAAACAGTTCATCCGAGTGAACCGCATGCCGTATATCGCACACACCTTGATCTAGCCGACCATTTCTTTTGTGTTGACTAATCACAAATAGTTTATCCGAGTGAAGTGTATGCTGCATATCGCACACCCCTTCATCTCGCAGCCCGTTTCTTTTGTTCCTCCTCATTGCAAACAGTTAATTTAACTGAACCGTATGCCCTGAATCGCACACACAAACAAAATCTGAACCGTGTTTGATGCATCCGTCATCGCAAATGTTTTGCACCTTTTTTGACGGTTTTTATACCATCCTTTGCAATTATTGCATCACACACAGTTTTGTCGAAGGGTCTCTGATTGTAGTGTCGCATTAGCAGCATGCTGCAGTAGTGTATGTTTCACTCTTGTCAATTTGGATACATATGTTGTTCCTTGCAAAAATAACCCATGTAGCAAGATGAACTACAAATGGAAGGATTGCTCCCAACTTCATTACATGAGCATCCACCTCAAGTTCAACTACATGATGGACATCAATACCAAAACCCAATGTAAGCCCTCACATATTAGAGAAGCTTTACTCAAAGACATGAGCCAAAGCAACTCAACAAGATGTCAATACATTGAAATGCTTAAACAAAAAATGGTAACCCGAGTTTGAGCTTAACGATGAGTATGGCCTATTGATCAAGTGTCCTCATTTGACTCCTAAGCCAATATACTCTAACATAGGTGACCTAGTCACCGCCCCCCTATTATATGAAGTTCCTCGTATCTTTCTTAGTTTCCTTCTCTTGTTTCATTTGGGTGTTTTGTTTCCCTTTTCAAAAAAAAACATCATCTAGATGCTTTTCACTTTCTTTCTTCTGCTAGTTTTTCTTCTAGTCAATTCCTTGCATATCCTATTCAAATTCCTTGAAAATCTTTGTGAGAGCCCATTGTCTAGTGAGCTGAGTTGACAATTTTTTCTTTCTGCATTGAAATCGGTCCCACCGACTTGAAAGACATCGGATACACCGAAATGCAGTTATCACTACACATCAGTTCATTGGTACAACTGAGGCGGACAAATTTGGACCCACCGGTGTGATCATTCTGTAATGTACCTATCTCGGACTCACCGATCAATATATCTCGGAGTCACCGATTTCACTACCAAAAGAATCTTTTCTCTAGATTATCCTTATTTCTTTCCAGTTCCACTCAATGATTTTTCCCTCTGGCCGCATCTAAAATTACATCATGCTTACTTGTGCCTCTCCAGGACCACACCCACTTCACCAATAACCTTGAAGCTAGAACCTTCTTGGAAATTGGTCTCAAAGGGGGAGAGAGATGCACATCAAAGCTTATTACAATCTCTTCTATATCAAAAGGAATACCCTAAGGAAGAGAGATGCATTTTATAAGAGGAGAGAATTCGACATGTTTCTAAGAGGGGAGAAACATGTTTTTGTTGCTCTAATTTTGAGTGTTTCTCTGATTTTGGCTCACCCTACCTACTCCAAATAGCCAATGCTAGATTCAGGGGGAGAGGAAGTTCATGTTAGGGGAGAGAAATCTCTTTTGGAACTCTATTGGAAATCTTATTTGGTCTTTTGGGGACATGGTTGCATCTAAAAGAAGTATTCACCTAGTGATACTCTCTTCTCTACATGTCATCCTAATCTTGGTAGTCTTGATGATCTTGTGTCTTACTCTTGGAGAAGTTATCTTGTGTTATCTAATCCTGTTTTCTCAAGTGTATTTCTTCAGGAACTTGATGAATAATTTCAAGGTAAGTATATGCATCATACTCATGTGCATGATGGTCGCTTGCTTGTTGCATATATTGTTTGCAAGAAAGAATCCTGGACATGAGGGTACTTCAATTTCATCATGTTGCTCTGATGCATATAGCCAAGATACATGTGACACGTTACAATCCCTTCATTGTTGTACATCTATAGTCCAGAAGCTATCATCATTTAACAGCTGCACACTTGTAGGGGGAGCATATGCATTTTACCTGTTCCTTTCAAAGCTTTCATTATTTTCTATTGATGCATTTTCTACTTGAAGCTTTGATGTATGTTGTCATCAATTACCAAAAAGGGGGAGATTGAAAGCACATTTACTCCTTTGGTGGTTTTGTTAATTAATGTCAACATACATGTTGTTGGACTAACACCTTTATCAAGTATATTTCAGATAAGTACAACAGTGGCATGAAAACGACATGAGGATGTGGACCCCTTCAAAATCCTAAGGACAAGAATTGGCAAAGCTCCAAGACACTTCATTTTTGGTTAAGTGATCCAAGATCACATTTAGTCCATAGGAAAGCCAATACTATTCAAAGGGGATAAGGTTTTGATCATGACTCAATTGCTCAAGTGCTTAGTGATATTGCTCCAAAAATCCTCAAATACTTCTTCACATCACATCTGTCCAAAACCCTAAAGTGTCATCTCGGTCCCACCAAAATACTCTACCCCGAACTCACCAAGTTGATCACACACACTCCCTAAGCCAAACCCTAGCATTTCAGTTTTACCGGTATGGATCTCGGTCTCACCGAGATAACATGACCAAGTTTTTGTGATAAAGTTGCTTCATTTTGGAATTACCGAGATGAAATGACCGGAACTACCAAAAGGGGGTCTTGCCCTAGCCATTGCACTTCGGTCGCTCCGAGATGTTATGATCGGTCTCACCGAAACCTCCAACGTTCGAATCTTTTATACTAGTTGGTCTGACCGAGATTTTGGTCCGGTGTCACCGAGTTGGGTCAAAAGCTTGTAAAGGTTGGATTTATGCATGAAGCCTATATATACCAATCCACCCCCACTTACTCTCAAGGTGAGCCATCAAAACGAAACACTACTTCCACTAATCATTTTCTAAGAGAGAACCACCTACTCATGTGTTGAGATCCAGCCACTTCATTTCAACCATTTGAACCTTGATTTCTAGCCTTCCCCAAGTTGCTTTACATTCAATTTCCTCTCCTACCAAAGCGAAATATGTGAGAGAGTGATTGAGTGTTGGGGAGACTATCATTTGAAGCACAAGAGCAAGGAGTTCATCATCAACAACACCATTTATTACCTTTTGGAGAGTGGTATCTCCTAGATTGGTTTGATGTCACTTTGGAGCCTCCAAGATCTTGTGGAGTTGAACCAAGAAGTTTGTAAGGGCAATGCGATCGCCTACTTCGTGAAGATCTACCTGAGTGAGGCTAGTCCTTCATGGATGTAAGCCATGATGGAATAGACAAGGTTGCTTCTTCGTGTACCCTTCATGGGTGGAGCCCTCCGTGGACTCGTGCTACTTCTTTAGCTTGCATTGGTTTTGCCCTTGAATAGGAAAGGGTGATGCAACAAAGTAGAGGTAAGTATTTCCCTAAGTTAGAGAACCAAGGTATCTATCTAGTAGGAGGTACAAGCAAGTCCCCAATCTATGCACCTGCACAAACAATCAAACACTTACACCCAACACTATAAAGGGGTTTTTAATCCCTTCACGGTCAATTGCAAAGGTGAGATCTGATAGAGATAGGTATAAAAGATTGCTAAAATGTAAAACAAAATAAAAGTAAATAAATTGCAGCAAGATATTTTTGGTATTTTTAGTTTATAGATCTACAAATATATAATGGAAAATAGACCCGGGGGCCATAGGTTTCACTAGAGGCTTCTCTCATGAAGGCAAATAGTACGGTGGGTGAACAAATTATTGTCGAGTAATTAATAGAAAAGCGCAAAGTTATGATGATATCCAAGGCAATGGTTATGCATATAGGCATCACGTGCGTGTCAAGTAGACCGACTCCTGCCTACATCTACTACTATTACTCCACACATCGACCGCTATCCAGCATGCATCTAGAGTGTTAAGTTCATAAAGAATGGAGTAACGCCTTAAGTAAGATGACATGATGTAGTCGGATAAACTCAAGAAATATGATGAAAATCCCATCTTTTTATCCTTGATGGAAACAATACAATACATGTCTCGCTACCCCTACTTTGTCACTGGGTGAAATCACGCAAGATTGAACCCAAAACTGAGCACCTCTCCCATTGCAAGAAATACCAATCTAGTTGGCCAAACCAAACCGATATATCAAAGAGAAATACAAAGATATCAAATCATGCATATAAGAATTCAGAGAAGATTCAAATAATATTCATAGATAATCTAATCATAAATCCACAATTCATCGGATCTCGACAAACACACTGCAAAAGAAGATTACACCGGATAGATCTCCAAGAACATTGAGGAGAACATGTGTCGGCGTCCTGGACTTGGGGGTATCCAGTCTTGCCTGCCTGTGGCCCACCAAGTGGCTCCATCGATGGCCTGGTACAGCCCAGCTTCAACAACAACACAGCAAGACCCTCGCGAGGGGCCAAGCCTCGCGAGGCGGACGACGCCAAGACCCCCGAAGGAGTCGGCCTCCTCAGAAGGGCTCCTGAGGGGCGGAGAGTTCTATGAAGCTACCTCATGAGGCTCAGCTGACGTGTGCCATGAAGACCAAGGCCAGGCGGGCGCAGAGCACAGGTTTCCTCTTCAGTGCAAGGGAGGCAAGCCACAGGCGCGGAGTCCCGAGGAATCAGCCAAAGGTTTCCATTCTGGTGCAACGAGACCAAGACCGCCAGGACGGCAGGACGAAGGTCATCATCGAGCCCACTACAGCGTCATGGCCAGAGGCTTTTCATAGGTGAAGACTACTTTTGTCAGGATAGACTGTACTACTTGTCCCCTTTCAAATCCCACTGTTGTGCAATCCCTTCCCGCTCATATTTGGGAGGAGGACCAAGGCACTATATATAGGACTTAGCCACCACCATAGAAAGAGACCGAAACCAGAACAAGTAGAGCACCACACCAGCTCAAGAACACCTCACCTCCTGAGGCTTGTTCATCCTTTGTAACTAGTTCATACATAGCCCCTCGAGGCAATCCACCACACCACACTAGAGTAGGGTATTACACCACAACGGTGGCCCAAACTAGTTTAAATCTCTGTGTCTTTGTGTCTTTGTGAGCTCTTCGCGCTAGGCTGGGGAGGATCGCGAGTAGGCAGGCTGGGCAGGTTGAGATCTCCGCATGCACCCTAGTGTTCGAACCTATCACGGGTTGCCGGATCCCGAAATCTGACATTTGGCGCGCCAGGTAGGGGTGCCTAGGAATCCTCTTCCTCGACCTCCAGATCATGCCACTGACTTATATGGCGGGTGCTCGACCGTCAGCCTCGTCGAGGCGTGAAGCACCGCGGCTGCTGCTTCACCCTCTCCCTGCGGCAAGTGCAGTGGCCGCACAAGTTCCGACCGCAGATGCCGCCCCGCTATGACGGGGCGGCAGATCATCCCCCTTCCTTCAGGCATACGAGGTAGCAGTTTGGGCGGCCGGTGGAGACGACAAGGTGAAGGCCAATTGGTTCCCATGGCCCTCATAGGCATGCCACGCGCTTGGTTGCCCAACCTGCCAGCATCATCTGTGGCCTCCTGGGAGGAGCTGTGTGACCTCTTCCTCGCCCACTACGTGGTGCCACGCCCCCGGTCGTCGCAGCTCTCCTGGGCGGCTCGCAGGCGCCACCATCCGACCACCACATCAAGCAATTCTACCAGCGGGGAGGCAACGCTCAGGCGGGCTCGGGGGCTCCCCCGGGCTGGGCGGCGCCCCAAGCTCACCTCGCTTTCAGCCCCGAAGATCACCCTGCTGCCAAGATGGGAGCAGGTGCGCTCCTGATGCTCTGAACCCCCACCATCTGCCACGTGGCGATCACCAAGACCCTCATCGATGGCGGAACCGGCCTCAACGTGCTCTCCCTGGAGGCGTTCTGCCTGCTCCATGTACCGCCCAGTCAGCTCCGCCCCTCCAAGCAATTCTCTGGAGTTGGAGACGGTTCTACCAGGCCCCTGGGGCAGATCCGCCTCGCCGTCACCTTTGGGACCCGCAACAACTACCGCACCAAGCTCGTCGACTTCAACATTGCCAAGATCAACCTGCCATACAACGCTATTCTGGGATACCCAGCCTTGGCGCAGTTTATGGCAGCGACCCATCCCGCGTACAACCTCATGAAGATCCCGGGCAGCAACGGTGTCCTCATGGTGGCAGGGGACACCAAAGGCGCGCTACAGGCCCTCAAGCTCGCCTTCAAGACAGCCGCGACTGCGGTACCCAGCAAGAAGGAGGATCAGGAGGCCCCAGAGGCAGCGCCTGCCAAGAAGAAGCAGTTGTTCTCCCAGGACCGAGCCGAGACGAAGCAAGTGCCGGTCTGCGAGAATGGGACGGCCAGCACCACCTTCACCATAGGTCTGGCCTCCCACAGGATCAAGAGGAGGCATTGATCAACTTTCTGCGAGCCAACAAGGATGTATTCGCCTAGGAGCCCAAACACCTAGTCGGGGTCCCGAGGGGGATAATCCAGCACCATCTGAGAGTATGGCCCAACGTGCGGTCGGTGAAGAAAAAGGCTCGCTGGCAGTCCACCAAGAAGCAGGCCTTCATCGTCCAAGAAACTCGTAAGCTACAAGCCGCAAGGGTCATCAGAGAGGTGCGGTACCCAGAGTGGCTGGCGAACCCCGTCATCGTCCCCAATAAAGGAGGGAAAGAGCGCATGTGTGTCGACTTCACCAACCTCAATAAGGCCTGGCCTCAAGATCCTTTTCCGTTCCCTCGCATCGACCAGATCATTGACTCCACCGCCGAGTGCGACCTATTGTGCTTCCTCGATGCCTTCTCCGGCTACCACCAGATCAATATGGTCATGGAAGATGTGGAGAAGACGACATTCCTCACCCCATGCAGGGTATACTGCTACACCTGCATGCCCTTCGGGCTGCGCAACGCCAGAGCAACATTCCAGCGGTTGATGCATATCGCCCTGGGTTCGCAGCTCGGGAGAAATACGAAGGCCTACATCGATGATATAGTGGTGAGATCTCGGGAGGCCAGGACTCTAATAGAAGATCTAGAAGAGACATTCGCCAGCCTGCGCACGGTGGATCTTCAGCTTAACCCCGAGAAGTGTGTGTTCGGGATCCCCTCCGGCAAGCTGCTGGGCTTCTTGGTATCACACAGAGGGATCGAGGCTAACCCTGAAAAGGTCAAGGCAATAGAAGACATGAACCCCCCGTAGACCCTGAGGGAGATGCAGAAGCTGGCTGGCTACGTAACCTCGCTTGGACGCTTCATTTCCATGCTGGGGGAGCGTGCCCTCCCATTTTTCAAGCTGATGAAAAGGAAGGAACCATTCGAGTGGACCCCTGAGGCAGACGCAGCCTTCCAGGACCTCAAGAGATATCTAACCAGTCCACCCGTGATGGTGGCACCGCGCCCTCTCGAGCCCTTTTTGCTATATCTGGCAGCAACCCCACACTCAGCAAGCGCCGCCCTGGTACCACTAAGGAAGGAGCGCCCGGTCAAGAAGCCGCAGCAGGATGCACAACCAGCAAGCGAGGTGCAGCACACCTCAGGGAAGGCATCTGAAGTCTCTGCTGACGCAGCGGCCGATATTCCTCATGAGGTTACGAATGACCCCATGGTTACCAAGGCACCAGAGACAGGGGCCCCAGCCTGTGGTCATCCCTCAAAGCCCGCTTGCTACTCGCGCTTGAGCCTGAGGAGGGGTGCTGGACGGAGGAGTTCAAGGCGTACTTGCTTCAGGGGACCCTACCAGAGAAGGAGGAGGACGCCGAGCGCGTGGCTCGCCAGGCCACCGTGTACTGCATCAATGATGGTGAGTTATACCGCAGGAGGCCCAATGATGTTTCTTTATGGTGCATCTCCAGGGAACAGGGGCTCGAGCTGTTGGCGGACATACATGGTGGGGACTGCGGGCACCATTCTTCGTCCCGCACCCTGGTGGGCAAGGTGTTCCGCAGCGGCTTCTATTGGCCCACCGCGCTCAATGACGCTACTAAGCTAGTGCGCTCCTGTGAAGCATGCCAGTTCCACGCCAAGCAGATCCATCAGCCCGCGCAGGGCCTCTAGACGATCCCACTCACGTGGTCATTTGCGGTCTGGGTGTTGGACATCTTGGGGCCATTCCCTCGGGCGCCAGGGGGCTACTGATACCTCTACGTCGCCATCGACAAGTTCACCAAATGGGCGGAGGTAGAAGTCGTGCGCACCATCCTAGCAGGATCAGCATCAAGTTCATCGAGGGAATCGTGAGCCGATTTGGGGTCCCCAACCGCATCATCACCGAGAATGGCTCGCAATTCACTAGCAATCTCTTCAAAACATACTGTGCTAACCTTGGAACGCAGATCTGCTACACCTCAGTAGCACACCCACGAAGCAATGGACAGGCCGAGATAGCCAATGCAGAGGTCCTGAGGGGCCTCAAGACCCGCACCTTCAAGAAGAAGCTTGAGGCCTGTGGCAGGGGCTGGCTCGATGAGCTGCAGTCTGTGCTGTGGTCCATCCGCACCACCGCAACCAAGCCAACAGGAGAAACGCCTTTCTTCCTCGTCTATGGAGCAGAAGCGATTCTCCCTCACGAGGTCAAGCATCGCTCCAAGCGGGTCCTAGCGTTCGATGAAACGCAGCAGGACGCCACGCGGAGGATGGATCTCATGCTGGGGGTGGAACGCCGCTGTCAAGCCTCAGTCCGGGCAGCGAGGTACAGCAGGCGCTACGGCGGTACCACTGCCGCAGCGTCCGCTCCAAGACGTTAGAGGTGGGCGATCTCGTCCTGAGGCGGGTGCTCTCTAGGGAGGGGCTGCATAAGCTCTCTCCCATGTGGGAGGGCCCGTTTAGGGTTGCGAGTGTCTCTAGGCCTGGCGTCGCGCACCTGGAGACACAGGTCGGGGTCCCCATCCAGAACGCCTGGAACATCTAGCACCTCCGGAAGTTCTACCCTTGAAGAAAGGCTCCGGCCTGTAAAGGTCTCCGCTCGTGACACTCTCACGTAATAGTGAGTGGGGCTGTACACGCCCCGGAGTCTCCTGAGAGTCGCCTTGGGGCCTCATGGGGGCTCCCTCCCACGTCCTAGTGGCAGCACTTAGCTCCGCGCTGGTGAGAAGACTAGATTAGGTGCCTGACACGGCTGTTCATTTGCTTTCCGAAGTTGCTTGCGGTTTTTCTTACTAAGTTTTTCAATGGATTTGGTATTCGTGAGCACTGGTTCCTCAAGTGTGTTTCTCCTGAGCTACTTTGGTCTAAGGACGTGAGGGAGGTGGCAGTCGCCCGCCATTTCTCCTCGCACTCCTCGCGCGTGGGCCTAGGTAGGTGTGTGCGCTCAGGGCTTGTCTTTGCACGCACGCACCGACCCGAACCCCGTTATTTCGGTTCAATCCTCGTGAGGAGCCCTCGATCGAGTCCGCTGGTAATGATAACCCACAAGTGTAGGGGATCGCAACAGTTTTCGATAAGTAAGAGAGTCGAACCCAATGAGGAGCTAAAGGTAGAATAAATATTCCCTCAAGTTCTATCGACCACCGATACAACTCTACGCACGCTTGACGTTCTCTTTACCTAGAACAAGTATGAAACTAGAAGTACTTTGTAGGTGTGATAGGATAGGTTTGCAAGATAATAAAGAACATGTAAATAAAAAGTAGGGGCTGTTTAGATAAAGAAGCAATAAAGTAAATATAGCGAGTGTGGAAAAGTGGTGGTAGGAGTTGTGAAATTGTCCCTAAGCAATTGACTACTTTACTAGACCGGTAATCACTATTGCAATTCTACTTGAGGGAGAGGCATAAGCTAACATACTTTCTCTTCTTGAATCATATGCACTTATGATTGGAACTCTAGCAAGCATCCACAACTACTAAAGATCATTAAGGTAAAACCCAACCATAGCATTAAAGTATCAAGTCCCCTTTATCCCATACGCAAACAACCTACTTACTCGGGTTTGTGCTTCTGTCAATCACGCCACCCACCATAAGCAAATCATGAACATATTGCAAACCCTACAGCGGGAATCCCTCATGCTTGCGTGACACGGAAAGCACAATAGGACAGCACCAATAATAAAACATGCAATTCAAACTAATCATAGCAATTCATCAATCACCGATAGGACGACAAAAATCTACTCAGACATCATAGGATGGCAACACATCATTGGATAATAATATGAAACATAAAGCACCATGTTCAAGTAGAGGGTACAGCGGGTTGCGGGAGAGTGGACCGCTGAATACAGATGGGGGGAGGTGATGGAGATGTTGGTAAAGATGGCGGAGGTGTTGGTGAAGATGGCGGTGATGATGATGGCCCCCGGCAGCGCTCCGGCGCCATCGAAAGCAAGGGGGAGAGAGCCCCCCTTCATCTTCTTCTTCCTTGACCTTCTCCCTAGATGGGAGAAGGGTTTCCCCTCTGGTCCTTGGCTCCCATGGCTTGGGAGGGGCGAGAGCCCCTTCGAGATTGGATCTATCTCTCTATCTCTCTCTGTTTCTGCGTTCTGGGATTCTGCCCTGCCACCGTTTCTTTTATATCCGGAGATTCGTAACTCTGATTGGATTGAAACCTTCGCCCAGATCTTTTTCCAAAAATTAGCTTTCTTGCGGCCAAAGAAGGGCATCAACCGCCTTACGAGGGGCCCAGGAGGATGGGGGGCGCGCCCACCTAGCGTGGGCCCCTGTCTCGTGGCCACCTCGGGCACCGTCTCGCGTTGATTTTACTTCCCAAAAATCACAAATATTCCAAAATAATTCGCTGTCTGTTTTTATCCCGTTTGGAGTCCGTTTGATATGGGGTTTCTGCAAAACATAAAACATGCAACAGACAGGAACTGGCACTGGGCACCGGATCAATATGTTAGTCCCAAAAATAATATAATAAGTTTCCAAAAGTATATGAAAGTTGAATAATATTGGCATGGAACAATCAAAAATTATAGATACGACGGAGATGTATCAGCATCCCCAAGCTTAATTCCTGCTCGTCCTCGAGTAGGTAAATGATAAAAAAGATAATTTTTGATGTGGAATGCTACCTAGCATAATCTTGATCATGTAATCTAATCATGGCATGAATATCAAGACACGAATGATTCAAAGCAATAGTCTATCATTTGACATAAAAACGATAATACTTAGGGCATCTCAACAAACAATCATGTCTTTTAAAATATCAATGCTTCCAGAACGTTATCCCTACAAAATCATATAGTCTTGTATGCTTACTTTTCTTAACATAAGGTACCCCTCATGCCTATCCCGGTGTCAGCCAAGCAATTGTTTCATACTTTAGTATTCTCAAACTTTTTCAACCTTCACGCAATACATGAGCGTGAGCCATGGATATAGCACTATGGGTGGAATTGAATATGATAGTGTAGGTTATGTGGAGAAGACAAAAAGGGAGAAAGTCTCACATCGACGCAGCTAATCAACGGGCTATGGAGATGCCCATCAATTGATGTCAATGTGAGGAGTAGGGATTGCCATGCAACGGATGCACTAAGAGCTATAAGTTTATGAAAGCTCAACAAAAGAAACTAAGTGGGTGTGCATCCAACTTGCTTGCTCATGAAGACCTAGGGCATTTGAGGAAGCCCATCCTTGGAATATACAAGCCAAGTTCTATAATGAAAAATTCCCACTAGTATATGAAAGTGACAACATAGGAGACTCTCTATATAAAGAACATGGTGCTACTTTGAAGCACAAGTGTGGTAAAAGGATAGTAACATTGCCCCTTTTTTCTTTTTTTGAATGGGCTTCTTTGGCCCCCTTTTTTTATTTAGGCTTCTTTGGCCTTTCATTTTTTTTATTTTCTTTTTCTTTTTTTCATGGGGCAATGCTCTATAATGATGATCATCACACTTTTATTTACTTACAACTCAATATTACAACACGATAGAACAAAGATATGACTTTATATGAATGCTTCTGGCGGTGTATCGGGATGTGATATGATCTAGCATAGCAATGACATCAAAAAACGGACAAGCCATGAAAACATCATGCTAGCTATCTTACGATCATGCAAGGAAATATGACAATGAATGTTCAAGTCATGTATATGATGATGATGGAAGTTGCATGGTAATATATCTCGGAATGGCTATGGAAATTCCATGATAGGTACGTATAGTTGCTTTTTTGAGGAAGATATAAGGAGGCTTATGTGTGATAGAGCGTATCATATCACGGGGTTTGGATGCACCGGCGAAGTTTGCAGCAACTCTCGAGGTGGGAAAGGGCAATGCACGGTACCGAAGAGGCTAGCAATGATGGAAAGGTAAAAGTGCGTATAATCCATGGACTCGCATTAGTCATAAAGAACTCATATACTTATTGCCAAAATTTATTAGCCCTTGAAACAAAGTACTACACGCATACTCCTAGGGGGAGGTTGGTAGGAGTTAACCATCGCGCGCCCCCGACCTTCACGCAAAGATAAACAATCAAAATACAATGCGCGCCAATTTGGTTACATAGTTAGTAGACCATATGTGCATGCTTCGGGAATCACAAACCTTAACACCAACATCCTTACTAAACACAACCATCTACTAGTACCTCCCACATATTATCATCTCTATATCGTAAAACTATTGCAAGGAATCAAACATATCATAGTCAGTGATCCACAGGTTTTATGTAGGATTTTATGACTAACCATGTGAACGACCAATTCCTGTCATCTCTCTAAATAGATATAAGTGAAGCAAGAGAGTTTAATTCTTTCTACAAAAGATATGCCCACGCTCTAACAATTATAAGTGAAGCAAAAGAGCATTCTACAAATGGCGGTTTTCTATGTGAAGAGAAACAAGCAATCCAAACTTCAAATAATATAAGTGAGCACATGAAGCATTCTATAAAGCCATAGTCAAAAGATTTAAGTTAAGTGCAATGATCATTCTATAAATCAACCAAGGACTATCTCATACCAGCATGGTGCATAAAATAAAAGTGAAAACTAAATGCAAAAGACGCTCCAAGACTTGCACATATCACATGAACGAAACGAATCCGAAAACATACCGATACTTGTTGAACAAAGAGGGATGCCTTCCGGGGCATCCCCAACCTTAGACGCTTGAGTCTCCTTGAATATTTACTTGGGGTGCCTCGGGCATCCCCAAGCTTGATCTCTTGCCTATATTCCTTTTCCTCATATCGAGACCTCCTCGATTAGACACTTCATCCACACAAAACTTCAACAAAAAACTCAGTAAGATCCGTTAGTATGATAAAGCAAATCACCACTCTAAGTACTGTAAAAAACCAATTCATATTTTGTTTTTGCATTGTGTGTACTGTAATATAACTTTTTCATGGCTTAATCCACTGATATAAATTGATAGATTCATCAAAACAAGCAAACTATGCATCAAAAACAGAATCTGTCAAAAACAGAACAATCTGTAGAAATCTGAACATTCACCATACTTATGGTACCCCAAAAATCTACCAAAATTAAGAAAAATAAACAATTTTTACATAAAGAGAGTGCAAAAGGAATCAGAACCATTTGCCGTTTCAGTTAAAAATGTAAAATCGTGCACTACAGCCAAAGTTTCTGTCCTGCACCGTACAAACCAACAAGCATTGTAAACATCCTAAAGGCAAACCTTGGCACATTATTTTTATAATACAACGGAATTGTACAAGGGGATCATTATTTTTGATGAAAAGTTTCTGTAATTAAGATTCACAAAGTTTCTGTGAGCATGTACAAAGTTCAAGGAGCTCTCCCACTTCAACAATGCTTGTCTTTCTCACTTTCACTTCCCTTTTTGAAAAGTTTTAGGTTCCCCTCTTTATTTTTTTTGTTTTTAAACTATATAAAAGCACTCAACAGAAATAAAAGACTCTCTAAAACTTCCGGGTTGTCTCCCTGGCAGCGCTTTCTTTAAAGCCATTAAGCTAGGCATATAGTGCTCAAGTAATGGATCCACCCGGATCCCAAGGTATATCAAAGCCAATTTTAATTAACAATGATTTGTAATTTAGTAGTGAGCACAAAGTAACGTATATCATGCAACAACGAAGTCTAACTCTCTTCCTATGCATCGGCATGTCATAAAAGAACAATTCATGCACACCAAGTAAAGGCCAATGCATAGTATAAGCAGTTTCTTGCAATTTTATCATATTGGAAACATAGAGAGGTGGAGATATAGTTCCTCTCTCATAATAATTGCAAGTAGGAGCAGCAAGCACATGCATATTACATTCATCAAAATTATCATGTGCAATGATAAAAGGCAACCCATCAATATAATCCTTAATAAGCACAAACTTCTCGAATATAGTGTAGTCTGGAGAATTCAAAAGGATAATAGGACTATCATGCATGGGTGCAATAGCAACAATTTCATGTTTAACATAAGGAACTATAGCAAGTTCATCTCCATAAGCATAATTCATATTGACATCTTGGCCACAAACATAGCAAGCATCATCAAAAAGGGATATTTCAAGAGAATCAACGGGATCATAACAATCACCATAGCAATCATCCTTCGGTAAGCACGAAGGGAAATTAAACAATGTATGAGTTGAAGAGTTACTCTCATTAGAAGGTGGGCACGGGTAGCTAATCCGCTCTTCCTCCTTTTGTTCTTCGCTCTCCTCATCATCTTTTTCATCCAATGAGCTCACAGTTTCATCAATTTCTTCTTCCATAGATTCCTGCAAAATATTAGTCTCTTCTTGGACAGCGGAGACTTTCTTAATAATTGCATCAATATTGGAATTAAATTCATAATTCTCATAGCAATATTTAAGTATAGCAAAATTTTCAGGTCTATAAACTGAATCATCGAAATCTTCAAACTCTTTAAACATAGATTCAATCTCATAAGCACCCATAAAAGCAACAAATTCTTCTATTTGTTCCACATCATAGTAATCATATATACCATTAGCATAAGAAGCTAATGTTTTATTATCATTAAATTTGCATGAAAAGGGAAGGTGTGGAGCCTCCATCCTAGATCAACAAGTATAATCATATCTCAGGCATATTTGCCTAGCATACCAATATAACATATAAATTTGATCCCATAATAGTTTCCCTTTTTGTGTCAAGCGATAATCACTAAAGTATTCACGTTGATCCAAAGTGTCTCCCATAACATAATTGAATGGGGTTTTCTCAGGATTATCAAAGTAGTACATAATTTCTTTCACATAACGAGCATCGAGGGTTTTTGGAGGTTCCCCATCTCCATGAGTAGCAAGTACACCTACTTTTTTTTGGTATTTCGTGTTCCATATCCATAGCTAAAGATAGAGAACAACTTAGAACAGCAAATAAAAATTACTTAGTGATAAAGCAAACAAGCACACACACGAGAATATTCACCCCACGCTATGACTCCCCGGCAACGGCACCAGAAAAAGGTCTTGATAACCCACAAGTGTAGGGGATCGCAACAGTTTTCGATAAGTAAGAGTGTCGAACCCAACGAGGAGCTAAAGGTAGAATAAATATTCCCTCAAGTTCTATCGACCACCGATACAACTCTACGCATGCTTGACGTTCGCTTTACCTAGAACAAGTATGAAACTAGAAGTACTTTGTAGGTGTGATAGGATAGGTTTGCAAGATAATAAAGAACACGTAAATAAAAAGTAGGGGTTGTTAGATAAAGAATCAATAAAGTAAATATAGCGAGTGTGGAAAATGGTGGTAGGAGTTGTGAAATTGTCCCTAAGCAATTGACTACTGTACTAGACCGGTAATCACTATTGCAATTCTACTTGAGGGAGAGGCATAAGCTAACATACTTTCTCTTCTTGAATCATATGGACTTATGATTCGAACTATAGCAAGCATCCACAACTACTAAAGATCATTAAGGTAAAACCCAACCATAGCATTAAAGTATCAAGTCCCTTTGTCCCATATGCAAACAATCTACTTACTCGGGTATGTGCTTCTGTCACTCACGCCACCCACCATAAGCAAATCATGAACATATTGCAAACCGTACAGCGGGAATCCCTCACGCTTGCGCGACACGGAGGGCACAATAGGACAGCACCAATAATAAAACATGCAATTCAAACCAATAATAGCAATTCATCAATCACCGATAGGACAACGAAAATCTACTCAGACATCATAGGATGGCAACACATCATTGGAAAATAATATGAAGCATAAAGCACCATGTTCAAGTAGAGGGTACAGCGGGTTGCGGGAGAGTGGATCACTGAATATAGATGGGGGAAGGTGATGGAGATGTTGGTAAAGATGGCGGAGGTGTTGGTGAAGATGGCGGTGATGATGATGGCCCCCGGCAGCGCTCCGGTGCCACCGGAAGCAAGGGGGAGAGAGCCCCCCTTCTTCTTCTTCTTCCTTGACCTTCTCCCTAGATGGGAGAAGGGTTTCCCCTCTGGTCCTTGGCTCCTATGTCTTGGGAGGGGCGAGAGCCCCTCCGAGATTGGATCTATCTCTCTGTCTCTCTCTGTTTCTGCGTTCTGGGACTGCCCTGGCACCGTTTCTTTTATATCCGGAGATCCGTAACTCCGATTGGATTGAAACCTTCGCCCAGATCTTTTTCCAAAAATTAGCTTTCTTGCGGCCAAATAAGGGCATCAACCGCCTTATGAGGGGCCCAGGAGGGTGGGGCGCGCCCACCTGGAGTGGGCGTGGGCCCCTGTCTCGTGGCCACCTCAGGCACCATATCGCGTTGATTTTACTTCCCAAAAATCATAAATATTCCAAAATAATTCTTCGTCCGTTTTTATTCCGTTTGGACTCCGTTTGATATGGGGTTTCTGCGAAACATAAAACATGCAACAGACAGGAGCTGGCACTGGGCAATGGATCAGTATGTTAGTCCCAAAAATAATATAAAAAGTTGCCAAAAGTATATGAAAGTTGAATAATATTGGCATGGAACAATCAAAAATTATAGATACGACGGATACGTATCAGGCGACAACACCCCTCAAGTCCGTGCCCCCCGGGCAGCGCGATGCAGTGCAACAGATCCATATCACCCTATGGCAGGGGGCTCGCGTAAGGGGGAGTAAGTCGATTAACAAATTTTCTTTTCCTTCAAGGGGTAGCTCTGCCCTGCCACACCTCCTAAGCGCTCAGGACGTGTCTCCAGAGGGCACAGGACGCGCGCCCTGGGGGCCCTGCCAAATACCTAAGGTCAGGTCCTCACGAGGCGAAGGACGACTGCACGTATCAAGCTAAGCTTTCCTACCTTGACCCGCTCAAACTACAAATACTTTAACACAGCATCAAGGACAACAACCATAACATAAAAAGGCATAACAGCAGCAGTACATTACACGCCCTCGTAGGGTACATTCTTCTCTTTTTCGATTCACATGAGAAAGGAAAAGCTAAACAAGGAAGGCCCGAAGGCGTGCAGGCTTGGCACCAGCGCCGCATCCTCAAGCAGCGCCTCAAGGTAGCCCGACGCTCCACCAGTTCTCCAATAGGAGATCTGGGGCCACCGACCTTGAGCCCAAGTTCGTCGGCCCCCAGCTTCAGGCTGGGCTCCTTTCCTACTTCACTGGAGCGTCGCGACAAGACGAGCCAATGGCGTCCTCGCTACGAGCACGACGACGCGGAGGCCAGTCATAGCCACCGCTGCTTGAGCTCTTGTCCGAGGAAGAGATACCATCGTGGGAGGAGGAGCGCGTCTCACCAAGGCCAAGTTCGTCGTCGCCAGCGTCGTCGTTGCTGCTGTCCTCCGGGCAGCACCCCATGCGGCGGCCATCCCCCCTGAATACCCTCACGTAGAGGGTCGCCAGACCGTCGTACTTGAAGTGGAGGGTGCACCTTTCGCCCAGGCCACGCACGCGGGCGAAAGTATGCCAGCCGCGGGTCAACACCACGTTGCTGGAGGCGGAAACCTTGGTGTTGACCCATGAGGCTCTGCTGCAGCACCCATCAGCCTGCAGCCAAAGTCCAGCAAGCCCCGAAGAAGGAAGCTCGCCGGAGAAGAAGCGAGGGAGCCGGAGCGAGGTGCCAGCCGGGCTCTCCGACCACACCGCGAACTAGGGGAGCACCTCCAGCAAAGAAAAGCGTGGCCGAGGCGGGCGCACGATCACGGCGCGCCTCCCTTCGTCATGGGGGCTGCTCCGGGACCGGTAACGCCCGCCGCGGGAATAGGTGCCATCGCGGGTGCCCGGCACAACGCTGCCTTTGGGGGGTGCGCGCCCGCGCCCCATGGATCCTGCCGGAGGGGTCGCAGGATGCTTGCGGGGACGGCAACGGCCCCTCTTGGGAGGAGGAGAGGCTGGCCCCTCTGAGGGAGTCCTGGACTAGGGGGTGTCCGGATAGCCGGACTATCATCATCGGCCAGACTCCAAGACTATGAAGATACAAGATTGAAGACTTCGTCCCGTGTCCGGATGAGACTTTCCTTGGCGTGGAAGGCAAGCTTGGCAATACGGATATGTAGATCTCCTACCATTGTAACTGACTCTGTGTAACCCTAGCCCTCTCCGGTGTCTATATAAACCGGAGGGTTTTAGTCCATAGGACGAACAACCATTACAACAATCATACCATAGGCTAGCTTCTAGGGTTTAGCCTCCTTGATCTCGTGGTAGATCCACTCTTGTACTATCCATATCATCAATATTAATCAAGCAGGAGTAGGGTTTTACCTCCATCGAGAGGGCCCGAACCTGGGTAAAAACATCGTGTCCCTTGTCTCCTATTACCATCCGCCTAGACGCACAGTTCGGGACCCCCTACCCGAGATCCGTCGGTTTTGACACCGACATTGGTGCTTTCATTGAGAGTTCCTCTGTGTTGTCACCGATAGGCTCGATGGCTCCTTCGATCATCAACAACAAGGACGCAGTCCAGGGTGAGACTTTTCTCCCTGGACAGATCTTCGTATTCAGCGGCTTTGCACTGCGGGCCAATTCGCTTGGCCATCTGGAACAGATCGAAAGCTACGCCCCTGGCCGTCAGGTCAGATTTGGAAGTCTAAACTTCATGGCTGACATCCACGGGGACTTGATCTTCGACGGGTTCGAGCCACAGCCGAGCGTAACGCACTGTCACGACGGGCATGATTTAGCTCTGTTGCCGGACAGCGCCCTGGAGGCTGCACACGAGTCCGCCTTGACCCTTAGTTCGGAGCCGACCATGCAGATCGAGGACGGGTGGCTAGACACCGCCTCAGGGGCTGCAATCTCTATGGCGATGGAGCCGAATACTAACCTTTTCCCTTGTAAAGCTCATGACTCCGAGGTGCCAGACTCCTCGCCGGACTCCGAACCTCCTGCGCCCCTACCAATCGAATCCGATTGGGCGCCGATCATGGAGTTCACTGCCGCGGACATCTTTCAGCACTCCCCCTTTGGCGACATTCTGAATTCGCTAAAGTATCTCTCGTTATCAGGAGAGCCCTGGCCGGACTGCGGTCAGGACGGTTGGGATGCGGACGACGAAGAAATTCAAAGCCCACCCACCACCCACTTTGTAGCCACTGTCGATGATGTAACCGACATGCTAGATTACGACTCTGAAGACATCAATGGTATGGACGACGATGCCGGAGACGACCAAGAACCAGCGCCTACGGGGCACTGGAAGACCACCTCATCATACGACATATACATGGTGGACATCCCAAAGGATGGGAACGGCAAAGAAGCAGCGAAGGCAGATTCCTCTAAGAAACAGCCCAAGCGCCGGCGTCAGCGGCGCCGCTCTAAATCCCGCCACAGCAAGAATGGAGATTCCGGAATCGGGGATAATAACACCCCAGAGAGTGCCGAAGACAACCCCCTCCAGCAAGATTCAGCACAGGAGGACGGGGAAGCCAGCCCCCACGAGAGAGCGGCAGACAAAGAGGTTGAGGACGATAATTACATGCCTCCCTCCGGAGACGAGGCAAGCCTCAACGACGACGAATTTGTCGTGCCCGAGGATCCCGTCGAACAAGAGCGTTTTAAACGCAGGCTAATGGCCACGGCGAACAGCCTAAAGAAAAAGCAGCAACAGCTTCGAGCTGATCAAGACCTGCTGGCCGACAGATGGACCGAAGTCCTCGCAGCCGAAGAGCATGAACTCGAACGCCCCTCCAAAAGCTACCCAAAACGCAAGTTGCTCCCCCGATTAGAGGAGGAGGCATATAAACCCTCATCACCAGCGCACAATACAGCAGACCGACCACCTCGTGGCCGCGACAGAGAGGCATCTACTGTTGGAAATATGCCCTAGAGGCAATAATAAATTGATTATTATTATATTTCCTTGTTCATGATAATCGTTTATTATCCATGCTAGAATTGTATTGATAGGAAACTCAGATACATGTGTGGATACATAGACAACACCATGTCCCTAGTAAGCCTCTAGTTGACTAGCTCGTTAATCAATAGATGGTTACGGTTTCCTGACCATGGACATTGGATGTCGTTGATAACGGGATCACATCATTAGGAGAATGATGTGATGGACAAGACCCAATCCTAAGCCTAGCACAAGATCATGTAGTTCGTATGCTAAAGCTTTTCTAATGTCAAGTATCATTTCCTTAGACCATGAGATTGTGCAACTCCCGGATACCGTAGGAGTGCTTTGGGTGTGCCAAATGTCACAACGTAACTGGGTGGCTATAAAGGTACACTACGGGTATCCTGAAAGTGTCTGTTGGGTTGGCACGAATCGAGATTGGGATTTTGTCACTCCGTGTAAACGGAGAGGTATCTCTGGGCCCACTCGGTAGGACATCATCATAATGTGCACAATGTGACCATGGGGTTGATCACGGGATGATGTGTTACGGAACGAGTAAAGAGACTTGCCGGTAGCGAGATTGAACAAGGTATCGGTATACCGATGATCGAATCTCGGGCAAGTACCATACCGCTAGACAAAGGGAATTGTATACGGGATTGATTGAGTCCTTGACATCGTGGTTCATCCAATGAGATCATCGTGGAACATGTGGGAGCCAACATGGGTATCCAGATCCCGCTGTTGGTTATTGACCGGAGAACATCTCGGTCATGACTACATGTCTCCCGAACCCGTAGGGTCTACACACTTAAGGTTCGATGACGCTAGGGTTATAAAGGAAGTTTGTATGTGGTTACCGAATGTTGTTTGGAGTCCCGGATGAGATCCCGGACGTCACGAGGAGTTCGAAAATGGTCCGGAGGTAAATATTTATATATAGGAAGTCCTGTTTCGGCCATCGGGACAAGTTTCGAGGTCATCGGTATTGTACCGGGACCACCGGAAGGGTCCCGGGGGCCCACCGGGTGGGGCCACCTGCCCCGGGGGGGGCACATGGGCTGTAGGGGGTGCGCCTTGGCCTACATGGGCCAAGGGCACCAGCCCCTAGAGGCCCATGCGCCAAGATATAGGAAAAAGGGGAGAGTCCTAAAGGGGGAAGGCACCTCCGAGGTGCCTTGGGGAGGATGGACTCCTCCCCCCCTCTTAGCCGCACCCCTTCCTTGGAGGAAGGGGCAAGGCTGCGCCTCCCCCCTCTCCCCTGCCCCTATGTATAGTGGAGGGGAGGGAGGGCATCCATACATGAGCCCTTGGCGCCTCCCTCCCTCCCGTGACACCTCCTCCTCTCCCGTAGGTGCTTGGCGAAGCCCTGCAGGATTGCCACGCTCCTCCATCACCACCACGCCGTTGTGCTGCTGCTGGATGGAGTCTTCCTCAACCTCTCCCTCTCTCCTTGCTGGATCAAGGCATGGGAGACATCGTCGAGCTGTACGTGTGTTGAACGCGGAGGTGCCGTTCGCTCGGCACTAGGATCATCGGTGATCTGAATCACGACGAGTACGACTCCATCAACCCCGTTCACTTGAACGCTTCCGCTTAGCGATCTACAAGGGTATGTAGATGCACTCTCCTTCCCCTCGTTGCTAGTCTCTCCATAGATAGATCTTGGTGACACATAGGAAAATTTTGAATTTTTGCTACATTCCCCAACAGTGGCATCATGAGCTAGGTCTATTGCGTAGATTCTTTGCACGAGTAGAACACAAAGTAGTTGTGGGCGTCGATATTGTTCAATATGCTTGCCGTTACTAGTCTTATCTTGATTCGGCGGCATCGTGGGATGAAGCGGCCCGGACCAACCTTACACGTACGCTTACGTGAGACCGGTTCCACCGACAAACATGCACTAGTTGCATAAGGTGGCTGGCGGGTGTCTGTCTCTCCCACTTTAGTCGGATCGGATTCGATGAAAAGGGTCCTTATGAAGGGTAAATAGCAATTGGCATATCACGTTGTGGTCCATGCGTAGGTAAGAAACATTCTTGCTAGAAACCCATAGCAGCCACGTAAAACATGCAAACAACAATTAGAGGACGTCTAACTTGTTTTTGCAGGGTATGCTATGTGATGTGATATGGCCAAAAAGGATGTGATGAATGATATATGTGATGTATGAGATTGATCATGTTCTTGTAATAGGAATCACGACTTGCATGTCGATGAGTATGACAACCGGCAGGAGCCATAGGAGTTGTCTTTATTTATTTGTGACCTGCGTGTCAACTTAAACGTCATGTAATTACTTTACTTTATTGCTAACCATTAGCCATAGTAGTAGAAGTAATAGTTGGCGAGGCAACTTCATGAAGACACGATGATGGAGATCATGATGATGGAGATCATGGTGTCATGCCGGTGACGATGATGATCATGGAGCCCCGAAGATGGAGATCAAAAGGAGCAAAGTGATGATGGCCATATCATGTCACTATTTGATTGCATGTGATGTTTATCATGTTTATACATCTTATTTGCTTAGAACGACGGTAGTAAATAAGATGATCCCTTACAACAATTTCAAGAAGTGTTCTCCCCTAACTGTGCACCGTTGCGACAGTTCGTGTTTCGAAGCACCACGTGATGATCGGGTGTTAGATTCTAACGTTCACATACAACGAGTGTAAGACAGATTTACACACGCGAAACACTTAGGGTTAACTTGACGAGCCTAGCATGTACAGACATGGCCTCGGAACACGGAGACCGAAAGGTCGAACATGAGTCGTATAGAAGATACGATCAACATGAAGATGTTCACCGATGATGACTAGTCCGTCTCACGTGATGATCGGACACGGCCTAGTTTGACTCGGATCATGTAATCACTTAGATGACTAGAGGGATGTCTATCTGAGTGGGAGTTCATAAGATGAACTTAATTATCCTGAACATAGTCAAAAGGTTTTTGCAAATTATGTCGTAGCTCACGCTATAGTTCTACTGTTTAGATATGTTCCTAGAGAAAAATTAGTTGAAAGTTGATAGTAGCAATTATGCGGACTAGGTCCGTAAACTGAGGATTGTCCTCATTGCTTCATAGAAGGCTTATGTCCTTAATGCACCGCTCAGTGTGCTGAACCTCGAACGTTGTCTGTGGTTGTTGCGAACATCTGACATACACGTTTTGATAACTACGTGATAGTTCAGTTAAACGGTTTAGAGTTGAGGCACCAAAGACGTTTTTGAAACATCGCGAAACATATGAGATGTTTTGAGGGCTGAAATTGGGATTTCAGGCTCGTGCCCATGTCAAGAGGTATAAGACCTCCGATGACTTTCTTAACCTGCAAACTAAGGAGAAAAGCTCAATTGTTGAGCTTGTGCTCAGATTGTCTGAGTACAACAATCATTTGAATCGAGTGGGAGTTGATCTTCCAGATAAGACAGTGATGGTTCTCCAAAGTCATTGCCACCAAGCTGTTAGAGCTTCGTGATGAACTATAACATATCAGGGATAGATATGATGATCCTTGAGGTATTCGCGATGTTTGACACCGCGAAAGTAGAAATCAAGAAGGAGCATCAATTGTTGATGGTTGGTGAAACCACTAGTTTCAAGAAGGGCAAGGGCAAGAAGGGATACTTCATGAAACGGCAAATCAGCTGCTGCTCTAGTGAAGAAACCCAAGGTAAAACCCAAACCCGAGACTAAGTGCTTCTGTAATAAGGGGAACAACCACTAGAGCAGAATTACCCTAGATACTTGGTAGATAAGAAGGCTGGCAAGGTCGATAGAAGTATATTGGATATACATTGTGTTAATGTGTACTTTGCTAGTACTCCTAGTAGCACCAGGGTATTAGATACCGGTTCGGTTGCTAAGTGTTAGTAACTCGAAATAAAAGGCTACGGAATAAACGGAGACTAGCTAAAGGTGAGCTGACGATATGTGTTGGAAGTTTTTCCAAGCTTGATATGATCAAGCATCGCACGCTCCCTCTACCAAAGAGATTGGTGTTAAACCTAAATAATTGTTATTTGGTGTTTGCATTGAGCATAGACATGATTGGATTACGTCTATCGCAATACGGTTATTCATTTAAGGAGAATAATGGTTACTCTATTTATTTGAATAATACCTTCAATGGTCTTACACCTAAAATGAATGGTTTATTAAATCTCGATCGTAGTGATACACATGTTCATGCCAAAAGATAGTAATGATAGTACCACCTACTTGTGGCACTGCCACGTAAGTCATATCGGTATAAAGCGCATGAAGAAGCTCCATATTGATGGATCTTTGGGCTCACTCGTTTTTGAAAAGTTTGAGACATGCGAACCATGTCTATTGGTGTATATGCATGAAGAAACTCCATGCAAATGGACCGTTTTGACTCACTTGATTTTGAATCACTTGGGACATGCAAATCATACCACATGGGCAAGATGACTGAAAAGCCTCGTTTTCAGTAAGATGGAACAAGATAGCAACTTGTTGGAAGTAACACATTTTGATGTGTGCAGTCCAATGAGTGCTGAGGCATGCAGTGAATATCGTTATGTTCTTACTTCACAGATGATTCGAGTAGATGTTGAGTATATTTACTTGATGAATCACGAGTCTAAATTATTGAAAGGTTCAAGTAATTTCAGTGTGAAGTTGAAAGATCGTCGTGACAAGAGGATAAAAGATCTATGATATGATCATAGAGATGAATATCTGAATCACGAGTTTGGCACAGAATTAAGACATTGTGGAAATTGTTTCACAACTGATACAGCCTGGAACACCATAGTGTGATGGTGTGTCCAAACGTCATAGTTGCACCCTATTGGATATGGTGCATACCATGATGTCTCTTATCGAGTTACCACTATCATTCATGGGTTAGGCATTAGAGACAACCACATTCACTTTAAATAGGGCACCACGTAATTCCGATGAGATGACACCGTATGAATTATGGTTTAGAGAAACCTAAGTTGTCGTTTCTTAAAGGTTTGGGGCTGCGACGCTTATGTGAAAAAGTTTCAGGATTAAGCTTGAACCCAAAGCGGATAAAATACATCTTCATAGGACACCCAAAACAGTTGGGTATACCTCCTAATTCAGATCCGAAAGCAATATGAATTGTTTCTAGAATCGGGTCCTTTCTCGAGGAAAGGTTTCTCTCGAAAGAGTTGAGTGGGAGGATGGTGGAGACTTGATGAGGTTATTGAACCGTCTCTTCAACTAGTGTGTGGCAAGGCACAGGAAGTTGTTCTGTGGCACCTACACCAATTGAAGTGGAAGCTTATGATATTGATCATGAAACTTCGGATCAAGTCACTACCAAACCTCGTGGGATGACAAGGATGCGTACTACTTCAGAGTGGTACGTAATCATGTCTTGGAAGTCATGTTGTTGGACAACAATGAACCTACGAGCTATGGAGAAGCGATGGTGGGCCCGGATTCCGATAAATGGCTCGAGGCCATAAAATCCGAGAACGGATCCATGGACTTTGGTGGACTTGCCTGATGATCGGCAAGCCATTAAGATAAATGGATCTTTAAGAAGAAGACGGACGTGGATGGTAATGTCACCGTCCATGAAGCTCGACTTGTGGCGAAAAGTTTTTCACAAGTTCAAGGAGTTGACTACGATGAGATTTTCTCATCCGTAGCGATGCTTAAAGTCCGTCGGATTCATGTTAGCATTAGCTGTATTTATGAAATCTGGCAGATGGATATCAAAACGAGTTTCCTTACCAGTTTTCGTGAGGAAAGGTTGTATGTGATACAATCAGAAAGGTTTTGTCGATCCTAAGGATGCTAAAAGGTATGCTAGCTCCAGCAATCCTTCTAAGGACTGGAGTGAGCATCTCGGAGTTGGAATGTATGCTTTGATGATGATCAAAGATTTTGGGTGTATACAAAGTTTATGAGAAACTTGTATTTCCAAAGAAGTGAGTGGGAGCACTATAGAATTTCTGATGAGTATGTGTTGTTGACATATTAATGATCGGAAATGACGTAGAATTTCTGGAAAGCATATAGGGTTATTTGGAAAGTGTTTTCAATGGAAAACCTGGATTAAGCTACTTGAACATTGAGCATCAAGATCTATAAGGATAGATCAAAACACTTAATAGTACTTTCAAATGAGCACATGCCTTGACGTGATCTTGAAGGTGTTCAAGATGGATCAGTCAAAGAAGGAGTTCTTGCCTGAGTTGTAAGGTATGAAGTTAAGACTTAAAGCTCGACCATGGCAGAGAAGAGAGAAAGGAACGAAGGTCGTCCCCTATGCTTAAGACATAGGCTCTACAGTATGCTATGCTGTGTACCGCACCTGAAGTGTGCTTTACCATGAGTCAGTCAAGGGGTACAAGAGTGATCCAAGAATGGATCACAGGACAGCGGTCAAAGTTATCCTTAGTAACTAGTGGACTAAGGAATTTTCTCAATTATGGAGGTGGTAAAAGAGTTCATCGTAAAGGGTTACGTCGATGCAAGCTTAACACCTGTCCGGATAGCTCTGAGTAGAGATACCGGATACGTATAATGGAGCAACAATTTAGAATAGCTCCAAGTAGAACAGTTATTTGGAATAGCTCCAAATAGAACGTGGTAGCTGCATCTAGGAGATGACATAGAGATTTGTAAAGCACACACGGATCTGAAAGGTTCAGACCCGTTGACTATAACCTCTCTCACAAGCATAACATGATCAAACCCAGAACTCATCGAGTGTTAATCACATGGTAAATGTGAACTAGATTGTTGACTCTAGTAAACTCTTTGGGTGTTAGTCACATGGGGATGTGACCTTGAGTGTTAATCACATATCGATGTGAACTAGATTATTGACTCTAGTGCAAGTGGGAGACTGTTGGAAATATGCCCTAGAGGCAATAATAAATTGATTATTATTATATTTCCTTGTTCATGATAATCGTTTATTATCCATGCTAGAATTGTATTGATAGGAAACTCAGATACATGTGTGGATACATAGACAACACCATGTCCCTAGTAAGCCTCTAGTTGACTAGCTCGTTAATCAATAGATGGTTACGGTTTCCTGACCATGGACATTGGATGTCGTTGATAACGGGATCACATCATTAGGAGAATGATGTGATGGACAAGACCCAATCCTAAGCCTAGCACAAGATCATGTAGTTCGTATGCTAAAGCTTTTCTAATGTCAAGTATCATTTCCTTAGACCATGAGATTGTGCAACTCCCAGATACCGTAGGAGTGCTTTGGGTGTGCCAAATGTCACAACGTAACTGGGTGTCTATAAAGGTACACTACGGGTATCTCTGAAAGTGTCTGTTGGGTTGGCACGAATCGAGATTGGGATTTTGTCACTCCGTGTAAACGGAGAGGTATCTCTGGGCCCACTCGGTAGGACATCATCATAATGTGCACAATGTGACCAAGGGGTTGATCACGGGATGATGTGTTACAGAACGAGTAAAGAGACTTGCCGGTAGCGAGATTGAACAAGGTATCGGTATACCGACGATCGAATCTCGGGCAAGTACCATACCGCTAGACAAAGGGAATTGTATACGGGATTGATTGAGTCCTTGACATCGTGGTTCATCCGATGAGATCATCATGGAACATGTGGGAGACAACATGGGTATCCAGATCCCACTGTTGGTTATTGACCGGAGAACATCTCGGTCATGACTACATGTCTCCCGAACCCGTAGGGTCTACACACTTAAGGTTCGATGACGCTAGGGTTATAAAGGAAGTTTGTATGTGGTTACCGAATGTTGTTCGGAGTCCCGGATGAGATCCCGGACGTCACGAGGATTTCCGGAATGGTCCGGAGGTAAAGATTTATATATAGGAAGTCCTGTTTCGGCCATCGGGACAAGTTTCGGGGTCATCGGTATTGTACCGGGACCACCGGAAGGGTCCTGGGGGCCCACCGGGTGGGGCCACCTGCCCCGGGGGGCACATGGGCTGTAGGGGGTGCGCCTTGGCCTACATGGGCCAAGGGCACCAGCCCCTAGAGGCCCATGCGCCAAGATATAGGAAAAAGGGGAGAGTCCTAAAGGGGGAAGGCACCTCCGAGGTGCCTTGGGGAGGATGGACTCCTCCCCCCCCTCTTAGCCGCACCCCTTCCTTGGAGGAAGGGGCAAGGCTGCGCCTCCCCCCTCTCCCCTGCCCCTATATATAGTGGAGGGGAGGGAGGGCATCCATACCTGAGCCCTTGGCGCCTCCCTCCCTCCCGTGACACCTCCTCCTCTCCCGTAGGTGCTTGGCGAAGCCCTGCAGGATTGCCACGCTCCTCCATCACCACCACGCCATTGTGCTGCTGCTGGATGGAGTATTCCTCAACCTCTCCCTCTCTCCTTGCTGGATCAAGGCGTGGGAGACATCGTCGAGCTGTACGTGTGTTGAACGCGGAGGTGCCGTCCGTTCGGCACTAGGATCATCGGTGATCTGAATCACGACGAGTACGACTCCATCAACCCCGTTCACTTGAACGCTTCCGCTTAGCGATCTACAAGGGTATGTAGATGCACTCTCCTTCCCCTCATTGCTAGTCTCTCCATAGATAGATCTTGGTGACACGTAGGAAAATTTTGAATTTCTGCTACGTTCCCCAACATCTACGCCCTCCACCAGAACCGTACCCCGGCACCGCTCGAAAAGTGCGAAGCCACGGGGGAATGCGCCGGACTTGTGAGACATATTGGAGGACAAGGCAAGAAAATCAAGATCGGTCTACGGATCACGTGGGCGCCCCACGATGCGCGATGACTACCGTCGCGCCGGATACAGCAACTCCGGCCGGGCCGAACACAGTATACAAAGCTCGCTTGAGTTACGTCGTGATATTGCCCAATATAGAGGTGCCGCACACCCACTATGCTTCACAGATGAAGTAATGGATCATCAAATCCCTGAAGGGTTTAAACTCGTGAACATTGAATCCTACGATGGCACAACAGACCCCGCGGTTTGGATCGAAGACTATCTCCTTCATATCCATATGGCCCGTGGTGACGATCTTCACGCCATAAAATATCTCCCACTCATGCTTAAAGGACCAGCTCGGCATTGGCTTAACAGCTTGCCAACAGAGTCAATTGGGTGTTGGGAGGACCTGGAAGCCGCATTCCTTGACAACTTCCAGGGCACATATGTGCAACCACCAGACGCCGATGACCTAAGCCACATAATTCAGCAGCCAGACGAATCGGCCAGACAGTTCTGGACACGGTTCTTAACAAAGAAAAATCAAATTGTCGACTGTCTGGATGCAGAGGCCCTTGCAGCCTTCAAACATAACATCCGCGACGACTGGCTGGCCCGGCACCTAGGACAGGAAAAGCCGAAATCCATGGCAGCCCTCACATCACTCATGACCCGCTTCTGCGCGGGAGAGGACAGCTGGCTAGCCCGCAGTAACAACCTCAGCAAAAATTCTGGCAGTCCGGATACCAAGGACCGCAATGGCAGGTCGCGTCGAAACAAAAACAAACGCCGCGTTAACGGCGATAACACTGAGGATACGGCAGTCAATGCCGGATTCAGAGGCTCTAAACCCGGTCAGCGGAAAAAGCCATTCAAAAGAACTACTCCGGGTCCGTCCAATTTGGACCGAATACTCGACCGCTCGTGCCAGATACACGGCACCCACGAAAAGCCAGCCAATCACACCAACAGGGATTGTTGGGTATTCAAGCAGGCAGGCAAATTAATCGCCGAAAACAATGACAAGGGGCTGCATAGCGACGACGAGGAAGAGTCCCGGCCGCCGAACAATAGAGGACAGAAGGGTTTCCTCCCACAAGTGTGGACGGTGAACATGATATACGCAACCCACATACCCAAGAGGGAGCGGAAGCGTGCACTTCAGGACGTATATGCGATGGAGCCAGTCGCCCCGAAGTTCAATCCATGGTCCTCTTGCCCGATCACTTTTGATCGAAGGGACCACCCCACCAGCATCCGTCATGGAGGATTCGCCGCATTGGTTTTAGACCCAATCGTCGATGGATTTCACCTCACCAGAGTCCTGATGGACGGCGGCAGCAGCCTGAACCTGCTTTATCAGGACACAATGCGCAAGATGGGCATAGACCCCTCAAGGATTAAACCTACAAAGACGACCTTCAAAGGCGTCATACCAGGTGTAGAGGCCAATTGTACAGGCTCAGTCATACTTGAAGTGGTCTTCGGATCCCCGGATAACTTCTGAAGCGAGGAGTTAATCTTCGACATAGTCCCGTTCCGCATCGGCTATCATGCTCTGCTTGGACGGACCGTGTTTGCAAAGTTCAACGTGGTGCCGCAGTATGCATACCTCAAGCTCAAGATGTCAGGCCCTCGAGGAGTCATCACGGTCAACGGAAACACTGAACGCTCCCTCCGAACGGAGGAACACACAACGGCTCTCGCGGCAGAAGTACAGAGCAGCCTCTTAAGGCAATTTTTGAGTCCGGCCGTTAAGCGACCAGACACGGCCAAATGCGCACGGAGTAACCTACAACAAGACCACCTGGCACATTCCGAGAACGCGTAGCAATGCGGCCTCAACCCCAGCCCCTTCCAAGTTGCAAGACTGGTCCTTCGCGTACATCATTATGCTCTGGAGATACCATGGGCATAGGGGGAGGGGCACGGCCACCACAGGCCCAGAATGCGGCTTAACCGCACCAGGGCATCCCAAGTGTGTGACTCTTTTTATTTTTCTTCTTTTTTTTACGCACAGGACTCCATTCACCAGAAGCCCTGTCCGGCAGTAGACCTGCCGAACACACGATGCAACAGCCAGGGGATAAGAAGGGCTACGGCGAGTATCCAGGTGGTCTCCATTACGAGCATTAAATCTGTTTTCATACACCAATCCGCAGCCTACCCCTGGAGGGGGACATGTTTAATAGTCTTACCCCTTGCTTACCGCACTATTTGTATCGCCCTGCATTCATCGCAGAATTCCTTGAATAAACAATGCATCGCTTTTCGCTTATAATTGCATTTGTTTCTTATATATATGTTCATTTATGACATCTTGCATCCGTACACTTTGGTACGGCCGAATACACCAGGGGCTTAAATTCCCCGCATTATGGTGTGATAAGTCCGAACACTTTCACAAGTGCGGCACCCCAAACTTATAGCATTATATGCATCGGCTCTGAATCATGTCTTGGGTCAATAGTTGGGTTTGCCCGGCTCCCATGTTTTGGTACCTTACGTTCCGTTTTATCGGCTAAGGTAGCACTGGGAGAACCACTGCGATTGCGCCCCAGTTGAGCTGGGCGAGCGCCTCAGTGGAGAAAGCTAAAACTGACCGTCATGATAAGGTGAGAGTTGGTCGCTGTTCGAGAGGTTTTTTCGAATCCCTAAAGACTTATGCCGCTTAGAGCGAGGAACCGGCTCCGTCCGGCCCAGGCGTGGATAGCGCCCCGAACTCGGTCTTCCGAACACTAGGGGCTTCGCCGAAATTTAAAATTATAGAATTCTATGGCTAAGTGAGAGTGTTCAAGCACTATAAGTCCGGTTGCCTCGTTCGTTGTGTTGAGCGCCTCCCTAGATGGACCCAAATATGGGAACAAAAGTGATCAAGTTTATCCCGAACACCCCAGCACTAGTGGCATGGGGGCTGAAGCCGATGACTCACTAGTAGAAAAGGGGGCAATGGTCCAGGCCGGTCCAGCCCATTAGTCCCGGTTCAATCCAGAACCGGGACCAATGGGAGCATTTGACCCAGTTCGTGAGCCCCGGGGGCCGGCTGGGCCACGTGGGCCATTGGTCCCGGTTCGTCTGGACCTTTTGGTCCCGGTTGGTGGGACGAACCGGGACCAATGGGCCGCACTCCTGGCCCACCACAATTGGTCCCGGTTGGTGGCTTGAACCGGGACCGAAGTTAAACCTTTAGTCCCGGTTCATGCAACTAACCGGGACCAATGGTGGTGCCTATATATACCCCCCTCGCGCAAGAGCAGAGCACACTGCTCTGTTTTTTCTGGCCGAGGGGGAGAGGGCTTCGTGGTGCTCTAGCTCACCTCCTATGCACACAAGGTGTTCGATGGAATGCCCGAGCCACACTACTTAGGGTTTCTCCTCTCCAAGCTCGACTGCCAAGCTCCATTTTACTCCATATTTGTCTAGGTTTAGCGGTCCGTCACGCCCCGTCCCCGTCTTCAACGTCGTCGATCACCCGCACCGATCTCATCGCCGGCACCACCGTGGTGAGCCTCTTGTTCTTATCTTCTTTCTGAAAGGAAAAATATTCTTATTTGTATGTTTAGATAGATATATACTTGTATAATTTTCTTACTTTTATTATTGCATCTTATATAGTGCGATGGTTTTGGTATCCGCACCCGTCGGCCCTCGTCCTATCTATGATTCGGATGTGGTATATATTATCTTTTCATAACTATTGGTTCATTTATTGTTTATGACAATTATGCCGACCAACGTGACATAGATTTTATTCATCTAGGAGGTTGTTGAACCGGAAATTCCAACCGACCCTATTGTCGAGAGGTTAAATTTAGTTGAAGAAGAAAACAATTTGTTAAAGGAAAAAATTAGAAAAATTGAGGAGGAGAAGATGATATTGGAGTTGCATGTTGCGGATGTCGTCGATGATCACAAGATCAAGATGGATGCAATGCGCTTGAAGATTAGAAAGATTAGAAAATATGCCATTCATACCGAGGCTTGGTATCATTATGCCGTTGGATCAGTTGTTACATTGGTTGCGATTATGATCGCATTTGTTTTCGCATTGAAATGTTTTACATAGTTTCAGTGTATGGTTTAATTAATTTAGATGCTCTGCAGAGCTTTATGTTGTTAGATGAGAACTATGTATGTACTTTGGTTTTAATGTGATGATGAACTTCTATTAATTTGGTCACTTAATTATCTATTCATGATGTTCTGTAATGATTTTTGACACACTTAATTATATATAATGCACACAGATGAACCGGCAATGGATGTACGGTTCAAGACACACCTCCGAGTACATTAAGGGCGTGCATAATTTTCTCGAAGTGGCTGAGGCAAACAAGCAGAATGGTTTTATGTGTTGTCCATGCCCTATATGTGGGAATACGAAGTCTTACTCTGACCGGAAAATCCTCCACACCCACCTGCTTTACAAGGGTTTCATGCCACACTATAATGTTTGGACGAGGCACGGAGAAATAGGGGTTATGATGGAAGACGGCGAAGAAGAAGAGTACGATGACAACTATGTGCCCCCTGAATACGGTGATGCTCCAGAAGATCAAGAGGAACCAGACGATGTGCACGATGATGCTGCAATGGGCGAAGCTGCTGAAGATCAAGAGGAACCAGACGATGTGGCCGATGATGATGATCTCCGCCGGGTCATTGTCGATGCAAGGACGCAATGCGAAAGTCAAAAGGAGAAGCTGAAGTTCGATCGCATGCTAGAGGACCACAAAAAAGGGTTGTACCCCAATTGCGAAGATGGCAACACAAAGCTCGGTACCGTACTGGAATTGCTGCAGTGGAAGGCAGAGAATGTTGTGCCTGACAAAGGATTTGAGAAGCTACTTAAAATATTGAAGAAGAAGCTTCCAAAGGATAACGAATTGCCCGACAGTACATACGCAGCAAAGAAGGTCGTATGCCCTCTAGGATTGGAGGTGCAGAAGATACATGCATGCCCTAATGACTGCATCCTCTACCGCGGTGCGTACAAGGATCTGAACGCATGCCCGGTATGCGGTGCATTACGGTATAAGATCAGACGAGATGACCCTGGTGATGTTGACGGCGAGCCCCCCAGGAAGAGGGTTCCTGCGAAGGTGATGTGGTATGCTCCTATAATACCACGGTTGAAACGTCTGTTCAGAAACGGAGAGCATGCCAAGTTGATGCGATGGCACAGTGAGGACCGTAAGAAAGACGGGAAGTTGAGAGCACCCGCTGACGGGTCGCAGTGGAGAAAAATCGAGAGAAAGTACTGGGATGAGTTTGCAAGTGAGCCAAGGAACGTATGGTTTGCTTTAAGCGCGGATGGCATTAATCCTTTCGGGGAGCAGAGCAGCAATCACAGCACCTGGCCCGTGACTCTATGTATGTATAACCTTCCTCCTTGGATGTGCATGAAGCGGAAGTTCATTATGATGCCAGTTCTCATCCAAGGCCCTAAGCAACCCGGCAATGACATTGATGTGTACCTAAGGCCATTAGTTGAAGAACTTTTACAGCTGTGGAATGGAAACGGTGTACGTACGTGGGATGAGCACAAACAGGAGGAATTTAACCTAAAGGCGTTGCTGTTCGTGACCATCAACGATTGGCCCGCTCTCAGTAACCTTTCAGGACAGACAAACAAGGGATACCACGCATGCACGCACTGTTTACTTGACACCGATAGTATATACCTGGCAAGCTGCAGGAAGAATGTGTACCTGGGCCATCGTCGATTTCTTCCGACCAACCATCAATGTCGAAAGAAAGGCAAGCATTTCAAAGGCGAGGCAGATCACCGGAAGAAGCCCGCCATGCGTACCGGTGATCACGTACTTGCTATGGTCAATGATTTACACGTAATCTTTGGAAAGGGTCCCGGCGGACTAGCTGTTCCGAGTGACGCTGAGGGACACGCACCCATGTGGAAGAAGAAATCTATATTTTGGGACCTACCCTACTGGAAAGACCTAGAGGTCCGCTCTTCGATCGACGTGATGCACGTGACGAAGAACCTTTGCGTGAACCTGCTAGGCTTCTTGGGCGTGTATGGGAAGACAAAAGATACAGCTGAGGCACGGGAGGACCTGCAACGTTTGCACGAAAAAGACGGCATGCCTCCAAAGCAGTATGAAGGTCCTGCCAGCTATGCTCTTACCAAAGAAGAGAAGGAAATCTTCTTTGAATGCCTGCTTAGTATGAAGGTCCCGACTGGCTTCTCGTCGAATATAAAAGGAATAATAAATATGGCAGAGAAAAAGTTTCAGAACCTAAAGTCTCATGACTGCCACGTGATTATGACGCAACTGCTTCCGGTTGCATTGAGGGGGCTTCTACCGGAAAACGTCCGATTAGCCATTGTGAAGCTATGTGCATTCCTCAATGCAATATCTCAGAAGGTGATCGATCCAGAAATCATACCAAGGCTAAGGAGTGATGTGGTGCAATGTCTTGTCAGTTTCGAGCTGGTGTTCCCACCATCCTTCTTCAATATCATGACGCACGTTCTAGTTCATCTAGTTGACGAGATTGTCATTCTGGGCCCCGTATTTCTACACAATATGTACCCCTTTGAGAGGTTCATGGGAGTCCTAAAGAAATATGTCCGTAACCGCGCTAGGCCAGAAGGAAGCATCTCCATGGGCCATCAAACAGAGGATGTCATCGGGTTTTGTGTTGACTTCATTCCTGGCCTTAAGAAGATAGGTCTCCCTAAATCGCGGTATGAGGGGAGACTGACTGGAAAAGGCACGCTTGGAAAGGACTCAATAATATGCAGGGACGGATATTCTTGGTCTCAAGCCCACTACACAGTTCTACAGAACTCTACCTTGGTGACCCCGTATGTCGATGAACACAAGAACAGTCTGCGCTTCAAACACCCGGAGCAGTGCGACGACTGGATTACATGTGAACACATCAGGACTTTCAGCAGTTGGTTGGAAGCACGTATCAGAGGTGACAACACTGTTTGTGATGAGCTGTACTTGTTATCCAGGGGACCATCTTTGACTGTATTGATTTGGAAAGGATACGAGATAAATGGGAATACATTTTACACGATTGACCAAGATCAAAAGAGCACCAACCAAAACAGCGGTGTCCGCTTTGATGCAACAACCGAGAGGGGAAAGGACACATATTATGGTTACATAGTGGACATATGGGAACTTGACTACGGACATGATTTTAAGGTCCCTTTGTTTAAGTGCAAATGGGTCAATCTGTCAGGAGGCGGGGTACAGGTAGACCCACAGTACGGAATGACAACAGTGGATTTGAAAAATCTTGGGTACACTGACGAACCGTTCGTCCTAGCCAATGATGTGGCACAGGTTATCTATGTGAAGGACATGTCCAGTAGACCGAGAAAGAGAAAAGATAAGGAAGCAAATACATCATACGATGAGCCAAAGCGCCACATAGTTCTTTCAGGAAAAAGGGACATCGTGGGAGTGGAGGACAAGACAGACATGTCTGAAGATTATGAAAAGTTTCATGAAATTCCTCCCTTTAAAGTCAAGGCTGACCCCAGCATCCTGATAAACGATGAAGATTATCCATGGTTACGGCGCAATAAGCAAATGACACAAGCGAAGAAAAAGTGAAGACTTTCTCTCGCAACTATTATGATGATACCATGCCAACTTTGTAACTGACGAGTATGATACCATTGTCTGTTTTGTACATGCACATGCTATGTGTGGGTCAATTTATGATACCATGCCAACTTTCAACTTTTTCAGAGTTCATTTGAAATGCTTTAATGTCTTATGGTTCGGCCCTTGTAATAATTAAAAATAGCAACAATAAGTATTTTGTTGTAAGTAGAAACAAAATAAAATAAATAAAGCAAGAAAGAAAACAAAAAAAAAGTGTTTTCAAATTTGAAAAGTAATGGCACTAACAGAAAGTTTATAATTTTCCTAAAACTAGAAGCAAAAAGAATTAAAAAATAAAGCAAAAAACAAAAGAAAATAAATAATGCAGAAAACAAAAAAAAACAAAAATAAGTATTTTGTTGTAAGTAGAAACAAAATAAAATAAATAAAGCAAGAAAGAAAACAAAAAAAAAGTGTTTTTAAATTTGAAAAGTAATGGCACTAACAGAAAGTTTATAATTTTCCTAAAACTAAAAGCAAAAAGAATTAAAAAATAAAGAAAAAAAACAAAAGAAAATAAATAATGCAGAAAACAAAACAAAAAATGGAAAAAATAAAAATAGCAACAATAAGTAAAGAAAACAAAAAACAAAAAAAAGTGCCACCTACTGGGCCCCCACGGCCTGAATACGACTTGAATCCCTAATTTAGGCCAGGATTCAGGCCCGCAGAAGGCCCAGAAGGCCCATCGGGCAAAGCAGTAGCAAGTAGGCCCATAAGCCTGCAGTAGAGAGGAGTTCAAGAGGGGAGCGGCAGTGGGGCTTATAAACCACTGCGCTCCCCTCTCAACTAGCGAGGTGGGACTAAACTTTGGCCCCGATGCGGGCAGCACAGGGGCCTTTGGTCCCGGTTGGTGGCACCAACCGGGACTAAAGAGGGGGGCTTTAGTCCCGGTTGGTGCCACCAACCGGGACCAAAGACGGCAGCTTCTCGCCCTTTGGGCTGCCGAAAAAGAGGCCTTTGGTCCCGGTTGGTGCCACCAACCGGGACTAAAGGGGGCATTAGTCCCGGTTGGTGCCACCAACCGGGACCAATGCTCCTTGTATATAAGTAGCACTTCGTAGTTTTGCAGAGTTCATCGCCACCCGTTGCCCCCCCCTCCCGACGACGCCGAACACATCAACGCCGCTAGGCTGCCCCGACGCCGCCCGCCGCCCTCGCCGTCGCCCGCGCCCGTCGTCGTCACCGTCCTCCCCGAGCCCGCGCCCGCCGTCATCGCCGCCAGGCTCCGCCGTCACCGCCGCCCGCCCCCGCACCCTGCGCCCCGAGCCCCTGCCCCGTCGCCGTCGCCCGCCCCCGCGCGCCGCCACCGCTGTGAGCCGCCGCGCCGCACCGGCTCTATTTTTTCTTTCATTTTTATTAGTTTTATTTTTTTGTTCAATGTATATATAGGTGTGTGTATGTATGTGGCTATATATATATATATATATATGCGGCTCTATTTTTTTTCATTTTTATTAGTTTAGTTTTTTTGTTTATATATATATATATATATATATATATATATATATATATAATGTATATGTGTATGTATGTGGCTATGTGTATGTAATGTTTAAAAATTGTTCAGATTATGTTTTTGTTGATATATGTATTTATTGTCCATATGTGTATTAATGTTTTCATATATGCAAAAGATAGATTTTTAGAAAAGTTAGGTTTTTTTCTGTTCATAGATTTTTTTTGTTGATATTAATTATTGTAGAATATGCAAATGTTTGTATATTCATATGAACAATGCATTAGGCAAAAACCTTTATTTTTTTCGAAATTTTCTATTTGAACATTTTTTTTAAAACAAGCAATACTAAAAGAATGAGAGGAAAAAGAAAAATAAGAAGAGGAAGAAAGGAGAAAAAGAGGAGAGGAAGAAGAGGAGAAATAAATAAGAAGAGGAAAAAAGAAGAAAAAGAAGAGGAGAAGAAGAAAGGAATAGAGGAGAAAGAAGAAATTCTATTTTTTCTTCTTCTCCTCTTTTTTTTCTTCTTTTACTTCTTCTTCTTCTTCCTTCTTCCTTCTTCCTCTTTTCTTCCTTTTCCTTAATTATTTTCCTTTCTCGAGGGAGAAGAAGGAAAAGAATAGGAGAAGAAGAAAGAAAGGAAAGGAGAAAGAAGAAACTTCAACACGAGGGGGTGGTACCGATACCCCCTCCCCGATAACATTATTTTCCCATGTATATGTATGTCGCGTCATTGTCGATATAACCCCCTCTAGATACAACTGCAGCACCCCCCTCGGCCCTCTCGCTCGACCAAAACTCTCGAGGACACCCAAACCCTAGAGAGAAAACGATGTTGCAGGTCTCCTACGTACCCCCTCCCGCCGCGCCCCTACCCGACAAATTAACTCTCCCAAGGCCACCCAAATTTATCAAGTTAAAAGAGCGTTATCGTCGAGGCCACCCCAAACCCTTGAAGCTTTGTGTCGAGGCGACCCCAAACCCTAGAGAAGCAGCGTCGAGGCCACTAACATGATTCCTTATTGTGATTAGCTAGCTAGTTCTACGTTTGCCACTATGTACCATGTTTGAATAATAATTGACATGTTGTCAATATTTGCAGAAACTATGGAGCACTCCCGAGACGAAGAAACAGAAGCGATGTTGGGGGAAATAATTGCAAATGGAAGTGATGATGTTGCGTCATTTCTCATCGACGCCGTTGGTCAGCTGGATGAAGAAGAGGGCTATGATTATGATGGCTTCGACCCATTAATGCCGGTACAAGAGGAGGACTATGTTCATGATGGCTCCGGTGACACAATGGAGGTACAAGACGAAGGAGACCGTGCTGACTGCTCCGGTCACCGAACCGAGTCTGGCCAGGTATATATATATTAGTTAAGCCCGTGCTGACAAGTTAATTGATGCATCCATTGTTTTGGTATATGTACACATATTAATTACTTTGAGATCATAGAAATCGCGCCCGACGGCGAACCGATTGAACCCATCCGGACAAAGAAGGCATTTTCTGCTCAGTGCGGGGTTCTTGTTAGGGACAGGATCCCGATCAGCATCCAGCAATGGTATAAGCCTGCTAAGGATGAAGATGCTGAGGTGTCTTATGTCAATGATATGCAGAAAGAAGATCTTTGGAATGAGCTGAAGGAAAATTTCACCCTACCGCCAGAGGAGGATCCGGAGAAGCCAGTTAAAGAGCAATTAATCAAGTCTTGTGCTCTTAAGAAGATGGCAGGCCTAATGAGGAGGTGGAGGAAAGAGCTGAACCAGTTTGTCAAGAAAAAAGAGACACCAGAATTCATCGGCAAATATGAGAAGATCAAAGATCACTGGCCCGCATTTGTGGCCCACAAGACATCGGAAAAGAGTAAGAATATGTCGGAGACAAACAAGAAAAATGCTGCGAAGAAGAAGCTTCACCATCGCACGGGGTCAGGTGGCTACCTCAAAGCCCGGCCTAAGTGGTCCAAGCTGAGCATGATCTGCTTGAAAAAGGGATCGAACCAGAGACAATGCGCTGGCCAGACCGTTGCCAGACTTGGTTCTTCGGGGCTGGCGGAACCTTGGACCCTGTAACAGGGCAGTGTCAGTGGACGGACGAGCAACTGCAAACACCAGTCAAGAACCTTCGACACTATATCGATGCAGCGCAGCGAGGGACGTTCCTTCCAAACAGGGAGAAGGACGAGCTCACAATGGCCCTTGGGAATCCCGAGCACCCTGGACGGACACGAGGCACGCCAGGCTCCCTTCCGTGGAAGGTTGGTTTTCCGAACGCAGGGGGTTACAAAACCCACGAGAGGAGGAAGAAACTGGAGCAGGACCAAATGCAGGCGCTGCTTGGAAGGGTAATGGGGCTAGAGGATCGAGAAAAGGAACGAGAAGCAGCAGATCGCAACAAACGACATGCCGAAGCTTCCCTCGAAGCTACCCCGCCATCTCAGCGGAGAAGCAGCGTTGCTTCCACCGAGCTGCTTCAGCCGGAGCATGTCTTGACGGCTCCTGCCAGCTATCCCGTGGATGGTATCACGGAGTCTCAAAATTGCCACATTATGGCGCGATGCATGAATTTGAAGGTCAAGGCGGCTGTTGGCCAAGTTTATCCTAGTGGACCCGGCACAACTTATCACTGCCAGCCGATTCCAGAAGGATTTACTAAGGTGATGGTGGATGAAATAACGGAGGGATTTGAGGACCTCGCGCTTGAGCACCCTACCGGTGAAGGGGAGACTAGGCTGGGTTCTGCTCTGAAGACTCCATGCCTATGGCGGAAGGAGCTCATTGACCTTCTGAACTGGACGCCTCCGCCTCCTCCTCCTCCTCCGGCGAGTCAGGGCACTCCGCCTCCTCCACCGCCTCCTCCTCCGGCGAGTGACGATCAGGGCACGCGTGGCGGCACTCCGCCTCCTCCACCGCCTCCTCCTCCAGCGAGTGACGATCAGGGCACGCGTGGCGGCACTCCGCCTCCTTCTCCGGCACGTGGCGGCACTCCGCCTCCTCCTTCTCCGCCTCGCCAGCAAGGGCGGAAGAGACCCATCGCCGCCCCGGCTGCTCCGACGTGTCGTAGTCCTTCTCCTCCGCCTCGTAAGCAAGCACGAAAGAAGACAGACACCGCAGCCGCTCCGTCTGCTCCGGCGTCTAGTAGCACAAGAAGAGAGAGGCAATACAGATACGGTCCACCTCTAAAGCCTCTAGAGAAGTTACCGTACGAGAGGACCAAGGAGGAAAACAATACGATCGTGCAGGCCCAAGTGAAAGAGTTCTTTGAAGGGGTGAAAGCAAAGATACATCCACCTCCGGAGGAGAAGGTAGATCCGGTGAAAGCAAAGCGCACTCTCGATGCCCTGAGGAAACCACCAAAGTCTCCGCCGAGAACCAACTATGAGCGCATTACTGAACAGACATATCTCCAAGCCAAGCGGTCGGGAACTACTGTCAGTGATAAAAGGTCAAAAGAACAACGAGCAAAGGGGAAAAAATTGCCCAGCTCGATGAACAAGCACATCAATCGTGCCCCCCGCTCAATGTGTCTAATCCTCCGGGGACGGTGGCCGGTTATGGAAATCTTGAAGATTACCTGCCTGACGATGTACTTCCTGATTTCATGGAGGTGGACTTATTCAGATACGAGTACGGGAAGCCTCTCGTCAAAGATGAAAAGTCTCTGACAACAATGATGCGAAGATTCCATAGTTGGTACATGAAAACCTGCAGAGAGTCTGAGGGGACGAACACTTTGTATCTGAAAATTAAAGAGGAGCACAACCTCGTTTCAAATGATGTGTTGTCTATTCCATTTGAGGAGTTCTTCGAGTTCTTAAATCAAAAGGCCCTCGATAAATTAATGGTCTTTTGCTACTGCCTGTAAGTACTATTTCTGTCATTAGTCTGTATATATAGCTCGGCTCTTTCATTGCATGTATTTATAATTAATTATCCTCAATATATTATGCAGATTGAAGATCGTCGAGTGCAAAAAAAAATGAAATCTATGATATTGGGTTCATTAACACAAATATCATAGATGTATTTCTGGTTAAAAAGCGCGTCAAAGAGGCCGAGGACAACTTGCTACAATCATTGATCAAAAATCAAAACAAAGATACCATACTCTTTCCTTACAACGGCCCGTGAGTGTTACTGTCGTGTGCATATTCGGTTTTCCTTATTACTCGAGCGAGGTTAATATAATTGATGAGTTATGCATGCGTGCAGGTACCACTATATTCTTCTGGAGATTAAGCTTGAGCGTGGACCAATAACCATCTTAGACTCCAGACGGAAAGATCCCAGCACCTATGCGGACATGACTGAAATGCTCAGCAAGTAAGTTCAATCGATCATTATCGCACCATATCGGCAACTTTTTGTTCATTTCCTGATATCTCAAGTAATAATAATTATTTTCTTTGTCTTGCAGGGTTTGGAAACAGTTCACCGCACAAGCTCCGGGACTGCCGAAGGAGCTGCGATATGTATACCCGAAAGTAAGTACTACTGGCGCGCATCTCCCGTTGATTCTATAGCTATACTTTCATCAATGCCATTTATATAATGCTTCATTATCAGTTTGATTGACCTCTATTTCTCGTAAAGTGCTTGTGGCAGGAGGAAGGGAATGATTTCTGTGGATACTACGTGTGCGAGTTCATCCACAACGCGACTTTGAAAAACAAGCGGGGCTACTCTAGAAGACAATATGAAGTGCGTAAGCAATATTCACAATTTCATTTTATTACACCATCATTTCTGTTGAGTTTCATTCATATATATGTATTAATTAACCCCCTTCTTCAAATTAATTAGACGTGGCAGATGCGGGATGAACTCCTAGAACCAGATCGCATGAAAGCAATTCAAGAGGAATTGGCGGGATTCTTTCTTGAACACGTCATCAGTAAAGCCGGAGAATACCATGTGGAACTTCAATTCAAATGCTAGTGGTTTGTAATTAAGAGATCTTATATAGATTGTACATGTATGTAGCCAGTAAAACGTGTTGTTCGACCAATCTCTCGGAGAAGGAGAGGTCGATCGATCACTTCTCTCGGTATGCATGACGGACTTCTGTACTGAATGGTTCTCTCGATCACTTATGTATATATACTACGTAGCGTCGACCAAGCACGGACATAAGAGAGGACACTTCTCTCTATTAATTAGCTAGCTAACACAATATACGAAACACCTAAATTAACCCCCCAAAGCCCCCAACCCCCCTCCTTTCAAAAAAAAAAACAAAAACCCCAGCCACTGGAATGCAGACACGTGGATGCCTTTTGGTCCCAGTTGGAGCCACCAACCGGGACCAAAGGCCCCCTGACTGGGCTCGGCGCACAGGGCCACGTGGAGGCACATTGGTCCCGGTTCGTGTTTGAACCGGGACTAATGGGTTGAGGTATTAGTAACGACCCATTAGTCCCGGTTCCCGAACCGGGACTAAAGGCCCTTACGAACCGGGACTAAAGGCCCTTAAAATTATAGAATTCTATGGCTAAGTGAGAGTGTTCAAGCACTATAAGTCCGGTTGCCTCGTTCGTTGTGTTGAGCGCCTCCCTAGATGGACCCAAATATGGGAACAAGAGTGATCAAGTTTATCCCGAACACCCCAGCACTAGTGGCATGGGGGCTGAAGCCGACGACTTGCCATCTCTCAGATTTGATAAACGGCCGCACAGAAGGTAATATTTTAAATTAAAAAGCGTTGCTTAGCGCATATGAACAAGGTTTTCAGCGCACAGGATAACAAAATGCGAGTCTACTCAAATATTACATCTTTGGAGCACTCATCCGCAATCATGCGGGCACCCTTCAGGACACTCTTATAATATATTTCGGGCGTACGATACTCCTTGCCCGCCGGCGGCGCGTCCATCAGCAGCTTCTCAGCGTCCATCCTGCCCCAGTGCACCTTCGCACGGGCAAGGGCCCGACGAGCACCTTCAATGCAGGCAGAATGCTTGACGACCTCCACCCAGGGACACACGTCCACCAGCCGCCGTACCAGGCCGAAGTAGCTCCCAGGCATGGCCTCCTTGGGCCATAGCCAAACTATGAGGCCCTTCATGCCCTGTTCGGCTACCTTGTGGAGCTCGACCAGCTGCTTCAGCTGGTCGCTAAGGGGCACCGGATGTCCGGCCTCAGCATACTGAGACTAGAAGACCTTCTCCGTCGAGCTCCTCTCCTCAGCCCGGTAGAAAGCGGCAGCATCTGACACGCTGCAGGGCAGATCCGCGAATGCTCCTGGAGAGCTCCGAATTCGGGTAAGTAATAGGTAATTCACATTCACATGCTTGCTTTGCATGAAAAATGCCTTACCCGCTGCTATTTTCTTCAAATCCTCGACCTCCTGGAGGGCCTTGTGGGCTTCGGCCTTAGCGCCTTTGGCACTCTCAAGAGCCGATGCAAGCTCGGACTCTCGAGTCCTTGAGTCGCGCTCCAAACCCTCATGTTTTTCTATGACAGCCTGGAGCTCTCGCTGCACCTTCGCCACCTGCGCCTCCTGCTTCTCCCGCTCGGCTCGCTCTGCGGCCGCATTGCGTTCGGCCGCAGACACCGCCTCCTTCGGGGTCGCCACCTCGTCCGTGGCCCCTATAGTACCCATGTTATCCTTGTTATTTCTCTTGCAACCAAAATCCTTTTCTGTAAGGTACAAATTTAATACGGTGTTACTCACCTTCCTTGTCCTCGAGTTGCTTCTTGGCACGGCCGAGCTCGCTCTCGGACCGCTCGAGGTTCTGCTTCAAAGCATCGACCTCCGCAGTCAGTGCGGCAGAGGTCAGCAGCGCAGCCTGCAATCCCATATTGACACATTTTTTAGACCTCCTGCGTATATCTTTTTAGATCCTCAGTCTGGCTTTTCTTTCCGAACACCGACCGAGCATCAGGGGCTACTGTCTATGTGGTATTATATTACATATTTTAAATTTCTTACCTCAAAGCCTGTTAGAAGGCTGCTGCAGGCCTCGGTCAGCCCGCTCTTGGCGAGCTGAACCTTCTGAATCACCGCACTCATGATAGTGCGGTGTTCTTCCTCGATGGAAGCGCCGTTGAGCGCCTCCAACAAGTTATCCGGCGCCTCCGGTTGGACGGCGGCCGCTGGTGTCACAGTCTTGCCCTTCTTACGAACGGGCCGCCTGCCGGACTCTGGAACCACTGCAGGTTCCGGTATGGAGTCCGGTACAAAGTCCGGGAGGTTGCCCTGTGGCACCTCCGGAGAATCCCCCTCCTGGCGGGTCCCCTCTTGGGATCCCACCTCGGCGTCATCTGCGTCACGAGGGGTGGAGGCGGTCGGAAGGGAATCCATATCCGACGTAGCCAAGGACCCGCTCGATGAAGCGGGAAGATCGTCCTTGGCCGGACTACAGGTTGTATGCGGCATTAGAAGGACACCACGTGGCAAAAAGAGAAATTATAAATCATCCAGGAATTCGGACACTTACGATCTTGCCAGGGGCTTTGCCCTTGAGGGCCACTCCTCGTCGCTGTCGTCGGCATTGGCGAAGCAGTCCGGAGGGAGGGTCCGTCCTTTCTTGGACCCTTCGGCCGCCCCCGTTGGGGAGGCCTTCCTCTTCTTCTCTCCCCCGCTAGGGGAGAGGCCTCTTTCTCCTCCTCGGGGGAGGAGTCCGCCTCGGAGTCATCGGACGATGAGTCCGATACCACCTGGCGCCGGGAACTCCTTCGGGTTCCCGTGGCCTTTTTCTTGGCCTTCTTCTCCGGCACCACGTAAAGTGCCGGGACCAGCAGCCCCGTCAAACGGGTGTCCGCTGGGTCTTCTGGAAGGGGAGCCAGACAGTTAACCTGTCCGGACGTCTTCGGCCAGTCCTGTTAAAGGCATTGTGAGTTTTTAGATCCCACATAGAGTCAAACTGTGAAAGAAATGAGTGTCCCATAGAGGATAACATAGCTTACCTCGCCGGCCGGGCGCTGCGTACTGAATCCGCGATCTTCAGTTGCGGATGCGGGGGCTTCTCCGCCCTTGAAGAACACCCTCCAGGAAGCTTCGTACATCATGTCGAAGAGCCCGCTTAGGGTCCGGTGCTGTGCCGGATCAAACTCCCACAGATTGAAGGCCCGTTCTTGGCAGGGGAGAATCTGGCGGACGAGCATGACCTGGATCATGTTGACAAGCTTAAGCTTCTTGTTCACCAGGGTCTGGAGACAGGACTGGAGTCCGGTCAGCTCCTCCGAACTACCCCATAGCAAGCCCTTCTCTTTCCAGGAGGTGAGCTGCATGGGGGTACCAGATCTGAACTCGGGGGCTGCTACCCATTTAGGGTCACGCGGCTCGGTGATGTAGAACCACCCCGATTGCCACCCTTTGATGGACTCCATGAAGGCGCCCTCGAGCCAGGTGACGTTGGGCATTTTTCCCACCATGGCGCCTCCGCACTCCGCTTGGACGCCCTTCACCACCTTCGGCTTGACATTGAAGGTCTTTAGCCACAAGCCGAAGTGAGGCTGGATGCAGAGGAAGGCCTCACACACGATGATAAACGCCGAGATGTTGAGGATGAAGTTTGGTGCCGGATCGTGGAAGTCCAGGCCGTAGTAGTACATGAGCCCCCGGACGAAAGGATGAAGTGGGAAGCCCAGTCCACGGAGGAAGTGGGGAATAAATACGACCCTCTCATGGGGCCTGGGGGTGGGGATGAGCTGCCCCTTGTCGGGCAGCCGGTGCGCGATGCCGCTGGACAGGTATCCGGCGCCGCGCAGCTTCTCGATATGCCCCTCCGTAACGGAGGAGGCCATCCACTTGCCTCCCGCTCCGGACATGGCTGGAGAAGGTTGAGATGAGATGTGCGGACTTGGGCGCTGGATCTCGAGTGCGCGGAGATGGAAAAGCAAAGGAGGAAGAAGGCGTAGGTAAAAATGGCGGATCCTTATCCTCTTATATATGGGCGGACGAAGACTATGCGTCCCCACCGGCTTGGTAAAACTCGCTTATCTCCTAAGCGCCGCAATCAATGGCGCGGTTGGGTTACCCACGTCCGTATTGATGGGAATCCCGGAATAAGGGGAACACGATCTCTGCTTCGACAAGACGTGCCAAGGAAACCGCTTCGCTAAACGTGATGAGGTGGTATAATAAAAACGATTCAAGTAAAGGCTTGGTAGTGGTGTGACGTCACGCCACAAAATACGTCAGCAGATTGAACTTGTGTACATATTATTCTCTCTACGGTGGTATGTGGAATTTATTTTACAGAGCCGAACACTATCCTGGTGTTCACAATCTTCTATGAATTATTCGGAGGAGGAACCCGCCTTGCAATGTCGAAGACAATATGCGCGCCGGACTCGTCGTCACTGAAGCCTAGTTCAGGGGCTACTGAGGGAGTCCTGGACTAGGGGGTGTCCGGATAGCCGGACTATCATCATCGGCCGGACTCCAAGACTATGAAGATACAAGATTGAAGACTTCGTCCCGTGTCCGGATGAGACTTTCCTTGGCGTGGAAGGCAAGCTTGGCAATACGAATATGTAGATCTCCTACCATTGTAACCGACTCTGTGTAACCCTAGCCCTCTCCGGTGTCTATATAAACCGGAGGGTTTTAGTCCATAGGATGAACAACCATTACAACAATCATACCATAGGCTAGCTTCTAGGGTTTAGCCTCCTTGATCTCGTGGTAGATCCACTCTTGTACTACCCATATCATCAATATTAATCAAGCAGGAGTAGGGTTTTACCTCCATCGAGAGGGCCCGAACCTGGGTAAAAACATCGTGTCCCTTGTCTCCTGTTACCATCCGCCTAGACGCACAGTTCGGGACCCCCTACCTGAGATCCTCCGGTTTTGACACCGACACCCTCCTTGGGAGCCTTCCCTTTCTCGGCCGCTGAGAACCTCTTCGGCGACGCCATGGAGGAAGACGAAGGGGAAAGAAGCAAGCGGGAGCAAGGCGAAGGGAAGATGGACAGGGGGCTCCGTCCCTCTCTCACATTTATAGTCAAGGGAGGCCAACCGCTGGCCTCCACGACCTCGCGCCATCATGAACCCCTGCATGCAACATCGACTGGTCAAGTCGAGAAGTTGCTGAGGCAGCATGGGCAAGCGGAGTCGCCCATGTCCAATCAGTCGCCACGCGTCATCAAGGCCGCAGGCGATTAGGGCCCGCAGCGCTCCGCCCTTACCCTTTGGCTTCACCTGGAAGCCAAGTCCGAGCGCGCCTTGGGCCCGGGGGCTACTGTCGGCGTCCTGGACTTGGGGGTATCCAGTCCTGCCTGCCTGTGGCCCACCACGTGGCTCCATCGATGGCCTGGTACGGCCCAGCTTCAACAACAACACAGCAAGACCCTCACGAGGGGCCAAGCCTTCATGAGGCGGACGACGCCAAGACCCCCAAAGGAGTCGGCCTCCTCAGGAGGGCTCCTGAGGGGCGGAGAGTTCTATGCAGCTACCCCATGAGGCTCAGCTGACGTGAGCCATGACGACCAAGACCAGGCGGGCGCCAGGCGGGCACAGAGCGCAGGTTTCCTCTTTGGTGCAAGGGAGGCAAGCCATAGGCGCGGAGTCCCGAGGAATCAACCAAAGGTTTCCATTCTGGTGCAACGAGACCAAGACGCCAGGACGGTAGGACGGAGGTCATCATCGAGCCCACCGCAGCGTCACGGCCAGAGGCTTTTCGCAGACGAAGACTATTTTTGTCAGGATAGACTGTACTACTTGTCCCCTTTCAAATCCCGCAATTGTGGAATCCCTTCCCGCTCATATTTGGGAGGAGGACCAAGGCACTATATATAGGACTTAGCCACCACCATAGAAAGAGACCGAAACCAGAACAAGTAGAGCACCACACCAGCTCAAGAACACCTCACCTCCTGAGGCTTGTTCATCCTTTGTAATTAGTTCATCCATAGTCCCTCAAGGTAATCCATCACACCACACTAGAGTAGGGTATTACACCACAACGGTGGCTCGAACTAGTATAAATCTCTGTGTCTTTGTGTCTCTGTGAGATCTTCGCACTAGGCTGGGGAGGATCGCGAGTAGGCAGGCTGGGCAGGTTGAGATCTCCGCACGCACCCCAGTGTTTGAACCTCTCACGGGTTGCCGGATCCCGAAATCTGACAACATGGTATTGAGAATCAAAAAGAGAGAAGAGGCCATCTAGCTACTAGCTATGGACCCGTAGGTCTGAGGTAAACTACTCACGCTTCATCAGAAGGGCAATAGGGTTGATGTAGATGCCTTCTGTGATTGAATCCATCTCCGGCAGATCGCCGGAAAAGGCCCCAAGATGTGATCTCACGGGAAGCGAAGGTTGCGGCGGCGGAAAAGTATTTTCGTGGCTCTCTCTGAGGGTTATGGAATATATATATATGTGAATTCATAGGATGAAGAAGTAGGTTAGGGGACTCCCGGGGGGCCACAAGGCAGGGGGTGCCCCCCCTAGGGCGCGCCCTCCACCCTTGCCGCCGCCTCGTGAGTCTTCTGACTTGGACTCCAAGTCCTACAGGTGTCTTCTGGTCCAAGAAAAATCATCACAAAGTTTTATTCCATTTGATACTCCTTTTCTGCGAAACTCAAAAACAAGGAAAAAACAGAAACTAGCACTAGGCTATGGGTTAACAAGTTAGTCCCAAAAATAATATAAAATAGCATATTAATACATATAAAACATCCAAAAGAGATAATATAATAGCATGGAATAATAAAAAAATTATAGATACGTTGGAGACGTATCAACTCGCGCAACCGTTACCCTTTGTGGGTTGAAGTCTCCATCAACATGGACGTACAATAGCACCACCTATCAAAACCACACCAAAAATCACCGTGTCTTCATTGCGTTTGCTCCTCCATCTCTACCCCTTACTTTCCGCACAATTGCATGTTTTACTATTTCCACTGCCCTATCTTTAGATATGCATGTGAAGTCTTGGTGATATCTTAACTAGTGCTAAAATCGGCCTAAGTTTCAAGAGAACTAAAAACGCCTCTCTAGACCTATGTTCTCCGATCTTTGGTTGGTTAAGAGTCTATTCACCCCCCCCCCTCTAGACCTATCTTCTCTGATCCTACAAGGCGACACCTCTATTGTTGATGTTTAGCTTTGATTAGAATTCGTGAACTTCTGCTGTTGCATATGGTGTTTCAACATGCTTCAAATGTTTATGGTGTTTGTTGTGCACAAACGGCTGATTTGTTGTAATAGGTTATGTATGCATGTTGGGAAGGTCCGAAGCATTTCTTCATTGTTGTTTCTGCATGGTCTTTCATGCCGCGTTAGTTATGATCCATTTTAAAACGTAAATGGTGTAGTAAATGGAAATGTGTTGCATGCATGCATATATTTTGTTCTTGTCATGTATTCAAATTGTTCTCACAAATGTGGATGGAAATGAAATGTTGTTGCAAACATACGACACATGTTGCATGCGTTTGTTTTTATCATATGTCTTGGGATTATGACTTTAGTCAGATTCGACAGTTATGGCGGCGACCTATATTTTCCAAGCTACAACAAACCGACGCCTCGGCCAACCCCAATTAAATGGCAAGATGAGGCGTTCATAAATCTTTATAATCTGGCAAAGATTTAAAATTGGCCTCCGCCAATGCACGCATATCTTCCTAGAAAGCACCACATACGTGTCACACAAAGATACGTTAACGAACACTTATCCGCCCTAACTTATCTTCGATGCTTTGACTTTTGTGATCCATTTGAAAACATACATGCTACAATGAATGGAAATCTGTTGCATGCATGCCTACATTTTATTGTTGTGTGCTAGTGTTGAAAATGTTGTGAAGTTCTCCTCACAATTTTTTTGAATAATGTGAAGGAAAATGCAACAATGTAGCAAAGATACAACACATATTGCATGCAGGGTTTTAACCGGATGTCTCGTGATTATGACTTGAGTAAAATACGATGGTTAAGCAAGCGCCTTTCGGTTTAAGCTTCAGCCGGCTGACGCCTAGCACGGCCTGAATTAAATGGAAAGATGCAGGCGTGCATGAATCTATAATCTCAAATGCAAAGATTTAGATTTGTCCTCCATCAATGCACGCATATTATCCCGAACGCAGCGGTGGCGGGCCTAGATGTTGATCAAACAAGATGCCAATCTTCTCATTCACAACAAAAATGCCAAGTATAATTATTTTTAGTGCTAGCATTTTTAGTCTATCACTATGTGTATTATAATGGTAGCATGATAAACTGAAGGGCCGAGATCACGCCATCACAGAACCCAACGACACCCCGACCGTCAGATCATCCATCCACACGATCATGGCTTGATCACCAAGTCAGACACAGGCGCATACGCACGGCCTCGCGGTCGCATACGTGCGCCCCGGCCCGCCGCCTGCCTTCGCGTAACCACTGGAGGAGAGCACAGTGCCACACCCCGCAGTCCGCACTACCCTCACTTCCCCAGCGCCACTATATATGGCCACCCCAACCCACGCCTCCCCTATCAATCGCCCCCGCACACCCACCACTCCCCTACTTGTCCACCTCCCTCTTGCTCCGGTCAACCCTGCGTGGGGGCCGATCTCCGCCAGCCATGTCGACCGACGACGTGTCCCGGAAGTCGCCCGTGCCGCCGCCGTCCCCTCCGCCGATGGACTCGTGGGCTCGGGGAGGGCGTCGCTCCAGGCGCCGTGGCGGCGGCGGCAGCGGCAGCGCCAGCTCTGGCGGCGTCGCCGAGTCCGAGGAGGAGTACCTGGCGCTCTCCCTCCTCATGCTGTCGCGCGGCGTCCGCGGCGAGGTCGAGGACGGCGGCATCGGAGGCTTGAAGGGCGTGGGAGCGGCGCCGACCAAGGCGCAGGGGTACGAGTGCTCCGTGTGCGGCAAGGTCTACGCGTCCTACCAAGCGCTGGGCGGCCACAAGACGAGCCACCGGAAGCCGCCCACGCCGCCAGTGGCGTCAGCAGGCGGCGAAGAGGCGTCCGGCGGCGCCCCCGTGGAGGCCAAGGTGCACCAGTGCTCGCTCTGCCACCGCAAGTTCCCGTCCGGGCAGGCGCTGGGCGGGCACAAGCGCCTGCACTACGAGGGCGGCGCCGCGACCGACGGGACCGGCAAGGACAAGGAGGCCGCCAAGGCGAAGGCGGCGGCGCTGCTGAGGGACTTCGACCTGAACCTGCCGGCGTCGGGGGTGGCCGGGGACGAGGCCGAGAGCCCGCCCCCGGAGGCGAAGAGGGCGAGGTTGATGCTACTAGCAGTCTGATCGATCACTGATCAGTGGCGGCGGCGCGGGATTTAGGTTTTTGATTGCTAGTTTTAGGAGGAAATTCCTCTCTAGGCTTCGATTGTTATTTGGTTGGTTCAATTTGTTCTGGCCCCGGATTGGAATTGCGGTGTTGATATGGTAAGCGTTAAGCGCTTAGCGCTGGCGTGGCTAGCTGGTAATGGTATACCAAATTTGCTTACCTGTCCATATTTTTGACCCCGGCCGTTGGATAAAGAATCCGGCGGCTGGCTGGGAATGGGATAGGACTTGCTTTGTAAGCCTTTGAGCAAAAAATATAGAAACTTTTGTTCTTTCCTTTTCCAACTTCGTATCGAAATATATCTTAGTATGAAAGTGAAACGCTTAAAAGAAAATTACTGCTTACAGCTAGATCACGGAAAAAGAACTCATCGTTGCTTGCTGCTTTTCACTATTTCATCAGCGGCCGTGGGATGTCCTCACTAACACTGCAAGCAAGCTACACGCGGCTGGCTGTTAAAATAGGGCGTGCATACATGGACAGGGACATGGACGCCGCTTTGACCTCTCAAACATAGGAAGGTTACAGAGGGCGGCCGTAATCAACCGTCCAGCCCCACCTTAATTGTTTCGACATGTAACCATCATCAAAACTCAATTACGCTTCAGTTTCATCAACAAAGAATTTTGTTTTAGATAAAACGGAACAGAAGTCTCGTCGCAAAAAACAAACAAAAACAGAGCAAAAGTCAACTAGGGTTCAATTGGGAAAACATGTTGGCCTTGTGAAAGCCATAGTTAGTTTCCATTAAGTTGATGACTAATTCCACATGGGAGGGTGGTCGAGGGTAGTGCCGTAGTGGCCATGATGCATGCACTTGTATGTAGCAACCTGGAACATTCTTCCAGCTCCCATCCGTCTTAGCTTGTTGTTGAATAACGCCTCAGTCTCAGTGCAATGCATAATATGCATGCTAATTACGACCTACGACCAGGACTTTGCACTCCAGCTTTACTTAATTAACAGCGCAAGCTGTGTGTGCGTGTGCGGTTTCATACCTCCTTGCTGACAGCTTTGGATATGGATCAAGCGAAAGGTTGATCAACTAACCAAGCAACAATACAATTGTTAAGTAGCAGTACTATGAATAGCGAAGCAGAGAGGTCACGTCGAGCATCCCGGGTGTCCTGTCTGTCCCGCCTCAGAAATGAGACGGAGTACGTGCGTGCGTGACCGGGATCGGCCGGGGTGTCGTTGTCGAGGCGGAGCCATGCCATGGGATGCATGCCCCGGCTCTAGAAGACAGGCCAACGCGGCGGCATCCACCGGACGCGTGGACTCGGCCTCCGGCTGCCGACGGCACGGCACGGCAGGTGTTGCATGCGCCCCTCCGTGCTACGAGAGAGAGCTTGTAGGGAACCTTGTGCTGTGCCCGGCCGCTCCTAGGCATTTTTGCCTGCTTGGTTGGTTCATAACTTTATATATCACGAGAACGGACGTTTGGCTCTCAGCCACCATGGAGGCCTTTTAAAAAAAATCAAAATTCAAACTTTTCGGTTTCAGAAAAATCTGAAAAAAAACTATGCAAATAAATAAGGATGTTATGTGCATGTGCGTAAAATTTCTGGATGAAATACGTTGAAATGCGACCTGTACAAAAAGACAAATTTTTGGCCTGGGAGGATGAATAGTATCATGTGTTAAAAAGCCTCAGATTTGTCTTTTTTGTACAGCTCTCATTTCAACGTATTTTGCCCTGAAAATTTACACACATGTGTTTTATGTCTCCATGTATATCTGTATTTTCTTTCAGAATTTTTTGAAACATAGAAAAAAATGAAATTTGACAATTTTTGATTTTTCTTTTACTAAATCGAGATCCCTGGAGCTCGGCCTCCAAAGGCAATATACGAGATATCACTCCCAGACTCAGCTCTTTCTTCCCGTCTGCTATAACGGTACAACCTCGTGCTGTTTTACCTATATGTGGTACGGAGTGTCTGCATTTTGGGTGCTTCTCGTGGTAAATAAGTACTCCCTCCGTTTCAAAATATAGCGCGTTCTCGGTTTCCGTGCTTCAACTTTGACCATTAATTTAATCAACAAGACCGACTGCGGCGGGCGAAAAAATTATACCAATAAATTCGTATTCAAAAAAAGTTTTTAATTATATAATTTTTGATCCCGCCGCAGTCGGTCTCGTGGATTAAATTTATGGTCAAAGTTGAACCTCGAAAAGCGTGGGCGCGCTATATTTTGGAACGGAGGGAGTAATGGATTACTTCCTTCCTTCCAAACTATAAGTCGTTTTAGAGAATCATACATACTGAGCAAAATAAATGAATCCACGCTCTATAATACATCTGTATCCATATGTATGTAGTTTATATTAAAATCTTTAAAATAATATTTAGAAGCGAGGAAGTATGTCTTTTAGAGCAACCGCATCTCACTTCCCAGCGTTTATATATTGGACGTTAGACGTAATTACACTACACGTATGGTACATCAACTTGCGCGGTGGGTATAAATCTTTCCCTTTTTGTCGGATATATCGTCGGATATTGTCAGATATCGGGTTCCGGCAAAATCCTTAAGGTTCGAACTCTGGGGTGCGCATGAAGATCTCCTCCTACCGAAACATGTCCTCAACCTCGCCGTGATCTCTAAGCTAGCACGATGAACAGCACAAGAGACACAAGATTTATACAAGTTCAAGCCACCGTCGTGGTGTAATACCCTACTCCTGTGTGTGGTGTGATGGATTGACTCTTCGGCTGATGATGAACAATACAAGGGAGAACATCCTCGTGAGGAGGGGTGTTCTTGAGCTGGTGAGGTGTTCTGCCTGGGCAGAATTCGATCCCTTTCTACTATGGTGGCTAGCCCTATTTATAGAGGCCCTGGTCCTCTTCTCAAATATTGAGCGGGAAGGGATCCAACAACGGCCATTTTGAAGGGGGCAGCTAGTACAAGCTATCCTGACTAAAGGTGGTCTTCACCTGTCAAAGGCACTGGTGGTGACACCGTCTTGGGCTCCACGATGACCTCCGTCCTGCCGTCCTGCTGGTCTTGATCTTGTTGCACCGATATGAAAACCTTTGCCTGATGCCTTGGTACTCCGCGCATGTGCTTGCCCCCTTAGCACCAAAGGGAAAACGAGGACACCGCACGGGCTGGCGCCCGCCTGGCCTTGGTCGTCATGGCTCGCGTCATGGGCACCTCGCAAGGTACCCCTTGCCTTGATCTCTCCGCCCCCCTCGCGAGCCTGCCTGGTGAGGCCGCTCCTGAGGAGGCCTTGTGTCGTCCGCCCCGCAAGGCTTGGTCCCTCGCGAGGTTCTTGAGTGCTGGTTGATGAAGACGGGCCGTACTGGGCCGTTGGTGGAGCCACGCCGCAGGCCGCAGGCAGGCAAGTCTGGGGACCCCCGTTCCCAGAACACCGACAGTAGCTCCCGGGCCCAAGGCGCGCTCGGACTTGGCTTGGCGGTGAAGCCAAAGGGCAAGTGCGGAGCGCCGCGGGCCCCAATAGCCTACGGCCTTGGTTGATGCGTGGCGACTGATTGGACGTGGGCGTCTCCGCTTCCCCACGCTGCCTCGGCAATTGCCCGACTGACAAAAAGGCTGGCGCGGGCAAGGCTTGCCTTCATTGCTTTCCTTCGTCTTGCTTCAGATTCCCTTCCTTGCTCCTTGCTTCCGCAATCTCCAGATCCGCTTTGATCCCTCCTTCTCAGCGAGCCATGGCGCCTCGCAAGGTCAAGGTCGACGCGCAGCCTGCTTGGTATGCGTCGGCCCTGGACGCGCCCAATGTCTCGGAGAAGACTCTCACCGCCACGCGCCTGCTGATGGCGGTGGAGGGCAATGAAAATGGGGCGACCGAACTCCGGGCCGGCTCCTCTGAGCCGAAGGCTCAGGGGAGCACCTTCTATCCCTTCTTCGTGAACGCCGTCGTCGCCGGCTTGGTTCCTCCCTTCTCTGACTTCTTCTACGCCGTCCTCTGCCATTACAGGTTGCAGGCCCTTCATCTCCATCCCAACTCCATCCTTCTCTTGTCGATCTTCGCTTACTACTGCGAGGCGCATGTTGGGGTGATGCCATCCATGGCTCTGCTGCGCCACTTCTTCCTTCTCCGGACCAATGGCGAGCATGCCTCGGTGTGTGCCAATTTTGTCGTGTATGGCAAGGCCAACGCAATCTCGAAGGTCGGGAAGAGAGCCGACAACTTCCAGAGCAAGTGGGTCATGATGGATGCCAAGTGTGTCCACCCCCAGCTGGTGCTACCAACGGCGATGCCCCATCCTGACAAAGGGTGGGCTCACGCGAAGCTCGCCGACGATCGGGCGAAGTTGGTGCTGGAGAAGATGACCGCCGATCTGAACCCAGGGAACGCGGAGGCGGCGAAGTTGATGGGGGCCGCACTCCTGAGGGAGGAGTTCTTGATGCAGCGGGTGGCTCCGCTATAGGCGCACTCGCGCCCCCTGTGGAAGCTTGAAGGTGCAGACGACAAGCTTCGCCTGAGCCCGACAGCTCTGGCTGATGAGGATCTGGCCGCGGCTCTCCGCCTCCTGGTCGGGGACAACCAGAAGTATCCGGCAGGTGCCCCTGTCCCCTTATTCCTCCACAAGGACAGGGTGCAAGTGGTGGCTGCCATGCCCACCTTTGATGGGCGCGGCCTGGTGCCACCGGCGCCACCCGCAATCCAGGGGGCGACGGCGCCGGTGGACGTGTCCTCGAGCGACTCCCGCATAGGATGAGAAGATGAAGAAGAAGAGGAGCACGACTCGGAGGCGACCATTAAGGGGACAGGGGAGACCTCTCCCCCGCGCACGGCCAACATCCTCCGCACCTTGCCAGACGATGACGAGGCCGACGCCATGCAGGAGGAGGTGGATTCGCGCACAATCCCAAAGAAGGGTGGGTCGGCGCTGATCTCCCGAGAGGCCGCTTCTGCCCAAGCGCCGCCTAGAGTCGCCTCCAGCCCCTCTGCTACGCCTTCCCCTGCTCCTGGGGACCTTGAGGCTGCGCCCCGAGCCTCGAGGCTCTTGGGTTTTAAGCTTGGCAAGAGGGCGGTGAGCAATGCCGCGATAGACCAGTAAGTGTTCGTGCTTCATCTTGTTCTTGATTATGCTGCCGGAGCTTGACGTTCTCCATCGATTGGTTAGGCCACCGCCTGCGGTGAAGAAGAGGAAGGGGGACATGGTGACTCCGTCTGGGGCAGGCTCGTCTGCCGCGGCCGCTCCTTCATCCGTGGGGAGGGGAGGCGACGGTGTTCGCACCTTCCCTGCCCGGTCATCCTCGCGAGGCCTGGAGGAGCGCCCTGGCGGGGTGCCAGCCCCCATGGCCCCGCTGGCTCCGGCAGTGCCGGTGCCCGACGCTGCTGCCGAGGTACCCAAGGCTCAGGAGCCTCCGGTCTCCCGAGCCATGGTTACGCTGCCGCCTCCTCCTGGGCCGCTAGTTCCGGGTTCTTCTGCCTCCTCCGATGTCTTGGATCGCGCCCTTTCCAAGGTGATCCAGCTACGAGAAGACCTCCAGGGCACCGACTCCCACCTGGTAGCCGGGCGCCTGGAGCTAGTCTCCGGCTGGCTTCATTCTGACACTTCTGTCCGAGCAGCGCTGAGGTGGGCCGCGGCAGCTTCTGAGAAGGAGAAGCAGGCCGCCACCTAGGCCGCAGCTGCTCGCGAGGCGGCATTGAAGGATGCCGTGGCCGCCCAAGACCGTTGCAAGGTACTAGAGGCCGAGCTGAAGGATCTGCGCGACAAGCAAGCCGAAGAAGCTCGTGGCCGCCGAGCGGAGGAGGATAAGATGAATGCTTGGGAAGACGCCGTCAGGGACCGCGACACCGAGCTTACACGGTTGGCGGAGGTGCAGACCATCGAGCGTGGCCGGCTAGAAGCGCTAGAGTAGAAGTTGAGGGCGGAGAGGGACGAGCTGGACGCCAAGGTGAAGGTCCTGGCCGAGGACCGCGTGGCCTTTGCACTCCTCGAGGAGAGGTCTCGCGTGACACTGAAGATGCTCTATGAGAAGGGCTTGGAGAAGCTGCTGGCTACCGACAAGGACGGCCCCGCCCAGCTGCTTCCCTTCTTGGTCGAGGCGCTTGAGGAAGTCGTGAGTGGAGTCGGCCCCATGGCCGAGGTAGAAGCTCACGTCCTTTCTTCCGTAGTGCTGACGCGCGTCTTCAGCCACCTCCACCTCTGTGACCCTGACGCCAACTTTGTCGAGCTGCTGGAGCCTGTGGACGTCGAGCGCTACGCCGCTGCTGCTGAAGCCGTGAAGGACCAGGTGGAGGCCTTGCTGGGGAAGTTCCGCGCCTTTGCTCCTACGCCCACAGCAGGCGGTGCTGCTGATCCTGCAGCCTCGGGAGGTGGAGCTGGTGAAGGCAATACCACCACGGGGGTGGATCCCCTGGAGAACGACGGCGTTGTCCAAAGGTGATGTACTTGCGGCTTCTTTCCTGTTTTAACTCTTGCAATGTGCACCATGCCTCGTGGAGGCGTTTAAACTTGCGTCTGGCATTGTGAAGACAATTATGGTTTGTAATATTTGCTTCGGGATTTGCTTCGAGATTTTACGGTTTCCTTCCTATTTGCTTTATGTTTTACACCTGCAGAGCTCGGCCCCGCGCATACCTCAACCGTCGTTGGCCCCGACGCTACGTGACAAGTTAGGCTCCTGAGTCGCGATGCTCAGGAGCCCCCCTTGACGCGCAAACATCAAATAGGGCGGGAACATAGGAGTAGATCTGGCGTTCTACGTCGGCAGAGCCCGGCCCTGCACATACCTCAACCGCTGTTAGCCCCGATCGGATCACCAGGACAGGACTAAGGAGTGAGGGGCTACGTGACCAGTTGGGCTCCTGAGTCGCGATGCTCAGGAGTCCCCCTTGACGTTCAAACAATCTTCATACCTTGGCTCCACTCGGGGAGGAGCGCGCGACGACCAGGTCTAAGGGACCTGGCTGGGTGGCGTGCGCTCGGGCGTGACCCGGGCGCAGCCCCCGTGTCCAGCCCCCTCGCACGACGCTCCCAAGGGGAGGTGTTGCGATGAGGCTAGACACTGAGCTCTAGGATCCCTGAGGTTGATACGGCCGTGGACCGCCCTCAGTTGTTTATCACCCGCGCGGAGCATAGTGCTTCCGTATGTGTGTGGGCATAGCCGCTCCTTGGCAGTGTCGTCAGCCAGCGCGGAGCATGGTGCTTCCACTGGTGCGTGCGAGGGGGCCCCCTCCGGGAGGAGCCCCCGGGGCGTGTACATCCCCGCCCTGACACGTGGCTTGCACGGCAGGGCTAGACGAGGTGTATCTGGGCACTCGTGAGCTAGCGCGGGACTCCCGAGGCCCTACCTCAAGGCGGTTTACGCCTGGTCTTGGATCTTTGACAGCTGTGTGTTCCTGCGGGATGGTTAGATACAAATGATCTACGTCCTCATGTCCCGGCCCTCGAGCGAGCTCAGCCGCCGCTGGTATGCCAGGTCGTGATTGAAAGGATCGAGATGGACCTAGAGGGGGGTGAATAGGTACAATTACAAATTTTAATTATTACTTAGCAATTTTAGGTAATAATGCGGAATATGAAGGTGAGCCTAACAATTGCTAGTAAGTACTAAGTACTAAGCAAGTAACACAAGTATATAAGTAAGCAAGCACAATATGATGTAAGTAAGTGCAACAAGACAAGTAACCACAAGTAGAGAGTTAGGGTTAGGAATAACAGCAACTCCGGGAGACGAGGATGTATGCCGATGTTCACTTCCTCGGAGGGAAGCTAGTCACCGTTAGAGAGGTGGATGTTACCGCGAAGGCACACCAACGCCACGAAGGCTCACCCTATTCTCCCTTTGAGACAACACCATGAAGGCGTTTCTCAACCACTAGTGGTAGACCTTGGGGTGGTCTCCAAACCCTCACAAACTTTCCGGGGGTAATCACAATAGTTGATTCCTCACCGAATGACTCCTACCGCCTAGGAGTCTCCAACCTCCAAGAGTAACAAGATCCGAGGGGAAAGACCCAAGACTTGCTCAAACTTCGATTTGCTTTGGTCACAATAAGGGGAGGAAGAAGATCTTTCTTTTGATTGGAACAACTCTTCGAAACTCTCAAGAATCAAGCCGGGATCTGGGATTTAGTGTGTGAGCAAGAGAGGGGAAGCACTGGTGTTCTTCAGGCGTGTTTGTGTGGAGTGTTCGATCCTTATCTCGAAGGGGTAAGGGGCTATTTATACCATGTCTAGAATTGAGCCGTTTGGACACAAGTTGGCCACCCCGGATGATCTGGGACACCACCCGGATGATCTGGACATTGTCCGGATAAATCTGGCAGAAGGCCCGGATGCAGATGGTTGCAGCAGAGCTGCGAGCAGCCCGGACAAACCGGAGGCCACCCCGGATGATCCGGACAAGCCCCGGATGATCCGGATGCCTGACCGGACGATCCGGCTACAACATCCGGTTCCTGTGAAAACAGGGCATGGTTATCCGGATGATCCGGGGAACAGCCCGGATGATCCGGAGGAACGTCCGGATGATCCTGCTTCAGCCACACCGTTCTGTGATGGAGAACACCTATTTTCCGGATGATCCGGTGTAGGGTCCGGGTGAAGCCCGGATGATCTGGGTAGCCGTCCGGATGATCCGGCTAGGAGAAGTGGTAGGTTTTGGTTAAGGGATATTGCTAGGGATTTTGGTCTATTGTGAAAGAATTGTTTATGAGACAAAATGTGAGCAAGTCTTGAACCTACACTTCGGATCCCCTCTTAATAGTGAAAGAGCACAATACTTCATCTTTGTTTGCTCATTTCCTCATTGATAATTTGCTTGAGTAAAATCTCATATGATGTGATCATGATGCTCACAAAAGAAAAACCAGAGGACAGACGGCCTGTGTATATACTTAGCAAACAAGGTTAGTCCCCTATATGTAGGTTTGTCATCAATATAAAAAATACTCTTTAAGAGCAAGATTGCACTTTCAATCTCCCCCTTTTTTGGTAGTTGATGACAAACTACATATAGCATTTAACAAGTGAAATGTGATACGAATGATTCTAGGAGAGTAGACCGGTATGTGTTTTAGGAAGAGCTCCCCCTTAATTTATGCATATGGATGTGTTTTAAGGAGAGCTCTCCCTTAATGTATGCATGGAATAAGGTGATAAAAATACAAAATCATGCATATATGGAGTGGATGCCCACATTTGGAATATAGTGTAGGCATACACCATTAAAATCAACATAAGCAACGAATAAAGACAGCATACTTAAGCACTTGCATAGTGACATAGACTCATAACTCATGACCAAAGTACCATTACAATAATCATAACACATGACCAAAGTACCATAGTACCATTACAATAATAATAATGAGTCCACTTAACTAGAGCTCTAAGCATACCAGGCACACGCTCAAACTCCTCCTAAGAATTACATCTCCCCCTTGACAGCAAGTACCGAAAAAGGGAAAGACGGTCGAGAAAGTAGGAGAATCATGCAGCATCCTCCTCATCATCATCATCATCATCACTCAGATGAGCAGGTACAAGGAAGAACTCAGGGAACTCAGTGGCAGAAGGAAAATCGACCTCCGGTAGAGGAAGACGAGCAGGAATAGGCTCATCAGGCTCGCCAGGACTGCCAGGACGCGCACGAAGGCGAGCCCTAAGGGCATTGGCCTCATAGATGCGGCGAACCTCCTCGGTAGCAATGTGAGTAGCAGTGTAGCGGCAGGTGTCAAAGATGGCTTTATGGGACTTCCCAATAAAGCGAGCAAGGTGGTCAAACGGCTTGACTAAAGGTTTGGTGTGGCGAGAAGAGCTCTCACCACATGACGGAGCAGGAGCCTTGCCCCTAGAAGTGTCATCACGCGGAGTCCACATGGAGTGAATGTTGGTCTTGTTGATGGGGCAAGTGAAGACAGAGTCAATGACGGTCTGAATGAAGGGAGCATGCGGAAGAGTACGAACCTTCAGACAACTAGCCATGCGAATCTCATGCCAAAGAAAATCTGCCATGTCAATGGGACAAGTGGGATTCTTCCGTGAGTAGTACATCAAGTCAATGTTGTAGGCCCATACCATCCCACGATCCCCTTTCTTGGGAGCAATGGAGTTGAGGATGCACTTAAAAAGCCACCGGTATTTGAGACGGAAGATACTGATGTCATTAAGCTCCTTGCTTTGCTGCACTGTGGATAGCTGAGTGGGAGGCATGGTGAGACAACTGCAAGCACTGATGCGCATAGCCTCCAACTTGGGATTCACCTCATGGATCCGAAAAAGACCTGCCTCAGATCCAGGCATGCCCAAAGTAGCAGCAAACTCCTCAAAAGAGACAGTGAACTGAGAATGATGAGTCGTCCAAGTGATAGAACGATCCGGATGGAAGAAACACGTGGCATAGAATTGCCGAATGGCAGCCTCATTCCAATCACAGTGGAGAGTCATAGCACGACGCAGCCCCATGCCCTCAATCTTCTCTAGCACACCATCGAACTTGGTTGGATTGTTCTCAATGTAATCCAAGTTCACATAATGCTGAGGAGAGAACCCTAGATGAGCAATGACAGATTGATAGATGTCCTGTTGAACCAAGGTGCGAAATCGAGGATCGGTTGCATTGGCCGGGGCAGCAAATTGGTTGACTTCACTCCTTAAAGCTGCATACTCAGAGGGGTCCATGGACTGATAGCTGATAGTACGACGGCCACGGTTGGTGGGGTTGGCCATGGACAAAATGAGACCAGTAGGTGTGGCAGGCTGCGAGCTTGAGGCAGAAGCCACTTTCTTCTTCTTGGCTTTGGTCGTTGAGCGAACCGGCACGAGCTCTTCCTCCCGGAGATCGTCCTCATAGTCAGGATCGTCCTGCCCGGCATAGGATGGACGAGCACGACCTGGCGCTTTCTTGAGTGGACGAGCAGCTTCCTCGGAGTCCGTTGATGCTTGGCGACGTGGTTCTGTGCATACACATTGGAACGAAAAGAACAAAGAAAAAATCAGCGAGCTTGATGAGTAACTGACCCTAGATGAGTAATAGGGGAAAACAAGGAAGGGAGCAGATGAGATACCACGAGAGGGACCCGAGGAGGTCGACTTGAAGCTCCGGCCAGTACCACCACGGCCGACCACCATGGCGGAGTTGGGGACGGAGGCCGAGATTGGAGAGGATCCAATCGGCCCCTGGGGAAAACGGCGCGAGGAAGGAGTAGATCGAGGCGACGGCAGCCCATGAGCACGAGATCTGCCTAGTTGGCCAGCCGGACTGGCGGGGCGGGCCGGAGAGCAGCCGCCGGCGGCGGGGGCGAGAGGATGAGGTCGAGGGGAAAAAGCAGGGGAATAACCCCCTGTGCCCCACACGGCCCGATATGTTACTGGGCAGGGCGAAGACCCACCCGGATGTACGGAAGGAGCCCCGGATGATCCGGGCAGGGACAGATGTCCGGAAGTGAGCCCGTATATCCGGGCAGACAAAGGAGCACAGTCGGACATCCGGATGTAAGTCCGGATGATCCGGCTAGCCAGGCTGCTGAGATCTGGTTTAGATGTGGTGAAGAGTGATGGGGTGATGATGATATTTATATTTTTTTATAGATATATATATATAAGTAGCTTTAGTCACAACAATATCTCAAACCCATATAAACACCCAAAAAAATTAGGCTAAGTCACCATGTATGAGTATATATAACTTGGGAGACCAAAAATTTGAACTTTTGGACCCATGATTATTACTCCGTCATTTTGAAGTACTATGGACACAAAATAAGTGTCATAGTGACTTTGAGAGTGTTGGTTCTATTTATGCATTATGTAAGGGTGAGAGTACTCATAAATTGAATGTCTCCCCCTAACAATATGCCTACATCAAGACAAGACATTATGAAAATGCATGCATGAGTACTAGATTTCACATAATGTTGTCAAGCTCCAAGATACCAAGTTCACGCCTAAGTCGACAAAACCTTGCTTCATCCAATGGTTTGGTGAAAATATCTGCCAGTTGCAAATCTGTACCAATGTGATCAATGTGAATATCACCCTTCTCAACATGATCTCTCAAGAAGTGATACCTAATATCAATGTGCTTGGTGCGGAGATGATCCTTGGGGTTCTCAGCAATGTTGATGGCACTTTCATTATCACATAGAAGAGGCACATGTCTATAGGTGATACCGTAATCCTTCAAAGTTTGCCTCATCCATAATAACTGAGTTGCACAGCTGGCGGTAGCAATGTATTCAGCTTCTGCGGTAGAGAGGGCAATACAATTTTGTTTCTTCGATGACCAACTTACCAAGGAGCGTCCAAGAAACTGACATGCACCAGAAGTGGACTTACGATCCACTTTGTCTCCGGCCCAATCCGCATCCGTGTACCCAATGAGATCAAACTTAGCATCCTTGGGATACCATAGACCCAACTTTGGGGTGTGAACAAGGTATCTAAGAATATGCTTAACCGCCTTATGATGACTTTCCCTAGGGGAAGCTTGAAATCTAGCACACATGCATACACTAAACATGATGTCTGGTCTAGATGCACAAAGATAAAGCAATGAACCAATCATAGAGCGGTATTTAGATGGGTCAAAGGGGATACTGTTTGTGTCTTCAGTGAGAGTTATTTTGGTTGGCATTGGTGTCTTACATGGACTAGCATCAGACATACCAAACTTCTCTAAGATATCCTTGAGGTATTTTGCTTGAGACAAGAAAATTCCTTCTTGAAATTGTTGAATTTGAAATCCGAGGAAGAACTTCAAATCCGCATTGAGTGACATTTCAAAATTCTTGGTCATTGAGTCCGCAAACTTCTTGCACAAATGAATGTTAGGAGAACCAAAAATGATATCATCTACATAGATTTGGCATAAGATCAAATCACCCTTATCCCTCTTAGTAAAAAGAGTGGGATCGATCACCCCTCTCACAAAACCATCATTGAGTAAAAACTTCTTAAGATGATCATACCAAGCACGAGGTGCTTGTTTGAGGCCATACAAAGCCTTATGAAGTTTATACACATAGTCTTTGTGATCGGGATCAACGAACCCAGGTGGTTGTGATACATATACTTCTTCTTGTAGAGGACCGTTAAGGAAAGCACTCTTCAAATCCATTTGATGTAATGTAAAACCATTGAAAGCAGCATAAGCAAGTAAGATGCGAATGGATTCAAGACGGGCAACGGGGGCAAAGGTCTCACCAAAGTCCGAACCTTCAACTTGTGAGTACCCTTGTGCCACTAACCTTGCCTTGTTTCGGATGATTACACCATTCTCATCTTGTTTGTTCTTGAAAATCCATTTTGTTCCAATGACGTTGTGCTCGGTAGGTGGCCTCTTGACTAATGACCACACTTGGTTGCGTTCAAAACTATTCAACTCTTCTTGCATAACAACTAGCCAATCGTTGTCCATCAATGCATCTTGTACCTTGATGGGCTCAATACTAGACACAAACGACAAGTGAGCACAAAAGTTGGTCAAATGTTTACGAGTGACTCTACCTTCCAATATGCCGGTGAGTATTTTGTCAACATCAACACGATCGGCCACTCGTGGCATGATAGAGGTTTCACGAGGTTCAACTTCATGTCCATCATTCACATCCTCAACATATGGATCATTAATCTGTGGAGGAAGATCTTCTTGTTCATATTGCATTTGTTGAGGTTCATCATCAATGATTGGACTTTCTTGTTCTTGTTCTTGAAGATTGTCATGAGGAGGAACTGGATCATCCTCTTCAACTTGGGCTAAGGGTATCGGTTGAACAATAGGAGCTTGTGGTGGTATGGATGTTGAAGTAGTTTGATGATGTGTGAGACTTCCATCTTCTTCTTCATCATCATGAGGTTCTTGTTCCATAGGAAGAAGTGCACCAACACCCATGGTCAAAATGTCTTGAGAAGAATCTTCTTCACCTACATCACTTAGATCAACTTGCTCCCCATGGGAGCCATTAAATTCATCAAACACCACGTCACAAGTTTCTACAACACATCCATTGGATTTGTTGTAGACTCTATATGCGTGAGAGTTTGATCCATAGCCAACAAATATACCCTCAATCATTTTGGATTGAAATTTTCCTAACCGTTCTCTTTTGTTGAGGATGAAACATTTGCACCCAAATACACGAAAGTACTTGACATTTGGCTTGTTTCCAGTTAGAAGCTCATATGGAGTCTTTTCCAATATAGTGCGAAGGAAGAGCCGGTTTGATGCATGGCATGCGGTGTTGACAGCTTCGGCCCAAAAACTATGTGGTGACTTGTATTCATCCAACATGGACCTTGCCATCTCCACAAGGGTGCGGTTCTTCCTTTCGGCTACACCATTTTGCTGAGGAGTGTATGGAGCTGAATATTGATGCTCAATCCCTTCATCACTAAGGAATTCTTCCAAGGTATAGTTTTTGAACTCAGATCCATTGTCACTTCTTATTGCCAAGATTTCTTTGTCAAACTTGCGTTGTGCTTGCTTGGCAAAGTCAATGAAAGTGATCTTCATCTCGTCCTTGGACTTGAGGAAAAACACCCATGTATATCTTGAGTAATCATCAACAATGACAAGTCCATACTTTTTCCCACCAAGACTATCCCATGAAGGAGGCCCAAAAAGATCCACATGAAGGAGCTCCAAAGGCCTTGAAGTAGACACAATATTCTTGGGTGGGTGCTTAGATTGATGTTGCTTCCCAGCTATGCATGCACTACACACACGATCTTTCTCAAAAGAGACATTTGTTAGTCCAAGGATGTGATTACCCTTTAAGAGATCTTGAAGATTCCTCATGCCGACATGGGCTAGCCTGCGGTGCCATAGCCACCCCTTGTCAGCCTTGGCCATTAGACAAGTTGCATGGAATGTGCTCTCTTTCGAGAAATCAACCGTGTAAAGGTTGCCATCCAACTCTCCAACAAAGGCCACTTCGAGAGTATCTCCCTTAAAGACTTTCACATCCGTTAGTCCAAATAGTGTATCATAACCAACAGAAGCCAATTGACGAACAGAAAGCAAATGATATTTAAGGGATTGGACAAGCATGACATTTGCAAGAGACATGTCATTTGTGATACCCACCTTCCCCAACCCAAGTACCTGCCCTTTTGATCCTCCACCAAACATAATGCTCATAAATGGTTGAATAGCTTCCATGAAATCGTAGAGCAGTTTGCTGTCTCCGGTCATATGATTGGTACATCCACTATCAATCACCCATTTTACTCCACCGGAGAAGGCAACCTACACACAATTATTACTTGGTTAGAGGCACCCATTTTGCAATGGGACCTCTCAAGTTAGTCACAAGGGTCTTAGGGACCCAAATAGCATAAAACCGAAATGCATTTCGAGGACCAACAAACTTTTCATAAACTTCTCCATCCTTAGTCTTACGAAGTACATAGGATGGAGGCATGAACTCTTTTGGCTTGTTGAGAGTGGGCATGCCCCTTGTGGCCTTCCCACTAGCAACCTTACCTTTCTCCTTGTGTCCTTATCGTACAAAAGTTTCTTTTAAAGGGGTGGTGAACTTTTGAGAGGATGTCTTCTTCTTGCTTGTGCTTGGGTCAAACCCGAGTCCCTCTTTGGCGAACACTTCATTGTGTTGGCTCAACACCTCATTAAGGTTCTTTTGCCCTTGAGCACATGTCATGAGCCCTTTCTCAATTTGAGCCTTGAGAAAACGATTCTCCTCAAGAATAGATGCTAGATCACTACTAGAGTTAGTAGAACAAGCATCAACATTTATAATAGGAGACAAGTAAGCCTTAGCTAGAGTTTCAAGATAAGTAAGTTTGAGCGTCTCGAAACTCTTTGTAAGAAGGGTGAGCTCTTCTTCCTTAGTCTTGAGGGACACGGATAGAAGCTCACAATCCTTAGAGAGAGAAGCATGAGACTTCGCAAGCTTACTTTTATCATTCATCAACTCTTCACAAGAGCCAATAGCCTTTTTCAAGGAGGCAAGATCTTTAGTATGAACATCAATATTTGCACCAATTTTTAAGCATAGTTCATCATTTCGTGTTTCCTCATATTGGACTTTCCGCTCAAGGGTTTCACATTTTTCCTTTTCCTCGGTGACGAGGGTTTCGAGTTCCTTAATGGTGATGGTGTGCTTACTCACCATCTCCATAAGCATATGAAACATAGTGAGCTTCTTTCCTTTGAGGGAGCACATGAACTTATTAAGTTTAGCAAGCATAGGATCATTTAGATCATCATCCTCATAACTATCCTCTGCATCAAGATACTCATCACTAGGAGTAGGAGGAGTGAAAATAGGAGGGTTTGATCGTGGGGTTACCTTGACCTTGTCAGGAGAGTGTCGATCCTCTCCATCTTCTACCACGGCCTTCGCCATGAGGCACTTGTGAGCGTTGCCCTTGTAATCCTTCATGTAGTTGTAGGTGACAACTTCACCACTCTTATTGACTAGCCTCAATGTGTTTTGAGAATCTTGAGCAACTCCGGCAACACCACTAACATCATCCGGATCGGATTCTTCTTGAGCAACCATTGCTTTCCCATCTCTCTTCTTGAGCTCGGAGTTCAAAGGATTTGGCAATTTCTTCTTAGGAAAGGTCTTGGGAAACCTTGGTTTATCTTCTCTCTTCTCATAGGGGCACTCATTTGAGAAGTGGTTGGTTTCCTCATAGTTGTAGCATCTTCTTACTTTCTTCTTTTGGAATCTTCCCTTGAATTTTCCCGCGCTAAACTTCTTGACAAAGAGAGCCATGTCTTCATATGAAGGGCCCTCATCGGATTCAATCTCATCACCATCTTCATCATCATCATCAACTTCTTCTTCTTCTTCACTTTGCTCATCTTCACATACATGCTTGGCCTTCAATGCAAGATTGACCTTTGATGATGGGGAACCATGCATGGAAAGATGTTTTGTGGCATTAGCCTTTGACTCTTCAAATAGTTGAAAGGTGGATATGATGTCATCTGTAGTCATTTCCTTGAAGGTATGGTGTTGTCTTATGTCCCACACCATTTGATGGTGATATGGAGCAAGAGCATGAAGCAATTTATCCACAAGGAATCTTTTAGTCATGTTGAATCCATCTTGTGTCTTGTCACACTCACATGACTCAGTATCGGCAGTGATAGTCATGAGGCGCTCATGGAGTTGATTGGGGGTTTCACCTTTCTCCATACAAAAGTTTTGCAATTGCCCCTTGGCAATTTCATATTGAGAACTCCGGAGGGTAGAGGTGCCAGTCTTGGATCGTATAATACTTTCCCATAGTTCCTTGGCACTTGTGATGTGTATGAACGGTCTCCTTTGCTTTTAATCCATACCTCTCCTTATACACATGATTGCAGTGTCATTGAGGTTCTTGTCATATATTTATCTTGGTGTGGGGTTCTTTGGATCAACCACATGATATCCATACTCCAGGATCTCCAGCATCTCATCGTTTCCATGTCGAAGATGATCCTGCATAGCAACTCTCCACAAGGCAAAATCGGAAGTGGCACTTAGTAACTGAGGTCTTGCATAAAGCCAAGGAACACTGGCGTGTTCATTGCTAGAAGGTTGTTGACCAAGTGATGGAGTAGGCACAGTTGGCCTCAAAGCAGCACCACCCGAGAGTGGTGCAAGCACTGTGGACAACGTGGCTAATCTCATTTGGACCAAGGCCTCAAGAGAAGCATCATGCTCCTATTTTTGCTTAGCAAGGGACCGTTCTAGATCCTCCAATGTAAAGGTCTTGACTTCAGAGGAAGCCTCGCCTTTATCCTTAGGATCTACAACTAGGGGAGTCCCATCCGGGTTCATCTCGCTCTAGGGCGGTTAAGCCACAAGAATAGAGCACGAGGCTCTGATACCAATTGAAATGATCGAGATGGACCTAGAGGGGGGGGTTGACTAGGTACAATTACAAATTTTAATTATTACTTAGCAATTTTAGGTAATAATGCGGAATATGAAGGTGAGCCTAACAATTGCTAGTAAGTACTAAGTACTAAGCAAGTAACACAAGCATATAAGTAAGCAAGCACAATATGATGTAAGTAAGTGCAACAAGACAAGTAACCACAAGTAGAGAGTTAGGGTTAGGAATAACCACAACTCCGGGAGAAGAGGATGTATGCCGATGTTCACTTCCTTGGAGGGAAGCTAGTCACCGTTAGAGAGGTGGATGTTACCACAAAGGCACACCAATGCCACGAAGGCTCACCCTATTCTCCCTTTGAGACAACACCACGAAGGCGTTTCTCAACCACTAGTGGTAGACCTTGGGGTGGTCTCCAAACCCTCACAAACTTTCCGGGGGTAATCACAATAGTTGATTCCTCACCGAATGACTCCTACCGCCTAGGAGTCTCCAACCTCCAAGAGTAACAAGATCCGAGGGGAAAGACTCAAGACTTGCTCAAACTTCGATTTGCTTTGGTCACAAGAAGGGGAGGAAGAAGATCTTTCTTTTGATTGGAACAACTCTTCGAAACTCTCAAGAATCAAGCCGGGATCTGGGATTTAGTGTGTGAGCAAGAGAGGGCAAGCACTGGTGTTCTTGAGGCGTGTTTGTGTGGAGTGTTCAGCCTTATCTTGAAGGGGTAAGGAGCTATTTATACCATGTCCAGAATTGAGCCGTTTGGACACAAGTTGACCACCCCGGATGATCTGGGACACCACCCGGATGATCTGGACATTGTCCGGATAAATCTGGCAGAAGGCCCGGATGCAGATGGTTGCAGCAGAGCTGCGAGCAGCCCGGACAGACCGGAGGCCACCCCGGATGATCCGGACAAGCCCCGGATGATCTGGATGCCTGACCGGACAATCCGGCTACAACATCTGGTTCCTGTGAAAATAGGGCACGGTTATCCGGATGATCCGGAACAGGATCCGGACGTCCGGCGAACAGCCCGGATGATCCAGAGGAACGTCCAGATGATCCAGCTTCAGCCACACCGTTCTGTGATGGAGAACACCTATTTTCCAGATGATCCGGTGCAGGGTCCGGCTGATCCGGGTGAAGCCCGGATGATCTGGGTAGCCGTCCGGATGATCCGGCTAGGAGAAGTGGTAGGTTTTGGCTAAGGGATATTGCTAGGGATTTTGGTCTATTGTGAAAGAATTGTTTATGAGACAAAATGTGAGCAAGTCTTGAACCTACACTTCGGATCCCCTCTTAATAGTGTGGGATTCCTATTACTCAAGAAATATAAAAAGAGCACAATACTTCATCTTTGTTTGCTCCTTTCCTCATTGATAATTTGCTTGAGTAAAATCTCATATGATGTGATCATGATGCTCACAAAAGAAAAACCAGAGGACAGACGGCCTATGTATATACTTAGCAAACAAGGTTAGTCCCCTATATGTAGGTTTGTCGTCAATATCAAAAATAATCTTTAAGAGCAAGATTGCACTTTCAGCGATGCCGTGGTCAAGGCCAGGGGGTGGCGCTGGAGAGCCTGTAAGAGCTCCTGAGTCGCGATGCTCAGGAGCCCCCCTTTTAACGCGCAAGCGATTTGCATGAGAGAGAGGAGGCCCGTGGTAGGTGGCAGGCGATGATCACAGGTTGGTTAGGTACAAAAGACAAATCAGCTTAGGTAAATGCAGGATGGATACATGCCATCGGGTCGGACCCAAGCGGCTTGGGGATGATGTAGCCCGAGGGGCGCCCCAGCAAGGTAAACTAAAGACATAACAAAAACATACATGCCGCAGGGATGCACCCAGCGGCCTGGGAATGATGCAGCCCTGAGGGCGCTCCCAGCTGAAATGAACTTGGAAGATGTGACCTGGTACCGGTGTAGAAGGGGTGTTGAGGTAGCCGAAGATGCACGGTGAAGAGACCGTCCCTCACAAGCCACCAGGGCACTGAGCGTCGGGAAGCTCTGGGGGTCCAGGTGGTTCCTTGAGGACTGCCTCCATCTACGCTAGGACCGCGTGATGCCTGGCCTCCTGAGCAGCCACAATGCTCCGCAGATGATGCTGGTAGGTGGCAGCCGCGTTCGGCAGGATGAAAGGCATGCGAACGTAGCTGTGCAGCGGACCCTCACAGCACCCCACGCGCGAAGGCCAGAGGCGCTCCTGAGATGCGGCTCGGTTGAGCCCCGGGACATCGATGCAGACGCGTCGCCCACCATCCTTGCCTGGATGGGGAGCCACACCAGGCAAGCGGCGATCGCCGTGCATGGCCCTTGCTTCCTGAAGCTCCTGAGTGGTCTTGGTGATGAACTCCTGAACGCTGGGCTTTCCACGCCTCGTGCCTTCCTGAGGGAAACATGCCGTGAAGCACGCCTCCAAGTGTTGCCCGAGCGCCTTCCTCGAGATGTTAGCAAGGTTCGAGTCCCTCTAGAAGAGAGCCCCCGAGCCCTGCCCGAGGAGGGCGCCGAGCGCCTTCCTATGCGATGGAAGGAGGCGCCCCTTGCACGGGCGCTGATCCTGACGCGGCACCACCTGGGATGCCAACCTCCTGAGGCCTTGCACGGAGCGGTTGCTTCTTCTTCTTGGGGATGGCCTCAGGAGTGTTCTCACCCTTGCTGTCCGGGTCCTTGATTGATGCCGCTTGGAAGGCACGCTCGAGGGAGCACACCGCATCTCTTTCTTCGCAGGGGACCGTGATGATTCTGCCGCTTCCTGGCATCTTGAGGACGTTGTAGCCGTGGTGGGTCACCGCCATGAAATTGGCCAGGGCTGGATACCCAAGGATGGCATTGTACGGTAGGTGGATGTGGGCGACGTCAAAGTCGATGAGGTCGGTGCGGTAGTTGTCGCGCTTTTTGAAGGTAACAGGGAGGCGGACCTGCCCTATCAGGGTGGTGGAACCGTCAGTGACTCCTGAGAAAGGCTTGGTAGGCTGGAGCTGATCATATGGTACTTGGAGGTTGTCGAACATCTGAACGGACAGGACGTTGAGTCCTGCGCTGCCATCGATGAGGGTCCTGGTGACTTGCACGTTGCTGATGACTGGGGAACAAAGCATCGGGAGGACGCTAGCAGTAGCCGCGCACTTGAGTTGATCTGCTGAGCTGAAGGTGATGGCACTTGGACCACCTGAGCAGGCGTGTGGCCTCAAGCCTGGGGAGGACTGCGTTCACCTCATGAGCAAACTGCTTGAAGATGCGCTGAGAGGCTGGGGCCTGAGCTCCACCCAAGATGCAAGCGATAGCACGTGGCTCTTGGGAGCCCCCAGCCCCCTCGTCCTGATGGTGGTCCTCATTCCTTCTTCGCGGCGGCGGCAGAGGAGGAAGGCATGTGTTGCCCTGTGGGCGGTCCTCGCGAGGCTGATCCCTCCAGGTGCCCTTGCGAGGCTGGTCCTGCCAGCGATCCTCACGAGGTCAGTCACGCCACTCCTGGCGAGGGCAATTGTCGTCCCATCGTCCTCTGCCTCGTCCTCCTCCTTGGCCATATCCCTGGTCGTTGCGCTCAGGGCGGCGACCGGAGTGTCCTTCTCGAATGGCCCTGAGCTCCTGGCAGTCGCTGGTGTTGTGGGTGTGGAGGTTGTGGTAGGCGCAGAACGGTCGGCTGCCCTTGGATGACTCCGGCTGGTCCCTGTCGCGCTTCGTATCTGGTTCTGCCGCAAGCACGGCTACTCCCTTGCGCTTCACGTCCTTGGCCTTGGTCTTCTTTTCTTCTGGGTCAGCAGCTGGAAGCTCAAGGAGGGAGATGTGTCCCTCCTCAGCCCTTGCGCACTTGGTCGCCAGGTTGAACAGCTCCAGGGATGTGCACAACTCCTCGTGGATGGCGAGCTCCTCCTTCATCTTGACGTCACAGACGCCATCAGAGAACGCCGAGATGATGGCCTCGTCCGTCACCTTGGGGATCTTGAGGCGGGCGCTGTTGAAGCGCTGGATGTATTTCTGCAGGGTCTCCCCAGGCTGTTGCTTGATGCGGCACAGGTCACCCGCGGCCGGGGGGTGGTCGCGAGTGCCCTGGAAGTTGGTGATGAAGAGGCTGCGCATCTCGTCCCAGGAGGAGATCGAGCCGGGAGGCAGGTTCATAAGCCACGTGCGGGCACCGTCCTTGAGCGCCATGAGAAACCAGTTTGCCATGACCTTCTCGTCTCTGTTGGCCGCCTCGATGTTTAGCTCGTAGACCTGCAGGAACTCTGCGGGTTCGGCAGTACCGTCATAGCGAGGAGGCAGGTCTGGCTTGAACTTGCCCGGCCAGGCGACGCTACGCAGCTCGGTGGTGAAGGCACGACAACCTGCTGTGGTCACCGGAGCCCTTTGCTGACACAGAGCTTGCTCTTGATGTTACCCGCGCACCGCCGCTAGAGGCAGTACGGGGTCTTGTCACGCCGGTGCAGGGAGCACGGGGGCACCTTCTTGAGGCTGAGGGATTTCTTGGCGGCTTCTTTCTTGTCGCGTGGGCACTGTGCGGGCGAGCCATTCTTCTTCGAGGTCATCGGCGGGGCGGTAATGCAGGAGCTCACATGCCAGAAGCAGCGCGGCCTGCGCGTCCATGGGGGCGCGACGAGCGTGAGACGACGAACCGGCCGGGGTCAGCGACGGAGTGGCGGTGCGGCCTTCTCGCCGCACTGAGGGATGCAGCGAAGATGCTTGCTGCTTGTTCCCCGCCGGGCCGGTGGCAGCGTTGGCGGCAGGCGACGGGGAACGACGGGGAGGCCCGCCGACAGGAGCTGCCTGGGTGAGCGAGCGGCGAGAGCAGCCCAACATTCGGTGCAGGCACGGCGTGCGTCCAACATGGATGCGACGAAGCGATGGGATGCGGATCAGCGGAAAGAAGATTCCGGCGCACCCCTACCTGGCGCGCTAAATGTCGGATATCGGGTTGCGGCAAAACCCTTAAGGTTCGAACTCTAGGGTGCGCACGATGATCTCCTCCTACCGAAACAAGCCCTCAACCTCGCCGCGATCTCTAAGCTAGCACGATGAACATCACAAGAGACACAAGATTTATACAAGTTCGGGCCACTGTTGTGGTGTAATACCCTACTCTTGTGTGTGGTGTAGTGGATTGCCTCTTGGGCTGATGATGAACAATACAAGGGAGAACAACCTCGTGAGGAGGGGTGTTCTTGAGCTGGTGAGGTGTTCTGCCTGGGCTGGATTCGATCCCTTTCTACTGTGGTGGCTAGCCCTATTTATAGAGGCCTTGGTCCTCTCCCCAAATATTGAGCGGGAAGGGATCAAACAACGGCCATTTTGAAGGGGGACAGCTACTACAAGCTATCCTGACTAAAGGTGGTCTTCGCCTGTCAAAGGTGCTGGTGGTGACGCCGTCTTGGGCTCCACGATGACCTTCGTCCTGCCGTCCTGCTGGTCTTGGTCTTGTTGCACTGATATGGAAACCTTTGCCTGATGCCTTGGTACTCCGCGCCTGCGCTTGCCCCCTTAGCACCAAAGGGGAAACAAGGACACTGCAAGGCCTGGCGCTCGCCTGGCGCCCGCCTGGCCTTGGTCGTCATGGCTTGCGTCATGGGCACCTCGCAAGGTACCCCTTGCCTTGATCTCTCCGCCTCCCTTGCGAGCCTGCCTGGTGAGGCCGCTCCTGAGGAGGCCTTGTGTCGTACGCCCTACAAGGCTTGGCCCATTGCGAGGGTCTTGTGTGTTGGTTGATGAAGACGAGCTGTACTTGGCCGCTGGTGGAGCCACGCCGCAGGCCGCAGGTAGTCAAGTCTGGGGACCCCCGTTCCCAGAACGCGGACATATATATATATATATAGGGTGGGTCTATTATGATAACACCCCTTAAGACCTTATTCTGCACACCACTTTGTTATTCTGCTAACATTTCAGCACTGCGAAAACCCCGAACCAAACCACACGAAAAAGAAAAAAGAGAACACCTGCCCCCACCCCACCACCTGCCCCTACTCCACCACCAACCTCTCGCCTCATCCACACTCCCGACCCACCTCCTTCCACTCTGCTCCCAACCGTGCTGCCCGGCGGCCGATCCGGGCCTAAAACCACCCCAACGCGCCTCCCGTGGCCGGCCGCCCCTCCCTACCCCAACCCCAGGCCGCCGCTAGGCCCCTGCGCCACCAACAACCGCCTACCGTGCCGGATCCAGCCGCCTCCCACGTCCTTCTTTCCTGGCCGGACCAAGCACCCTCGGTGACGGATCCGAACACCGCCAGTCTCCTCGCACTAGCCCGTTGCTGGATCTGCATGTTGTCGGCCGCCGCGCATCGTCCCGGTGATGCATCCCCTTCCCGCGCGCTGAACGGAGGCAATGACACCCCAGCGGCGCCATGTGTCTCCCACGACGAGCCTCCCTCCCCAACCCCCAAGGCATCAACCAGCTCCAGCGACTCACCCTCCCCTCTTCTCCTCTGCCTCGGTCACAGATGGAGGGGTGAGGGGCGGCGCGGCTCGGCAGGCTCTCTGGCTGACTCTGCCCATGGGCATGCAGTTCTGCCCACGCGGGCGTGCATCTCAACCAACGGGGCCTTGCGGTTCCGCCCACGGCACCGACGGATTCCGGCGAACTCTCGCTTGGACGGTGGCGAGACGTGCAGTTCAATCGCGGCCCAACCGCCCTTCCAGCGCAGGGTTCGTCGAGGCCCAACCGCCACGCTCCCCGTTTCTCTCCTCTACATGAAGATTGTCGGTGAGATCGCCGCCGCCTGCTCTGTCCGCATCTCCCGCGGGATCCCTCTGCCAACCTCCCCTTCCCCATCTCCCGTCGAGGTCCCAGCCGACGTGGGGCATGCAGTGCGGACGGGGATGCCGTGCAGTTCATCGGCAACCAACAGCCTCCTCGACTACTCCTCTGCTCCCCTGTGCGGTTCGCGTGGCACGGCAGCGCGGTTCTTCACTCTGCATTTGGTTTCTGGTCACACTCTATGTGCAGTTTGGTGCGTGCGCGCTTGCGGTTCTTCACTCTTCTCTCTGAATCCGTCCGCCGGCGGGATCCTCAAGTGGGCACTCCTAATCTTCTCTGTTGCAGGAGCTACACCGGCAAGGGCTCGCCTGCATCAAGGCATTTGTCCGCAGTCCGATGCACGATCCCGTGCAGTGCGCAAAAATAGAAAAAAATTATAATTGAAGGATGTTTTTTTAATTACTTGAACAAAGGCAGTCCTCCTTGTTGTAATTGTTTTTATTTTTTCCTTTGCTATTTGTGTAAATTATTCAAACAAAAATGCAGTGCTCTTTGAGAGAAGTTGAAGCCAATATCGAAGATGTCCACTTGAAAGCACTGAGCAGTTTGTTAATTTTGCCTCTGTTGTTGTGTAAATTATTCAAACAAATGCAGTGCTCTTTGAGAGAAGTTGAATCCCATATCACAAAAAAAGTAAAGTCGCTTTGGGCTGAAGATGTTCGCTTGACTGTACTGAGCGGTTCTTTTGTCGAATTGGATTTTTTTATCATGCTATGTACTATGAGAAAAAAATGACTTGGTCCATTTTGTGGTGATTAGTGGTTTACTTTGTAAAAAAAAGAGAAAAATAAATTCCCATGAGAAGTTCACTTCTTTTTCAAATGCACTTTGTTTCGTTTGTGGCTCTAGAAAGCATGCATAGAAGAAAACAAAAAAAAATTAAGTGCAACTCACTTGTTTCATTGTTGTAATGATTTTCTATCTCCGAGCGGTACACTATGTTGCCAAGTGCAAAAACAAAATTGGAAGAAAACAAACGGGAAAAGGTTGATTTTTTTAATGCAGCTCACTCTGTTGTTTGTGTGCAGTAGAAGGAAAATAGGAAAAGAACAATTGATGCAGTACACTCACCTCGTCCCTGCAGTGGATACTCGTTGATAAAAAAAGTTACAGAGACAATACAAGAAAAAGATTGTCGTTCACTTTTCATAGTATTGCGGTTTATAAACGCTCGACATGAAGTGTACTCCACCTCGTTTGGAAAATTTTACGTCCCACAAAAAACAATCATGCAGTGCACCGTCCCGTTCGATGCAGTGCGGTTTTCAATCCAAAGCGGTGCGTTTTTCTGTCAGACGCAGTTCCCTTCGTCGATTTTGGGTCCGCGAAAAATAGAGTGTCCGCATTTTAGTAAAATCAAAACCGCTCTTAAAGCATAAGGAACTAGCGGAAGTGTTCTACATGAAAAAGTTGCGACCCGTCGATATCTTTCCAATGTTGTATAATTTGAATCATTTCGACCAGCGGTTTGTGAAATTTCACAAAAAATGGCCGCTGCCTCTCATCGTCAGCCGCACGATTATCAAAATTAACTAAAAAGCATAAGGAATCTCAAATATATTTCAACATATGAAAGTTGCACCTCATTCATAGCTTTCCAACGGCGTATCACATGCCTCGTTTCAACAAACGGTTCAAAAACTGGAGCGGAAACAGTACCGAAATTTTTTAAAAACTTGAAAAACAGAATTCCGCGATTTAGTAAATTTGAAACTGCTCTTAAACCGTAACGAATTAGAGAAAGATTTATATATGAAAAAGATGCGCCTCGATGATATCTATCCAACGGCGTATCATTTGCTTCATTCCGACAAGTGGTTTAGAAAAAAACGCGAAAAAACGCTCGCTGCCACTCGTCATCCGCCGCACCATTTTCAAAACAGCTCTTAAACTGTGCGGAATCTCGAAAAGTGTTCAACATGTCGAAGTTGCGCCTAATCCATAGCTTTTCAACGGTATATTACACGCCTCATTCCGATAAACGGTTAAAAGTTAGAGCGAAAACAGTACCGAAAAAATAACGCGTGCAGGTTTTTCCGACGAGAAGTTCACTCGTTTGAGTACTGCAGCACACTTGGTTCGAAGAATGACGTGCACTTGCGTTCAGCGTGCTGTGCAGAAGTGGTGTGCAGAATAGTTATTCTGCTAATATTAGCAGAATAGACCGTCTGTATATATATATTGGGCTGGATTATTTTGTTACTAGTAATAGAATAATATTCTGTTACCCCAGCCCTATATAGACGCGCGGTCACACAGTTTCACAAGTCCAGCCAAAAAGCCCGCACCAGCGTGGTTGAAAAAGAGAAAAAGAAAAACAACCCCACCCCCGCACGACCCACTAACCACGCCCCTCTCACTGTAACCACCGTCGCCGCTTCCTTCCCCCACGTCGGCAGCCTCTCTCCATCGCGCGCCGCCGTCCTCCTTCCCCGACGCCGGCCACCGCCCTCCACCACGCGCTGCCGTCCTTCTTCCCCGATGCCGGTCACCGCCCTCCACCATGTGCCACCGTCCTCCTTCCTCGACGCCGGCCGCCGCCCTCCACCACACGTCGCCATCCTCCTTCCCCGGCGCCGACCGCCTCCCTCCACTACGTGTCGCTCCTTCTTTCCCGGTGCCGGACGCCTGCCTCCACCACGCGCCGCCCTCCTCCTTCCCGGGCGCCGACCGCATGCCTCCACCACACGCCACCCGCCTCCTTCCCCTTCGTCGGCCACCTACATCCATCGCGCAGATCCCGCCGCAGCCCCAAAACCTAAACGGCGCCGCCGCTGTCGTCCCGCACTGGATCGACCTGCCGCTATCGCTCTGCTTTCGTGTACACGCGGTTCAACGCCTCAGCCCAGGCCGTTCACTGCCTCGCCGGCCTGCGGCTCCTCCATGGATGCCTAGCTCCTCTACTAGAGCCACAGCGGCCCACAACAACCCAAGGTGGCGGAGTTCGTTGCATCCATCAGTCCAAGCCCATAGCTTCAGGGTGGCCGAGTTTTGTCGCGGCCGTTAGTTCAGACACCTGCGTCACTGCGTGCGTTGCTACCGCTGTCATTTGCATCACTGCGTGCTCCGTCACCGGCCTCATGCGCACCGTGACCTCCATCCCGGTGCGCCAGCCCCCTCTTGCCCACCGCGCCACTGCCCCCCTCTGCCTCACCGGGTCGCACCGCGTCCCCCCTCCTCCGCCTCACCACGCCGCCCCCAAGCGCGACGTCGTCGACACAATTGCAGGGCCAACTTGCCACTAACCACGCAATCTTCCTCAAGGAGCTCGTGTCCAACGAGACTGTAAGGAACAACTACTCGATTTTTGAACTTCTTACTCAGTCATGCTAGTACTAAGGGAAAATGGACTGAAATGTATTGCAAATTATCTCTCCGAGACCCTGACAATTATTCAGTCCATGCCGCCACGCAGTCCAACTGCATCCGCCATCTCAGTGCGACCTCTTATACCTTTGCAACCATGTGTCCCGCCATCCATCGAGTAGTCCAACCTCAGGTGCGGCCTTGTCAGCACCATGTTGGGGGTCCTCTGTTTCTCTTGTTGCTGCTCCAAGCCACAACACCTCATGCCATCTTCATCTCTACAGGGCCATATTCTGAGAAAACCCCCTGAAGCGAAATTGTTGCCGATAGCCATTGACCATGAAGCTTCTCTGCCCTGCTGCTACTACTACATGAGGTGATCGTAGTGCTTAGTTATTTTCATGTGACGCCGCTGCTTTAGCCAACTCTGAATGCATAGGTGCCGAGTGTGCTGCATTAGCCATTTTTATTATTAACACGTACATCTGGCTTGTCTTGAAGCTTCATGATGTGGAAAAACATTAGGGAAACTTCATGTTCTACATAGATTGAGTTCTGTTCAGCTGCACTTTGTGTCATTTAGGTTGTTCTCTAGCTAGTATCTAACAAAAACGAATCAGTCACTTGAGCATTTTAGAAGAAAAAACTAAAGCTGAAATACCCCCCATGTTTTGTCTGTGCTTACGTATGTAGATATGATTTGTATGACATAAAAGCTCTGCTAAGTTAAATAGATTCAGTCATATATATGTTTGTATGAAAGTACAAGCATCGGTCAGGACTTCTTTTACAATGTTGTTTATGCTGAGTTCCACTACAAAATGTATACTTTTTCTCTGAAAAAAGTTACTAATATAAAGTTTCCCTTCCTTATAATCAGTACTGATGGACATATGAGGTCGTGTGGCCACACTTTTTTTAAAGGCGTATCTCCATGCAATTGCACCTTTTTCCCTGGTCTTTTCATAGGTGACTGACCTGTTGTCTATGTTGCTCTTTCAGTAACTGAACTATTTTCATGTGGAACTATTGCAAACCAAACAGGCCCTAAGCTTGGTGCATATCACGAATAATGGCAGAACTAAGATATTGTGCACATTACAGTGTTGAGAAAGAGAAGTAGCTGGTTGAACACTCCAGCAAAGGTCAGGAATCCACTATGGAAGCTTAATCAGAGCTTGCCTTAGTATCTGAAATCTTGACTGTAGTAGTGGACCATGACATGAGTGTCCATGGTTGAAAAACCTTGACTGAACCATGACAGTGTCGTATCTGTGCTACTTTTAAGTTATGCATTGCTCAGTGTTTCAACCACAGTGGGCACTAGTGCTCCCTTTCTTAAGAAGTATCATCAATTATAGGTTTTGTGCACCACAAAGTTTTGATTATATTGATACCTAATAATAGCATGTGCTAATTTTTGAATTAAAACAAAAAGAGTCTCTCTAATAATAAATGGGCTCTCTAATAATAAGTTCTAAGGAAATAAATATAGAAGTTCATATTTCAAAACAAATGAAGTATTTTGGAAGTAAAACAAACTATTTCAAAGTACATAAATTATATTTGGGTATCTTTGTGTACTTCAACATTATTGTACATGAACTTGTTCTTTTTACGTGAACTAGTACATTTGTCCATCCGACAAACAGTTTGAGTTGCACTTTTTTGCTATATTTGATCTATCATATTTCTCTAGTTCCATCTCGTACTTGAGTTCTTCTGACTGAGAGCTAGTAAGATCAAACATGAATTTACATCAGTTCAAAAAACAGATTGTTGGGAAATAAGATTAAGACCAGAAACCAGAAAAGATGCACAAAAAGAAAATTAAAACTATTGCATTGGGACCTATATAAGAAAACAATTTCCTGATCACTACGAATTTAAATAAAAACTTGGAAAAGTTCGAAAATAATCACATAGAAAGTTCGAACTCCAAAACCTGGCAAGTTCACGGTAAAAACAAAAATAGGCAGAAAAGGTACACCCCCATTGATTCATTCAAAATAGAAAAGTTGGGAAGCTCACGGGCATACCTCTAAAAAGAATTCAATATAGAATTTAAAAAAAATAAAGAGTAGTTCTATGTTAAAAATACAATATGTGAGATCAATATAGCAGTCCATTAGTTCAGTAGTTGGTACTACAATTTATTTTTCAGTGTACCTATAATGTCCAGTTTTTCTTTCAGTTCAATTCTTATGTAGGTACTTGGTGGTGGCATTGCTTCACTTCCCTTGTTATGCTCTCTTCGCCCAAGTTCTGAGAATCAAGAAAACAAATACTAGTGCTTTGCATGAAAATGTATGAGCAAAAAAAACCACAAAGGCCTTTGCGTAGAAACATCACCTCCACACACCCTCCATTCGTGGGCAGTACATGCTTCTCCGGCCGCCGCGCCACCTAGATCCAACGAGGCTGCGTCACACCGGTCCCGGATCCGCCCGCTTCCAATGAGGCTGCGTCACCTGCCGGCGCACCTCTGCCTCGTTGTGGGCAGTGGATGCTCCTCCGCAGGTCAATCTCCTGGTAGCGGGTAGTTTGACGCTCCTTATCGCGCTACGATCGGTGCTCCCTCGAGCTGCACAAGAACTTTTTCCGCCTATGTCTGCACCTCTAAAAAGGTACTAATTCGAACACTGAAGCTGGTTCTTCAAACGATTAAACTGAAATTATTACTTCAACTACTGTTATTAAGTTCACACACTCAAAGCAGGAATCATTGTTTCTTATTGGAGAAGGCCTGGTGTTTAGTTGGTGTCTGTGTGGTACCTACACCGGCATTTTCCATCAAGACCTCCAGAAAAAGAGAGATCATCTCAAGGTGAAAACACGAAATCCTTTTACTGCTCTCTTTATTGTCTCACTCATTCATATTATTATATGTACACAAATCCATGTTATCTTGAATTTGTTACATCGGTGCGGGAGCAAAAACAGATGCACAAGTTCATCTTTTATGACACTCAGTTCGAATTCTGATTTTAGTTCAGTGCAATTCTTATTTTTTTTGTTCAGTTCATTTTCTTATTTTAGTATGGTGCCTTATTGAGTTTCTACTCTTCTGAATTTTGGTTACCACGCCCTAGTCTGGTGGTTCAGATATTCATTTTCGAGAAATACTAAAAATAAAAATTAAAAGCTTGTCCATCAAAAAGGTTCACATAGCATTATACTGTTTCACATGGTATTGTCCAGTAAGTACATTTTCTATAGTTGGTTTCTGTACTAAACTCATTATTAGTTTGGTTTGTATTATTTTGTCAGTTCATGAAAAAACACAAAATAGTTGGGTGCGTGTGCAAAAATATCATCAGTACACGTTTCAAAATTATGTAAGTTTAGATATATCACCTAAAAAGAGCACATACAACAGTCCAAGGTGACACATGATCACTGATGGATTCTACATCTTTTTATTAGTTTGAATTCTGCAAGTCTCAATTCTATGGAAGCTTGCCGGCGATGCGTCCAGCATGCTTTCGGCAATAGCGGCACCACAAACAGCATTGGCAGCCAGCACACGCACACGCACAAATATCATCAGTTCATGTTTCGAAATTCTGTAAGCTTACATATATCACCTAAAATAAGTAATGTTTTGTAGCGAGTTTCTTCAGTGTCTATTCTAATTCAAGTGTCTTGTTCTTCCTAAAACACAAGGTGCTTGTGTTAATGCCTATGGGAGAATAGCACGTACAGGGACTGTGTACTAGTGTTGAAAACAGGATAAAGTCCTAAGATAATGATGTTCTCCCCTGCTTCTACCTCCATTCACCGCCTCAGAACACCGCGCACTACCGCCCTCCCTTATCCCCTGCAGCTCGCCGTGTGCAAGTTCTTCAGTCCAAGTTCTCCGTCGAGCTCGTCTCTTGTTTCATTTTCCTTAACACTCGGTAAGGAAAATGATCGTTCAACTCGAAATATGTTTTGTACTGATTGTTCAAGTTCTTTTGTATAGAAGGTTCAGAAAGTCTTGTTCTTGAAAATGCACTTATTTGGAGTATGCCAATATATACATATATATATATATATATATATATATATATATATATATATATATATATCTGAATTTTTCTCTTGAGTAACAGTTCAACATGTATTACGCCATCAATTCATAATGGAAAGGCAGCAAACAGTTCAATACTTGTGTGTTAAAAACGTAACAGTACAGTGAAACTTTCGTAGTGGTTCGATGGAATAAATCGCATCGGTTCTGACTTGGATCCGTTCTTGCCTATAATGCATTGAAAAATCATTTTTTTTTGCCTTCGTTAAGGCTTGAGAAGCATGTATCTCATTTATAATATGCTTTGGCATTTGGTCGATGATATTTATTTTATCCTTCATCATTGATCTTGAGGAGGAGATTCATTTGTGCATTTCTATATTCGTTGTGTAAATCTGTTGATTTTTAATGTTTTAGGGATTTCGGGAGAGTGGAGACCTGGAAGAGCACTTTCAGGCATTATTGGCCATGACAATAAATGACCAAGAAGAGAACTTTCACTAGTCCAGAAGACAACAACAACAACAACAACAACAACAACAACACAACAACAACAACGAGAAAAATGCAACGATGCATCATGCTGACATTGATGAAAAGCTATGATTTTGTGCTCCTGTTTGTTATTATGTCAATGAGAAACCAATACTTCTTTCCTTCAGGTTTCATGTTTTAATCGGTGAGGGATAAACAATTTTTCCTATTCAAGTGGAAGCTCCCAGTATATGATGGATGTGGGAGTTATTCACTGTTCGGTGCTTCTCTTTATGTAATGTTTTATGTTTTCAAGTGCTCGATGAAAATTTATGTTCCTAGTAGTTCATGTATTATTGCCTGAGGAGTTCATGTGTTACTGGCTAGTAAGTAAACCTATTAATCACTCTCTCAAGTGTGATGAAAAAAATGGGCAGTTAATTGATGAAAAATATCGAGTCCAAAACACGCCGAGACACGCGACAGCCATCCCAGTTCGGGCGTAACAAGTACCTCAGTACGAGTTAAAAATGGTGGTCCGTTCGGAATAAAAGAAATGGCGGAAATTCAAATTGTAAAGTTCAAGCAAAAAAAGAAACCCCATGAAAATCCTGCTTAGTAAGTACCTCAGTACAAGTCGTAAAATGAGAGAAGTTCAGAACAACGTTGTCAAAAAATGTTGAGTTAAAAAAACACATTTTCTTTTTGAATAAAATATCATTCAGTTCAATGATACAAACCATACAAGTACATGGTCGACGATACAGTAAACCGTTGAAAACTTACGAGAAAAATATTACCCAAAAAACAGAGCAAAGTCTAGTTAATGAAAACACGCTTAGTACAAACCCATGCAAGCATCAGTACAAGTATCCTTTTTCGGAAGCATTCAAAATTACTCTACAAAAAATAGCTCAGTACAAACATACACATATATCAGTATGACTATTCTGTTTTTCAGACGAGAAAAACAGTAGGATCCGTCATGCCGTATTCAAAATTACTCTTAAAAGGTTGCGAAGTAGAGAAAACATTTAACATGACTAAGTTTCGCATTTTCGATAGCTATCCAACGGTATATTATTTGCCATATTTCGACAAACTTTTTAAAAAAATCGTGTTGAAAATCAAATTTGACCGTATTTGAATTCGTTTTTAAACTGTAAGGAATTAGAAAAATATTTCTATACGAAAAGGTTGCGCATTTTCCATAGCTTTCCAACGTCGTATCATTTGCATCAATCCGACATACAGTTTGCAAAAAATCGCGAAAATACGTTTCGCCCAGAATTTCACCGTTTTTCAAATTAGTTTTAAATCGTATAGAATTTGAAAAAACAATACATATATGGAAGATGCGGATTATCATCAGCTTTCCAACGCCATCTTATTTGCTCAATTTCGACAAACCATTTGAAAATTGAGTCTAAAATACGATTCACGTTTTTGGTTTTTGAAAAAACGGTTTTTTCAAAACTGCTCTTAAACCATAATGATTTTACAAAAACGTTCAATATACTTAAAATATGGTTGTCAAGAGCTTTCCAACGATATATTACACACCCCATTTCGATAAAAAAAATTACAAAAAGTTTTTGAACTAAACAAGACGATCTTTTAAACACAACTGAAAGCATCAGTTCAACTGCTTCAAAAATATCAGTACAACCACCTGAAACCGTCAGTTCAAAAAGAGTAACAGAATAATATTCTGTTACGCGTAACAGAATAGCCCAGATGTGTGTGTATATAAACACTATTCTGATCACGGGATGAGAATAATATTCTGATCACAACCTGACCTGCCTCGCTAGTAGTACGTTCAACTTCCCTGTGAACTAGGTTGAACTTCCGCCAACATTGCCCAAATGGGGCTTGCGATATACCGTTGAAAAGCTATGGACACAAATATCATGACCCAACTTAAATTTTTGGCAAAATGTAAGCAGTTTAAGAGCAGTTTTGAAAACCATTTTTTCTTCACACGAAAAACGTGAATCATATTTTTGATCGCATTTCTAAACCGTTTATCGGAATGAGGCATATAATATGGCATTGGAAAACTGCTGCAAAACCGCTACTTCCACATGTTGAAAGTTTTCTCTAATTCTCAATGGTTAAAGAGTAATTTGAAAAAACGTAAAATTTCACAAACCGAACATCCAAGTTCGTATTTTCGACGTCATTTATAAACGGCTAATTAAATTGAGGCATATGATATGGCCTTGGAAAGCTTATGAAAATGTGCTACTATTTCATTTTAAATGTTTTTTCTAATTCTGAATGGTTTAAGAGTAATTTAGAAAACGGTACAAGTCCTACTGAGTTCGTATTTTCGAGCTAAATTTTTAACCGTGCATCCGAATGCAGCAAATGATATGGCGTTGGAAAGCTGGAACAAATGCAAAACTTTTTGGTATGTATTATTTCTCCCAATTCTTTATGGTTTCAAGTCAGTTTTGAAAATGCCAAAAAATGTATTTTTTCCGTATTTCGTACAAATTTTATCGGAATGGCGCAAATAGTATACCGTTGAAAAGCTACGGAAAATGCGAAACTTTTTCATGTTGATAGTTTTCTCTGATTCCGAACCGTTTTCAAGTAATTTCAAAAACGGCGAGATGATTCGTTCTGCCTTTATCGCGAAACAGATTCGTCAAAAATGCATCGCGTGAAGTACCTGAACTTCTCGGTATGAAACCTTGAACTTCACTCTGTTTTCACGTGCTTTTTTTGCTCGTAGCTCTCCATCCACGCACTAGAACACTCACCGAAATTGAGCAAGTGATATAGCGATGGAAAGCTGTTGTAGACACGCAACTTTCCCGTGTTGATCATTTTTTCATACTCGCGAAGATTGTAAAAGTTTTTCATCTGAAATTCATTCAGTGTAGTAGTTGAACTTCCAGCTGTTTTCACGTTGAACTTCTGTGACATATTTTCGTTTGTAATTTCCACATACATTCGTCAATGTCACACAAATGATATTTCTTTTGTACAAACCTCTCTCACAATAAATTTTTTAACTTTCTTCGACCGAGGACTTGAACTTACGCAAATGATTTCCTACTGTTTTGAAGTAAATTAAAAAATGAAGAGATCATGATTTCTGCCTTCATCGCGAATGGAAATACACTGTGTAAAGTAGTTGAACTTCTCGTGCAGTTTTGTTCGAACTTCACACTGTTGTTAACGTGTTGTTTTTTGCACTGTGTGAAGTAGTAACTTCTCGGGCATTTCTGTTCGAACTTCACTCTGTTTTTGATGTGCTGATTTTTTACATGCTATTTTTTGCACTGCGTGAAGTAGTTGACCTTCTGGGGCATGTCTGTGTGAACTTCACCCTGTTTCACTTCTTTGTATTTTTTTTCTTATATGAAATACACACCATGTAGTACGTGAACTTCCGGTTGTTATCACTTTGAACTTCTTTCTGGTTTGAGAGAATTATTTTAAAACACAAAAAATAACATATTTTTTATGTATTTTGGACATCTAAATACACAGTGAACCTCTCCCAGAAGAATTTTTCAACTTTTCCTCGCCGAGCACTTGAACTTCTAGCAACCATTTTTTCCGTTTATGAGTTGTTTTTAAAAGTGCAAAAAATGGTGTTGTGTTTTTTATTTTTTGAATAGGTAAATCCTAGGTTTTAATAAACTCTAAACTTCTCTGTTATTTCAATTTGAACATCACCTTTTTATATTTTGAGTAAATAATTGTATTCAATTTTTATACGGAAAAAATCGACCATGGAAATACAAGGTGAACCTCTCTCGCAAGAATTTTTTAACTCCCGAGGAAAGAGCCCTTGAACACCTTTCAACAAACTTTTTAAACTATTATTTTTCTATACTTTTATTCTCACCTGAAATGCATCCCTTGCAGTACTTGAACTTCTCGTTGTTTTCACTATAAATTTCTGTCACATTTTGCGTATATGTCGAATTACATACAATTGAAGGTTGGACGTCATTTTTTGCCATTTTAAAACATGTAATTGGGGGTCGGACGTCCCGCGATATAAACTCTGAACCGTGCACGGAGGTGCACGTGAACTTCTTACAACAAATCTGAGTTTTTTATATACTTCGAACTTCTCTGTTATTTTAATTTCAACTTCTTAGTCATAATCTTAGAAAGGAAATATGTTTTTAAATAAGCATCAAACATTTTTTTGTAAGTTGCACTTCATAGTTTTATTTTTTTCTTAGAGATGGTAACAATTTGAGTTTCCCGTATACATCGAACTACTCCTCTATTTTATTGAACTTCATAATTTTTATTCTTTACTAACAAGGAAAATCTGAGTTTCTTTATAAATATCGAACATCTCTATTTTTGTAATTTGGACTTCTTGTTTTATTTCTTTTAGTATCAAAATATCCTGTTGTCTCCACGTTGAACTTTTGTGACGTATTTTCGTTTCTAATTTTCTCATCCATTCGTTAGTGTTACACAAATGATACTCCTTTTGTACAAACCCATTCACAATAAATTTTTTAACTTTCTCCGGCCGCGGAATTGAACTTATAACTACAAAACTTTTAGTATTTCCTTTTTTATTCTTTTTTTAATACAAAATGCACGTGAACTTCTGGCAGTTATCAATCGAAATTCTCTCAGTTACGTGAAAATATCTGAGTTTTTTATAAATATTTGTCTGAATTTCTTAATCCTTTTTTATGAATTTTGAAGCGCTCTATTTTTCAAAGTTGAACTTCTTTTTATTCTATTTTTAAACTTGTTGTTTCCACTTTTTAGTAACGAGGAAAATATGAGTTTTCTATAATTATCAAACTTCTCCATCTTTTTAATATGGACTTCCTGGTTTTATTTATGAATCTTTTTATGAATTTTTAAGCACTCTATTTTTAAAAGTTGACCTTCTTGTTATTTATTTTTGAACTTCTTGTTTCCACTCTTTAATAACGAGGAAAATCTGAGTTTGCTATAATCATCGAACTTCTCCATCTTTTTAATATGGACTTCCTGGTTTTATTTTCTTAATCTTTATAATTTGAATTTTTTATTTTCTTTTTGAAATCAAATTGCTCCCAAATAATAATTGAAGTTCTTTGTGGATTGAGAGAATTATTTTAAAATGCAAAAAAAAAACATTTTTTTTCGAACATGGAAATACAAGGTGAAAATATCTCGCAAGAATTTTTGAAGTTACCCGGACAGAGCACGTGAACTTCTTGAAACAAACCTTTTAAACTTTTAGTTTTCTATTCTTATATTCTTATCTGAAACGCATTCCATGTAGTAGTTGATCTTCCCGTTGTTTTCACCTTGAAGTTCTGTCACGTATTTTTGTTCAACCTCTCTCACAAGAATTTTTAAACTTTATTGGGCCGAGCACTTGAACTTCTAACAACAAAACCTTTAGCCTTTGCTTTTTCATTAAAAAAAGTTTATACAAAATGCACACCGTTTAGTACATGAACTTCTGGCAGTTATCAACCTGATCTTCTCTCGGTTATGTGAAAATATATGAGTTTTCTATGAATATTAATTTGAATTTCTTAATCCTTTTTTATGAAACCTGATGTGCTCTATTTTTTAAAAGTTGAACTTCTGGTTATTTTATTTTTAAACTTCTTGTTTCCATTTTGTAATAACGAGGGAAATCTGAGTTTTCTATAATCATTGAATTTCTCCATCTTTTTAATGTGGACTTCTTGGTTTTTTTTCTTAATTTTTTATATGAAATTTTGAAGCGCTCTATTTTTAAAAGTTGAACTTCTTGTTATTTAATTTTTGAACTTCTTATTTCCATGTGTGGTAGTGGACCTTCTTGTTTCCATGTCGCTCTATTTTTGAAATTTGACCTTCTTGGTTTATTCTTTAGTAAGGGGCAACATCCTAAATTTGTGATAACATCTAACTTTGAGTTTTTCATATACATCAAACTACTCCATTTATTTAATTTGAACTTCTCTATTTTATTTTTTAATGTCCACAAAAATATATTTAAGTAAACATCAAAAACTTTTTAAAATTGAACTTCATAGTTTTAGTTTTCTTTGAAACGAAAGAATTTGAGTTTTTTATATAGATCAAACTACTCTGTTATTTTTAATTTGTACTTCTTGATTATATTCTTTTGGTAGTGAGGAAAATCTGAGCATTCTATAAAAATCAAACTTCTCTATTTCTTAAATTAGGACTTGTAGGTTTTATTTCTTTTTTAGTGACAGAAAAAAATCCTACTTTTGTGATAAATATTGAACCGCTCTATTACTGTATTTGAACTTCTAGGTTTTTAGAAACGGGGTAAATCCTCTTTTTTAGGAACTTTTGAATTGCTCATATTTTTAATTTGAACTTCTTATTTTTTATATTTTTTTTGCAATTCCCACGTGAATTGCTCAAGTTTGTGTCATGGAGTTGTCACATTATCCCAAGTGATCACCCATGTTTTTTACTTTTTCTCTGTACATCCCATATGTCGGGTGTCAACTTTAAAGTTTTTTTCCATGAATAACGCGGGTTTGTTTAGGAATTCCATGTGTTTTTTGCAAAATGTTTTTTTTATTTTCTGATAGTTCCCGCTGGACTCTCACTTACTTATATGTCATGAATGTTCTCTAGATTTTTTTAATTTTTTTTGTTTAGTTTCTAAACTCTAAGATTACTGGGGGTTTTTTTGTTGAGCTTCATGGATTTTAATTTTTTGAACTAGCATGGGGTTGTCATATGAACTAATATATTTTTCTAACCTCTCACAGAGTCTCTTTTATGAACTTCTAGTTTTGTCGAATGCCTAAATTCAATATTCAATCTTCTCAAAATTTATTAGTGTATAATTCCGAATTCATGGTTTATAATTAACAACATTTTTGTACACATGAACTTCGACTAAGAACAATATTCAGCATTCATCAACGGTGGGTACTACCATATTTTTCTTCTACCAAATTCTTTGTGTACGTGAACTAGACTCCTACAACCTTTTTCAGTTCCCAACGTAGATAAATACGAAATGCTTGGTTTATCTTTTGAACTTTTCCTTTTCTCTCAAAATTACCTAGTTTTCATCTTTGAATATCATGAGAGCTCCATCGTTTGCAGACACACTCAGAAAAGAACTACAACCATGCACTGACGCTCCTGTTCATATGTATTTTTTGTTTCCTTCCTGGAAAATACAAATTGAACCACACATGTTGTTTCCTTTTCCTTCCTGTAATATACACATTGAAGATTGAACTACATGCAAAACCACTCTATGGACAGTATGTGTGGTTAGTGAAAACACCAAACAACAAGAAAAAATCTCTTCGAGCCGACCCCTGAACTGAAAACCGCACATACTGTCTTGCAATGTCTCGCTTGGGGGTCGGCTGGTGCAGGAGCGACCAGCGCTGGTGGGGCAGCCAGGGCAGCGTTGGGAGTTCAGAGACGATGGCGTTGGGGCTCGGCAACAGCGAATGTGTGCATACAGCGTTGGCGAGCAGGTGTGCAACACGGCCTGGCGAGCCATCTAGAGCTCGGCGACGGCGCATGGGATCCACTGTTGGCGGACTAGGGCAGGTCACCTCTCAGCCTCGGGCAGGTCGCCGAGTGTGTTGTTGGGGAACGTAGTAATTTCAAAAAAATTCCTACGCACACGCAAGATCATGGTGATGGCATAGCAACGAGAGGGGAGAGTATTGTCTACGTACCCTCGTAGACCGTAAGCGGAAGCGTTATGACAACGCGGTTGATGTAGTCATACGTCTTCACGATCCGACCGATCCAAGTACCGAACGTACAGCACCTCCGAGTTCAGCACACGTTCAGCTCGATGACGATCCCCGGGCTCCGATCCAGCAAAGCGTCGGGGTTGAGTTCCGTTGCACGACAGCGTGGTGACGATGATGATGTTCTACCAGCGCAGGGCTTCGCCTAAACTCCACGACGATATGACCGAGGTGGAATATGGTGGAGGGGGGCACCGCACACGGCTAAGGAACGATCCGTAGATCAACTTGTGTGTCTCTAGGGTGCCCCCTGCCCCCGTATATAAAGGAGCAAGGGGGAGGCCGGCCGGCCCTAGGGGGCGCGCCAAGGAGGGGGAGTCCTCCTCCTAGTGGGAGTAGGACTCCCCTTTCCTAGTCCCACTAGGAAGGAGGAAGGGGGAAGGAAAGAGAGGGAGAGGGAGAGGGAAAAGGGGGGGCCGCGCCCCCTCCCCTAGTCCAATTCAGACTCCTCATGGGGGGGCGCGCCATCTCCTGGGCTGCTGCCCTCTCTCACCCCTCAGGCCCACTAAGGCCCAATACTTCTCCTGGGGGTTCCGGTAACCCCTCCGGCACTCCGGTTTTCTCCGAAATCACCCGGAACACTTCCAGTGTCCAAATATAGTCGTACAATATCTCAATCTTTATGTCTCAACCATTTCGAGACTCCTCGTCATGTCCGTGATCACATCCGGGACTCCAAACAAACTTCAGTACATCAAAACTTATAAACTCGTAATAAAACTGTCATCGTAACGTTAAGCGTGCGGACCGTATGGGTTCGAGAACTATGTAGACATGACCTAGAACTATTCTCGGTCAATAACCAATAGCGGGACCCAGATGCCCATATTGGCTCCTACATATTCTACGAAGATCTTTATCGGTCAAACCGCATAACAACATACGTTGCTCCCTTTGTCATCGGTATGTTACTTGCCCGAGATTCGATCGTCGGTATCCAATACCTAGTTCAATCTCGTTACCGGCAAGTCTCTTCACTCGTTACATAATGCATCATTCCGTAACTAACTCATTAGCTACATTGCTTGCAAGGCTTATAGTGATGTGCATTACCGAGAGGGCCCAGAGATACCTCTCCGACAATCGGAGTGACAAAACCTAATCTCGAAATATGCCAACCCAACATGTACCTCTGGGGACACCTGTAGTACTCCTTTATAATCACCCAGTTATGTTGTGACGTTTGGTAGCACCCAAAGTGTGTTGGGGAACGTAGCAGAAATTCAAAATTTTCTTACGTGTCACCAAGATCTATCTATGGAGAGACTAGCAACGAGGGGAAAGGAGAGTGCATCTACATACCCTTGTAGATCGCTAAGCGGAAGCGTTCAAGTGAACGGGGTTGATGGAGTCGTACTCGTCGTGATTCAGATCACCGATGATCCTAGTGCCGAACGGACGGCACCTCCGCGTTCAACACACGTACAGCTCGACGATGTCTCCCACGCCTTGATCCAGCAAGGAGAGAGGGAGAGGTTGAGGAAGACTCCATCCAGCAGCAGCACAACGGCGTGGTGGTGATGGAGGAGCGTGGCAATCCTGCAGGGCTTCGCCAAGCACCTACGGGAGAGGAGGAGGTGTCACGGGAGGGAGGGAGGCGCCAAGGGCTCAGGTATGGATGCCCTCCCTCCCCTCCACTATATATAGGGGCAGGGGAGAGGGGGGAGGCGCAGCCTTGCCCCTTCCTCCAAGGAAGGGGTGCGGCTAAGAGGGGGGGAGGAGTCCATCCTCCCCAAGGCACCTCGGAGGTGCCTTCCCCCTTTAGGACTCTCCCCTTTTTCCTATATCTTGGCGCATGGGCCTCTAGGGGCTGGTGCCCTTGGCCCATGTAGGCCAAGGCGCACCCCCTACAGCCCATGTGGCCCCCCGGGGCAGGTGGCCCCACCCGGTGGGCCCCCGGGACCCTTCCGGTGGTCCCGGTACAATACCGATGACCCCGAAACTTGTCCCGATGGCCGAAACAGGACTTCCTATATATAAATCTTTACCTCCGGACCATTCCGGAACTCCTCGTGACGTCCGGGATCTCATCCGGGACTCCGAACAACATTCGGTAACCACATACAAGCTTCCTTTATAACCCTAGCGTCATCGAACCTTAAGTGTGTAGACCCTACGGGTTCGGGAGACATGCAGACATGACCGAGATGTTCTCCGGTCAATAACCAACAGCGGGATCTGGATACCCATGTTGGCTCCCACATGTTCCACGATGATCTCATCGGATGAACCACGATGTCAAGGACTCAATCAATCCCGTATACAATTCCCTTTGTCTAGCGGTATGGTACTTGCCCGAGATTCGATCGTCGGTATACCGATACCTTGTTCAATCTCGTTACCGGCAAGTCTCTTTACTCGTTCCGTAACACATCATCCCGTGATCAACCCCTTGGTCACATTGTGCACATTATGATGATGTCCTACCGAGTGGGCCCAGAGATACCTCTCCGTTTACACGGAGTGACAAAATCCCAATCTCGATTCGTGCCAACCCAACAGACACTTTCAGAGATACCCGTAGTGTACCTTTATAGCCACCCAGTTACGTTGTGACGTTTGGCACACCCAAAGCACTCCTACGGTATCCGGGAGTTGCACAATCTCATGGTCTAAGGAAATGATACTTGACATTAGAAAAGCTTTAGCATACGAACTACATGATCTTGTGCTAGGCTTAGGATTGGGTCTTGTCCATCACATCATTCTCCTAATGATGTGATCCCGTTATCAACGACATCCAATGTCCATGGTCAGGAAACCGTAACCATCTATTGATTAACGAGCTAGTCAACTAGAGGCTTACTAGGGACATGGTGTTGTCTATGTATCCACACATGTATCTGAGTTTCCTATCAATACAATTCTAGCATGGATAATAAACGATTATCATGAACAAGGAAATATAATAATAATCAATTTATTATTGCCTCTAGGGCATATTTCCAACAGTCTCCCACTTGCACTAGAGTCAATAATCTAGTTCACATCGATATGTGATTAACACTCAAGGTCACATCCCCATGTGACTAACACCCAAAGAGTTTACTAGAGTCAATAATCTAGTTCACATTTACCATGTGATTAACACTCGATGAGTTCTGGGTTTGATCATGTTATGCTTGTGAGAGAGGTTATAGTCAACGGGTCTGAACCTTTCAGATCCGTGTGTGCTTTACAAATCTCTATGTCATCTCCTAGATGCAGCTACCACGTTCTATTTGGAGCTATTCCAAATAACTGTTCTACTTGGAGCTATTCTAAATTGTTGCTCCATTATACGTATCCGGTATCTCTACTCAGAGCTATCCGGATAGGTGTTAAGCTTGCATCGACGTAACCCTTTACGACGAACTCTTTTACCACCTCCATAATTGAGAAAATTCCTTAGTCCACTAGTTACTAAGGATAACTTTGACCGCTGTCCTGTGATCCATTCTTGGATCACTCTTGTACCCCTTGACTGACTCATGGTAAAGCACACTTCAGGTGCGGTACACAGCATAGCATACTGTAGAGCCTATGTCTTAAGCATAGGGGACGACCTTCGTTCCTTTCTCTCTATTCTGCCATGGTCGAGCTTTAAGTCTTAACTTCATACCTTACAACTCAGGCAAGAACTCCTTCTTTGACTGATCCATCTTGAACACCTTCAAGATCACGTCAAGGCATGTGCTCATTTGAAAGTACTATTAAGCGTTTTGATCTATCCTTATAGATCTTGATGCTCAATGTTCAAGTAGCTTAATCCAGGTTTTCCATTGAAAACACTTTCCAAATAACCCTATATGCTTTCCAGAAATTCTACGTCATTTCTGATCATTAATATGTCAACAACATATACTCATCAGAAATTCTATAGTGCTCCCACTCACTTCTTTGGAAATACAAGTTTCTCATAAACTTTGTATACACCCAAAATCTTTGATCATCATCAAAGCATACATTCCAACTCCGAGATGCTCACTCCAGTCCTCAGAAGGATTGCTGGAGCTTTGCATACTTATTAGCATATTTCAGGATAGACAAAACCTTCCGGTTGTATCACATACAACCTTTCCTCAAGAATCGTCGAGGAAACAATGTTTTGACATCCTATCTGCAAGATTTCATAAATAATGCAGTAATTGCTAATATAATTCCAACAGACTCTTAGCATCGCTACGAGTGAGAAAGTCTCATCGTAGTCAACTCCTTGAACTTGTCGAAAAACATCTTAACGACAAGTCGAGCTTTCTCAATGGTGACACTTACCATCATTGTCTGTCTTCCTTTCAAAATCCATCTGTACTCAACAGCCTTACGACCATCAAGTAGTTCTTCCAAAGTCTACACTTTGTTTTCATACATGGATCCTCTCTCGGGTTTTATGGCCTTGAGCCATTTATCGGAATCCGGGCCCACCATCGCTTCTCCATAGCTCGTAGGTTCATTGTTGTCTAGCAACATGACTTCCAAGACAGGATTACGTACCACTCTGAAGTAGTACGCATCCTTGTCATCCCACGAGGTTTGGTAGTGACTTGATCCGAAGTTTCATGATCACTATCATAAGCTTCCACTTCAGTTGGTGTACGTGCCACAGGAACAACTTCCTGTGCCCTGCTACACACTTGTTGAAGTGACGGTTCAATAACCTCATCAAGTCTCCACCATCCTCCCACTCAACTTTTCGAGAGAAACCTTTCCTCGAAAAAGGACCCGATTCAAGAAACAATCCCTATTGCTTTCGGATCTGAATTAGGAGGTATACCCAACTGTTTTTGGGTGTCCTATGAAGATGCATTTTATCTGCTTTGGGTTCGAGCTTATCAACCTGAAACCTTTTCACATAAGCGTCGCAGCCCCAAACTTTCAAGAAACGGCAACTTAGGTTTCTCCAAACCATAGTTCATACGGTGTCGTCTCAACGAAATTATGTGGTGCCCTATTTAAAGTGAATGTGGTTGTCTCTAATGCCTAACCCATGAACGATAGTGGTAACTCGATAAGAGACATCATGGTATGCACCATATCCAATAGGGTGCAACTATGACGTTTGGACACACCATCACACTATGGTGTTCCAGGCTGTATCAGTTGTGAAACAATTTCCACAATGTCTTAATTCTGTGCCAAACTCGTGATTCAGATATTCATCTCTATGATCATATCATAGATCTTTTATCCTCTTGTCACGACGATCTTTCAACTTCACACTGAAATTACTTGAACCTTTCAATAATTCAGACTCGTGATTCATCAAGTAAATATACTCAACATCTACTCGAATCATCTGTGAAGTAAGAACATAACGATATTCACTGCATGCCTCAGCACTCATTGGACTGCACACATCAAAATGTGTTACTTCCAACAAGTTGCTATCTTGTTCCATCTTACTGAAAACGAGGCTTTTCAGTCATCTTGCCCATGTGGTATGATTTGCATGTCCCAAGTGATTCAAAATCAAGTGAGTCAAAACGGTCCATTTGCATGGAGTTTCTTCATGCATATACACCAATAGACATGGTTCGCATGTCTCAAACTTTTCAAAAACGAGTGAGCCCAAAGATCCATCAATATGGAGCTTCTTCATGCGTTTTATACCGATATGACTTACGTGGCAGTGCCACAAGTAGGTGGTACTATCATTACTATCTTTTGGCATGAACATGTGTATCACTACGATCGAGATTTAATAAACCATTCATTTTAGGTGTAAGACCATTGAAGGTATTATTCAAATAAACAGAGTAACCATTATTCTCCTTAAATGAATAACCGTATTGCGATAGACGTAATCCAATCATGTCTATGCTCAACGCAAACACCAAATAACAATTATTTAGGTTTAACACCAATCTCTTTGGTAGAGGGAGCGTGCGATGCTTGATCATATCAAGCTTGGAAAAACTTCCAACACATATCGTCAGCTCACCTTTAGCTAGTCTCCGTTTATTCCGTAGCCTTTTGTTTCGAGTTACTAACACTTAGCAACCGAACCGGTATCTAATACCCTGGTGCTACTAGGAGTACTAGCAAAGTACACATTAACACAATGTATATCCAATATACTTCTATCGACCTTGCCAGCCTTCTTATCTACCAAGTATCTAGGGTAATTCTGCTCTAGTGGTTGTTCCCCTTATTACAGAAGCACTTAGTCTCGGGTTTGGGTTTTACCTTGGGTTTCTTCACTAGAGCAGCAGCTGATTTGCCGTTTCATGAAGTATCCCTTCTTGCCCTTGCCCTTCTTGAAACTAGTGGTTTCACCAACCATCAACAATTGATGCTCCTTCTTGATTTCTACTTTCGCGGTGTCAAACATCGCGAATACCTCAAGGATCATCATATCTATCCCTGATATGTTATAGTTCATCACGAAGCTCTAACAGCTTGGTGGCAATGACTTTGGAGAACCATCACTGTCTTATCTGGAAGATCAACTCCCACTCGATTCAAATGATTGTTGTACTCAGACAATCTGAGCACAAGCTCAACAATTGAGCTTTTCTCCTTAGTTTGCAGGTTAAGAAAGTCATCGGAGGTCTTATACCTCTTGACATGGGCACGAGCCTGAAATCCCAATTTCAGCCCTCAAAACATCTCATATGTTTCGCGATGTTTCAAAAACGTCTTTGGTGCCTCAACTCTAAACCGTTTAACTGAACTATCACGTAGTTATCAAAACGTGTATGTCAGATGTTCGCAACAACCACAGACAACGTTCGAGGTTCAGCACACTGAGCGGTGCATTAAGGACATAAGCCTTCTATGAAGCAATGAGGACAATCCTCAGTTTACGGACCTAGTCCGCATAATTGCTACTATCAACTTTCAACTAATTTTTCTCTAGGAACATATCTAAACAGTAGAACTATAGCGTGAGCTACGACATAATTTGCAAAAACCTTTTGACTATGTTCAGGATAATTAAGTTCATCTTATGAACTCCCACTCAGATAGACATCCCTCTAGTCATCTAAGTGATTACATGATCCGAGTCAAACTAGGCCGTGTCCGATCATCACGTGAGACGGACTAGTCATCATCGGTGAACATCTTCATGTTGATCGTATCTTCTATACGACTCATGCTCGACCTTTCGGTCTCCGTGTTCCGAGGCCATGTCTGTACATGCTAGGCTCGTCAAGTTAACCCTAAGTGTTTCGCGTGTGTAAATCTGTCTTACACCCGTTGTATGTGAACGTTAGAATCTAACACCCGATCATCACGTGGTGCTTCGAAACACGAACTGTCGCAACGGTGCACAGTTAGGGGAGAACACTTCTTGAAATTGTTGTAAGGGATCATCTTATTTACTACCGTCGTTCTAAGCAAATAAGATGTATAAACATGATAAACATCACATGCAATCAAATAGTGACATGATATGGCCATCATCACTTTGCTCCTTTTGATCTCCATCTTCGGGGCTCCATGATCATCATCGTCACCGGCATGACACCATGATCTCCATCATCATGATCTCCATCATCGTGTCTTCATGAAGTTGCCTCGCCAACTATTACTTCTACTACTATGGCTAACGGTTAGCAATAAAGTAAAGTAATTACATGACGTTTAAGTTGACACGCAGGTCACAAATAAATAAAGACAACTCCTATGGCTCCTGCCGGTTGTCATACTCATCGACATGCAAGTCGTGATTCCTATTACAAGAACATGATCAATCTCATACATCACATATATCATTCATCACATCCTTTTTGGCCATATCACATCACATAGCATACCCTGCAAAAACAAGTTAGACGTCCTCTAATTGTTGTTTGCATGTTTTACGTGGCTGCTATGGGTTTCTAGCAAGAACGTTTCTTACCTACGCATGAACCACAACGTGATATGCCAATTGCTATTTACCCTTCATAAGGACCCTTTTCATCGAATCCGATCCGACTAAAGTGGGAGAGACAGACACCCGCCAGCCACCTTATGCAACTAGTGCATGTTTGTCGGTGGAACCGGTCTCACGTAAGCGTACGTGTAAGGTTGGTCCGGGCCGCTTCATCCCACGATGCCGCCGAATCAAGATAAGACTAGTAACGGCAAGCATATTGAACAATATCGACGCCCACAACTACTTTGTGTTCTACTCGTGCAAAGAATCTACGCAATAGACCTAGCTCATGATGCCACTGTTGGGGAACGTAGCAGAAATTCAAAATTTTCCTACGTGTCACCAAGATCTATCTATGGAGAGACTAGCAACGAGGGGAAAGGAGAGTGCATCTACATACCCTTGTAGATCGCTAAGCGGAAGCGTTCAAGTGAACGGGGTTGATGGAGTCGTACTCGTCGTGATTCAGATCACCGATGATCCTAGTGCCGAACGGACGGCACCTCCGCGTTCAACACACGTACAGCTCGACGATGTCTCCCACGCCTTGATCCAGCAAGGAGAGAGGGAGAGGTTGAGGAAGACTCCATCCAGCAGCAGCACAACGGCGTGGTGGTGATGGAGGAGCGTGGCAATCCTGCAGGGCTTCGCCAAGCACCTACGGGAGAGGAGGAGGTGTCACGGGAGGGAGGGAGGCGCCAAGGGCTCAGGTATGGATGCCCTCCCTCCCCTCCACTATATATAGGGGCAGGGGAGAGGGGGGAGGCGCAGCCTTGCCCCTTCCTCCAAGGAAAGGGGTGCGGCTAAGAGGGGGGGAGGAGTCCATCCTCCCCAAGGCACCTCGGAGGTGCCTTCCCCCTTTAGGACTCTCCCCTTTTTCCTATATCTTGGCGCATGGGCCTCTAGGGGCTGGTGCCCTTGGCCCATGTAGGCCAAGGCGCACCCCCTACAGCCCATGTGGCCCCCCGGGGCAGGTGGCCCCACCCGGTGGGCCCCCGGGACCCTTCCGGTGGTCCCGGTACAATACCGATGACCCCGAAACTTGTCCCGATGGCCGAAACAGGACTTCCTATATATAAATCTTTACCTCCGGACCATTCCGGAACTCCTCGTGACGTCCGGGATCTCATCCGGGACTCCGAACAACATTCGGTAACCACATACAAGCTTCCTTTATAACCCTAGCGTCATCGAACCTTAAGTGTGTAGACCCTACGGGTTCGGGAGACATGCAGACATGACCGAGATGTTCTCCGGTCAATAACCAACAGCGGGATCTGGATACCCATGTTGGCTCCCACATGTTCCACGATGATCTCATCGGATGAACCACGATGTCAAGGACTCAATCAATCCCGTATACAATTCCCTTTGTCTAGCGGTATGGTACTTGCCCGAGATTCGATCGTCGGTATACCGATACCTTGTTCAATCTCGTTACCGGCAAGTCTCTTTACTCGTTCCGTAACACATCATCCCGTGATCAACCCCTTGGTCACATTGTGCACATTATGATGATGTCCTACCGAGTGGGCCCAGAGATACCTCTCCGTTTACACGGAGTGACAAATCCCAATCTCGATTCGTGCCAACCCAACAGACACTTTCAGAGATACCCGTAGTGTACCTTTATAGCCACCCAGTTACGTTGTGACGTTTGGCACACCCAAAGCACTCCTACGGTATCCGGGAGTTGCACAATCTCATGGTCTAAGGAAATGATACTTGACATTAGAAAAGCTTTAGCATACGAACCACATGATCTTGTGCTAGGCTTAGGATTGGGTCTTGTCCATCACATCATTCTCCTAATGATGTGATCCCGTTATCAACGACATCCAATGTCCATGGTCAGGAAACCGTAACCATCTATTGATTAACGAGCTAGTCAACTAGAGGCTTACTAGGGACATGGTGTTGTCTATGTATCCACACATGTATCTGAGTTTCCTATCAATACAATTCTAGCATGGATAATAAACGATTATCATGAACAAGGAAATATAATAATAATCAATTTATTATTGCCTCTAGGGCATATTTCCAACAAAGTGTTCCTCCGGTAAACGGGAGTTGCATAATCTCATAGTTACAGGAACATGTATAAGTCATGAAGAAAGCAATAGCAATATACTAAACGATCAAGTGTTAGGCTAACGGAATGGGTCATGTCAATCACATCATTATCCTAATGATGTGATCCCATTAATCAAATGACAACACATGTCTATGGTTAGGAAACATAACCATCTTAGATTAATAAGCTAGTCAAGTAGAGGCATACTAGTGATGTTTGTGTTTGTCTATGTATTCACACATGTATTATGTTTCCGGTTAATACAATTCTAGCATGAATAATAAACATTTATCATGATATGAGGAAATAAATAATAACTTTATTATTGCCTCTAGGGCATATTTCCTTCAGTCTCCCACTTGCACTAGAGTCAATAATCTAGATTACATAGTAATGATTCTAACACCCATGGAGTCTTGGTGCTGATCATGTTTTGCTCGTGAGGGAGGCTTAGTCAACGGGTCTGCAACATTTAGATCCGTATGTATCTTGCAAATTTCTATGTCTCCCACTTGGACTTGGTCCCGGATGGAATTGAAGCGTCTCTTGATGTGCTTGGTCCTCTTGTGAAACCTGGATTCCTTTGCCAAGGCAATTGCACCAGTATTGTCACAGAAGATCTTCATTGGTCCCGATGCACTAGGTATGACACCTAGATCGGAAATGAACTCCTTCATCCAGACTCCTTCATTTGCTGCTTCCGAAGTAGCTATGTACTCCGCTTCACATGTAGATCCCGCCACGATGCTTTGTTTAGAACTGCACCAACTTACAGCTCCACCGTTTAATAAAAATACGTATCCGGTTTGCGATTTATAATCGTCCGGATCAGTGTCAAAGCTTGCATCGACGTAAGCATTTACGACTAGCTCTTTGTCACCTCCATATACGAGAAACATATCCTTAGTCCTTTTCAGGTATTTCAGGATGTTCTTGACCGCTGTCCAGTGATCCACTCCTGGATTACTTTGGTACCTTCCTGCCAAGCTTATTGCTAAGCATACGTCAGGTCTGGTACACAGCATTGCATACATGATAGAGCCTATGGCTGAAGCATAGGGAACATCTTTCATTTTCTCTCTATCTTCTGCTGTGGTCGGGCATTGAGTCTGACTCAACTTCACACCTTGTAGCACGGGCAAGAACCCTTTCTTTGCCTGATCCATTTTGAACTTTTCAAAAATTTATCAAGGTATGTGCTTTGTGAAAGTCCTATTAAGCGTCTTGATCTATCTCTATAAATCTTGATGCCCAATATGTAAGCAGCTTCACCGAGGTCTTTCATTGAAAAACTTTTATTCAAGTATCCCTTTATGCTATGCAGAAATTCTATATCATTTCCAATTAATAATATGTCATCTACATATAATATCAGAAATGCTACAGAGCTCCCACTCACTTTCTTGTAAATACAGGCTTCTCCAAAAGTCTGTATAAAACCATATGCTTTGATCACACTATCAAAGCGTTTATTCCAACTCCGAGATGCTTGCACCAGTCCATAGATGGATCGCTGGAGCTTGCACACTTTGTTAGCACCTTTTGGATCAACAAAACCTTCTGGCTGCATCATATACAACTCTTCTTCCAGAAATCCATTCAAGAATGCAGTTTTGACATCCATTTGCCAAATTTCATAATCATAAAATGCAGCAATAGCTAACATGATTCGGACAGACTTAAGCATCGCTACGGGTGAGAAAGTCTCATCGTAGTCAACCCCTTGAACTTGTCGAAAACCTTTCGCAACAAGTCGAGCTTTATAGACAGTTACATTACCATCAACGTCAGTCTTCTTCTTAAAGATCCATTTATTCTCAATGGCTTGCCGATCATCGGGCAAGTCAACCAAAGTCCATACTTTGTTCTCATACATGGATCCCATCTCAGATTTCATGGCCTCTAGCCATTTTGCGGAATCTGGGCTCATCATCGCTTCCTCATAGTTCGTAGGTTCATCATGGTCAAGTAACATGACTTCCAGAATAGGATTACCGTACCACTCTGGTGCGGATCTTACTCTGGTAGACCTACGAGGTTCAGTAGAAACTTGATCTGAAGTTTCATGATCAATATCATTAGCTTCCTCACTAATTGATGTAGTTGTCACAGGAACCGGTTCTTGTGATGAACTACTTTCCAATAAGGGAGCAGGTACAGTTACCTCATCAAGTTCTACTTTCCTCCCACTCACTTCTTTTGAGAAAAACTCCTTCTCTAGAAAGGATCCGATTTTAGCAACGAAAATCTTGCCCTCAGATCTGTGATAGAAGGTGTACCCAATAGTCTCTTTTGGGTATCCTATGAAGACACATCTCCGATTTAGGTTCGAGCTTATCTGGTTGAAGTTTCTTCACATAAGCATCGCAGCCCCAAACTTTAAGAAACGACAACTTTGGTTTCTTGCCAAACCACAGTTCATAAGGCGTCGTCTCAACGGATTTTGATGGTGCCCTATTCAACGTGAATGCGGCCGTCTCTAAAGCATAACCCCAGAACGATAGCGGTAAATCAGTAAGAGACATCATAGATCGCACCATATCTAGTAAAGTACGATTATGACGTTCGGACACACCGTTTCGCTGTGGTGTTCCAGGTGGCGTGAGTTGTGAAACTATTCCGCATTGTTTCAAATGTAAACCAAACTCGTAACTCAAATATTCTCCTCCACGATCAGGTTGCAGAAACTTTATTTTCTTGTTACGATGATTTTCCACTTCACTCTGAAATTCTTTGAACTTTTCAAATGTTTCAGACTTGTGTTTCATTAAGTAGATATACCCATATCTGCTCAAATCATCTGTGAAGGTGAGAAAATAACGATACCCGCCGCGAGCCTCAACGTTCATTGGACCACAAAAATCAGTATGTATGATTTCCAACAAATCAGTTGCTCGCTCCATAGTTCCGGAGAACGGCGTTTTAGTCATCTTGCCCATGAGGCACGGTTCGCAAGTACCAAGTGATTCATAATCAAGTGATTCCAAAAGCCCATCAGTATGGAGTTTCTTCATGCGCTATACACCGATATGACCTAAACGGCAGTGCCACAAATAAGTTGCACTACCATTATCAACTCTGCATCTTTTGGTTTCAACACTATGAATATGTGTATCACTACTATCGAGATTCAATAAAAATAGACCACTCTTCAAGGGTGCATGACCATAAAATATATTACTCATATAAATAGAACAACCATTATTCTCTGATTTAAATGAATAACCGTCTCGCATCAAACAAGATCCAGATATAATGTTCATGCTCAACGCTGGCACCAATAACAATTATTTAGGTCTAAAACTAATCCCGATGGTAGATGTAGAGGTAGCATGCCGACCACGATCACATCGACTTTGGAACCATTTCCCACACGCATCGTCACCTCGTCCTTAGCCAATCTTCGCTTAGTCCGTAGTCCCTATTTCGAGTTGCAAATATTAGCAACAAAACCAGTATCAAATGCCCAAGTACTACTGCGAGCATTAGTAAGGTACACATCAATAACATGTATATCACATATACCTTTGTTCACTTTGCCATCCTTCTTATCCGCCAAATACTTGGGGCAGTTCCGCTTCCAGTGTCCAGTCTGCTTGCAGTAGAAGCACTCAGTCTCAGTCTTAGGTCCAGACTTGGGTTTCTTCTCTTGAGCAGTAACTTGTTTGATGTTCTTCTTGAAGTTCCCCTTCTTCTTCCCTTTGCCCTTTTTCTTGAAACTGGTGGTCTTGTTAACCATCAACACTTGATGCTCCTTCTTGATTTCTACCTCCGCGGCTTTTAGCATTGCAAAGAGCTCGGGAATAGTTTTGTCCATCCCTTGCATATTATAGTTCATCACGAAGCTCTTGTAGCTTGGTGGCAGTGATTGAAGAATTCTGTCAATGACACTATCATCAGGAAGATTAACTCCCAGTTGAATCAAGTGATTATTATACCCAGACATTTTGAGTATGTGTTCACTGACAGAACTATTCTCCTCCATCTTGCAGCTATAGAACTTATTGGAGACTTCATATCTCTCAATCCGGGCATTTGCTTGAAATATTAACTTCAACTCCTGGAACATCTCATATGCTCCATGACGTTCAAAACGTCGTTGAAGACCCGGTTCTAAGCCGTAAAGCATGGCACACTGAACTATCGAGTAGTCATCAGCTTTGCTCTGCCAGACGTTCTTAACGTCGTCAGTTGCATCAGCAGCAGGCCTGGCACCCAGCGGTGCTTCCAGGACGTAATTCTTCTGTGCAGCAATGAGGATAATCCTCAGGTTACGGACCCAGTCCGTGTAATTGCTACCATCATCTTTCAACTTTGCTTTCTCAAGGAACGCATTAAAATTCAACGAAACAACAACACGAGCCATCTATCTACAACAAACATAGACAAGTAACATACTATCAGGTACTAAGTTCATGATAAATTTAAGTTCAATTAATCATATTACTTAAGAACTCTCACCTAGACAGACATCTCTCTAGTCATCTAAGTGATTACATGATCCAAATCAACTAAACCATGTCCGATCATCACGTGAGATGGGGTAGTTTCAATGGTGAACATCACTATGTTGATCATATCTACTATATGATTCACGTTCGACCTTTCGGTCTCCATGTTCCGAGGCCATATCTGTATATGCTAGGCTCGTCAAGTTTAACCTGAGTATTCCGCGTGTGCAACTGTTTTGCACCCGTTGTATTTGAACGTAGAGCCTATCACACCCGATCATCACGTGGTTTCTCAGCACGAAGAACTTTCGCAACGGTGCATACTCAGGGAGAACACTTCTTGATAATTAGTGAGAGATCATCTTAAAATGCTACCGTCAATCAAAGCAAGATAAGATGCATAAAGGATAAACATCACATGCAATCAATATAAGTGATATGATATGGCCATCATCATCTTGTGCTTGTGATCTCCATCTCCGAAGCACCATCGTGATCACTATTGCCACCGGCGCGACACCTTGATCTCCATTGTAGCATCATTGTCGTTACGCCATCTATTGCTTCTACGACTATCACTACCGCTTAGTGATAAAGTAAAGCAATTACAGGGCGTTTGCATTTCATACAATAAAGCGACAACCATATGGCTCCTGCCAGTTACCGATAACTTCGGTTACAAAACATGATCATCTCATACAATAAAATATAGCATCACGTCTTGACCATATCACATCACAACATGCCCTGCAAAAACAAGTTAGACGTCCTCTACTTTGTTGTTGCAAATTTTACGTGGCTGCTAGGGCTTAGCAAGAACCGTTCTTACCTACGCATCAAAACCACAACGATAGTTCGTCAAGTTAGTGATGTTTTAACCTTCGCAAGGACTGGGCGTAGCCACACTCGGTTCAACTAAAGTTGGAGAAACAAACACCCGCTAGTCACCTATGTGCAAAGCACGGCGGTAAAACCAGTCTCGCGTAAGCGTACGCGTAATGTCGGTCCGGGCCGCTTCATCCAACAATACCGCTGAACCAAAGTATGACATGCTGGTAAGCAGTATGACTTGTATCGCCCACAACTCACTTGTGTTCTACTCGTGCATATGACATCTACGCATAAAACCAGGCTCGGATGCCACTGTTGGGGAACGTAGTAATTTCAAAAAAAATTCTACGCACACGCAAGATCATGGTGATGGCATAGCAACGAGAGGGGAGAGTATTGTCTACGTACCCTCGTAGACCGTAAGCGGAAGCGTTATGACAACGCGGTTGATGTAGTCGTACGTCTTCACGATCCGACCGATCCAAGTACCGAACGTACGGCACCTCCGAGTTCAGCACACGTTCCGTTCAGCTCGATGACGATCCCCGGGCTCCGATCCAGCAAAGCGTCGGGGATGAGTTCCGTCAGCACGACGGCGTGGTGACGATGATGATGTTTTACCGGCGCAGGGCTTCGCCTAAACTCCGCGACGATATGACCGAGGTGGAATATGATGGAGGGGGGCACCGCACACGGCTAAGGAACGATCCGTAGATCAACTTGTGTGTCTCTAGGGTGCCCCCCTGCCCCCGTATATAAAGGAGCAAGGGGGGGAGGCCGGCCGGCCTTAGGGGGCGCGCCAAGGAGGGGGGAGTCCTCCTCCTAGTGGGAGTAGGACTCCCCTTTCCTAGTCCCACTAGGAAGGAGGAAGAGGGAAGGAAAGAGAGGGAGAGGAAGAGGGAAAAGGGGGGGCCGCGCCCCCTCCCCTAGTCCAATTCAGACTCCTCATGGGGGGGGGCGCCACCTCCTGGGCTGCTGCCCTCTCTCTCTCCCCTCAGGCCCACTAAGGCCCAATACTTCCCCGGGGGGTTCCGGTAACCCCTCCGGCACTTCGGTTTTGTCTGAAATCACCCAGAACACTTCTGGTCTCCGAATATAGTCATCCAATGTATCAATCTTTATGTCTCCACCATTTTGAGACTCCTCGTCATGTCTGTGATCACATCTGGGACTCTGAACAAACTTCGGTACATCAAAACTTATAAACTCATAATAAAACTGTCATCGTAACATTAAGCGTGCGGACCCTACGGGTTCGAGAACTATGTAGACATGACCTAGAACTATTCTCGGTCAATAACCAATAGCGGGACCTGGATGCCCATATTGGCTCCTACATATTCTACGAAGATCTTTATCGGTCAAACCGCATAACAACATACGCTGTTCCCTTTGTCATCGGTATGTTACTTGCCCGAGATTCGATCGTCGGTATCCAATACCTAGTTCAATCTCGTTACCAGCAAGTCTCTTTACTCGTTACGTAATGCATCATTCCGTAACTAACTCATTAGCTACATTGCTTGCAAGGCTTATAGTGATGTGCATTACCGAGAGGGCCCAGAGATACCTCTCCGACAATCGGAGTGACAAAACCTAATCTCAAAATACGCCAACCCAACATGTACCTTTGGAGACACCTGTAGTACTCCTTTATAATCACCCAGTTACGTTGTGATGTTTGGTAGCACCCAAAGTGTTCCTCCGGTAAACGGGAGTTGCATAATCTCATAGTTACAGGAACATGTATAAGTCATGAAGAAAGCAATAGCAATATACTAAACGATCAAGTGCTAGGCTAACGGAATGGGTCATGTCAATCACATCGTTCTCCTAATGATGTGATCCCATTAATCAAATGACAACACATGTCTATGGTTAGGAAACATAACCATCTTTGATTAATAAGCTAGTCAAGTAGAGGCATACTAGTGACGTTTGTGTTTGTCTATGTATTCACACATGTATTATGTTTCCGGTTAATACAATTCTAGCATGAATAATAAACATTTATCATGATATGAGGAAATAAATAATAACTTTATTATTGCCTCTAGGGCATATTTCCTTCAGTGTTGGACTGCTTACTCGAGATGGATGGTTGGGCTGCCGGCGCAGGCATGGCCAGAGGCAAAACAGCGAGGAGGAATGGGTGAGGCGGACCCGGGAGGCCGCGCCCATAGCGGTTGGTGGCCTTCCTCGTCTACGGCGAGCACCTAGATGACCCTGATCCAGATCCTTGTTGGGAAGCTCCAGGGGAGGAGGGGTGCGGCATGGGGATGGTGGAGCAGCGCCCGTCGGCGGTGGTCGGGAGGCCTCGCGGAGCAGCTGTGCACCATGGGGCAGGGCGGCAGCGCGCTGGGAGGAACGGAGGCGGTGCGCCCGGGGCGGGGCGGCGGCTCGCTAGGAGTTGCGCGCCGTGGGGCGGGGCGGCGGCTCGCTGGGAGTTGCGTGCTGTGGGGCGTGGCAGCGGCTCGCTGGGAGTTGCGCGTCGTGGGGCGGGGCGGGGACTCGCTGGGAGGCCGGGAGCTGCGCGCCGTTGGGCGGGGCGGCGGCGGTGGCGTGATTTGGGAGGGCGGCCGCGGTGGCGGCGCGATTCGGGAGGGCGGCAGTGGTGGTGGCCTGATTCAGGGAGGGTAGCCGCAGATCGAGGAGGTGGGGATTAGAGACGGGTTCGAGGGGATGGGGTGCTAGGAACGGGATCGAGGGGATGCGGGTCTGGGAATGGATCCTTGGGCGCACGGGTTCGGCGAGTTCGGGAACATCCAGTCGGGCCCTCGTGGGGCCGACCGTGATCCAAATAACTATTCTGATCCTGGGATTAGAATAGTGCTACTCTCTCTCTCTCTCTCTCTCTATATATATATATATATATATATTATATATATATATATATAGGAAAAATACATCCTACCACTAGGTGGTAGTTACCTCCATCTCTATTGCCGTCAGATTCTTTTAGATCCGTGCATTCCTAAATGGATCGGGCACAGTAAAACGTAATTAATCTTGAACCGGATTAGTTGTTGGCCGGACGTTCCGATTTTTATGGCGCAGCCTTTCGTGAAACCATGCCATCCAAAGATATATATATATATATATATATATATATATATATATATATATATATATATATATATATATATATATAGTGTTACTATTCATCACCCAGGGTGCAGAATACATTATTCTTCACCCGAGGTAATATTACGATCATTTCATAAATAAATTATGTTTCAAATAAAAATAGTTACGGTCATATTGATTCACTGCGTAAAATTTGGCATAAAAAAGGTCAGAAGACCAAAAAAAATACATTTTATGTACATTTTACACTGTTTTTACATCTGTAATTTATCGTAACATAAAATATTTTTTACGACGATTATATATTTTCTTACGTTCTTTTTTTATGTCTGGAATAAGACAAAATCTAAGAAACGTAAAATTACGGTGCATTGATGATAAAATAGAAGGGGTGAAGAATAACTATTCCTCACCTGTGTGAGGAATAGCGCGACCCTTTGGATCACGATCAGCCCAAACTCCCCGTCGGATCCTCCCAAACTCCCCGAACCGCCCCACGATCCCCTCTCCCTTGATCCCCGGCCGCCCTCCGGAAACAAGCCCACGATCCCCTCCCCCTCCCCTAGCCGCCCTCCTGAACCGAGCCGCCGCCGCCCCTCCCAAATCGCGTCGCCACTGCATCCGCCCTCTTCGGATCCCACCGCCCCACCCCACGGCGTGCCACATCCCGGCTTCCCAGCGCGCCGCCGCCCCGCCCCGCGGCGCGCCGCCTCCCCTCCTCCCAGCGCCCCGCCGCCCTGCCCCGCGGCGCACAGCTGCCCTGCCAGGCCTCGCGACCACCGCCGGCCGGCGCTGCTCCACCATCCCCGTGCTGCACAGCTCCTCCCCTGGTTCTTCCCCAACGAGAATCTGGATCGGGGTCATCCAGGTGCTCGCCGTGGATGAGGAAGGCAGCCAACCGATGTGGGCGCGGCCTCTCAGCTACGCCCGACCCGTGCCTCCTCCCTGTTTTGCCTCTGGCCATGCCCGCGCCGGCGGCCGAACAATCCACCATCTCGAGTGAGCAGTCCAACGTCTCGCGCGCGAGCAGTCCGTCCAGCTGCTGGGCGTGGGTCTCCCACCGCAAACTCGGCGACCTTCCCAGGCCTGAGCGGCGACTTGCCCTAGGCTAAGCTGTGGCCTTCATGCTTGTATCTTCTCCAAGTTGTTGTTGCGAAGGCCGCAGGCAGTGGATCACTGACCAACTTTGTGTAAATACGGCGTTGCCGAGCAGCAAAGTTTGCAGATGATGATCTGCCTAGTGCCATGACTTGTGTCAACTATCTTAAGCTTGCACCGCCCTGCATCACCACCACAACTCGCTGATGCACCATGGATAGCTCCGTGCACCGCTCCCCTTTCCTCCCACACAACATGGCTGCAACTTCCCCCAAGCAGATGCGGTCGGTGTGCCATCTGCATCGCCGCTCCGACCTACACCTCCATCTACATCCCACCGTAGCAGATGCATTCAAGGACATCTATTTCTCTCAGTGAGGTTTCCCACCAAGCCAAGCATGCTGTGCTCCATCTTGCATGAAGAAGTAGCAGGTCAGACTCTGAAGAAGTAGAAGGTCGAAGTCTGAAGAAGTAGCAGGTCGAGAGATACGGCCTTCTCCGGCAGGGACGGAGTGCAGGGTGTACACGGCCGGGGAGGACGCTGCTTGTGTCTGGCGTCACCAAGATCCTCCCGGGTTGCTCTGACCATGGTCATGCGGGCGCCTGAACCAAAGTGGAAATGATCATCTCTAGCTTGCGGGTTCAGTTGCTAAGCATGAGCAGAGACAAAGTTAAAAAGAGAAGGGAGAACAAAGAATAAACAAGTGGTGGTGGTTAGTTCCAGGAGAGAAAATGTACAGATAAGGACGAAAAGGTGTAGTGTAAAACAATCCCAGCCTTGTGTAAAAAATAAACTATTTGTTTGGAGAAGAACATGCGTGGGTACTGCTAATGCTACTTGCATTCTACAAACAACGTACTAGTTAAAGTTTTCTTTTGAACATTTTAATTAAAGGTTTTTTGACTGATGGGTGTTGATTTCACGGGAGTTACTACCAAACCCAACTAGTTATACAAAGAGACGTTTCAAAAATACAAGAATCCCAATATCAAAGAGTGTTGTCGAGCAGTTCATGCATTTAGGAAAAACATAGTTTAAAGGACATTTAAAAAAGAGAGTTTGGAGATATGAAATGGGGAAGTTTGGAAAAATCAGAACACTGCACACAAAAAATGAATTAAGTAAAAATTTCTTCAGTGAAGTTCAGACGAGAAGCGCATTTTTTACTTTGAAAAGAGAACAAAATAGATAACTTAATTATCTGTGTACTGGCCTATGTGGTTGACTGCGTATCATCTCATTTTGGTTTTTTAAAAAAATATCAAATTAAAATGAAACAACATGTGTGTATCTTACGTTTATAAACAAAGCAAGAAGTTCAAATTAAAAAATAGAGTTGTTCAAAGTTTATTAAAAAACATTTTCCCCCGTTTGTAAAAAAGAAACCAAGAAGATTAACTTTAAAATTGAACATTTTAATGTTTACAAATAAATAAAATTAAGTTTGATGACTATAAAAACGTACTTTCCCCGTTTCTAAAAAATAGAAGTTTAAATTAAAACTAACGGAGTTGTTCGATATGTATTACAAAAACAAAAGAACTTCAAATTAAAAATAACGGAGCGGTCTGATGTTTATTACAAAGACCCATAGAAGTTCAAGTTAAAAAGAAAGGAATGGTTCAATTTTTTTTCTTAAAGAATGATGTTTCCCTATTCTAAAACAACTAGAAGTTCAATTTTCAATAATGAAGCAGTTAGATATTTTTTAGAAAATTAGGATTTCTCCAATCCTAAAACAAATAAAATGAAGAAGTTCAAATATAAATAACGAAGAGGTCCAATGTCTATTACAAAAGTAATGTTTTCCCTTTACTAAAAGAAGTAAAACGAAGAAGTTCCAATTAACAAAAAAATAGTGTTTCCATGTTTATATAGCAAAGAAGAAAATGAAGTGTCACCTAGAAAAATGATAACTCTTGAAGTTCAAATTAAATAAATTGAAAGGTTCAAATAAAACGTTATGGGTGGAAACAAATCTCCCATGGATTTTCGTATTATTGAAATAGGATAACAAAAATATTCAAAGAAAAAATAAGAAAGAAGCTCAAAATATGTAACAGAAAAAATATTTTCCATGTTAAAAAAACCCTAAGAAGGTCAAATTAAAATATAACGGAGCACTTAAAAAAGGTTTATAAGAGCATTTGAACTTCTTTCATTTGGTATTTATTTGGTTTAATAAAAATGTTTACCTACTATTTCCAAATAAATCGATGGAAATTTTTGTATATACCGTTCAAAACAAGTTTATTACGTAACTAGTACTTTTCCCGTTACTAATGAATAACACCATCCTGATTAAAAAATATTAAGTTGTATGATATTTATAAAAATCTCAGATTTTCCCGATACTAAAGATTAAAACAAAGAAGTTCAATTTTAAAAAACGAAGTAGTTCGTGTGCAAGAAGTTCATGTGCACCCGAGTGCGCGGTTCAGAATTTATATTGCGGGACATCCCACCTCCAATTACATGTTTTATAAATGGCAAAAAATGACGTCCAACCTTCAATTGCGTGTAATTCAACGTGTACACAAAAAATGTGACCGAAGTTCATAGTGAAAACAGCGAGAAGTTCAAGTACTGCAAGGAATGCATTTCGGGTTAGAATAAAAGTATAGAAAAATAAAAGCTTAAAAGGTTTTTTGAAAGAAGTTCAAGTGATGTGTCCGAAGAAGTTCAAAAATTCTTGCGAGAGAGGTTCACGTTGTATTTCCATGTTTGACTTTTTCCGTATAAAAATTGAATACAATTCTTTACTCAAAAATATAAAAAGGTGAAGTTCAAATTGAAATAACAGAGAAGTTCGGAGTTTATTAAAACCTAGGATTTACCTGTTCAAAGAAATAAAAAACACAACACCTTTTTTGCACTTTTAAAAACAACTCATAAATGAAAAAAAATGATTGCTAGAAGTTCAAGTGCTCGACGAGGAAAAGTTCGAAAAATTCTTATGAGAGAGGTTCACCGTGTATTTAGATGTCCAAAATACATAAAAAAACATGTTGTTTTTTGTGTTTTAAAATAATTCTCTCAAACCAGAGAGAAGTTCAACGTGATAACAACCGGAAGTTCACGTACTACATGGTGTGTGTTTCATATAAGAAAAATACAATAAAGTGAAATAGAGTGAAGTTCAAATAGACATGCCCGAGAAGTTCAACTACTTCATGCAGTGCAAAAAATAGCACGTCAAAAACAAAGTGAAGTTCAAACAGACATGCCCCAGAAGTTCTACTACTTCACGCAGTGCATTTCCATTCGCGATGAATGCAGAAATCATGATCTCGCCATTTTCTAATTTACCTCAAAACGACAGGAATATCATTTGTGTAAGTTCAAGTCCTCGGTCGGAGAAAGTTAAAAAAAATATTGTGAGAGACGTTTGTACAAAAGGAATATTATTTGTGTAACACTGATGAAATGGATGAGAAAATTACAAATGAGAATACGTCACAGAAGTTCAACGTGAAAACAGCAGGAAGTTCACCTACTACACTGAATGAATTTCAGATGAAAAACTTTCAAAACCGTCGCGAGTATGAAAAAATGATCAACACGGGAAAGTTGCCTGTTTACAACAGCTTTCCATCGGTATATCACCCGCTCAATTCCCGTGAGTGGGATGGAGAGCTACGAGAAGTGGATGAAGATGTACGAGCAAAAAAATCACGTGAAAAACAGAGTGAAGTTCAGGTACACGCACCGAGAAGTTCAGGTTCTTCACGCGGTGCATTTTCGAAGAATCTGTTTCGCGATAGAGGCAGTAAGAATGATCCCGCCGTTCTCGGAATTACTTGAAAACGGCTAGGAATCAGAGAAAACCATCAACATGAAAAAGTTTCGCATTTTCCGTAGCTTTTCAACGGTATATTATTTGCCCGATTCCGATAAAGTTTGTAGAAATTACGGTGAAAATATGTTTTTTGCCATTTTTGAAACTGACTTAAGACCGTAAATAATTGGGAGAAACAATACATACCAAAAAGTTTCGCATTTGTTCAAGCTTTCCAACGCCATATCATTTGCTGCATTCGGACGCACGGTTAAAAACTTAGCTCGGAAATACAAACTCAGTAGGACTTGGACCATTTTCTAAATGACTCTTAAACCATTCAAAATTAGAAAAAAACTTTCAAGATGAAAAAGTAGCGCATTTTCATAAGCTTTCCAACGCCATATCATATGCCTCCATTGGATTAGCCGTTTAGATATGACATAAAAAAACGAACTCAGCTGTTCGGTTTACGAAATTTTACATTTTTTAAAATTACTCTTTAACCATAGGGAATTAGAAAAACCTTTTAACATGTGGAAGGAGCAGTTTTGCAGCAGCTTTCCAACGCCATATTATATGCCTCATTCCGATAAACGGTTTAGAAATGCGATCGAAAATACGATTCACTTTTTTTGTGCGAAGAAAAAACTGTTTTCAAAACTGCTCTTAAACCACTTATATTTTGCCAAAAATTTAAGTTAGGTCATGATACTGGTTTCCATAGCTTTCCAACGGTATATCGCAAGCCCCATTTGGGCAATGTTGGCGGAAGTTCAACCGAGTTCACGGGGAAGTTCAACGTACTACTAGCGGGGCAGGTCAGGTTGTGATCAAAATATTATTCTGATCCCATGATCAGAATAGTGTTTATATATATATATATATATATATATATATATATATATATATATATATATATATATATATATGTATGTATATATATATATCCAAATCACATCTGCACCGAAATAATGGGATCTGGGGCAATTATCAACAACAAATAAGGTATTCAGTATGACCCTGCAATTTCCATCCATGCATCCCGTGAGATTTCTTTGTTTGTGGTTTCCGTCGCTCCATGTATAATTTCATGCTAGATCGTCTCCTTTTATCTCCATTAATGTTCCGGAAGCACTAGCGAGCCACTTACGTATTTTATTGGCTGGTGGATTTTTCAGCTATCTGATATGCACCCCGCCATCCAACCAGCGTGGCCGACGACGTCCCTCAAATCTGGTGTTGGCCGCTCTTGCAGCACAAAGCTAGCTGCATCGACTCACTCATAAGGAACCAAGCTGCGTAATCCGCCGCGGCCGTCGAGTGCGCAAGGTGTCAGAGAGCACTGAAATATACGCCGCCTTCATCAACACCAGATACATACCTGATCTCCTACCCCATAATCCAACGGCAACAATGGCTACAAGACATGCATGCGTGTCATGAGTATCCAGCTAGATGTTTTGCACGTCCTAAATCTCCATGGGTTGTCCTTAGTAGAACTAGTTCGTTTTGCCTTGTGTATATCAGCAGGCCGGCGGCCAGGATTGTATAGATACAATCGATCATTGGACTCCACTATCGTTCATGTTAGTGAAATGTACTGATTGTAGCCTATGATGACAATACCTGTATGGTCACTAGAATGGTGTTCGGAGTATTCTTTTAGGATGGTTTACATACAACATACTTCAAGTTGAGGTATATATACATATACATGATGTGTACACATGAATGATAAAATATACTACTCCTTCCATCTCAAAATAAGTGTCTCAACTTTGTACTAACTCTAGTACAAAGTTGTATTAAGATTGAGACATTTTTTTGAGACGGAGGGAGTATGTTAATTCTATAGTTATATATTTTTGCAACTTAATTAAAAGAAAAACTCTCTTGTTTTTGTTGACATACTCCATACCACTCTTGTTTATATACTCCATACTACTCCCTCCGTACACTAATATAAGAGCGTTTAGAACACTATTTTAATGATCTAAACGCTTTTATATTAGTTTACAGAGGGAGTACCTTTCTAGAAATATACTTCACATTATTAAAAAAAGATACTTCATATTCCATTTCTGTCATATACTACCTTTCTAGAAAAATTGTTCAATGATACACTACATATTATATGAACTCCATACTACCTTAGTTCATATATACTCGATACTATCTTTCTAGAAAAAAATCAGTGATATACTGCATATATTTTTTGCGTGATGTGATATACTACATACTATATGAAACTAAGGGAGTATGATAGTATAAAAAATACTCCCTTTTCAACTTCCTTTTTTGTGATATACTCCTTTTTAGATTCATATAGTCCTGAGATTAGATGAATATACTCATCTCTTCATTAATCCCTTTAACTAATAACTTTAAAATTCTCTGTTAAACATGCATATTTTGGTACCATGGCCGGCCAACAACACTCTAAGCTAGTAGACATACACATAATTCTAAGACGTGTTAATCCAGTTAACGTGTCAACATACTACTATATAGATTTTATAAAAAATGATACTACTATGGATCGAACGGACTAGCGCATGCAATAGGCATGCATGCAGCAACAATCAAGTGGGTTGTTTAAACTAGCTGGTAAATCGGCCGGATTATTTAATTAAAAAACTAGGTTGCATACGAATAACGGATTCATGCGCGCCCGCAAACCCAATCTATCCTGTTGCACATCGACGGTGGATAATTAGGAGGTAACTATCACTGCTTATAGATAAAATTTGTCCTATTATATTTATACATACATACATATATATATATATATATATATATATATATATCTTTACCTAATAATAAAGCAAATTGGGTTTCGGTCGTCCGTCATGGCATTTTTCAGAAAAGTCCATGTGTTTTGATGAAATCAACCCGCGGTCCGGATTTAAGTCACACCCGAACCGTTATTTTAATTTTTTTGAAAACCCCCCTGATGTTTTAGATAATTCATCCACAGATCATATCTAAGTCAAACAAATGCTTTTTTAAATCATCCATATCTTTTAAACCGTAACTCCGATTTAAACATGTTATATATGAAATTTGATTAGAAAATTATGTAGAATATGAATATGAGATTATTTTTACCTGTTAAGTATTTTAAATATTATTCAGGAATATATTTAAGTCAAACAAATGATTTTCTAAATTATCTGTATCTTTTAAACTGTAACTTCGATTTTAACATATTATATATGAAATTTTATTAGAAAAATGTGTGGAATCTAGATATGTTGTTAATTTTACCTTTAAATATTTTTAAACTATTGTTCTGGAAGAAAACTTATAATTTGTAGCGCAAGATCCAATTTTTTCATACCGGCGGCGATCCGGATTGCAAATAAACACCTCATTATAACCATATAGGGAAAAGAAAATATCGCTAACTACACATGCATACCTCTGAAAAATGTCACAGGGGAAAACAATAGATTTCTCATCGCGGGAGTGAGAGATAGCAAGAGAGAGAGGGAGAGAGAGACGCCTTAGAATTAACCATATTCAAACACGTTTTTGTTTTGTTTTGTGTGAACACCGAGACCATCACCGGCGAGGGTGAGAAGGAGGATAAGCGGCAACACAAATATGATGCCTCGCAAAAATAAAGAAGATGGACCTATTATGGTCTTGAGTGATGGTTGTTGGGTTAAGAGCGTGTGTTATGTTTTCTCTCCCGTTGCAACGCACGGGCTCTTTTGCTAGTATATCTTTATCTTTATCTTTACCTATATATATATATATATATATATATATATATCTCTTTACCTACTAATAAAGCGGCTATCGCTTCTGGTCGTCCGTCATTAAAATTACCCTTCAAGTTGGTTAAAATTACCCACCAATGCCACCCGTAAGTGAAAAAACTAGTCGATTTTTCGGACCAAAAATGAACGCCTCTTTTGTTGTGTTATTATAGGGGCGCAACAACTAGATGACACAGGACGACTGCTAGCAGAGTGGTTGGCTGATCGCTCTTCTAGCGGTGAGACCAGGGTTCGATCCCCAACTTCCACAATTGTTATCTTTCTTTTCTCACGCATGTTCATGGGCCGGCCCATGTGCGGGGCTTCACTCCCCTGTTTTTTCTCATTTTACTTTTTTGTCTTTTCTTTTCTCATTTTGTTTTCTTTCTTCTTTAAATTAATTCGGATTTTAATATTTTAGAAGTTTTGAGTTTTTTAAAAAATAAGTTTGATAAAAAACATAAAATATATGTGAATTCAAAAATGTTTAGAAAATCATAAAAAGTTTGTAGATTCAAAAAATGTTGGTGGTTTTGCAAAATTATAAAAAAAATCACAATTTGTAAAAAATGGTCCAGAAATAAAAAATGATCGTGTATTCAAAACATTCGGGAATCTGAAAAAAATGTCCATAAGTTTTAGAAAATGTTCACAATAATAATAATAAATATTTGTTTTTTTAGTTTTGTTCCCCAATTTAAAAAAAGTTCATAGATTCAAAAAATGTTTGTTGAGTCAAAAAATATTAATGAATATGAAACCGGTTCATGCATTCAAAAAAATTGTGAACAATACTAATGGTCATGATTTTTTTGAGAAAAACAAAATTTTCAAAAAAATGTTTGTCCATTCGAAAAACTGTTCACTGATTCAAAAGTATTTTATGTCTAGGATTTGATTAGTTTTTCGAAAGTCTTTATATGTCTTGGCGTTGGGAGTAGTTGGTGGTCAATGAGATTTGTTTCTAAAATTTTAAACGTTCCCTTGTGCAACATAGTGACAAGTGTGGCATGCACTGGCAAACTCATAGCATTGGGATTTACCACGTCGAGTGCATTGTGATCATGTGAACATCGCGACCATCATCACCTAGGGTGAGAAAAAAAATGGCAACATGGTGAACCACTATGTTAAAATAGAGTATTGTCATATATCGGGATATTGAGTCATACTTATTTGGTTAGCCATAATTTTTTTTGTCTCCCGTTGCAACGCACGGGCATATGCGGCGACATGGGTGGATTGCCACGTATACATAAAGAACGTGGGCTGGTGTGAAGAGGTTCTTGAGCCATAAATATTGGATTAGATGCATGTTCATGGGCCGGCCCATGTGCGGGGCTTCACTCCCCTGTTTTTTCTCATTTTACTTTTTTGTCTTTTCTTTTCTCATTCTGTTTTCTTTCTTCTTTAAATTAATTCCGGATTTTAATATTCTAAAAGTTTTGTGTTTTCAAAAAAATAAGTTTGATAAAAAACATAAAATATATGTGAATTCAAAAATGTTTAGAAAATCATAAAAAGTTTGCAGATTCAAAAAATGTTGGTGGTGTTGCAAAATTATAAAAAAAATCACAATTTCTAAAAGATAGTCCAGAAATAAAATCATGTTCATGATTTTGAAAAAATGATCGTGTATTCAAAACATTCGGGAATCTGAAAAAAATGTCCATAAAGTTTTAGAAAATGTTCACAATAATAATAATAAATATTTGTTTTTTTAGTTTTGTTCCCCAATTTAAAAAAAGTTCGTAGATTCAAAAAATGTTTGTTGAGTCAAAAAATATTAATGAATATGAAACCGGTTCATACATTCAAAAAAATTGTGAACAATACTAATGTTCATGATTTTTTTGAGAAAAACAAATTTTTCAAAAAAAAATGTTTGTCCATTCGAAAAATTGTTCACTGATTCAAAAGTATTTTATGTCTAGGATTTGATTGGTTTTTCGAAAGTCTTTATATGTCTTGGCGTTGGGAGTAGTTGGTGGTCAATGAGATTTGTTTTTAAAGTTTTAAACGTTCCCTTGTGCAACATAGTGACAAGTGTGGCATGCACTGGCAAACTCATAGCATTAGGATTTACCACGTCGAGTGCATTGTGATCATGTGAACATCGCGACCATCATCACCTAGGGTGAGGAAAAAAAATGGCAACATGATGAACCACTATGTTAAAATAGAGTACTGTCATATATTGGGATATTGAGTCATACTTATTTGGTTAGCCATATTTTTTTTGTCTCCTGTTGCAACGCAAGGGCATATGCGGCGACATGGGTGGATTGCCACGTATAAAGAACGTGGGCTGGTGTGAAGAGGTTCTTGAGCCATAAATATTGGATTAGACGCATGTAAAGTGTTTTTTTCTCCCGGTGCAACGCACGGGCATTTTTCCTAGTCTTTACCTACTAATAAACCAGCTATTGCTTCTGGTCGTCCGTCTTGGTTGTTTGGCAAAAAGCCCCTCGGTTTAAAGGAAATCAACCCGCGCTCCCTGTTTAAGTGGACCTGAGAAAACGCTTCGTTTTTTCACAAAACACCCTGTCATTTGAAGCATTCAACCCGCGGTCCGAGCAGATTTGTGTAAAGGAAAAAAACGCGACCACAAGAGGGAGCACGGGCTCGCCTCCTCTCCCTCATCGCCGCCGCCGCCACCACCCACGCCGTCCGCTTCCGGCGACCTCCAACACCGCGCAGCACGCCCCCGAGCTCTCCACGGTCCGCGCCTTCCTCCCCTCCGGCTATATTCTCCTCTCCCGTCTTCTACCGCCCGCTCGCCCGTGACTAGGGTTTCGGGCAGGGCTTCGTCGGAGCCATGAGAGCCATGAGCGTGACGGAGGCTGGGGAAAGAATGGAAAAACACTACTACTCGCAATGACAGGATGGTGCTGTGCGTGCGCCGCCCCAAGGCCGCAACTGCTTCCTCCAGTCGTCCCTCCTCCATGGCTACATCTTGGTGAGATCCCTTCCACCCAAGCCTCTCCCCGTTTCTTTTTTTAAAACTGATTCCCAATTCCTTGATCAAACCATGCTCCTCTGCTCCTGTAGGTCTCGCTTAGCTACCAGTACAGTGCAGATTGCTTTCTTTATTCAATTGATTTTGTTGTCTATGTATTACCTGAACTCCAAGGGAACCAACTTACATGGCGTAATGGATGGAGGTCAGTACATGTTTTCCTGATATGTTCACTTGTTTTTAATAGTTCCCATCAGATTACAAGCATGGGCTTTGTACAATAGGCAGAAATCTGTTTGTAATCAATCAAAGATAATGAGAACATTTACTGAAATCTTTGTAACTTTTGATCCTATGAATTGCTTTGATTGGAAGTCCAACAATTATCTCATCTTATTAGGAACTCACTTTTCAGACATATGCATTGGTAGTTTTTATGTCTTTGCTTTTGCCTTCTGAACATACTGGATTGCACTCTGTAGGAGATGGCACAGATCTCTCCTTCTGAACATGGTATTAAACATTGCAAACAACTGATTATAGTAGTTAGCAAATGCAAATCATTGTATATTGTTAGTTACGTGTCTTTTCATATGAAATACTATTATTTTGGGGAAATGCATCTGGCTGAGTATTAATGAAACTCCTTAGATTTTGTATGGTGAGATTGTCTTCAGCAAACAAGATCTGTATTGTTATTGGGGTCCTTTTATTTTTGTTCCAGGTGTTATTGGGGCTTATTTTTTCATGATTGGAAACAAGATGTTGCTGGTGTTGGAGCTCACAGAGAATGGTATTATGATAGTCTACTTACTTCTGAAGGTGCATTAGAAGATAAGTGGATGTCCAGATTCTTTGGCCTCAGAAAAGTGGTGATAAAAATCTTGAAGTATTGTTAGCATTTTCCTCTAAAAATGGAAAGAGCAGATACAAAGAAGGTACACAGTGCTGTTCATTGTCATGGAAAATTATTATACTTTTGTTATATTGAGTAGTTGTTGTTGGATGCCATTTGTCTCTTTGAAAAACATCTGATGTAAATTTGGTGTACTTCAACTCAAATACCTACTACTAGAACAAAAACCTACTACTAAATGGTTCCAAGAACATTGCATGTTATTGTAAAAGTCTTGGTCAATATTCTTGTGTTACTGTGATGTAGTAGACAATTTTTTATGCTTGGACATTTTTAACTTTTCTTATAGCAACTATTGCTCTAAAATTCTTTGCCGTTCTCTTACTTCTACTGATGGCAGAAGAGAACACATTTGGGTACACCTACCAGGACAGTTTGTTCTACGTTTATCTTGCTTTGGGGTTGCAGACCCTAACATATCAAGATAGCTCTTGATGGTATAACATGACATTGGCAGGAATTATCGATGACTACTTTGATGGGTAGTTTTCTGAAGAAATGATTGTCCCAGGTACTGTGATGCTCGCAGTTCTATCTTTTTCAGTGCTTGCATATGCCATTGTGATACAAGATACTGCCAGATTTTGCAATGTCCATGATTCAGATTGACCATGATTGCTACTGCTGTTTCAGATCATAAACTTTGTCATGGTTGATTAAATAGGCACAGCTTATTTTAGTTGCAGACCCTAATATATCAAGAAAGCATTGCTACAAATTTAGAAGTAGGATGTAGTTTTTCATAGTTCCTGTCAAGTATGCTTATTTGCAATCTAGGATCACAATTGTAAGGTTAATACTTTTAGTTGTGTAGCATAGCAAATCTCAGCTCTTGAAAATTTTCCTACCATACCAACACATTTGGTAGGATTTGCCTTATTTTGTAATGAGCAAACAAAAAATGTTTTAAATATAACAAATAATTATGTGCAGTAGTACATGGTTGGAAATTCCTTTCCTGTTCAATGCATATTAGAGTGGAATTTGTACTGTTTGGTATGCATTCACAGTCAACATGGGGTGCTGAAGTAGTGTAAATTGTTTGAAGTTGCCTTTTGGCCAGTATATTTGAAGTTGCCTTTTGGCCAATATATATAAGGATGGAGTACTGTATTGTTTGGTCTGCCTTTTTGGTCTGTATCGTTGAATCGACACCCTTAAGCTCTTTTTGGTTTCTATTATCCGTGAGCGCATATGAGCATCGATGAAAACTATTCTCGGATGAAACGTGAGCATGCCTTGGTATGAAGGACTGATTTTTTTCAGCATCCGGGGGAAGTTTTCCTGTTTTGATTTTACAATTTTGACTCTTCCCTTCCCCTGTTGATGGTAAACATTAACACGTAGTTGTATACATATTTTGAAAATCGAAAGTGGTTTTAACATTTCACATCATGATATTGTAGTTTACGGTACTAAGCTTGACACTGCTCGGTGTGCTGTTGTTCTTCGTCAGCGTGGAGCTAGCCGTCGCCGCTATGGTACATGTACCCGTTGCCTCCTCTTGACGTAGTTCTCTATGGAGATATACATGGGAAAGTCGCGACGGAGATGCCCCACTTCAACCCGCGGATCCGGGGTGATTGTGGCGGTCAGCTGGTGACTGAGCTCAAAATCCGGTTCAGCGTCAATGGTTGTCTGCGCTCCAGTACGAGGAGTGGTGGCGCTTCGAGGAGACAGCTGCGTGCCTTCGTCAGTTGTTTTGTGTACTACTTTTCACTTTCAGAATCAATTCGTGATTCCATAGTGAGTCATTACGAACGAAATTATGGGGGGTTTTGCTCTAGGCATCAGATCAGGAAGCAACAAGCCGTCTCTTTGGTGGTATCTTTGGTGCTCCAGTAGTGGATATTGCTGGAATAGCTAAAGGACTTAGTTGTAACACTTGCTCTGAACTTTACTCAACAAGCAAGTTTTCCAAAAATTGAAGTCAGATTTTTTTCAGGGTTCCTATACATATACACAAATAGTAGGTAAAGATATATTCTAGGACCTATGGTGCCCAGCAAGCATAAACAAATTTAGCTTGCAGTTTTGTTAACGCTTCGCTATGCTTTGGTACAATGTTTAGGCGTAGTGCCAGTTTATTGATAAATAACCCTCCGGCAAGGTTCATATCTAAGTCTTGGTTGATCAACTATTGCACGCCTAACTAAAATCTTTCCTTCAGGATGTTTTTTAGGTTTAAAAGACTTTTCATTAATCGCATCATTGTGCATACAAATGACGGACTGAAGTAGGCCATGGACCCTCCCGTCTAATATAAAAAATCCATGAGATCTAGCATAGCTAGCTAGCCCATGATCTACTTGGTTACACTCTCGATGCATCAGGGATGTGCAGCACTACTGAAAACGAATCATCTGCTCCCTAATATCCACATACCCAACAAACAGTCTTGATCTGCAGGTCCCAGTGAATTGTAGCACCTCAAAAACTATGAGCTGTCGATTTTCAAGATTACCGGGCCAGTTACCATTCATTTGGATGAGTGAGAGCAAGAAACAGCCTCAGCTTTTGCTTCCTCGGTGGTGTCCGAGCACTGTCGGAGTTCAGTTCCCAGCGAAAACAACATCTGTCCTTTGTACTGGAATGGTTATTCCTGTTGCAACGTACTCCTTAGTACTTCCCATTATCTATGGATATGTAATCTTAATGAAAATCGCATGTTTCTGGATATCGCCATGTATGCATCGCTTGATTTTTCCACACACCAAAGTTTCTATCAATCAATGTGTGCGCGGGTGATTAGATTAGAACAAAAATACAGTTTTGAAATTTGATAAGGAGTCCTGATGGACGTGTATATATATGCATGTGTTGTTTATATTTGAATCGAGAGAAAGTACAAAAACAATATACACTTATGTGCTTGTCTAGAGGCGTCCTGATGGAATCCTCTAATACCACCAGGCCACAGCAGCGGAGCAGTGTGTGTGTGTGTGTTTTCTCTTTTTTGTAAAACATCGAGCAGTGCGGTTTTCCCTACAATCATGCCTTGCAATTCCCATCCCATGACAACGTCTCAATTATAACCTGACATGGTCTTGGTGTTCTTGCGTTTGATCGACCGGTACTGGCCAGCCTAGCAGGAGGCAACATGCATGATGAAAAATCAGAATGCAATGGAAGACTACATTGAATGCGAGGGAGCTCGGTGTCCAAGGTATACATGATGGCTTGGTGCTGGAGCTTGGAGGCCGCAGGAGTCAAAAGCCGAGAGATCCCGCAAGAAAAAAGGCCGAGCTAGAGAAGCGGTGGAGATTTCTTATGGCCGAGTGGGACGAGGAGACGGGGATGAACGGAAAGAAGTGGGTGCACATGACAAATAAGAGGCTGGTAGATAGCACTGCGGGTTCGTTATGAAGCAGCACACATGGGTAGAAGGAGAAGTAGATGCTCGAGGGGAGGGCGGCACACGGGTGGTGTTCCTGGATCGGTAGAGTGGCAGCGTTGAGTCAGGGGGAGGTTTGGTGTGGTGCGTGTGGGTAAGAGTATGCACGGTCCATCATGATGGTGCACAAGTGAACCTCTCTTACTGAATTAGAGGGTGTGAAATTTTCTCTCCCGTTGCAACGCACGGGCAATTTTCCTATCCTAGTCCTAGTCCTATCCTATCCTAGTCCTATACTAATAAACCAGCTATGGCTTCTGGTCGTCCGTCGTGGTTGTTTTGCAAAAAAGCCCCTCGGTTTACAGAAAATCAACCCGCAATCCTCAAGTTAGTAAACCCGAACCGGTGCGTGTGAGATCAAAGAAAAAAAAACAACCACCCGCACGATCCTGCTTCCCCCGACACCTCCAGCGCGCCGCCGCCTCCTTCCACGCCCCACCCCGCCTCACCGCGCACCGCCGGCCGCCGCCACAGCGAGCCGCTGGCCGTCGCCCACCCCGCTGGCGCGCCTACCCTAACCCAAGTGCCCCCACACCCACAGCCTTCCTCTGCCGGCGACCCTCGGCCTTCCGCCGTGACGACGAGGAACTGCCGGATCTCGACGGATCCGGTGGGGAATGGCGCGCAGGCGGTGAATATGAAAGGAAGGTGGCCGGATCATGGAGCTCGACTGCTGGCCGGGGTGCCATGGCATCGGGTAACTGCGAGAGAGGAGAGGCGAGCGGAAAGAAAAGGGAGGACAGGAGGAAGCAGATGGGAGGCCGGAGGGAGAGAGAAGAGAGCGGTGAGGCATGGCGGCGGTCCTGTTGCTGCTGCTTGCCGATGGTTCGCCGACCATCGGCCGAGGTGGGACTCGGGTGCGCGGAGGCGTCAGGGATCGAGGAGCTCTCCTCCCTCGCGGTTGGAGGCACTCGGGGTCGTTCCGTCATCGCCTTCGTCGGCCTTCGTCCGTTCCCCTCGCGTGCCTTATCCCCTCGGCCTTCTCTCTAACGATTCTTTCCCTGATCTCCTGGGCTGTCTGCATCTTCGCCATCTCCTAATTCCTCTCTTCCTCACACGTAAGCTACATCCCCTCTTCCTTCCCCATTAATTTGCTACCTTTGATTAGATTTGTCTGGTTGAAATTGGAGCCTCGTGTAATTTAGTGTTGATCTGAGCACAAGGTTGTATTCAAGAGAATTTTCGATGGTTGCGGCTGCTGCTGCTGGATGCAGTTGTTAGAATTTTAAGGGAATTTAGTGTAGAAAGTTAGACAATTCTGTACCAACAGGAAGGAATTCTAGAACCATATCTTCTTCTGCTTGCTGCACTTTCCCAAAGTTTGTTTCCAAATAAGCACACACACTGTCGATGGGCACTTGCGAAATCCTGATTCCTGGCTATTAAGTAACGATCCATCTGCGTACACTGAAAACTGATTTCGAATAATTCATGAACAGCGCCCTTACTTAATTAGCAACCAAACCAAACCAGACATATATTATACGTTAGCTCCACCATATATATATTGCTTTTTTCGTGACCGTGAACAGTAGGAGCTCTGCTTTTTCAGTTAAGAAGGGGGAATGGCTGTACAATGGGCTGAGGAAATCAGCTTACAGAGTTAAAACACACTCACAAAAGTGACAGGAGGGAGACCCCAAACTATGTACATCTCCAGATCCTGTCAAAACACTAAAGCGATCACTCCCGAAAGGCCTCCCTGTAGAGGCGAAGATCATCACAAACCAGCTGATAAACTGCAACTGGGTCACAACTCTTACTTTTGGGTTTCAGTGTTCTGCAGATGAATTTCTGATGCCTTGCACTTCTAGGAGTTGTGGTTTATCTATGCAAACATGAACCTTAGATAAGTAATTGGTGTTCCATTGATGTGTCTAAATGATAATGAAATATAAAATTGAATTGTGCAAGTGAATTGATGATTATACATGCTTCAGTTTCTGAAGATTGGGAAGTAATCCTCGTGACATTTCCATGCAAATCTTTTTAAATCCACTTTTGGGTGACTCATTCTTTATTATATTGAACTTAAATTCACATTTCCGTGCCGAGATTTGTGAAGTTCACTTTTTCTTTTCTGGGTGTAGCATCTGCAGGCCTACATGCAATCATTATTTTTGTTAAGCAACAGAATGCTACAGTTATGTCCAGAGTTACAGGCGAGGGGTGAGGAGAGTTGGTTTATGTTGGTATTCAACTGGTTGCTTCTTATGGTTAGGTACGTCTATATAAAGCTCCCATGTATTTCGCTACATTTGCCTAAAAAGTGTATCTGTTAGAGTATGTAATGGGCCTAATGGGCCCGTTAGTCTTAGGGTTAATTAGAGATAAGGGTCGCTTGCTTAGGGGTCAAGTAAGCCTTGCTTGGGAGTCAAGTAAACCTCTCTATATAAAGAGAGGAGATGTATCAATATAATCAAGCAAGAATTAAGAAGGAAATCCCTTCCCTCTTGCCCGGTCGTGGGAAAAAGGCCCCCGGCGGCCTCTCGCGCCCTCCTTCTAGCAGCGCCATAACAATTTGGTATCAGCTAGCTTCGGTTCGATCATGTCTTCACCGCCGCCAAGCCCGTCTCTTCCGCTGCAAGTCACCTCGTCGCCTTCGGCGACCACCACGACCGTCGCCCCGCTCCTGCCCGCGCCGGGATCCTCTGTCGCGCCCGCCCCCGCTGTCCTCACCCCGGAGGAGGTGTTCGGGGTGCTGCGGGACCTAACCCAGGCGGTCCAGGAGATCCACATGTTCTTGGCCAGGTCCTACGGGCCGCCCCCGGCTGCGCCGCCCATCGCCGTCCCCGCGCCGCCGTGGCTGCCGCCGCACCTGGCGGCCTTCGCCATGCTCGCCGGGCCGCTGCAACTGCCATCCATCGCCACCACCACCTTGCCCTGGCTGCAGTGGCAGCCGCCGCTCCTAGCGGCCTCCGCCGCGCCCGGCGCTTTGCTGCAGCAGCCGCTGCCGCTGCCCGGCGCGACACCGCAGCAGCCGCTGCAGTTGCAGCAGCCACCGCCGGTCAGCTCCGCCGCCCAGTATGGGATGCCCTACGACGGGACTGCGACGACCTTGTTCCCATCAACGCCGCCGCCATCCCAGGGCGTCCACATCCAGCAGATCAAGTCCCCGCCGCCGCCGTCACCGCTTCCGTCTTGGATCGCTACCCGCCACGTGTCGGCGGCGGTGAGGCTGCAGGCTGCTGCGCGCGGCCTCCTAGCGCGTCGGCGTGTGAGGGAGATGCGTGGTCTGCAGCTGCCGCTCCTCCAAGTTGCCCTTCGCTGCGCAAAGGACCTCGATCTCGTCCGCTCCGTCGGGGATCTTGGGCATGTGGTTTCCCCCACGGGCGGCGGGCATGCTGTTTTCCCCGTGGGCAGCGACCTCAAAGTCTGCGACATCAGCGGTTGGGGGGGGGGCGCACCTCTCCTCGACATTCTCCATCATAAGCCCTCCACTCTTCCCTGTGCAGTGCAGACCAACAGCCATACACATGCACTCCTTTTGTCCAGGTGGTGTCCATGGGATCCAGGTGGCTATACACGTGCACGTCCAAAATAAAATGTCCCAGTCTATTTCAGGTTGAGAGTAATAACACAAGCCGAGATGTAAAAGGCTTGTTTTTAGGTGTTAGGTTTGTGTTGCGTCGAGTCATGGTTATAAGTTGGTTAGGCTGCAGCTCGAGGACAAGCTACATGTCTAGGTGGGGTGTAGTGTTAGAGTACGTAATGGGCCTAATGGGCCCGTTAGTCTTAGGGTTAATTAGAGATAAGGGTCGCTTGCTTAGGGGTCAAGTAAGCCTTGCTTGGGAGTCAAGTAAACCTCTCTATATAAAGAGAGGAGATGTATCAATATAATCAAGCAAGAATTAAGAAGGAAATCCCTTCCCTCTTTCCCGGCCGTGGGCAAAAAGGCCCCCGGCCGGCCCTCTCGCGCCCTCCTTCTAGCAGCGCCATAACAGTATCCGTGTAGATTTTCAGTTCAAAGGTTTGCATTAAGTATATTTTCACTCCATGCGCATGATACATTTCTTATCACCCAATGTACTGTTTAGGGGAAACCGATCCTTCTAATCTGGCATTCTTTTGGTCTGCCCTGCTTTAGGTAGTTCATGCTGACTCCTTAATTCTTTACTGATAATGAGCTATTCATGGATCTAGCAACTGACTGTATTTGCTTTTGCCCGAGATCATGGATACTTTTTTCATGAGATCATGGATACTTGAATGCCCTTTGTTGACCATATACGGTTTCTGATTGTTTTCTTATGTTTATGCCTCTTCTGAGCTTGTGGAACCCATTTATTTTCTCAAAGATCACTTGTGCCTACTAAGTCTTGGGATCCATTTTTTTGTTCCTATGGGACCAATCTGTAGGAGAATGCATGCTCCCGAGCCATAGAAGAAACCAGCAGGTGGACAAAGTTGAGGGCCTGAGGCAGCAATAGTTCTTCAAAGGCACTGGGCAATAATTGATTGGTCGAAGGTACCATTTTCTGTCGAACTTCAGTTGTCAGGGAAGAAATTGTTTCTATATGTGCCTTTGGTTTTCTTTCGCTTAGGGAGATCATACAGTTCTTATTTCAGGGCAATAGATTCTTCGGCTAGATAAGAAAGAGCACTCTGATTAATTAGATCAGAAGTTGCTTTTTCCATCGAGCTTCAGTTGACAGGGAAGAAGTTGTTTATGTCTATGCCTTTGCTTTTATTTTACTTAGGGAGTTTGCATAGTTTTTTTCAGGGGAAGAGATTCTTCAGCTAGATGAGAAAGAGCACTCTGATTAATTAGATCAGAAGTTGCGTGTGATGATGATTGCTCGTGTAGACTACAATGGCACCAACCACCAAGCGAGGTCATCAGTGAGGCGCCGTTGGATATGAGTAAAGCTTCTTGACCTATATGATTCATGGTTTGGCATGTTTGCTTCATCGGAGTGCTTTATGTACTTAGTCTGAGATGATTGAGATCCTTAACTTGCATTGGTTTATTTTTGCCGCATCTCCTGAAATACATTAGTGAAAGCTTAGCAGTGCTGATCTTCTAAACTTGAAGTTAGGACTTGCTTAACCTCATAATAATTTAGTATTGGAGAGTGCAGAAATCATTTTGATGAAACAATGAACAAGAAACTTGGGGCACTCTGGGTAATCAGCTGATCTGACAGGAGTGGTGACAGTAGCAGCAGCATGTCTGATACAAGATCCCAGAATAGTGATTGGAGCATTAAAGCCATGGTATTATTCTCTTTGGATTTTTTTTGCATGTCCTGCTTTGCTTAGACATTTAAATGTGTGATTTGTTTCTACCAGGTGGTATTCATTTTTTTCTTTCCAGATACACTCTTATATCATATATACTTTTTAGTGTTCTTGAAAGTGTTTTGTTGGTTGTACAAGGAATCGACGAAAAAACGTCATTTCATCAAGGAAGGGGCTGTACTTTCCTTACAGAGCACAGCTCATTATGCGAGGCGTCCGTCATTGCAACATCTTGTCCAGGCAAATGATCCCCTTCTACTAAATTGAACTTATTGGCATCCAACTATATGTGATACCCACTTCTCCATAAATAGAAGTCATTTTACAAGCATGCAGTCCTTATTATTTTTCACAAGGGACATCCTTTTAACAGTTTCCCCCCTTCTTTGATGATGCAGGCTAGCTCATTCATTAGGGCTTACCCAGCTATGCTTTTTTTTTTCCTTTTTTTTTCGTGATTGGATTATATGCTACTCGGTGTTGAAGGTTTGTTCATGCCAAAGTTAAGAAATCTTGTGATGTTACCAGAGATTGTCCATTTACTCATTCTGCATGAGATGATCAGGGTTTGATTATTTTTATCAGCGTACTTTTGTACAGAAAATAACCCAATGGCGCTTGCCTGTTCTCTTTACTTATGTACCTACACAATAGTGCTTTATTAATTTTGTTGTGCAAATAATCAGTCTTTATGTTTATGAGAAATGATAATGACTCGCACCATTACCATACTTGCTGAAAGTATGTTTTGCTACAATACAATCCTATATTTACCTCGTGTTATGGTTTCATTCAGGTATAGCTTCCAAGTACCAAGTACAGGGCATGTCCTTAGATAAAAATAATTTAATTCTCAATTGTCATTGGGGCTCACTAATTTTTAAAATTGCTAATGTATTATAGTAATCAATTTCAAAATATGCAGAGTGTTAAAGATAGGCCCATTTGAAATTAGATATAGGCATATTTTTGTGAGCAAGCAGGAAGTTTATTAAGATTCATATATAAAGGTTACAATAATGTACTTCCTCTGTAAACTTTTATAAGATCGTTTAGATTAGTGATCAACACGACCAGTCTAGCACTCTTCCAATCCAAAAAAGACCAACACGTCCAAGCTATATAAGGTCGGCCCATCCACGCAGCTCCACCAAGGTCCAAGTGGGCTCCTAATCAGCCTTTTCATGTTATAATTTACTCATTAAAAAGATAGTCCCACCTCGCTTTCTAACACTGAATCTCATCAGTTTAAATATGTGAGCAAGTTACTTATGAATAAGCCTTCTTGGGAATTAAATAATTGAAGGGTGAGGCATCGATCTGATGGAAAAACAAAAGAGAGGGGCGAGCTCAGGCAATTATACGTGAAATGAGCAACATTCAGGAACAAGCTTTGTTGGGAAATTAAAATAAGTACGGATGGAAGAGGCATGCATCTGGTGCCTTTTTTTTTGCGGTAATGCATCAGGTGCCTGAGCAACATTCAGGTTGTGGCCCGCACAATTAAATAAGATGAAAGGAGTAAGGACATGCAAAATTATACGTAAAATATAGTCCAATACTCTCTCCATGAACCAATAAGTTCGTACATTTTTTTAACGGCTTACTGATTGACACTAACTATATGCCCATTTTGCATGCCGAAGTCATATGTAAGAGTATCATACGGAAAACATTATTCAATGATGTGCAAACCATATTTTGTAGTTTTGAAAAATTCTGAAAAAATACGAGATGTTAGGGAGGTGATGTTTTATTGTCACGCGAAATTTCAAGTTGAAACACATTGCGAGATGTGAGCTACGAAAAAGACAAAATCAGCCCTGAATAGTGACTTTACTGTCCGATACTATTCAACGCTGATTTTTTCTTTTTTGTAGCTCACATCTCACAATGTGTTTCAACTTGAAAATTTTGTGTGGCAATAAAACACCATCCTCTTAACATCCCGTATTTCTTTCAGGTTTTTTCGAAACTTTTTTGTCTCATAGTTTTCACCGGTTTCCACTGAATGTTGATTTCCGTATTATATTCTCCCCAATGTAAGAAGGCCTCAAGTCCCTCCAGCGAAAATCTAAGCTCAATCGCAAGTTCCCGTACACGGCATTGCCGCGCAACCAAGCTCATCGGCTTGGAATTGAAAGACATGAATAGTTGGACCACATGACCATCGTTGATGATGGTGGCGTACGGAAGTGGCAACACGAATGGGTTGCTTGGCGCATACGAAGGTTTTTTTTCTCCCGTTGCAACGCACGAGCATGTTTTGCTAGTATATATATATATATATCTCTACCTAATAATAAAGCAAATTGGGTTTCGGCGGTCCGTCATGCACTTTTGCAGAAAACCCCCTGCGGTTTCTATGAATTAACCCGCAGTACACACTTAAGTCATAACCGAACCGTTATTTTACGTTTTTACGGAAACCCCCCTGACATATTAGATAATTCACCCGCCGATCATATACAAGTCAAACACATGTTTTTTTTAAATTATCCATATCTTTTAAACCGTAACTCCGATTTTAACATGTTATATATGAAAATTGATTAGAAAAATGTGTAGAATCTGAATATGATGTTATTTTGTTTGTTAAATATTTTTTAAATATTATTTTGGAAGATATTTAAGTCAAATAAATATTTTTCTTAATTATCCATATCTATTAGACCGTAACTCTGATTTTAACATGTTATATATGAAATTTGAATAGAAAAATATGTAGAATTTGAATATGATGTTATTTTTACCTATTAAATATTTTAAAATATTATTTTAAAAGCAAACTTGTAACCTATAGGGCACATCTGTTTTTCTTTCGTACCGCGACGATCTGGATTGCAAATAAACAACCACTAAAATCATAAAGAGACGAAAGAAAACATCGATAACCACACATGAGCACCTCTGAACAAACTGGCAGGGGAAAAACAATATTCAAACACACTTTGATTTGTGTGAACACCAAGGCCACTGAAGATGAGAAGGAGGATAAGCGGCAACACAAAAATGATGCCTCGCTAAAATAAAGGGCATGAACATATTATGGTTATTGGGTTTAGAGTGTGTGTTATTTTTTTCTCCTGTTGCAACGCACGGGCTCTTTTGCTAGTCTCTACCTAATAATAAAGCGCGGTGGGTTTCGGTCGTTCATCACCCCTATTTGCAAAAAAGTCCCTACAGTTTGTTGAAATCAACCCGCAGTCCATTTATAAGTCATAACGAACCGTTTTTTTAACTTTTTTAGAAAACCCCCTGAAATTTCAGGTAATCAACCCGCCATCCATATTTAAGTCATACGAATCGTTTTTTTGTATTTTAACAGAAAACACCCTAACCTTTCGGTTAATCAATCCGCAGTTTATCTAAAACAAAATTATCCATATCTTTTAAACCGTAACTCCGATTTTAACATATTATATATGAAAGTTGATTAGAAAAATGTGTAGAATCTAAATATGTTGTTACTTTGAGCTGTTAAATATTTCTAAACTATTAATTTGGGTGCAAACTTAATCTATAGTGCACGGTCCGTTTTTCTTTCGCACCGGCGGCGATCCAAATTGCAAATAAACACACATTAAAACCAGATTGAGTCGGAAAAAAACATTGATAACCACACATGCACAACTCTGAAAAACCTCGCGGGAAAAAATAACACTTTTCTCTTCTTATTCTGAGCGATTGTGTGCGTGCTAGCGCGCGCGCGCGTGTGTGTGTGTGTGAGAGAGAGAGAGAGACGTCTTAGGACTGACCACATTCAAATGCGTTTTCGTTGTGTGAGCAGTGAGATCACCGTCGGGAACACAAATGTGATGCCATTGTAAATAAAGAACGTCTACCTATCAGGGTCTCGAGTCGTGGTCATTCGGTTAAGAGCGTGTGTGTTTTCTGTCCCGTTGCAACGCACGGGCTCTTTTGCTAGTATATATATATATATATATATATATATATATATATATATATATATATATATATATATATATATATATATATATATATATATATATATATATATATATATATCCCTAATCCCTAATAGTAAACCAGCGATTGCTTCTGGTCGTCCGTCGTGTGCTTTTGCAAAAAGACCCTTCTCTTTTTTGGAAATTAAACCCGCACTCCCTACGTAAGTGGCTCTCGGAAAACGATTCGGTAAAAAAAATTGCTTTCGCGTATCCTCTGTTTCTTGGTATTCAGACCGGCAGTTGGAGGCCGCCGCGGCGATCGGGGTGGACGAGGTAGCGGAGCAGGGGCCCCGGTGAGTGGGGAGTTGGAGGCACAATGCATCCCGGCGCCGCACGGGGACTACGAGCCGGCGGCGCACCTATCACCCACCAGCGTAGACCCCGAGACCGTGCCGACGAGGAAGGAGAGAATCAGGATGAGGAGGATGCCACTGCAACAGCGAAGGTAGCCAGCAGCCTGATGAAGCATCTACGGCCCAACTTCTCCGGCGCGCCATCCGAAGATGGGACGGACGGATCGCGGCGGAGGACGATGGAGAGGTGGTCAGAGGCGGCGAGCTCCAAGGCAGACAGGGTGATGCGGTTCCAGATGGACGACGGCTTCGCGGGCGGCTGTGCCGAATCAGCTGTCGTGGCCCAAGCGGTGGACGAACGGGCGCTCCTCTCGCCGTCCTCCTCCCGACGGCAGGCCAGGCAGGCGGTAGGAGCTTCTCTGTTCTGCTTGGCGACCTCAAGGTCCCGCTCTTCGGGGCGCTGCTCCAGCAGAGCAGCAGCACGCGCCTCAAATTGCAGGGGCGGCCGTCGTGGTTTGTGGACGTGCTGTGGGCACCGACGGCTACCGCGCCCCGAAGGTGGAGGACGTGCAGTGACACTCTCTGGGCGTGCTCTTGCTGGAGCTCCTCAACGGCAAGTCCCCGACACACGCGTCGCTGCAGGATGGCAACGGCGGCACGCTGGACCTGCCGCGGTCGGTGCAGTCGGTGGTGCGCGAGGAGTGGACGGCCGAGGTGATTGGCGTGGAGCTGGTGCGGCTAGGCGCCGCGCTGAGGAGAAGATGGACTCGCTACTGCAGGCACCGGCGAAGCTACGGCATAGCATGCCGTTGGCCTCCAGCAACCGGAGCTCCGCACACATCCCTGCCTCCCACGCCCAGATGCTCGGACGACCCCCATCACATAGATACACAAACACAACAGCGAGCTTCAGTTATCTGAATTTTCGGTTCAGTGTTCACAACAGCGAGCTTCAGTTATCTGAATTTTCAGTGCAGTGTCGTGATTTGGATGGACGCCCGAACACAATAGCAAGGCCAGCTTCACTTCTCTGAATCTCCAGTCCAGTGTCGTGATTTGGATGGAATTGGAGACCATGTCCTTCTCCAACATAAGTCAATTTCCAATGTAATCGAGTTCGAGTCTCTGTTCTTCTCCAACGCAAAAGCATGTAGTGCCCGACCCGGATTGGACTTGGCTGTCATAAGGAGGCATCCTCGACCGGAACGTCCATTAGGCCGCGTCCCTCGACCAAAATCTCCATCAAATCCCATCACATTGCAACTTTCAGAGGAACATCCAATGTCGCTGGCGGAGGAAAATCATCCGTCCAACCGTACTATGCCGAGTTCGCCGGCGGAAGAAGAACACCCGTCGCGCCCTCTATCGCCTGAGGCGGCTACACCAGAGGTATTTCTCCCCATGAAAGTTACTACACCTGAGGCTAGCATGTTTGCATCTCTGAATTTTTTTTAGAGATTTGTTCAGGATTGTTTGTTGTCTGAACAAGACACATATCTGAAGATTCAGTATTGACTTACACCTTGGAGTTTACATCTGTTGTGGTGTTCCTCTATTCTAAACTGAACCATGCTAATCCGACCAAGTTTGGGCCTATCACATAGTCAAAAGTTTGAGTGATAGTTATGTTCCAGTTGCATTTATATTCAGATTTCACAGAAGGAACGAAGTTCCAGGAAAAACAACCTGTTAGTGTGTTCCTTGACGTTATACACCTAAGCACCCCTACTGTTAGCACCAAAATTAGCATTATTCTTGGCATGTATATGAATTCTTTGTTTGCATGATTATTTGATTGAAGTAGGGCAGAATAACAGTAAACTGAACCATGAAATTTTAGAATCCACCGCGGCTGCAGCTGCATTGGGGGGGGGGGTGCTGGGCCAGGAGGCCCTGTCTCCTCCCTCTTCTCCGACGGTCAGGAGGACCGCCTCTCCCTCTCTGATGGCTCATCTGACTGAGCCGACGGCTGGGGTGGGAGGAGGGTGTGGGCAGGCGGCCCTTGTCATCCCCTCTTCGCTCCTACCCATGGCCGGGGTCCCTGGTGTGGGGCACCCGTCTGAGGGGATGGGGAGCCCGCAGACGCCTTCTCTGGTAACCTCGGCAGACCCTTTGAGGGATTCAGTGACAGGTTTTACTAGGGAGGAGGTTGTTGCGTTTGGCGGGATCCCGGACCCTATATCCGAGGGGAGACGGATGAGTGCTCGCATCCTCGACATCCCTGAGGTGGATGATATGCAGCAGCGGTGCGCTATGAGGGCGGCCAAGCTTCAGGAGGCTGCTTTATCTTCTGGTATGTCCGTCAACTTATCTAATTCCTTATTGCATTTTTCTAATGAGGACATTATAAATAATGCAAACCAATTAGGAGTTTCACTAGGTGCTACGGATAGTGAGATTACCAATTCGGTGAATGATCTATTAGATTTGGAAGCGGAACGTGCCTTAGAGACTATTCGTAATCTAGCAGCAGTTAAACCAATGAATGATGATGAGATTGATGCGTTAGGGGTTAGAGTGCTCGATAATCTGTGTGCGGATCTAGCACCCCCCAATCATGACTCTGAGGAAGATGATGTACCCCTAGAGAATGATGCTAGTAATATTTGTGAACCCGGCTATGAGGACCGGGCGACAGAGGTTAGTAAACCTAAGCGTAAGTGGAAACGGAAGATCTATCCCGATTCCGCAGTTCGTAGGAGTGCTAGGATTCGAACCACTAAAAAATTCCATGATGAATTAGGAGAGGAATTTTTTGGAATAGCAGAGGTCTGAAGGACTTGGCTAAAAGAAGATTCCTAGCTGAGGCAGCTTCAGAGCAGAGGTTAGATTTTGTTGCTCTATCGGAGACGGGTAGAGATAACTTTGCGCCCCAGTTTCTCTCTTCTCTTGTGGGTGGTATTGATTTCGATTGGCATTGCCTCCCTCCGCGAGGAAGATCGGGTGGTATCTTACTAGGTGTGAGATGCGATTCGCTTGAAGTCCGAAGTGTAATTATGGGCGACTTCGCGGTGAAGTTTCGGGTCAGGTCTAGGATAGATGGTTTTAACTGGGCTTTGGTGGCGGTTTATGGTGCCGCATAGCCCGAGCTTAAAGCGGAGTTTCTGGCGGACCTTGTTCGAATCTGTGGGTCAGAACAGCTTCCAATTTTAGTTGGAGGTGATTTCAATATCATCAGGAGGAGGGAGGAGAAGAACAATGATAACTTTGACGGCAGATGGTCATTTATGTTCAACACCATTATTGAAAGCTTGGACCTGAGAGAGATTGAGCTTTCTGGTAGAAAGTTCACCTGGGCTAATGCTATGCCAAACCCAACCTATGAAAAACTTGATCGAGTTCTTGCGAGCGTGGAGTGGGAACAAAAGTTCCCTCTGGTTACGGTGCAAGCTCTTTCGAGGGGAATATCTGATCACACCCCATTGTTAGTGGACTCAGGGGAGCCGAACCACGTCGGCAACAAGAACACCTTCTCCTTCGAGATGTCATGGTTTGAACGTGAGGGGTTCTTGGACTTGATTGCCAGGGAATGGAATAGAGGTGTAGGTGGCAAGACTGCGATAGAGCGTTGGCAGAATAAGATTAGGCATTTGAGAAGTTTCTTACGGGGCTGGGCTAACACCTCAGTGGTGTGTATAAGATCGAAAAGGATAGACTCCTTACTCTCATACAGGCCCTGGACATACAGGCCGAATCCACTATTTTATCGCCAGCTGAGCTTCAGGTTAAAAATGAGGCGGAGAAGAGGTTGAAAGAACTGCTCCGCGAAGAAGAATTGAAGTGGGCTTTGCGAGCTAAAGTTCGCAAAGTGGTCCAAGGGGACGTGAATACTCAATTCTTCCATTTGATAGCTAATGGCAAGCACAGAAAGAAGCGTATCTTTCAGCTTGAGCAAGACGAGGGCACTATTTTAGGTCAGGATAACCTAAAAACATATATTACCGACTATTATAAGCAGTTATTTGGACCTCCGGAGGATAATTGTGTGTCCCTCGATGAGTCCAGGACTGAGGATGTACCTCAGCTATCGGCTGCCGACAATGATATTCTGGTTGCCCCGTTCTCAGAGAAGGAGGTATTTGATGCTATTGCACAGATGAAAAACAATAAGGCTCCCGGACCAGATGGATTCCCGGCAGAGTTCTATAAAAAGTGCTGGCACATTATTAAGGGGGATTTACTACCTATGTTCCATGATCTGTTCTCTGGACAGCTTCAATTATTTCACTTGAATTTTGGGACTATCACACTGCTTCCCAAGAAGACGGATGCGGTGAGAATTGAGCAATTCAGGCCGATCTGTCTTCTCAATGTTAGTTTCAAAATTTTCACCAAGGTCGGGACTAACAGACTTACACAGATTGCGCATTCTGTGGTGCAACAGTCCCAAACCGCTTTCATGCCGGACAGAAATATCCTTGAAGGGGTGGTCGTCCTGCATGAAACACTCCATGAAATCCATTCCAAAAATTAGATGGAGTAATTTTTAAGGTGGATTTCGAGAAAGCGTATGATAAGGTCAAATGGCCATTCCTCCAACAGTCATTGCGTATGAAAGGTTTTGATGAAGCCTGGCGCCGACAGGTTGAATCATTTACGCAAAAAGGTAGTGTGGGAATTAGAGTTAATGATGACATAGGTCATTACTTCCAGACACATAAAGGCCTAAGACAAGGAGATCCGATGTCCCCTATCTTGTTTAACATTGTGGTGGATATGTTAGCAATTTTGATAGGAAGGGCTAAGGAAAATGGTCAAGTAGGTGGATTGGTACCTCATCTTATTGATGGAGGTGTATCCATCCTTCAGTACGCTGATGATACAATCATCTTTATGGAGCATGACTTGGCCAAGGCGAGAAATATGAAGCTTGTGTTATGCCTATTTGAACAATTGACCGGGTTAAAGATTAACTTTCATAAGAGCGAGCTGTTCTGTTTTGGTAGGGCCAAAGATGAACAGGATGCTTATAGGCAATTGTTTGGGTGTGAGTTGGGAGAGTTACCCTTCTCTTACTTGGGGATTCCAATCCACCATCGTAGGCTGACAAACAGAGAATGGAAGTGCATCGAGGACCGATTTGAGAAGAAAATGAGTTGCTGGAAGGGTAAGCTCATGTCATACGGAGGCCGATTAATCCTGATTAATTCGGTGCTCACGAGTATGCCAATGTTTCTCCTATCGTTCTTTGAGGTCCCAGTTGGTGTTAGGAAGAGACTGGACTTCTATCGATCGCGTTTCTTTTGGCAGGGTGATGAGCTTAAAAGAAAATATCGGCTTGCTAAATGGGATATCATCTGTAGACCAAAAGACCAAGGGGGTCTAGGTATTGAGAATCTAGAAGTTAAGAATAAATGCCTTCTTAGCAAGTGGCTGTGGAAGCTCTCATCGGAGAATGATGCTATGTGGGCTCAAATCCTTCACAGCAAGTACCTCCAGACAAAAACTTTGTCCCAGGTTACAGTCAGGCCGACCGACTCGCCCTTCTGGAAAGGCCTGATGAAAGTCAAACAGGCCTTGTTTAATAGGACGAAGTTTGTTATTGGAAACGGCACGAGTACACGTTTCTGGGAGGATACTTGGCTCGGCGAGACACCCTTGGCCATCCAATACCCGTCTTTGTACCGCATTGTTCAACGACGTGAGGTGTTCGTCGCATCGGTCTTTCAATCTACCCCCCTTAATATTCAGTTCCGACGAACGCTAGTGGGCAATCGTTGGGAAGAATGGCTCCGTCTAGTTAGGAGACTGATGGAAGTCCAGCTTTCACAACAACCCGATGAATTATGCTGGAAGTTGACTAAGTCTGGAGCATTCACGGTTAAATCAATGTATATTGATGTTATTAATTCGAACTCCATTCCTACGTCCAAGCATGTTTGGGATGTCAAAGTTCCTTTGAAAATAAAAGTGTTTATGTGGTTTGTCCATAAACAAGTTATTTTAACTAAGGACAACTTGATAAAGCGTAATGGGACAGGACCTACTAGGTGTAGTTTCTGCGATCGGGATGAGACTATCAAACACCTCTTTTTTGATTGCCCGTTGGCCAAGGTTCTTTGGCAGACGGTCCGCATTGCTTTTAATATCAATCCACCGAATTCTGTTAATGCGTTATTTGGGACATGGCTTAATGGGATTGAGCCTGACTTAGCGAGACATATTCGGGTTGGAGTTTGTGCTTTGCTGTGGACTATCTGGACTTGCAGAAATGATTTGGTTTTTAACAGAATATCATGTATACATTTTTTGCAGGTCTTATTCCGAACTACGGCACTGATCCGTTCGTGGTCGCTACTCACCCAGACGGAGGCCAGGGAGCATTTGGTTACTGGGTCTTTCCGATGGGAGATGGTAGCTCGGTATATCTTCAACCGGTTTGGATGGCGGTCATGTAATAGGATAGGCATTTAGTATCCCTATCTAGTTTTAGCCAGCCGGTTGTGGCGTCTTTTCTTGGCTAGTTGATGTTTCTAGCCCTTTTTGGCTCTGTGTGAGCTTTCTGTGTTTTTTTATTACTCTTGGAGACCTTTGGAACCATGTTGGCACTATTTTATTTGGTTAATAAGATGGCCGTATGCATCGTTCTGATGCAGAGGCCGGGGAATCCCCCCTTTTCCAAAAAAAATATATGAAATTTTAGAATCAGAAAGTAGGCATATACATCGTCATTAGCTCATTTTTCTGAAGTTGCTCCATGTTACTCCAGTTTTAGGTTCTGTCAACTGATGTTCATCAGACATGTCACAGTGCGTGTATGCTCTAAGCGATAGGCAACAGACTATGGGGAACATATTTGTTTTTTTATAATCATTTTCTGATTGTTGTTTTCCTGTAGGATATGTCACTACTTTTTTAGTGGGTAGTGACTGCACTACCTAACTAACTATGATGTACTACCTCTATTTCAACTGATTCCAGCTCAATGTGTCATCACTATTTAAATTATTTATTAGATGCTCGATGAAATTCAGAACTAAGAAATTTTTTCTTCTGTCTTTTCAGTGATGGGAGGTAGATTGAGCTGATAAATTTCTGCACCCACCTTGAGGTCCATAATGTTCTCCTAATTATATGCAGCCCGATTCATATAGATGTATTTGTTTGAGGGAGAGGACTATCTGTAATCAGAAGCAACAGTATGTGATCATCATGTGTGCGAGAGATGGCAGGAGTATGTGATATGTATTTCTGTGTATACTACTAATATGTATTGACTGTTCATGTTGGTACAGTAGGTTCATGATTGCTTATGGAAACAATAAAATTACTTGAGGAGGATTTTATGAGTATGTACTTTGAGACTTGAGAGGCTGTTATTGACATGGATTCTCCGTCTGCTAGAGAAGCTGGTGTCAAATCAACATCGGAACAAGGGCAATAGAAGTGGAATGAGGTGAAGTCCTATTGATACCTATAATTCATTAATTAACTCAAACAAATGATACTAGACATCAACTACTGCAATTGATCCATGAATATTTGTTAGGTTGTAGTATCTATCTAACATCTACTCCCTCCGTTCGGAATTACTTGTCTCAGAAATGGATGTATCTAGAACTAAAATACGTCTAGATACATCCATTTCTGCGACAAGTAATTCCGAACGAAGGGAGTAGAAGGGAAAAATGCGATGAACATTTTTTTTCTCAAGGTTACGCATATGAGTATATCTTTAAAATGTGGTACAGAGAGCAGAAGGTCTTAAATGCTTGCAAATCCTCAGTTTTAAGAGAATAAGATACAGTCTTAATTTATTTCCAGATTTATTTTTGTATTATTGGAATTCTGAACAGGAGAAGGTTGTTAGCTCGTCGTGTGGTCGATTTGGTTTCTGAAAATTCTTTCCATACTATGTTTGAGCGCTTTTGTTCTTGAGTTCTTTTGATGGAGGGAATCAGAAGTGATTCTTCTGCAATGTGAGGAGATCTCCAAATCAAGCCAGCCTCCAAGAGAAGAGAACAAGTAGTAGGAGTACATCTCTACCCAGACGAGCTGAATCTGAACGACTCAGATTGTCATGTTACCATGTACCAGTCCGGCAGATGTGCAAGTGCAACTACATTGGTTGAGTGTAAGGCGGACTGATTCATCTGCGTGAAGCCAGTATGACAATGCTAAGTCTGCACAAGGTAAAAAATACAATAAATTTGGCCCCTTGATATTTCTGTGTATGGATTGTTTTTCAGGGGAGCTCATAGTTTAGCAATTCTCTTCTGTGCTAATCTGAATTGTAGGTGGCCCATTGTTTAAGTGCACATGCACATTATTAACTGTGGTTTGCATCGTCAATCTGCACTTTGGTAGGAGCACTTAGGAGTTCCTGACTATTCTCTGGGCAACCTCCTATATTTTATAGTAGTTCAACTTAGCCTTTATTGGTGGCAAACCGTGATTCTGTACTACACCTTGGAATCTTTTTTAAGTCTGAATTGCGTGGTTTACTGACTGGATTTACCCACTAGCTCAGCTGATTTATGCAAAGTACAGTAGTAACTTTGTTTGGATCTGAACTTATATCACTCTAAGAACTTCTACATAGAATGATTTATCATCACTAGAATATTTATGCCCCGTTGTAATGCACAACTTAAGTGTGTGAACATATCAATATAAAATGATTGGCCGGATTATGTTTTTTTATGCATTCTAGAAGTGGCATTTCCGTGAAATTACAAACTAGCTTTACATTTTTCTCGGAACACTTGGTGAAATTTTATTGAAGAAATTTTTTCTCCTTTTCCATTGTTTGTTGCCCATTCGTCTCGTTCTGCTCCTGTTTGTCATGAGTAATGTGATGTGTTGAAATAGAGGGCGTAAACTTGTGGGGGCTTTTAGCCATGGGGCTATTGGGCTAGAGGCATGTGATATATTTTTCTCCCGTTGCAACGCACGGGCCCTTTTGCTACTA